>NC_136061.1:39011321-39611321 GCF_964261635.1 Lissotriton helveticus | reverse complement strand
TTTCAAATCTAGAGTAAAAATCACTAGTGTCTTGGTCTTGTTTCTGTTTACATGCTGAGATTGCATCCCAGTCTTCCTTTTTAGTTGCTAATAGTCTGGGCAAAACTTGTATTAACAGTTCAGGTAATTCTTTACATTTATCTCCAAGACCGGTACCTGGTACTCGTGCCTTGTCTTTAGCTTCTAGGACTGCCCAATCGATCTTTTTCTCTCCCACCTCCCATTCTTTTTCCTTGAGTTTCTCATATACCCCTGCGGGCAACAGGACCTTTAACATTTTAATAATATCTGGATACGTGTATTCTCCCATACGGAGCATGTCTTTTAATTCTCGGTGGAACCCTGCTGGATCTTTATCATGACAGGGAATTAACTTTTTCATCTCTAAGAGTTCCATCTTTGTAATCGGGGTGTAAACAAACACTCGTTCTAGTTCGCCACCCGTTCCTCTAACTGGGTGGACTTCTCGTAACGGATTCTGTCTGTCTATGTAAAAGGGTTTACTTTCTGGGTGTGAGACATGAACAAAATGCGGGTTCAGAAACATACTATATTTGTGGCGCTGTTCTAGAATGACGCTAATTAAATCAGTACCTAAACCTTTCCATTTATACTGGAGTAACTCGTTCAGGACATCGTGTAACGGACCTGGATCAGAATGTTGACCCTCATACAAAGTAATGAGGTGCTGGATCATATACATACCCACCAGTCGTTGTTCGGCTGGGGGCAATTTCAGAAACATTTGTGCCACTATTTCGTCTGGAAAAGTGGTAGAATCAGTAATCCATCGGACTGCTGATCGGACTAGTTCTTGTTCATGCATAGTACTTAACTCGTTATAACCGATTCGTGATTTCAGAATGTGATCGGTAGCTTGAAATACTTGTTCTAGAGAACCTTGTTCTGGTGCTGGGTGATGGAAAATTGACTTGTGTTCTAGGCGTAAATGGCGATCTGGAAATCTAGATTTTCCTACATACGCTATTCTGGCGGGATTCTCGTCCTCTACCTCTTCCGCAGAGTCATTTTCTTTCTCGCTTACTTGTGCTGCCTTACGTTGATCATGTAACCTTATTATTTCCTTACGAATTTTCTTGTACATACTCTCTATACTACCGATAGTTCTATGCTTACCGTCGGCTATATTATCACTCCATCTTGTCAGGGTTCTCATTTCGGCTTGATCTTTGGTCGGATAATCTTGTTCTCTTATTAGACAATTAATCAGAAACTTTAATAGCATAAGCTGGACTTCAACTTTTCTTTGGCACATAACGTCACTAATACTTTCTGGATCATTCCCTGTACGGATGAAACGATATATTCTGTCTAGATCTTCTTTCATATCTGGTAGGGTGTCTAAAAACCCGAGCACCCGTCTTACACGTATAGAATATAGAATCATACTGTCATCACCTGTGACTGGATCATAGCGACATTCAGTAAGGACTCGTCGGATATCTGCAGCGGACTGATATTTGGGCGTACGTTGTGACGCACATTCATGTAACTCGGCCAACGTTTTACGTTGGTGCGGTGGCGGGGTACCAGGAGGACCTCCTCCTGCGGCCCCTAAACTGGAATCATCGACTGATGCTCTTCGTACTAGCGCGGCGGGAAATTGAAATGCGGGCTGAACTTGTATGGCGGGCTGAACCTGGGGGACCGTAGCAGGTACTGCAAGGGGTGCCCCGGTGTCTGGAGGAGCAGGAAGTGCCTGATTTACAGGGACTGGCGGAGCGGGATTTGCATATTCTGGGACTGTGTCGTCCAAATAGGACGAGATGAAAATATCAGCTGTGGTCGGTTTGTGACGTAGCTTGAGCGGAACTAATGGTGGCGGGAAATTACTGGATGCCTCCGGGGTCGCTTTTGGCAAGCCCTCGGCAAGAAGAGGATACATACCCTTAATGAGGGCGTTCCTCTGTCTGTCTGACTGTTCGGTTTTAACTCGTTCACCTATCTCAATTAATTCCCTTTCTTGGGCTCGTTCTAAGGATTCTCGACTTATTTCTGACTTTCTGATTTCTTTTTCGGTTCTTTTATGAGATTCTTTGCGCCATAACTCGATGGCATCTTTCTGTGACTGTCTGGCTTTCTTTTTCCATAATGCTTCTTCTACTCTCATGATGCACTCGGCATCCCACGTACCTGATACGGGCCATCTATACTTTTCCTCTAACTGTTTGGTATACTCTACCCATAAATCTAGATACAATATGGCGCTTATGCCATGTTTCTGATACATAAAATGACCTGGACTGTCCCTAGGCGGGACAGGAACTGCTTCTTCTAGCAGACCCTTTCTAGTTTTTAACTGACGTAATCTCGAAAAGAGGGACATTGCAAACTTGAATCTGAACACAATACAATACACGAGGAACAATAACAATTGAGAAAACAATTCAGGCATACCACGACATTGAAAATACATTGAATAACATTATGAAGCAACAGTTCGGACGGAATACTACCTGGAACACTGAGAACAGAAACACATGAATTTCTCGAGAACGGAACAGGCTAGAATTACTGGATGCGCTGCTGAAACAGCACGGAACATACCGGTCCCATAAAGGGACGCATCAAGACCCGTATCCACCTAGGTGAACACTTCGTTTCAGATCTGCGTACCCAGACCCATCGGACCAGAGACAATTTAGATTGACCCTGTCTAGATACTACCCCAGCAACGGTACTCACCGGGCAGCAAGAACGGAAGGCCTCGGACTGGACTGGACTGCTTCGACGCCGGACGGACGAACTTCGGACTTCTGTTACGGGTGGGCCTCCGGATACCTCGGACCTTGGACTCTCGGCTTGGGCTCTGGTCGGGACTCGCCGCGTTCCTCCACCGTCTCGTCTGGATGCTGGACCGCCTCCTCCGTCTCCTCCGTGGGCCTGAGGGATACTTAAAGCAGAAATATCTGCCGGTGCGCAGAAGAGTTCCGTCACGACTGCAGAGGGTCAGGGGGCCGGCGTGGCTTCACCGACGCGTGGGGAAAGGGCAAGTCCCTGTTCGGGAGCCATTATGTGGTAAATAAATAAATAATACCTCTATTTTTGAATGGATAAATGAATAACAGATAGCTCAATAAATAAGAGTCAAGATTCGAGGTAGTAGGAGTTTTGCAGGTTTTATTACAGCATAAAGGACGGGAACAGGACAACCTGCATAGGAATAGGATGGCAGGGCCCGGCAGCTGCCGGGGCTGGATCTGGGATGAGCGCGCTAGCATTTAATAACAATACACATGCATATATAGTAATACAGTTGCATTACAGTACATATGATAGGCGGAGCAGTGGGTGGAGCAAAGGGTGTGACGCGTAGCAGTCGCGAAAGATAAGGGTGAAAGTGGGTGTAACAGGGCGTATACATAGACATGTGATGCAAACGTAACAGAATATGTCATGAATGGGGCGGAAACATGGAGGGGGCTACCTAAGGAGCCGGGACCTCTAACCTGATGGTGCGCGCAAACTGGCAATGACGTGTTACTAGGAGAAGCTGGGGGCTACGAACTCTGTGCTAGGAGCAGAGACTGAAGTCTGGAGAGTCAGGGCGACATGTACCTAAACAGTATCTAGTATCTGATGTTTAGAGAACATGTTGATATAAACTAGAAGTCAGGAGGGGAAAGGCTAACTTGATTCTAAGACTGGAGCATGCATTATTCTACATGTAGTGCGTGATGAAGAATATTAAATGACCATAAATACAGTATTTCTCTTACATGGAGACGTAGAGACTAGACAATGACGGAAACTATTGATGCGGTTCAGTAGCTTAGGAATGCAGAGAAGGAGGGCTGGACTGATAACTAGAATCATAACATACTCTTGGCAGACTCAGAGGCAGAGCCAGGCTGAGCCGGGCACTGCGAGGCAGGAAGTAAGTGAAGGGTCAGGGATACAGGTGGGGGCTGTATCGCTCCTCAGCGAAGCTCAGGAGACAGAAGCTGAATCTGGTGTCCGGGCCCTTTTGAGGCCTAGAAACGGGGACTTTACAATGGAATAACGTGCACACTGAGAAACGTGGCAACGTAGCTTTACATAGGCCTGATATTCGTAGTATTCACGAGAACTGGGAATAGACATACTAGAGATGGACACAACTGTAATTGCGTCATTAATCGAACATGGGGAATACATATGCATATTAATCATGCACAGATAACATATGATGGAGGACGCGTAGGGACACAGAACATGGCAAAATTTACTTTTCCACAGTGTGAGGGAGAAGGACTGCAGTGAGGGAGGGCATGAGTGACTGCATGGAAGTCTGTGAGGAGCAGAACTGCATGCACAGAGAGGGAGTGACACTCCCATGGTGGGGGAGATGGGGTCTGCAGTGGGAGAGGTGTCATGGACACTACATGGGGAGTGTGAGGGAGAAGGACTGCAGTGAGGGGGCATGAGTGACTGCATGGAAGTCTCTGAGGAGCAGAACTTCATGGACAGAGAGGGAGTGACACTCCCATGGTGGGGAGCAGGGGTCTGCAGTGAGAGAGGTGTCACGGACACTACATGGGGGAGTGTGAGGTAGAAGGAAAGCAGTGAGGGAGGGCATGAGTGACTGCATGGAAGTCTGTGAGGAGCAGAACTGCATGGACAGAGAGGGAGTGACACTCTCATGGTGGGGAGCTGGGGTCTGCAGTGAGAGAGGTGTCATGGACACTACATGGGGAAGTGTGTGAGGGAGAAGGACTGCAGTGAGGGAGGGCATGAGTGACTGCATGGAAGTCTGTGAGGAGCAGAACTGCATGTACAGAGAGGGAGTGACACTCCCATGGTGGGGGAGCTGGGGTCTGCGGTCAGAGAGGTGTCATTGACACTACATGGGGGAGTGCGAGGGAGAAGGACTGCAGTGAGGGAGGGCATGAGTGACTGCATGGAAGTCTGTGAGGAGCAGAACTGCATGTACAGAGAGGGAGTGACACTCCCATGGTGGGGGAGCTGGGGTCTGCAGTGAGAGAGGTGTCATGGACACTACATGGGAGAGTGTGAGGGAGAAGGACTGTAGTGACGTAGGGCATGAGTGACTGCATGGAAATCTGTGAGGAGCAGAACTGCATGGACCGAGAGGGAGTGACACTCCCATGGCGGGAGAGCTGGGGTCTGCAGTCAGAGAGGTGTCATAGACACTACATGGGGAAGTGTGTGAGGGAGAAGGACTGCAGTGAGGGGGGGCATGAGTGACTGCATTGAAGTCTGTGAGGAGCAGAACTGCATGCACAGAGAGGGAGTGACACTCCCATGGTGGGGGAGCTGGGGTCTGCAGTCAGAGAGGTGTCATTGACACTACATGGGGGAGTGTGAGGGAGAAGGACTGCAGTGAGGGAGGGCATGAGTGACTGCATGGAAGTCTGTGAGGAGCAGAACTGCATGGACAGGGAGGGAGTGACACTCCCATGGTGGGGGAACTGGGGTCTGCAGTCAGAGAGGTGTCATGGACACTACATGGGGGGGTGAGGGAGAAGGAGTGCAGTGGGGGAGGGCATGAGTGACTGCATGTAAGTCTGTGAGGAGCAGAACTGCATGCACAGAGAGGGAGTGACACTCCCATGGTGGGGAGCAGGGGTCTGCTGTGAGAGAGGTGTCATGGACACTACATGGGGGAGTGTGAGGGAGAAGGACTGCAGTGGGGGAGGGCTTGAGTGACTGCATGGAAGTCTGTGAGGAGCAGACCTGCATGCACAGGGGTCGTGACACTCCCATGGTGGGGAGCTGGGGTCTGCAGTGAGAGAGGTGTCATGGACACTACATGGGGGAGTGTGAGGGAGAAGGACTGCAGTGAGGGGGGGCATGAGTGACTGCATGGAAGTCTGTGAGGAGCAGAACTGCATGCACAGAGAGGGAGTGACACTCCCATAGTGGGGGAGCAGGGGTCTGCAGTGAGAGAGGTGTCATTGACACTACATGGGGGAGTGTGAGGGAGAAGGACTGCAGTGAGGGAGGGCATGAGTGACTGCATGGAAGTATGTGAGGGGCAGAACTGCATGCACAGAGTGCTGGACGCTCCCATGGTGGGGGAGCAGGGGTCTGCAGTGAGAGAGGTGTCATGGACACTACATGAGGGAGTGTGAGGGAGAAGGACTGCAGTGAGGGAGGGCATGAGTGACTGCATGGAAGTCTGTGAGGAGCAGAACTGCATGCACAGAGAGGGAGTGACACTCCCATGGTGGGGGAACTGGGGTCTGCAGTCAGAGAGGTGTCATGGACACTACATGGGGGAGTGTGAGGGAGAAGGACTGCAGTGAGGGAGGGCATGAGTGACTGCATGGAAGTCTGTGAGGAGCAGAACTGCATGCACAGAGTGCTGGACACTCCCATGGCGGGGGAGCTGGGGTCTGCAGTCAGAGAGGTGTCATTGACACTACATGGGGGAGTGTGAGGGAGAAGGACTGCAGTGAGGGAGGGCATGAGTGACTGCAAAGAAGTCTGTGAGGAGCAGAACTGCATGCACAGAGAGGCAGTGACACTCCCATGGTGGGGGAGCAGGGGTCTGCAGTGAGAGAGGTGTCATGGACACTACATGGGGGGTGTGAGGGAGAAGGACTGCAGTGAGGGAGGGCATGATTGACTGCATGGAAGTCTGTGAGGAGCAGAACTGCATGCACAGAAAGGGAGTGACACTCCCATGGTGGGAGAGCTGGGGTCTGCAGTGAGAGAGGTGTCATGGACACTACATGGGGGAGTGTGAGGGAGAAGGACTGCAGTAAGTGAGGGCATGAGTGACTGCATGGAAGTCTGTGAGGAGTAGAACTGCATGGACAGGGAGGGAGTGACACTCCCATGGTGGGGGAACTGGGGTCTGCAGTCAGAGAGGTGTCATGGACACTACATGGGGGGGGGTGAGGGAGAAGGAGTGCAGTGGGGGAGGGCATGAGTGACTGCATGTAAGTCTGTGAGGAGCAGAACTGCATGCACAGAGAGGGAGTGACACTCCTGTGGTGGGGAGCAGGAGTCTGCTGTGAGAGAGGTGTCATGGACACTACATGGGGGAGTGTGAGGGAGAAGGACTGCAGTGGGGGAGGGCTTGAGTGACTGCATGGAAGTCTGTGAGGAGCAGAACTGCATGCACAGGGGTCGTGACACTCCCATGGTGGGGAGCTGGGGTCTGCAGTGAGAGAGGTGTCATGGACACTACATGGGGGAGTGTGAGGGAGAAGGACTGCAGTGAGGGGGGCATGAGTGACTGCATGGAAGTCTCTGAGGAGCAGAACTGCATGCACAGAGAGGGAGTGACACTCCCATAGTGGGGAGTAGGAGTCTGCAGTGAGAGAGGTGTCATGGACACTACATGGGGGAGTGTGAGGGAGAAGGACTGCAGTGAGGGAGGGCATGAGTGACTGCATGGAAGTCTGTGAGGAGCAGAACTGCATGCACAGAGAGGGAGTGACACTCCCATGGTGGGGGAACTGGGGTCTGCAGTCAGAGAGGTGTTATGGACACTACATGGGAAAGGGTGATGGAGAAGGACTGCAGTGAGGGAGGGCATGAGTGACTGCCTGGAAGTCTGTGAGGAGCAGAACTGCATGCACAGAGTGCTGGACACTCCCATGGTGGGGGAGCAGGGGTCTGCAGTCAGACAGGTGTCATGGACACTACATGGGGGAGTGTGAGGGAGAAGGACTGCAGTGAGGGAGGGCATGAGTGACTGCATGGAAGTCTCTGTGGAGCAGAACTGCATGCACAGAGTGTGTGACACTCCCATGCTGGGAAGCAGGGGTCTGCAGTCAGAGAGTGTCATGGACACTACATGGGGGAGTGTGAGGGAGAAGGACTGCATTGGGGGAGGGCATGAGTGACTGCATGGAAGTCTGTGAGGAGCAGAACTGCATGCACAGAGAGGGAGCGACACTCCCATGGTGGTGGAGCAGGGGTCTGCAGTGAGAGAGGTGTCATGGACACTACATGGGGGAGTGTGAGGGAGAAGGACTGCAGTGAGGGAGGGCATGAGTGACTGCATGGAAGTCTGTGAGGAGCAGAACCGCATGCACAGAGAGGGAGTGACACTCCCATGGTGGGGAGTAGGGGTCTGCAGTGAGAGAGGTGTCATGGACACTACATGGGGGAGTGTGAGGGAGAAGGACTGCAGTGAGGGAGGGCATGAGTGACTGCATGGAAGTCTGTGAGGAGCAGAACCGCATGCACAGAGAGGGAGTGACACTCCCATGGTGGGGGGGGCAGGGGTCTGCAGTGAGAGAGGTGTCATGGACACTACATGGGGGAGTGTGAGGGAGAAGGACTGCAGTGAGGGAGTGCATGAGTGACTGCATGGAAGTCTGTGAGGAGGAGACCTGCATGCACAGAGAGGGAGTGACACTCCCATGGTGGGGGAACTGGGGTCTGCAGTCAGAGAGGTGTCATGCACACTACATGGGGGAGGGTGAGGGAGAAGGACTGCAGTGAGGGAGGGCATGAGTGACTGCATGGAAGTCTGTGAGGAGCAGCACTGCATGCACAGAGTGCTGGACACTCCCATGGTGGGGGAGCAGGGGTCTGCAGTGAGAAAGGTGTCATGGACACTACATGGGGGAGTGTGAGGGAGAAGGACTGCAGTGAGGGAGGGCATGAGTGACTGCATAGAAGTCTGTGAGGAGCAGAACTGCATGCACAGAGAGGGAGTGACACTCCCATGGTGGGGGAGCAGGGGTCTGCAGTGAGAGACGTGTCATGGACACTACATGGGGGGGTGTGAGGGAGAAGGACTGCAGTGAGGGAGGGCATGATTGACTGCATGGAAGTCTGTGAGGAGCAGAACTGCATGCACAGAAAGGGAGTGACACCCCCATGGTGGGAGAGCTGGGGTCTGCAGTGAGAGAGGTGTCATGGACACTACATTGGGGAGTGTGAGGGAGAAGGACTGCAGTGAGGGAGGGCATGAGTGACTGCATGGAAGTCTGTGAGGAGTAGAACTGCATGGACAGGGAGGGAGTGACACTCCCATGGTGGGGGAACTGGGGTCTGCAGTCAGAGAGGTGTCATGGACACTACATGGGGGGGTGAGGGAGAAGGAGTGCAGTGGGGGAGGGCATGAGTGACTGCATGTAAGTCTGTGAGGAGCAGAACTGCATGCACAGAGAGGGAGTGACACTCCCATGGTGGGGAGCAGGGGTCTGCTGTGAGAGAGGTGTCATGGACACTACATGGGGGAGTGTGAGGGAGAAGGACTGCAGTAGGGGAGGGCTTGAGTGACTGCATGGAAGTCTGTGAGGAGCAGAACTGCATGCACAGTGGTCGTGACACTCCCATGGTGGGGAGCTGGGGTCTGCAGTGAGAGAGGTGTCATGGACACTACATGGGGGAGTGTGAGGGAGAAGGACTGCAGTGAGGGGGGCATGAGTGACTGCATGGAAGTCTGTGAGGAGCAGAACTGCATGCACAGAGAGGGAGTGACACTCCCATAGTGGGGAGTAGGGGTCTGCAGTGAGAAAGGTGTCATGGACACTACATGGGGGAGTGTGAGGGAGAAGGACTGCAGTGAGGGAGGGCATGAGTGACTGCATGGAAGTCTGTGAGGAGCAGAACTGCATGCACAGAGAGGGAGTGACACTCCCATGGTGGGGGAGCAGGGGTCTGCAGTGAGAGAGGTGTCATGGACACTACATGGGGGGTGTGAGGGAGAAGGACTGCAGTGAGGGAGGGCATGATTGACTGCATGGAAGTCTGTGAGGAGCAGAACTGCATGCACAGAGAGGGAGTGACACTCCCATGGTGGGAGAGCTGGGGTCTGCAGTGAGAGAGGTATCATGGACACTACATGGGGGAGTGTGAGGGAGAAGGACTGCAGTAAGGGAGGGCATGAGTGACTACATGGAAGTCTGTGAGGAGCAGAACTGCATGCACAGGGGTCGTGACACTCCCATGGTGGGGAGCTGGGGTCTGCAGTGAGAGAGGTGTCATGGACACTACATGGGGGAGTGTGAGGGAGAAGGACTGCAGTGGGGGAGGGCTTGAGTGACTGCATGGAAGTCTGTGAGGAGCAGAACTGCATGCACAGGGGTCGTGACACTCCCATGGTGGGGAGCTGGGGTCTGCAGTGAGAGAGGTGTCATGGACACTACATGGGGGAGTGTGAGGGAGAAGGACTGCAGTAAGGGGGGTCATGAGTGACTGCATGGAAGTCTGTGAGGAGCAGAACTGCATGCACAGAGAGGGAGTGACACTCCCATGGTGGGGGAGCAGGGGTCTGCAGTGAGAGAGGTGTCAAGGACACTACATGGGGGGGTGTGAGGGAGAAGGACTGCAGTGAGGGAGGGCATGAGTGACTGCATGGAAGTCTGTGAGGAGCAGAACTGCATGCACAGAGAGGGAGTGACACTCCCATGGTGGGGGAGCAGGGGTCTGCAGTGAGAGAGGTGTCATGGACACTACATGGGGGAGCGTGAGGTAGAAGGACTGCAGTGAGGGTGCATGAGTGACTGCATGGAAGTCTGTGAGGAGCAGAACTGCATGCACAGAGTGTGTGACACTCCCTTGGTGGGGGAGCAGGGGTCTGCAGTGAGAAAGGTGTCATGGACACTACATGGGGGAGTGTGAGGGAGAAGGACTGCAGTGAGGGTGCATGAGTGACTGCATGGAAGTCTGTGAGGGGCAGAACTGCATGCACAGAGAGGGAGTGACACTCCCATGGTGGGGGAGCAGGGGTCTGCAGTGAGAGAGGTGTCATGGACACTACATGGGGGAGTGTGAGGGAGAAGGACTGCAGTGAGGGAGGGCATGAGTGACTGCATGGAAGTCAGTGAAGAGCAGAACTGCATGCACAGAGAGGGAGTGACACGCCCATGATGGGGAGCTGGGGTCTGCAGTGAGAGAGGTGTCATGGACACTACATGGGGGAGTGTGAGGGAGAAGGACTGCAGGGAGGGAGGGCATGAGTGACTGCATGGAAGTCTGTGAGGAGCAGAACTGCATGCACAGAGAGGGAGTGACACTCCCATGGTGGGGAAGCAGGGGTCTGCAGTGAGAAAGGTGTCATGGACACTACATGGGGGAGTGTGAGGGAGAAGGACTGCAGTAAGGGAGGGCATGAGTGACTGCATGGAAGTCTGTGAGGAGCAGAACTGCATGCACAGAGAGGGAGTGACACTCCCATGGTGGGGAAGCAGGGGTCTGCAGTGAGAAAGGTGTCATGGACACTACATGGAGGAGTGTATGGGAGAAGGACTGCAGTGGGGGAGGGCATGAGTGACTGCATGGAAGTCTGTGAGGGGCAGAACTGCATGCACAGAGTGTGTTTCACTCCCATGGTTGGGGAGCAGGGGTCTTCAGTGAGAGAGGTGTCATGGACACTACATGGGGGAGTGTGAGGGAGAAGGACTGCAGTGAGGGAGGGCATGAGTGACTGCATGGAAGTCTGTGAGGAGCAGAACTGCATGCACAGAGAGGGAGTGACACTCCCATGGTGGGGGAGCTGGGGTCTGCAGTGAGAGAGGTGTCATGGACACTACATGGGGGAGTGTGAGGGAGAAGGACTGCAGTGAGGGGGCATGAGTGACTGCATGGAAGTCTGTGAGAAGCAGAACTGCATGCACAGAGAGGGAGTGACACTCCCAAGGTGGGGGAGCAGGGGTCTGCAGTGAGAGAGGTGTCATGTACACTACATAGGGGAGTGTGAGGGAGAAGGACTGCAGTGAGGGAGGGCATGAGTGACTGCATGGAAGTCTGTGAGGAGCAGAACTGCATGCACAGAGAGGGAGTGTGGGAGAGGTGTGGCGCCGCGGCCAGGGCGACTGACGCTGGAATCTGGGGACCACGGTTCGATCCCCGGCTCCGGCGGCAGGTTAGCCCAGCACCATGTGACTCTGGGCAATAGCTCGCTTAATCTTCCCGACGGCCCCCAGCGCCTAGAGACCCTTACGGGTGATTGTGCGCTTTACAAATGTGGACTTTACTTTTTCCCATGGTGGGGGAGATGGGGTCTGCAGTGAGAGAGGTGTCATGGACACTACATGGGGAGTGTGAGGGAGAAGGACTGCAGTGAGGGGGCATGAGTGACTGCATGGAAGTCTCTGAGGAGCAGAACTTCATGGACAGAGAGGGAGTGACACTCCCATGGTGGGGAGCAGGGGTCTGCAGTGAGAGAGGTGTCACGGACACTACATGGGGGAGTGTGAGGTAGAAGGAAAGCAGTGAGGGAGGGCATGAGTGACTGCATGGAAGTCTGTGAGGAGCAGAACTGCATGGACATAGAGGGAGTGACACTCATGGTGGGGAGCTGGGGTCTGCAGTGAGAGAGGTGTCATGGACACTACATGGGGAAGTGTGTGAGGGAGAAGGACTGCAGTGAGGGAGGGCATGAGTGACTGCATGGAAGTCTGTGAGGAGCAGAACTGCATGTACAGAGAGGGAGTGACACTCCCATGGTGGGGGAGCTGGGGTCTGCGGTCAGAGAGGTGTCATTGACACTACATGGGGGAGTGTGAGGGAGAAGGACTGCAGTGAGGGAGGGCATGAGTGACTGCATGGAAGTCTGTGAGGAGCAGAACTGCATGTACAGAGAGGGAGTGACACTCCCATGGTGGGGGAGCTGGGGTCTGCAGTGAGAGAGGTGTCATGGACACTACATGGGAGAGTGTGAGGGAGAAGGACTGCAGTGACGTAGGGCATGAGTGACTGCATGGAAATCTGTGAGGAGCAGAACTGCATGGACCGAGAGGGAGTGACACTCCCATGGTGGGAGAGCTGGGGTCTGCAGTCAGAGAGGTGTCATAGACACTACATGGGGAAGTGTGTGAGGGAGAAGGACTGCAGTGAGGGAGGGCATGAGTGACTGCATTGAAGTCTGTGAGGAGCAGAACTGCATGCACAGAGAGGGAGTGACACTCCCATGGTGGGGGAGCTGGGGTCTGCAGTCAGAGAGGTGTCATTGACACTACATGGGGGAGTGTGAGGGAGAAGGACTGCAGTGAGGGAGGGCATGAGTGACTGCATGGAAGTCTGTGAGGAGCAGAACTGCATGTACAGAGAGGGAGTGACACTCCCATGGTGGGGGAGCTGGGGTCTGCAGTCAGAGAGGTGTAATGGACACTACATGGGGAAGTGTGTGAGGGAGAAGGACTGCAGTGAGGGAGGGCATGAGTGACTGCATGGAAGTCTGTGAGGAGCAGAACTGCATGCACAGAGAGGGAGTGACACTCCCATGGTGGGGGAGCTGGGGTCTGCAGTGAGAGAGGTGTCATAAACACTACATGGGGGAGTGTGAGGAAGAAAGACTGCAGTGAGGGAGGGCATGAGTGACTGCATGGAAGTCTGTGAGGAGCAGAACTGCATGCACAGGGGGAGTGACATTCCCGTGGTGGGGGAGCTGGGGTCTGCAGTCAGAGAGGTGTCATGGACACTACATGGGGAAGTGTGTGAGGGAGAAGGACTGCAGTGAGGGAGGGCATGAGTGACTGCATGGAAGTCTGTGAGGAGCAGAACTGCATGCACAGAGAGGGAGTGACACTCCCATGGTGAGGGAGCTGGGGTCTGCAGTGAGAGAGGTGTCATAAACACTACATGGGGGAGTGTGAGGGAGAAAGACTGCAGTGAGGGAGGGCATGAGTGACTGCATGGAAGTCTGTGAGGAGCAGTACTTCATGGACAGAGAGGGAGTGACACTCCCATGGTGGGGTAGCTGGGGTCTGCAGTCAGAGAGGTGTCATGGACACTACATGGGGGAGTGTGAGGGAGAAGAACTGCAGTGAGGGAGGGCATGAGTGACTACATGGAAGTCTGTGAGGAGCAGAACTTCATGGACAGAGAGGGAGGGACACTCCCATGGTGGGGAGTAGGGGTCTGCAGTCAGAGAGGTGTCATGGACACTACATGGGGGATTGTGAAGGAGAAGGACTGCAGTGAGGGAGGGCATGAGTGACTGCATGGAAGTCTGTGTGGAGCAGAACTGCATGCACAGAGTGTGTGACACTCCCATGCTGGGAAGCAGGGGTCTCAGTCAGAGAGTGTCATGGACACTACATGGGGGAGTGTGAGGGAGAAGGACTGCATTGGGGGAGGGCATGAGTGACTGCATGGAAGTCTGTGAGGAGCAGAACTGCGTGCACAGAGAGGGAGCGACACTCCCATGGTGGTGGAGCAGGGGTCTGCAGTGAGAGAGGTGTCATGGACACTACATGGGTGAGTGTGAGGGAGAAGGACTGCAGTGAGGGAGGGCATGAGTGACTGCATGGAAGTCTGTGAGGAGCAGAACCGCATGCACAGAGAGGGAGTGACACTCCCATGGTGGGGAGTAGGGGTCTGCAGTGAGAGAGGTGTCATGGACACTACATGGGGGAGTGTGAGGGAGAAGGACTGCAGTGAGGGAGGGCATGAGTGACTGCATGGAAGTCTGTGAGGAGCAGACCTGCATGCACAGAGAGGGAGTGACACTCCCATGGTGGGGGAACTGGGGTCTGCAGTCAGAGAGGTGTCATGGACACTACATGGGGGAGGGGGAGGGAGAAGGACTGCAGTGAGGGAGGGCATGAGTGACTGCATGGACGTCTGTGAGGAGCAGAACTGCATGCACAGAGTGCTGGACACTCCCATGGTGGGGGAGCAGGGGTCTGCAGTGAGAAAGGGGGAGTGTGAGGGAGAAGGACTGCAGTGAGGGAGGGCATGAGTGACTGCATAGAAGTCTGTGAGGAGCAGAACTGCATGCACAGAGAGGGAGTGACACTCCCATGGTGGGGGAACTGGGGTCTGCAGTCAGAGAGGTGTCATGCACACTACATGGGGGAGTGTGAGGGAGAAGGACTGCAGTGAGGGAGGGCATGATTGACTGCATGGAAGTCTGTGAGGAGCAGAACTGCATGCACAGAAAGGGAGTGACACTCCCATGGTGGGAGAGCTGGGGTCTGCAGTGAGAGAGGTGTCATGGACACTACATGGGGGAGTGTGAGGGAGAAGGACTGCAGTAAGGGAGGGCATGAGTGACTGCATGGAAGTCTGTGAGGAGCAGAACTGCATGGACAGGGAGGGAGTGACACTCCCATGGTGGGGGAACTGGGGTCTGCAGTCAGAGAGGTGTCATGGACACTACATGGGGGAGGGTGAGGGAGAAGGACTGCAGTGAGGGAGGGCATGAGTGACTGCATGTAAGTCTGTGAGGAGCAGAACTGCATGCACAGAGAGGGAGTGACACTCCCATGGTGGGGAGCAGGGGTCTGCTGTGAGAGAGGTGTCATGGACACTACATGAAGGAGTGTGAGGGAGAAGGACTGCAGTGGGGGAGGGCTTGAGTGACTGCATGGAAGTCTGTGAGGAGCAGAACTGCATGCACAGGGGTCGTGACACTCCCATGGTGGGGAGCTGTGGTCTGCAGTGAGAGAGGTGTCATGGACACTACATGGGGGAGTGTGAGGGAGAAGGACTGCAGTGAGGGGGGGCATGAGTGACTGCATGGAAGTCTGTGAGGAGCAGAACTGCATGCACAGAGTGCTGGACACTCCCATGGTGGGGGAGCTGGGGTCTGCAGTCAGAGAGGTGTCATTGACACTACATGGGGGAGTGTGAGGGAGAAGGACTGCAGTGAGGGAGGGCATGAGTGACTGCATAGAAGTCTGTGAGGAGCAGAACTGCATGCACAGAGAGGGAGTGACACTCCCATGGTGGGGGAGCAGGGGTCTGCAGTGAGAGAGGTGTCATGGACACTACATGGGGGGGTGTGAGGGAGAAGGACTGCAGTGAGGGAGGGCATGATTGACTGCATGGAAGTCTGTGAGGAGCAGAACTGCATGCACAGAAAGGGAGTGACACTCCCATGGTGGGAGAGCTGGGGTCTGCAGTGAGAGAGGTGTCATGGACACTACATGGGGGAGTGTGAGGGAGAAGAACTGCAGTAAGGGAGGGCATGAGTGACTGCATGGAAGTCTGTGAGGAGTAGAACTGCATGGACAGGGAGGGAGTGACACTCCCATGGTGGGGGAACTGGGGTCTGCAGTCAGAGAGGTGTCATGGACACTACATGGGGGGGGGTGAGGGAGAAGGAGTGCAGTGGGGGAGGGCATGAGTGACTGCATGTAAGTCTGTGAGGAGCAGAACTGCATGCACAGAAAGGGAGTGACACTCCCATGGTGGGGAGCAGGGGTCTGCTGTGAGAGAGGTGTCATGGACACTACATGGGGGAGTGTGAGGGAGAAGGACTGCAGTGGGGGAGGGCTTGAGTGACTGAATGGAAGTCTGTGAGGAGCAGAACTGCATGCACAGGTGTCGTGACACTCCCATGGTGGGGAGCTGGGGTCTGCAGTCAGAGAGGTGCCATGGACACTACATGGGGGAGTGTGAGGGAGAAGGACTGCAGTGAGGGGGCATGAGTGACTGCATGGAAGTCTCTGAGGAGCAGAACTGCATGCACAGAGAGGGAGTGACACTCCCATAGTGGGGAGCTGGGGTCTGCAGTCAGAGAGGTGTCATGGACACTACATGGGGGAGTGTGAGGGAGAAGGACTGCAGTGAGGGGGGCATGAGTGACTGCATGGAAGTCTCTGAGGAGGAGAACTGCATGCACAGAGAGGGAGTGACACTCCCATGGTGGGGAAGCAGGGGTCTGCAGTGAGAGAGGTGTCATGGACACTACATGGGGGAGTGTGAGGGAGAAGGACTGCAGTGAGGGGGGCATGAGTGACTGCATGGAAGTCTGTGAGGAGCAGAACTGCATGCAAAGAGAGGGAGTGACACTCCCATAGTGGGGAGTAGGGGTCTGCAGTGAGAGAGGTGTCATGGACACTACATGGGGGAGTGTGAGGGAGAAGGACTGCAGTGAGGGAGGGCATGAGTGACTGCATGGAAGTCTGTGAGGAGCAGAACTGCATGCACAGAGAGGGAGTGACACTCCCATGGTGGGGGAACTGGGGTCTGCAGTCAGAGAGGTGTCATGGACACTACATGAGGGAGGGTGATGGAGAAGGACTGCAGTGAGGGAGGGCATGAGTGACTGCATGGAAGTCTGTGAGGAGCAGAACTGCATGCACAGAGTGCTGGACACTCCCATGGTGGGGGAGCAGGGGTCTGCAGTGAGAGAGGTGTCACGGACACTACATGGGGGAGTGTGAGGTAGAAGGAAAGCAGTGAGGGAGGGCATGAGTGACTGCATGTAAGTCTCTGAGGAGCAGAACTGCATGCACAGAGAGGGAGTGACACTCCCATGGTGGGGAGCAGGGGTCTGCAGTGAGAGAGGTGTCACGGACACTACATGGGGGAGTGTGAGGTAGAAGGAAAGCAGTGAGGGAGGGCATGAGTGACTGCATGGAAGTCTGTGAGGAGCAGAACTGCATGGACATAGAGGGAGTGACACTCATGGTGGGGAGCTGGGGTCTGCAGTGAGAGAGGTGTCATGGACACTACATGGGGAAGTGTGTGAGGGAGAAGGACTGCAGTGAGGGAGGGCATGAGTGACTGCATGGAAGTCTGTGAGGAGCAGAACTGCATGTACAGAGAGGGAGTGACACTCCCATGGTGGGGGAGCTGGGGTCTGCGGTCAGAGAGGTGTCATTGACACTACATGGGGGAGTGTGAGGGAGAAGGACTGCAGTGAGGGAGGGCATGAGTGACTGCATGGAAGTCTGTGAGGAGCAGAACTGCATGTACAGAGAGGGAGTGACACTCCCATGGTGGGGGAGCTGGGGTCTGCAGTGAGAGAGGTGTCATGGACACTACATGGGAGAGTGTGAGGGAGAAGGACTGCAGTGACGTAGGGCATGAGTGACTGCATGGAAATCTGTGAGGAGCAGAACTGCATGGACCGAGAGGGAGTGACACTCCCATGGTGGGAGAGCTGGGGTCTGCAGTCAGAGAGGTGTCATAGACACTACATGGGGAAGTGTGTGAAGGAGAAGGACTGCAGTGAGGGAGGGCATGAGTGACTGCATTGAAGTCTGTGAGGAGCAGAACTGCATGCACAGAGAGGGAGTGACACTCCCATGGTGGGGGAGCTGGGGTCTGCAGTCAGAGAGGTGTCATTGACACTACATGGGGGAGTGTGAGGGAGAAGGACTGCAGTGAGGGAGGGCATGAGTGACTGCATGGAAGTCTGTGAGGAGCAGAACTGCATGTACAGAGAGGGAGTGACACTCCCATGGTGGGGGAGCTGGGGTCTGCAGTCAGAGAGGTGTAATGGACACTACATGGGGAAGTGTGTGAGGGAGAAGGACTGCAGTGAGGGAGGGCATGAGTGACTGCATGGAAGTCTGTGAGGAGCAGAACTGCATGCACAGAGAGGGAGTGACACTCCCATGGTGGGGGAGCTGGGGTCTGCAGTGAGAGAGGTGTCATAAACACTACATGGGGGAGTGTGAGGAAGAAAGACTGCAGTGAGGGAGGGCATGAGTGACTGCATGGAAGTCTGTGAGGAGCAGAACTGCATGCACAGGGGGAGTGACATTCCCGTGGTGGGGGAGCTGGGGTCTGCAGTCAGAGAGGTGTCATGGACACTACATGGGGAAGTGTGTGAGGGAGAAGGACTGCAGTGAGGGAGGGCATGAGTGACTGCATGGAAGTCTGTGAGGAGCAGAACTGCATGCACAGAGAGGGAGTGACACTCCCATGGTGAGGGAGCTGGGGTCTGCAGTGAGAGAGGTGTCATAAACACTACATGGGGGAGTGTGAGGGAGAAAGACTGCAGTGAGGGAGGGCATGAGTGACTGCATGGAAGTCTGTGAGGAGCAGTACTTCATGGACAGAGAGGGAGTGACACTCCCATGGTGGGGGAGCTGGGGTCTGCAGTCAGACAGGTGTCATGGACACTACATGGGGGAGTGTGAGGGAGAAGAACTGCAGTGAGGGAGGGCATGAGTGACTACATGGAAGTCTGTGAGGAGCAGAACTTCATGGACAGAGAGGGAGGGACACTCCCATGGTGGGGGAGCTGGGGTCTGCAGTCAGACAGGTGTCATGGACACTACATGGGGGAGTGTGAGGGAGAAGGACTGCAGTGAGGGAGCGCATGATTGACTGCATGGAACTCTGTGAGGAGCAGAACTGCATGCACAGAGTGTGTGACACTCCCATGGTGGGGGAGCAGGGGTCTGCAGTCAGAGAGGTGTCATGGACACTACATGGGGGATTGTGAAGGAGAAGGACTGCAGTGAGGGAGGGCATGAGTGACTGCATGGAAGTCTGTGTGGAGCAGAACTGCATGCACAGAGTGTGTGACACTCCCATGCTGGGAAGCAGGGGTCTCAGTCAGAGAGTGTCATGGACACTACATGGGGGAGTGTGAGGGAGAAGGACTGCATTGGGGGAGGGCATGAGTGACTGCATGGAAGTCTGTGAGGAGCAGAACTGCGTGCACAGAGAGGGAGCGACACTCCCATGGTGGTGGAGCAGGGGTCTGCAGTGAGAGAGGTGTCATGGACACTACATGGGTGAGTGTGAGGGAGAAGGACTGCAGTGAGGGAGGGCATGAGTGACTGCATGGAAGTCTGTGAGGAGCAGAACCGCATGCACAGAGAGGGAGTGACACTCCCATGGTGGGGAGTAGGGGTCTGCAGTGAGAGAGGTGTCATGGACACTACATGGGGGAGTGTGAGGGAGAAGGACTGCAGTGAGGGAGGGCATGAGTGACTGCATGGAAGTCTGTGAGGAGCAGACCTGCATGCACAGAGAGGGAGTGACACTCCCATGGTGGGGGAACTGGGGTCTGCAGTCAGAGAGGTGTCATGGACACTACATGGGGGAGGGGGAGGGAGAAGGACTGCAGTGAGGGAGGGCATGAGTGACTGCATGGACGTCTGTGAGGAGCAGAACTGCATGCACAGAGTGCTGGACACTCCCATGGTGGGGGAGCAGGGGTCTGCAGTGAGAAAGGGGGAGTGTGAGGGAGAAGGACTGCAGTGAGGGAGGGCATGAGTGACTGCATAGAAGTCTGTGAGGAGCAGAACTGCATGCACAGAGAGGGAGTGACACTCCCATGGTGGGGGAGCAGGGGTCTGCAGTGAGAGAGGTGTCATGGACACTACATGGGGGGGTGTGAGGGAGAAGGACTGCAGTGAGGGAGGGCATGATTGACTGCATGGAAGTCTGTGAGGAGCAGAACTGCATGCACAGAAAGGGAGTGACACTCCCATGGTGGGAGAGCTGGGGTCTGCAGTGAGAGAGGTGTCATGGACACTACATGGGGGAGTGTGAGGGAGAAGGACTGCAGTAAGGGAGGGCATGAGTGACTGCATGGAAGTCTGTGAGGAGCAGACCTGAATGGACAGGGAGGGAGTGACACTCCCATGGTGGGGGAACTGGGGTCTGCAGTCAGAGAGGTGTCATGGACACTACATGGGGGAGGGTGAGGGAGAAGGACTGCAGTGAGGGAGGGCATGAGTGACTGCATGTAAGTCTGTGAGGAGCAGAACTGCATGCACAGAGAGGGAGTGACACTCCCATGGTGGGGAGCAGGGGTCTGCTGTGAGAGAGGTGTCATGGACACTACATGGGGGAGTGTGAGGGAGAAGGACTGCAGTGGGGGAGGGCTTGAGTGACTGCATGGAAGTCTGTGAGGAGCAGAACTGCATGCACAGGGGTCGTGACACTCCCATGGTGGGGAGCTGGGGTCTGCAGTGAGAGAGGTGTCATGGACACTACATGGGGGAGTGTGAGGGAGAAGGACTGCAGTGAGGGAGGGCATGAGTGACTGCATGGAAGTCAGTGAAGAGCAGAACTGCATGCACAGAGAGGGAGTGACACTCCCATGGTGGGGAAGCAGGGGTCTGCAGTGAGAAAGGTGTCATGGACACTATATGGGGGAGTGTGAGGGAGAAGGACTGCAGTGGGGGAGGGCATGAGTGACTGCATGGAAGTCTGTGAGGGGCAGAACTGCATGCACAGAGTGTGTTTCACTCCCATGGTTGGGGAGCAGGGGTCTCCAGTGAGAGAGGTGTCATGGAAACTACATGGGGGAGTGTGAGGGAGAAGGACTGCAGTGAGGGAGGGCATGAGTGACTGCATGGAAGTCTGTGAGGAGCAGAACTGCATGCACAGAGAGGGAGTGACACTCCCATGGTGGGGGAGCTGGGGTCTGCAGCGAGAGAGGTGTCATGGACACTACATGGGGGAGTGTGAGGGAGAAGGACTGCAGTGAGGGGGCATGAGTGACTGCATGGAAGTCTGTGAGAAGCAGAACTGCATGCACAGAGAGGGAGTGACACTCCCAAGGTGGGGGAGCAGGGGTCTGCAGTGAGAGAGGTGTCATGTACACTACATGGGGGAGTGTGAGGGAGAAGGACTGCAGTGAGGGAGGGCATGAGTGACTGCATGGAAGTCTGTGAGGAGCAGAACTGCATGCACAGAGAGGGAGTGACACTCCCATGGTGGGGGAGATGGGGTCTGCAGTGAGAGAGGTGTCATGGACACTACATGGGGAGTGTGAGGGAGATGGACTGCAGTGAGGGGGCATGAGTGACTGCATGGAAGTCTCTGAGGAGCAGAACTTCATGGACAGAGAGGGAGTGACACTCCCATGGTGGGGAGCAGGGGTCTGCAGTGAGAGAGGTGTCACGGACACTACATGGGGGAGTGTGAGGTAGAAGGAAAGCAGTGAGGGAGGGCATGAGTGACTGCATGGAAGTCTGTGAGGAGCAGAACTGCATGGACAGAGAGGGAGTGACACTCTCATGGTGGGGAGGTGGGGTCTGCAGTGAGACAGGTGTCATGGACACTACATGGGGAAGTATGTGAGGGAGAAGGACTGCAGTGAGGGAGGGCATGAGTGACTGCATGGAAGTCTGTGAAGAGCAGAACTGCATGTACAGAGAGGGAGTGACACTCCCATGGTGGGGGAGCTGGGGTCTGCGGTCAGAGAGGTGTCATTGACACTACATGGGGGAGTGTGAGGGAGAAGGACTGCAGTGAGGGAGGGCATGAGTGACTGCATGGAAGTCTGTGAGGAGCAGAACTGCATGTACAGAGAGGGAGTGACACTCCCATGGTGGGGGAGCTGGGGTCTGCAGTGAGAGAGGTGTCATGGACACTACATGGAAGAGTGTGAGGGAGAAGGACTGCAGTGACGTAGGGCATGAGTGACTGCGTGGAAATCTGTGAGGAGCAGAACTGCATGGACCGAGAGGGAGTGACACTCCCATGGTGGGAGAGCTGGGGTCTGCAGTCAGAGAGGTGTCATGGACACTACATGGGGAAGTGTGTGAGGGAGAAGGACTGCAGTGAGGGAGGGCATGAGTGACTGCATTGAAGTCTGTGAGGAGCAGAACTGCATGCACAGAGAGGGAGTGACACTCCCATGGTGGGGGAGCTGGGGTCTGCAGTCAGAGAGGTGTCATTGACACTACATGGGGGAGTGTGAGGGAGAAGGACTGCAGTGAGGGAGGGCATGAGTGACTGCATGGAAGTCTGTGAGGAGCAGAACTGCATGTACAGAGAGGGAGTGACACTCCCATGGTGGGGGAGCTGGGGTCTGCAGTCAGAGAGGTGTCATGGACACTACATGGGGAAGTCTGTGAGGGAGAAGGACTGCAGTGAGGGAGGGCATGAGTGACTGCATGGAAGTCTGTGAGGAGCAGAACTGCATGCACAGAGAGGGAGTGACACTCCCATGGTGGGGGAGCTGGGGTCTGCAGTGAGAGAGGTGTCATAAACACTACATGGGGGAGTGTGAGAAGGAAAGACTGCAGTGAGGGAGGGCATGAGTGACTGCATGGAAGTCTGTGAGGAGCAGAACTGCATGCACAGGGGGAGTGACATTCCCGTGGTGGGGGAGCTGGGGTCTGCAGTCAGAGAGGTGTCATGGACACTACATGGGGAAGTGTGTGAGGGAGAAGGACTGCAGTGAGGGAGGGCATGAGTGACTGCATGGAAGTCTGTGAGGAGCAGAACTGCATGCACAGAGAGGGAGTGACACTCCCATGGTGAGGGAGCTGGGGTCTGCAGTGAGAGAGGTGTCATAAACACTACATGGGGGAGTGTGAGGGAGAAGAACTGCAGTGAGGGAGGGCATGAGTGACTACATGGAAGTCTGTGAGGAGCAGAACTTCATGGACAGAGAGGGAGGGACACTCCCATGGTGGGGGAGCTGGGGTCTGCAGTCAGACAGGTGTCATGGACACTACATGGGGGAGTGTGAGGGAGAAGGACTGCAGTGAGGGAGCGCATGATTGACTGCATGGAACTCTGTGAGGAGCAGAACTGCATGCACAGAGTGTGTGACACTCCCATGCTGGGAAGCAGGGGTCTGCAGTCAGAGAGTGTCATGGACACTACATGGGGGAGTGTGAGGGAGAAGGACTGCATTTGGGGAGGGCATGAGTGACTGCATGGAAGTCTGTGAGGAGCAGAACTGCATGCACAGAGAGGGAGCGACACTCCCATGGTGGTGGAGCAGGGGTCTGCAGTGAGAGAGGTGTCATGGACACTACATGGGTGAGTGTGAGGGAGAAGGACTGCAGTGAGGGAGGGCATGAGTGACTGCATGGAAGTCTGTGAGGAGCAGAACCGCATGCACAGAGAGGGAGTGACACTCCCATGGTGGGGAGTAGGGGTCTGCAGTGAGAGAGGTGTCATGGACACTACATGGGGGAGTGTGAGGGAGAAGGACTGCAGTGAGGGAGGGCATGAGGGACTGCATGGAAGTCTGTGAGGAGCAGACCTGCATGCACAGAGAGGGAGTGACACTCCCAGGGTGGGGGAACTGGGGTCTGCAGTCAGAGAGGTGTCATGGACACTACATGGGGGAGGGTGAGGGAGAAGGACTGCAGTGAGGGAGGGCATGAGTGACTGCATGGAAGTCTGTGAGGAGCAGAACTGCATGCACAGAGTGCTGGACACTCCCATGGTGGGGGAGCAGGGGTCTGCAGTGAGAAAGGGGGAGTGTGAGGGAGAAGGACTGCAGTGAGGGAGGGCATGAGTGACTGCATAGAAGTCTGTGAGGAGCAGAACTGCATGCACAGAGCGGGAGTGACAATCCCATGGTGGGGGAGCTGGGGTCTGCAGTCAGAGAGGTGTCATGGACACTACATGGGGGAGTGTGAGGGAGAAGGACTGCAGTGAGGGGGGCATGAGTGACTGCATGGAAGTCTGTGAGGAGCAGAACTGCATGTACAGAGAGGGAGTGACACTCCCATGGTGGGGAGCAGGGGTCTGCTGTGAGAGAGGTGTCATGGACACTACATGGGAGAGTGTGAGGGAGAAGGACTGCAGTGAGGGAGGGCATGAGTGACTGCATGGAAGTCTGTGAGGAGCAGAACTGCATGCACAGAAAGGGAGTGACACTCCCATGGTGGGAGAGCTGGGGTCTGCAGTGAGAGAGGTGTCATGGACACTACATGGGGGAGTGTGAGGGAGAAGGACTGCAGTAAGGGAGGGCATGAGTGACTGCATGGAAGTCTGTGAGGAGCAGAACTGCATGGACAGGGAGGGAGTGACACTCCCATGGTGGGGGAACTGGGGTCTGCAGTCAGAGAGGTGTCATGGACACTACATGGGGGGGGTGAGGGAGAAGGAGTGCAGTGGGGGAGGGCATGAGTGACTGCATGGAAGTCTGTGAGGAACAGAACTGCATGCACAGAGTGTGTGACACTCCCTTGGTGGGGGAGCAGGGGTCTGCTGTGAGAGAGGTGTCATGGACACTACATGGGGGAGTGTGAGGGAGAAGGACTGCAGTGGGGGAGGGCTTGAGTGACTGCATGGAAGTCTGTGAGGAGCAGAACTGCATGCACAGGGGTCGTGACACTCCCATGGTGGGGAGCTGGGGTCTGCAGTGAGAGAGGTGTCATGGACACTACATGGGGGAGTGTGAGGGAGAAGGACTGCAGTGAGGGGGGGCATGAGTGACTGCATGGAAGTCTGTGAGGAGCAGAACTGCATGGACAGAGAGGGAGTGACACTCTCATGGTGGGGAGCTGGGGTCTGCAGTGAGAGAGGTGTCATGGACACTACATGGGGAAGTGTGTGAGGGAGAAGGACTGCAGTGAGGGAGGGCATGAGTGACTGCATGGAAGTCTGTGAGGAGCAGAACTGCATGCACAGAGAGGGAGTGACACTCCCATAGTGGGGAGTAGGGGTCTGCAGTGAGAGAGGTGTCATGGACACTACATGGTGGAGTGTGAGGGAGAAGGACTGCAGTGAGGGAGGGCATGCGTGACTGCATGGAAGTCTGTGAGGAGCAGAACTGCATGCACAGAGTGCTGGACACTCCCATGGTGGGGGAGCAGGGGTCTGCAGTGAGAAAGGTGTCATGGACACTACATGGGGGAGTGTGAGGGAGAAGGACTGCAGTGAGGGAGGGCATGAGTGACTGCATGGAAGTCTGTGAGGAGTAGAACTGCATGGACAGGGAGGGAGTGACACTCCCATGGTGGGGGAACTGGGGTCTGCAGTCAGAAAGGTGTCATGGACACTACATGGGGGAGTGTGAGGGAGAAGGACTGCAGTGAGGGAGGGCATGAGTGACTGCATGGAAGTCTGTGAGGAGCAGAACTGCATGCACAGAGAGGGAGTGACACTCCCATGGTGGGGGAGCAGGGGTCTGCAGTGAGAGAGGTGTCATGGACACTACATGGGGGGGTGTGAGGGAGAAGGACTGCAGTGAGGGAGGGCATGAGTGACTGCATGGAAGTCAGTGAAGAGCAGAATTGCATGCACAGAGAGGGAGTGACACGCCCATGATGGGGAGCTGGGGTCTGCAGTGAGAGAGGTGTCATGGACACTACATGGGGGAGTGTGAGGGAGAGGGACTGCAGGGAGGGAGGGCATTAGTGACTGCATGTAAGTCTGTGAGGAGCAGAACTGCATGCACAGAGAGGGAGTGACACTCCCATGGTGGGGAAGCAGGGGTCTGCAGTGAGAAAGGTGTCATGGACACTACATAGAGGAGTGTATGGGAGAAGGACTGCAGTGGAGGAGGGCATGAGTGACTGCATGGAAGTCTGTGAGGAGCAGAACTGCATGCACAGAGAGTGAGTGACACTCCCATGGTGGGGGGCAGGGGTCTGCAGTGAGAGAGGTGTCATGGACACTACATGGGGGAGCGTGAGGTAGAAGGACTGCAGTGAGGGTGCATGAGTGACTGCATGGAAGTCTGTGACTAGCAGAACTGCATGCACAGAGAGGGAGTGACACTCCCAAGGTGGGGAAGCAGGGGTCTGCAGTGAGAGAGGTGTCATGTACACTACATGGGGGAGTGTGAGGGAGAAGGACTGCAGTGAGGGAGGGCATGAGTGACTGCATGGAAGTCTGTGAGGAGCAGAACTGCATGCACAGATAGGGAGTGACACTCCCATGGTGGGGGAGATGGGGTCTGCAGTGAGAGAGGTGTCATGGACACTACATGGGGAGTGTGAGGGATAAGGACTGCAGTGAGGGGGCATGAGTGACTGCATGGAAGTCTCTGAGGAGCAGAACTTCATGGACAGAGAGGGAGTGACACTCCCATGGTGGGGAGCAGGGGTCTGCAGTGAGAGAGGTGTCACGGACACTACATGGGGGAGTGTGAGGTAGAAGGAAAGCAGTGAGGGAGGGCATGAGTGACTGCATGGAAGTCTGTGAGGAGCAGAACTGCATGGACAGAGAGGGAGTGACACTCTCATGGTGGGGAGCTGGGGTCTGCAGTGAGAGAGGTGTCATGGACACTACATGGGAGAGTGTGAGGGAGAAGGACTGCAGTGACGTAGGGCATGAGTGACTGCATGGAAATCTGTGAGGAGCAGAACTGCATGCACAGAGAGGGAGTGACACTCCCAAGGTGGGGGAGCAGGGGTCTGCAGTGAGAGAGGTGTCATGTACACTACATGGGGGAGTGTGAGGGAGAAGGACTGCAGTGAGGGAGGGCATGAGTGACTGCATGGAAGTCTGTGAGGAGCAGAACTGCATGCACAGAGAGGGAGTGACACTCCCATGGTGGGGGAGATGGGGTCTGCAGTGAGAGAGGTGTCATGGACACTACATGGGGAGTGTGAGGGAGAAGGACTGCAGTGAGGGGGCATGAGTGACTGCATGGAAGTCTCTGAGGAGCAGAACTTCATGGACAGAGAGGGAGTGACACTCCCATGGTGGGGAGCAGGGGTCTGCAGTGAGAGAGGTGTCACGGACACTACATGGGGGAGTGTGAGGTAGAAGGAAAGCAGTGAGGGAGGGCATGAGTGACTGCATGGAAGTCTGTGAGGAGCAGAACTGCATGGACAGAGAGGGAGTGACACTCTCATGGTGGGGAGCTGGGGTCTGCAGTGAGAGAGGTGTCATGGACACTACATGGGGGAGTGTGAGGGAGAAGGACTGCAGTGAGGGAGGGCATGAGTGACTGCATGGAAGTCTGTGAGGAGCAGAACCGCATGCACAGGGGGAGTGACATTCCCGTGGTGGGGAAGCAGGGGTCTGCAGTCAGAGAGGTGTCATGGACACTACATGGGGAAGTCTGTGAGGGAGAAGGACTGCAGTGAGGGAGGGCATGAGTGACTGCATGGAAGTCTTAGAGGAACAGAACTGCATGTACGGAGAGGGAGTGACACTGCCATGGTGGGGGAGCTGGGGTCTGCAGTGAGAGAGGTGTCATGGACACTACATGGGAGAGTGTGAGGGAGAAGGACTGCAGTGACGTAGGGCATGAGTGACTGCATGGAAATCTGTGAGGAGCAGAACTGCATGGACAGAGAGGGAGTGACATTCCCATGGTGGGAGAGTGAAGGACTGGACTATTTAAGGCCCAGCGGTGCCAGGGAACAACACCTAAAACCTTCGTGGGGTACCTGTTCTGGCGCACTAAAGACAGAGACACGGGAGACTTCCTTCGGCGTCAAAGATCAGCGTTTATTACTGCAGGGAGGCAAAAGTCACTAGAAGTACAACGACGTGTAGTTCTGAGAGTCTGCTTCAAATTGCATATGTGAGTCGCTCTCTTTTATACAAGATTTTACCATTGCACAAACATGTGAACAAAAGGTTACAACCCAGTTCCCACGAAAAGACTTCAAAAGGGTCGCTTTCATGTATTCAGAACCCCGGAACATAATTACATTAACATCACCAGTTCCAACTGTGAAAGCACATCTTCCCACCATTAGGTACATTCCACTTGAGTTGTAAATAAGCTAAAGTAAAAGAGAAGAACAGCTGCAAGGAAGTCAGACAGCAGGGAAGAGGTAGCGCGAGGTTAATATTGGATGCGTAATCGTTGCTTAAAAAGGGGGTTTTGATCCCAGCATGTGCGAGGCTGAAACAATAGACCGACACGGCAGAATCACCTTCGAGCAGAGGCAATTGCCTTAGCAGTGTCCTTCCCCTAGTCATAAAGACGCATGAACGGAATATGCTTCTTCCGTAAAGCTTGGGAACTAAAAGGTCACGATGCGGACAGTTGCCTGTTCGCTGACTACGTGAGGGCAAGAAACAAAATGGATGCCGTATCTAAAATGGAACCCAAGGGTTCAGATGTAGAAACACGTAAATAAGGCGAACCATGCCAGGTAGTGTAGTGAAAACGCGTACACTTACTGAACACGTCATTTACGGTTCATAGATACCTTACTTGCCCATATTCGTTCATGCCCGGAACACCGTAATGATTCTCACAGAACCTCAGATGCTCCTTTTGCCCTCATGTAGGCAAGAACTAGTCGAAGTCGGAGTCGATCTCGATATTCATCAGATCATTCAGATGTTGTTGGAACATAATTCTATCCATCAATGTCTCCTTGGAAACAGGTGGCCTTCTTATACACGTTGTAGCACAAAGGCCACATAAGGCAGGACCTCACTGTACACAAAGACAACACGTGAACAGAAATGTCACGACAACCCCTATAATCATCAGAATCTTCCAACCCCAAGTCGACATTAGTCCCCAAAACCATCCTAGAAGCGTCCAATCTCCTTCGTCCTCGTGTATGGACTCCGAGATTTTATGCAACTTGGAGATGGCTTGATAAACCATTGGAGCGTTATCAGGTATGAATATGCAGCAGCTCGAATGGATGACCTTACACACACCACCTCTATCCGCTAGAACAGTGTGTAGAACCATACGGTTCTGTAACGTCATAAGCCTATCCGCTTGAAGCTCTGCTGTCAGATTACCAAGGGCGCTTGCAGTTATGTTAGCAGTTGACTCTACTACATGGGTTAACTGTCTCAGATTTCTGCTATTGACCATAGGGCCCCAAAACGGTAGAAAACCCTTGAAGAAGTCTCCTGCTTCTTGGCCGGAAGTATCCTCTTTACTAATGACACCTCTCACAACTCTCGTTTTGTGATAGTCGGCAGCAACAGTGAAAGTCGGGGGCAAGAGATTTGCAATGTAGCAGGTTCCTGAGAAGTCATGAGGTAACCACGTGTATGCTCGGTCATAACATATAAAATAGGTACCCTTGGCAGTCAGAAAGACAGGGGAAGAGAGCATCGGTAGAACGTAAGTATCCACACAAGCACTCTTCCCAAGCTGGGCTCTTGGATTTCGGCCACGACCTTGCAGACAAAAGTGGCCTAGGTGAGGTACAATCCAGATCGGAGATGAGCTTTTAAGCTGCCTATCACCCACTGATATACTATACTCAGCCTCACTAAGGTACTTATAGGTTTGCACCTCTTCTTCTGGGATAAGTGACGTATCGAAGATATCTCTATCTAGATCGGTAATAGCTATCATTAGAGACTTGTGATACGGGCCAGGACCAAAGTTTGCTGAGCGTGGCTCTCGATGGGGGTAAGAATCTAGTGCACTACGGAACATGGTTTGGAATGCCCGGGCTGAGCCTTGGGGGCTGTACGGAAGAACCAAATATGGGATACCCCTGTCCATGGTATGCGGCATTAACCCACACACCCAACAGTTTGTTGTATTTACCACCAACTGGTGCTGATGCAAAAGTTGCACAAAGGAATTGTTTCTAAATTCTGCACGTCTGCCTTGTTCATGTTGGGGCAGGAGATGAAAGGAATGTGGAGAAACAGTGGAAGCGAAATTCAGATTATAGGAAGGAGGAGTAGGTGAAATGGAAGGTAATAATAATTGAATCCCAAAATATACTCCACCCACCAGTAGCATTGAAACCGTTAGGAACAACATAAAGATCTGGAATAGAAAACATTTTGTACAAAACACTTTTGATCTTTGCGCCAACATTTTCTCTCTTTCCGACAGCTTCGAGAAGTCCATCCTCTAAAAAAACGTCCGTGACGTTCTTGACGCACTTTGTTCTGAGTAGCGATTGCCAATTCCCAGGAGTTCCCAGAAATCGACAAAAGAAACCGACCTAGTGTCGATAGCTGCTAAACAGAAGGAAGTACCCGCACGGCCCTACGGCCAACCCAGATGATAGGTTAAATGAATTCGAATCAATTCAATAATAGTCTCTTAGCTGCATGAAAAGAAAAGATAAACACAATATATAATGTCCACAATGTTCATGACAACAGTAAGGGGTACTGTAAATTCAAAAAAAAAAACAAAAAAAAGGAATAAAAAACAGAACTCTTTTATTTGTCCTTAACGCGCGGTCGAAGAAAGTATCGACTTCTCCCGGGTCGAGTCTGATCTTCAAACAGTGGATTGGATGGCGAAAGAGTGTTCGATTGTCCAGGCAATTGTTCAGTACTTGTATTCCCCAATGTTGAAGGAAGGGAAATTGTTTGAGAGGAATCAACAGGGGTGTCAGATGAAACTGAAGTGTTCCCTATGGTCTGAGCTTCGCTAAATGGGACAAAACGCTGGGGAACGTCAGTTTCAGACGAGGAAAAACCTTTACGTATCCATGTGTCTGCCGGCAGAGGAAGCGGAATCTTCTTGGTGTGGGTGGCATGCACCCAGTGTTTCCGTCCCTCCAGTCGAACCGCCGTCCTCGTTGCTAGTAGCACCTGGAAGGGTCCAACAAATCTCGGCTCAAGATGGCGTTTTCGTCCGAAATTTCGGGTGAGGACCCAGTCCCCTGGTCGGAGCCGATGACCAGGACCCTCCGTTCGTGACGGCAGAGCCTCAAAGACCTGTTGATGAATCAAACTCAATTTAGCAGTCAGATCATATAGATAATCAATTAACATTGGATATTCAAGTCTGTTCAATTCTTTAGGCCTCGGAACCCCCCAAATGTTTGCTGGGCGACCGAACACAATCTCATATGGGCTAAGCCCTACTCGAGAGTGTACAGTAGCCCTGGTCGATAAGAGAGCTAGAGGCACAGCGTCAGGCCATGATAAACCAGTTGTTGCCTGAATTTTAGCAAGTTTTAGTTTCAGGGTGCCATTGTATCCTTCCACCAAACCCGCTGACTGAGGATGATTAGCACTATGGAATTTCTGGGATATTCCTAAACCACGACACACACTCTTCATCACGCTTCCCACAAACTCACTTCCGTTGTCCGACCATACAATCCGAGGCATGCCATACCTGGGGAAATACTCTTTGAGCAGAATTTTAGCTGTGGATAGGGCAGTATTATCCTTAAGAGGGTAAGCTTCAATCCATCTGGAGAATGCACAAACCACGACTAAAACATACTTCAAATTGTTGCATCTCTCCATGTGGATGAAATCTAACTGAATAACTTCGAAAGGACATGTAGGAGGGGCAAAATGACCAGATGGAGTGGGGGTGCCCTTACCGGGATTATGCATCAAACATACCATGCAATTCTTAACCACTCTCTCTGCACATTTAGTAATCCCCTCATTCTTCCATACAGGAGACAACAACTTGCATATGCCCTTCGAGCTAATATGTGCTGTGCCATGGGCCATTGTAACAACAGCAAGCACATATGCATCTGGTAACATCCATCTCTGTTTCTCTGACAAATCAACCCAACATCCATCCTCGTCTAATTTTCCCGTGCTTTCTTTCCACTTAGCCTTCTCCATCTCAGTGGCCTCATTCTGTATTTCCTTCACACTCTCCACTGTGTCCACACACATACTAGTCTCCGCAGGCCATCTCACTGAACTTGTAACATACATTCGCTTTGTCAGATCTTTAGCTGTCTCCTTAGCAGTCTCATCTGCAAACGCATTACCACGACCAACATCATCTGTCACTTTTCGATGCGCACTACATTTAATTATGGCCACCTGTTTAGGCAATGTGAGTGCATCTAAAAGGTCATTCACAAGCTGTCCATGCTGAATCTTTGTGCCATGCGACGTTAAGAATCCTCTTTCTTTCCACAATCGCCCAAAACTATGTGCCACACCAAAGGCATACTGACTGTCTGTGAACACATTCACCCGCTTTCCTCTGGACAACACACACGCTCTCGTCAAGGCGACCAACTCAGCTGCCTGAGCCGAGTTCTGATTTAATCTTGTAGATTCCACAACCGTTCTCAACGTCACCACAGCATACGCAGTTGTCACATCACCGTTCGGTAACTTAAAACAGGAACCATCAACATACAAAGTACCATCGGGATCTACCAATGGAGTATCTTTTAGGTCAATACGACCTTTCGTTTCCTCTTCGGTTCTCAGATAACAGTCATGTGGTGCTACATCACTTGACTCCTTGTTGATCGGCAATAATGTTGCTGGGTTCAACACATTACACCGTTTTATCCGTATGTGACTAGCTAGTAACGTCAGCTCATACCCAGACAACCTTGCGCTCGTCAAATGTTGAGTTTTCGTTCGGTTCAAGAGAGTGTCAACTGCATGCGGGACCATCACCGTAAGCATATTATCCATGACCAGACCTGCGGACTGTCGAATGGACGCCACAGCTGCCGCTGTTGCTCTTAAACAACTCGGCAAAGCTCTAGCTACTGGGTTTAAGGTCGAAGAAAAATATGCGCATGGGCGCTGTTTGTCACCAAATTGTTGCGCCAGAACACTCAACGCACAACCATCCCTCTCGTGAACGTACAGTGTAAACGGCTTACTGTAATCAGGAGTACCTAACACAGGAGCCGAACACAACGCATCACGTAATTCTGAAAAACCTTTTTGACACTCTTCAGTCCAGGGCAAAGGAGTCGGAACATCCTTGCACGTGAGAGCTAACAATGGTTTCGCCAATAGTGAAAAATTTGGGATCCATTGTCTGCAGTATGACGTAATACCTAGAAAGGCACGTACATCTCTCTGAGTTTTTGGTACAGTCATTCGGGTGATCGCTGCAATTCTCTCTGGGGTCAACCTTCTCCCTTCTTTTGATAATAAGTGACCTAAGTAGGTTACTTCTTGGCAACAATATTGCAGCTTGGAAGGTGACACCTTGTGATGTAAGTCACATAAATGCCGCAACAACGATACTGTAGTAGTTCTACAAATATCTTCGGTATCCGCAGCTACCAACAGGTCGTCAACGTACTGAATCAAGGCTGCACCTGCCGGTAGTACAAATAAATCAAGTTGACTTTTAAGGGCTTGACTATAGATCGACGGGCTCTCACAATAGCCCTGTGGTGCGCGTTTCAATCTAAAACTGCGACCACCTAATGAGAATCCGAATAGGTCTCTGCTTTCCTCAGCAATCGGGATACTAAAGAAAGCATTCTTTAGGTCGATCACCGTGAACCAGGAGGCAGAAGCTGGAATCAGAGTAACAAAGTCGTGATATCAGGGACCACGGGGAACTGTGGAATCACTATTTTATTTACTTCTCTCAAATCTATTATAAAACGATACACAGGGGGTTTAGATGGATCAGTTCGTTTTAGAATTGGTAGTACAGGACTATTACACACATTTCCTCGAGTTTCCTCAATGACATCCTTTTTGATCAGGTCGTGTACAATCGTTAATAGCGCCCGTTCTCCCTCAGTGGAGATACGATACTGTGGTATACGTGGCATTCGCACATTTGGTTTCAGTTTGATTATATAAGGTGAGATGTCCAAGAGGCCCACGTCATTGGGACCTGTGGCCCATAGAGACGCAGGAAGGGAGCTCAATTCCGGTGGGAATTTATCGATCGACAAGTACATAGGAGAGATTACTCTCCGACCTAATGTAAGCTCCACTCCTTCAGGAGAGCAATACAAAGTCGCATATAACCGTTTTAACAAATCCAAGCCCAGAAGATTCTCACCAGGGCCAATCGTAAGGGGCAAAGGGATAGAGACGGGATTGCTAACCGGGGCGCCAGAGAATCCAACGGAAACATTTGTTAAGCCAGACAAAGGTGCGCCAGGGAGTTTCGAATGCATGATGGAACTTTTCGTCGCACCAGTGTCTAACAGAAAAGGCTCAACTACGCCAGATGTAGCAACTGCGATGTAAGGCCCACTCTGATCAACCGGAACTGATACTACTCCCTCTCTCTGTCGGTGGCTGTCCTAGAAACGATCGTTTACAACAGTCTCTTGTTCAACGTAATAGTCGTCCGCGTAATACTGCGCTGATTTATCGGACCTTACATTTCGCTGGTCAAAACAATTATTCGCGTCCGAGGACGTATTAGGGCGCTCAGTCTGGTTTTGGAAGGTACCGCGACCTCTACCTCGAGATGATTGTTGAGGACCACCACGACCCCCTCGTGCCGATACACCATTAAGGCGGTCACGCAAAGTGGGGCAATCATATTTTATATGTCCCTCTCTTCTACAATATGCACACTGGTTATACCCAAGCATAGATCTGAAGTCAGAGGAGTCAGGACGTGACTGCATTCTGGAGGATTGCGATTGTGGTCTATATTGCTGCTGCAAATCAGTGTGATTTGAACGCGGAGGATACGCTTGCTGCAACAAAACCTTCGTTTTGAGCTCCTTTGTTTTCTTATCTACACGATCGCTTTCTTCTTTCTCCCTATTTTCATAATATTGAGCCGTCGCTAATATTTGAGCAGTAGTGGAAACAGCCCAGGCACTTTCTGAATTTTTCAATTTGTTGCATAGTTCAGGCAACAAATTTAATACGAATTTATCGACAAATAAACGTTGGCCTCCCTCAGTGCCCATATCCTGACCACTATGATCGACAAATGCCTCTTCGAATCTAGTAAAGAAATCGGAGACACTCTCGTCCTTCTTTTGCTTACACGCTGCTAATTTATCCCAGTTTACCCTCATCGCCGGCATAAGCGTTTTCATGAGTGTAATTATTCTCTGGTGCAGATCCGAAATTACCTGCTCAGGCTTAGCCCCACCAACTTGTCGGCCATCAGCCGCTATTATTGCAGCCCAATCACCGCCTAACTCATTCGCATGATTTTCCTGACGAATTTTCGCCCAAACCGGCTGTGGTACTACATTACCGAACAGCATGTCGATGTCGGCAAGGTTCATAATAGTAGCATCTACCAATTGAGACAACTCTTTATAGTAACCCGCCGGATTCTTGCGTGGATCAGGCAAGGACTGTTTGACCTGCAAGACTTCTGATCGCTTCCATGGGAGGTGTATCCAAACTCTTTGGAAATGTGGCAAAGCTGGGGGAACAGCACCAGGATCACCTGGCATCCACACTGGCGGAACTTCTCTCATAGGATACTGACCAGGAGCCGCTTTCCAATTCTCAAAGTCGTCATCAAACGACACTTGAGAAGGCAATGTCGACCTATGGGCTAACAATCGCTCTAAGGCACGTCGTACATCTCCACCTACAATCATACCATTCGAAAATTGACCCTGAAGTTCAATCATATTGGGCGGTACGTTATCTACATTGTTATTATACCATTGTTCCCTCAAAAAGTTACACATTTCTTCGAACACGAATCTCTGTGTAGGCTCATTAAACTGAGAAAACGTCTCGAAGACCACGCGTGGAGGGTAGTTAGCAGGATGTCTTATCCACCTATGTGCCATTGTCACTAACCTTGCACTCTCTCTTCCACCAGGGATTTGACTTCGTCTCTGGGGAGTTTCGGAAGCACTGGTTGGTAATATCGATCCGGATAGTGGGGAATAGAGCGTAGCAACAGTATTAGGAATACGGGTACGAACAGAAGGAGAAGAAGGAAAAAGAACAGGAGCGACAATATTAGAAGTGAACGTAGGAACAGTAGAAACAGGCAAGATAGTCGGGGTAACAGAAACTGGAGTTTGCGAAGGCACAGGCAAAGGAGCAGTAGGAATAGGAACAGGTGGTGGGACAAACGTAGGATTAACAACGGGCTGACCAGCAGCCGCCGGAACAACAGGAGGGACAACAGGAGGAATTACTGGCGGGACTACAGGAGGAACTACAGGGGCTGTAGCACCCTGTGCATAAGGAGGTGGCGATTTCATCAAATACGCTAACAGGGGATCCTCCTTTGAATCCTCTTCTTTCTTATCAAGACTAGCTGGTAAAACCGGATAACATTTGTCTATCCTCATGTGATGTAGTCTAGTGTAAACTTCTATTTCTTTCTCTTCTTTATCTCGCTGACATTGTTGTACAACTTGCATTATCGGAACCAAACCTTCTCTTCGATCCTTTTTAAGCTGTTTGATTTCTTTCTGCTTGGCCTCTTTACGCCACAACCGAAAGGAATCAAACATAGCTGGCCTAGCTTTCCTTTTAAACAACTTAGCTTCTAGATTATCTAAGACCGTGAGGTCGAGACTTCCATGTGGTGGCCAACTAAGGACACCATCTTTTTTCGTGTAACGGGTCCAATATTTATTATATATAATAGGGCCCACACCATGTCGACTATAGAGCTCATATATCGGAGTTCCAACTGGAGGTATCGGACACGAATCCTCCAACCGGGAATCCTTGTTGCAACATTTTAAGAAACCAAGAAACCCACTATGGCTAGGCATCGTGCACACTAACCTAGTATCAAACTTCAAGAGTTACCGAAGCACTAATTCTTCGTGAAAGACAAAACCCTCGGTTTTTGGCAATTGCAATTGTCAAATAAAAACTAAGAACCAACAACTAAGAAACACAAATGCAATGGAACCATGCATACAACAAAGCTTCAAAAAGCTCAACAACAACTAAGGACTGGGAGCGACCCACAAATACTTAACTGAGGACTTCAATGGCGTCACCAGGAAGGCCCATCTGTCGTCTCGCTGTACGAAAGGTCTACGCCAGGCGTCGAAAACAGGTCGACAGTCAGGGCATCGGTCCGTCGCAGCCGTCAGGAGGCGGGAATCTTCGCGGGAAAAAATCTTCGGACCACTTGTTTCGATAACAGGATCGATGAAGCGGGGTGCACCTTTTCCTCGGAGATTTCACACGAAGTTCCTCACAATCGTCAGGCTTTGGACCGGTACCGCCGATGTCGCCCCGCGTTGGGCGCCAACTGAAGGACTGGACTATTTAAGGCCCAGTGGTGCCAGGGAACAACACCTAAAACCTTCGTGGGGTACCTGTTCTGGCGCACTAAAGACAGAGACACGGGAGACTTCCTTCGGCGTCAAAGATCAGCGTTTATTACTGCAGGGAGGCAAAAGTCACTAGAAGTACAACGACGTGTAGTTCTGAGAGTCTGCTTCAAATTGCATATGTGAGTCGCTCTCTTTTATACAAGATTTTACCATTGCACAAACATGTGAACAAAAGGTTACAACCCAGTTCCCACGAAAAGTATTCAAAAGGGTCGCTTTCATGTATTCAGAACCCCGGAACATAATTACATTAACATCACCAGTTCCAACTGTGAAAGCACATCTTCCCACCATTAGGTACATTCCACTTGAGTTGTAAATAAGCTAAAGTAAAAGAGAAGAACAGCTGCAAGGAAGTCAGACAGCAGGGAAGAGGTAGCGCGAGGTTAATATTGGATGCGTAATCGTAGCTTAAAAAGGGGGTTTTGATCCCAGCATGTGCGAGGCTGAAACAATAGACCGACACGGCAGAATCACCTTCGAGCAGAGGCAATTGCCTTAGCAGTGTCCTTCCCCTAGTCATAAAGACGCATGAACGGAATAAGCTTCTTCCGTAAAGCTTGGGAACTAAAAGGTCACGATGCGGACAGTTGCCTGTTCGCTGACTACGTGAGGGCAAGAAACAAAATGGATGCCGTATCTAAAATGGAACCCAAGGGTTCAGATGTAGAAACACGTAAATAAGGCCAACCATGCCAGGTAGTGTAGTGAAAACGCGTACACTTACTGAACACGTCATTTACGGTTCATAGATACCTTACTTGCCCATATTCGTTCATGCCCGGAACACCGCAACGATTCTCACAGAACCTCAAGAGCTGGGGTCTGCAGTCAGAGAGGTGTCATGGACACTACATGGGGAAGTGTGTGAGGGAGAAGGACTGCAGTGAGGGAGGGCATGAGTGACTGCATGGAAGTCTGTGAGGAGTAGAACTGCATGCACAGAGAGGGAGTGACACTCCCATGGTGGGGGAGCTGGGGTCTGCAGTCAGAGAGGTGTCATTGACACTACATGGGGGAGTGTGAGGGAGAAGGACTGCAGTGAGGGAGGGCATGAGTGACTGCATGGAAGTCTGTGAGGAGCAGAACCGCATGCACAGGGGGAGTGACATTTCCGTGGTGGGGGAGCTGGGGTCTGCAGTCAGAGAGGTGTCATGGACACTACATGGGGAAGTCTGTGAGGGAGAAGGACTGCAGTGAGGGAGGGCATGAGTGACTGCATGGAAGTCTGTGAGGAGCAGAACTGCATGCACAGAGAGGGAGTGACACTCCCATGGTGGGGGGGCTGGGGTCTGCAGTGAGAGAGGTGTCATAAACACTACATGGGGGAGTGTGAGGGAGAAAGACTGCAGTGAGGGAGGGCATGAGTGACTCCATGGAAGTCTGTGAGGAGCAGAACTTCATGGACAGAGAGGGAGTGACACTCCCATGGTGGGGTAGCTGGGGTCTGCAGTCAGAGAGGTGTCATGGACACTACATGGGGGGGGGGTGAGGGAGAAGGACTGCAGTGAGGGAGGGCATGATTAACTGCATGGAAGTCTGTGAGGAGCAGAACTTCATGGACAGAGAGGGAGGGACACTCCCATGGTGGGGGAGCTGGGGTCTGCAGTCAGACAGGTGTCAGGGACACTACATGGGGGAGTGTGAGGGAGAAGGACTGCAGTGAGGGAGCGCATGATTGACTGCATGGAACTCTGTGAGGAGCAGAACTGCATGCACAGAGTGTGTGACACTCCCATGGTGGGGGAGCAGGGGTCTGCAGTCAGAGAGGTGTCATGGACACTACATGGGGGATTGTGAGGGAGAAGGACTGCAGTGAAGGAGGGCATGAGTGACTGTATGGAAGTCTGTGTGGAGCGGAACTGCATGCACAGAGTGTGTGACACTCCCATGCTGGGAAGCAGGGGTCTGCAGTCAGAGAGTGTCATGGACACTACATGGGTGAGTGTGAGGGAGAAGGACTGCATTGGGGGAGGGCATGAGTGACTGCATGGAAGTCTGTGAGGAGCAGAACTGCATGCACAGAGAGGGAGTGACACTCCCATGGTGGGGAGTAGGGGTCTGCAGTGAGAGAGGTGTCATGGACACTACATGGGGGAGTGTGAGGGAGAAGGACTGCAGTGAGGGAGGGTATGAGTGACTGCATGGAAGTCTGTGAGGAGCAGACCTGCATGCACAGAGAGGGAGTGACACTCCCATGGTGGGGGAACTGGGGTCTGCAGTCAGAGAGGTGTCATGGACACTACATGGGGGCGGGGTGAGGGAGAAGGAGTGCAGTGGGGGAGGGCATGAGTGACTGCATGTAAGTCTGTGAGGAGCAGAACTGCATGCACAGAGAGGGAGTGACACTCCCATGGTGGGGAGCAGGGGTCTGCTGTGAGAGAGGTGTCATGGACACTACATGGGGGAGTGTGAGGGAGAAGGACTGCAGTGGGGGAGGGCTTGAGTGACTGCATGGAAGTCTGTGAGGAGCAGAACTGCATGCACAGGGGTCGTGACACTCCCATGGTGGGGAGCTGGGGTCTGCAGTGAGAGAGGTGTCATGGACACTACATGGGGGAGTGTGAGGGAGAAGGACTGCAGGGAGGGAGGGCATGAGTGACTGCATGGAAGTCTGTGAGGGGCAGAACTGCATGCACAGAGTGCTGGACACTCCCATGGTGGGGGAGCAGGGGTCTGCAGTGAGAGAGGTGTCATGGACACTACATGAGGGAGTGTGAGGGAGAAGGACTGCAGTGAGGGAGGGCATGAGTGACTGCATGGAAGTCTGTGAGGAGCAGAACTGCATGCACAGAGAGGGAGTGACACTCCCATGGTGGGGGAACTGGGGTCTGCAGTCAGAGAGGTGTCATGGACACTACATGGGGGAGGGTGATGGAGAAGGACTGCAGTGAGGGAGGGCATGGGTGACTGCATGGAAGTCTGTGAGGAGCAGAACTGCATGCACAGAGAGGGAGTGACACTCCCATGGTGGGGGAACTGGGGTCTGCAGTCAGAGAGGTGTCATGGACACTACATGGGGGAGGGTGATGGAGAAGGACTGCAGTGAGGGAGGGCATGAGTGACTGCATGGAAGTCTGTGAGGAGCAGAACTGCATGCACAGAGAGGGAGTGACACTCCCATGGTGGGGGAGCAGGGGTCTGCAGTGAGAGAGGTGTCATGGACACTACATGGGGGGGGGTGAGGGAGAAGGACTGCAGTGAGGGGGCATGAGTGACTGCATAGAAGTCTGTGAGGAGCAGAACTGCATGCACAGGGGTCGTGACACTCCCATGGTGGGGAGCTGGGGTCTGCAGTGAGAGAGGTGTCATGGACACTACATGGGGGAGTGTGAGGGAGAAGGACTGCAGGGAGGGAGGGCATGAGTGACTGAATGTAAGTCTCTGAGGAGCAGAACTGCATGCACAGAGAGGGAGTGACACTCCCATGGTGGGGGAGCAGGGGTCTGCAGTGAGAGAGGTGTCACGGACACTACATGGGTGAATGGGAGGGAGAAGGAAAGCAGTGAGGGAGGGCATGAGTGACTGCATGGAAGTCTTGGAGGAGCAGAACTGCATGCACAGAGAGGGAGTGACACTCCCATGGTGGGGGAGCTGGGGTCTGCAGCAAGAGAGGTGTCATGGACACTACATGGGGGAGTGTGAGGGAGAAGGACTGCAGTGAGGGGGGGCATGAGTGACTGCATGGAAGTCTGTGAGGAGCAGACCTGCATGCACAGAGAGGGAGTGACACTCACATGATGGGGAGCAGGGGTCTGCAGTGAGAGAGGTGTCATGGACACTACATGGGGGAGTGTGAGGGAGAAGGACTGCGGTGGGGGAGGGCATGAGTGACTGCATGGAAGTCAGTGAAGAGCAGAACTGCATGCACAGAGAGGGAGTGACACTCCCATGGTGGGGGAGCAGGGGTCTGCAGTGAGAGAGGTGTCATGGACACTACATGGGGGAGTGTGAGGGAGAAGGACTGCAGAGAGGGGGCATGAGTGACTGCATGGAAGTCTGTGAGAAGCAGAACTGCATGCACAGAGAGGGAGCGACACTCCCATGGGGGGGAGCAGGGGTCTGCAGTAAGAGAGGTGTCATGGACAGTACATGGGGAGTGTGAGGGAAAAGGACTGCAGTGAGGGAGGGCATGAGTGACTGCATGTAATTCTGTGAGGAGCAGAACTGCATGTACAGAGAGGGAGTGACACTCCCATGGTGGGGAGCTGGGGTCTGCAGTGAGAGAGGTGTTATGGACACTACATGGGTGAATGGGAGGGAGAAGGAAAGCAGTGAGGGAGGGCATGAGTGACTGCGTGGAAGACTCTGAGGAACAGAATTGCATGCCCAGAGAGGGAGTGACACTCAGATTGGTGGACACTACATGGAGGAGTGTGAGGGAGAAGGACTGCAGTGAGGGGGGCATGAGTGACTGCATGGAAGACTCTGAGGAACAGAATTGCATGCCCAGAGAGGGAGTGACACTCAGATTGGTGGACACTACATGGAGGAGTGTGAGGGAGAAGGACTGCAGTGAGGGGGGCATGAGTGACTGCATGGAAGTCTGTGAGGAGCAGAACTGCATGCACAGAGAGGGAGTGACACTCCCATGGGGGGGAGCAGGGGTCTGCAGTAAGAGAGGTGTCATGGACAGTACATGGGGAGTGTGAGGGAAAAGGACTGCAGTGAGGGAGGGCATGAGTGACTGCATGTAATTCTGTGAGGAGCAGAACTGCATGCACAGAGAGGGAGTGACACTCCCATGGTGGGGAGCAGGGGTCTGCAGTGAGAGAGGTGTCACGGACACTACATGGGGGAGTGTGAGGGAGAAGGACTGCAGTGAGGGGGGCATGAGTGACTGCATGAAAGTCTGTGAGGAGCAGAACTGCATGCACAGAGAGGGAGTGACACTCCCATGGTGGGGAGCTGGGGTCTGCAGTCAGAGAGGTGTCATGGACACTACATGGGGGAGTGTGAGGGAGAAGGACTGCAGTGAGGGAGGGCATGAGTGACTGCATGGAAGTCAGTGAAGAGCAGAACTGCATGCACAGGGAGGGAGTGACACTCCCATGGTGGGGAGCTGGGGTCTGCAGTGAGAGAGGTGTCATGGACACTACATGGGGGAGTGTGAGGGAGAAGGACTGCAGTAAGGGAGGGCATGAGTGACTGCATGGAACTCTGTGAGGAGCAGAACTGCATGCACAGAGTGTGTGACACTCCCATGGTGGGAGAGCTGGGGTCTGCAGTGAGAGAGGTGTCATTGACACTACATGGGGGGTGTGAGGGAGAAGGACTGCAGTGAGGGGGGCATGAGTGACTGCATGGAAGTCTGTGAGGAGCAGAACTGCATGCACAGAGAGGGAGTGACACTCCCATGGGGGGGAGCAGGGGTCTGCAGTGAGAGAGGTGTCATGGACACTACATGGGGAAGTGTGTGAGGGAGAAGGACTGCAGTGAGGGAGGGCATGTGTGACTGCATGGAAGTCTGTGAGGAGCAGAACTGCATGCACAGAGAGGGAGTGACACTCCCATGGTGGGGGAACTGGGGTCTGCAGTGAGAGAGGTGTCATAAACACTACATGGGGGAGTGTGAGGGAGAAGGACTGCAGTGAGGGGGGCATGAGTGACTGCATGGAAGTCTCTGTGGAGCAGAACTGCATGCACAGAGAGGGAGTGACACTCCCATGGTGGGGGAGCTGGGGTCTGCAGTCAGAGAGGTGTCATGGACACTACATGGGGTAGTGTGAGGGAGAAGTACTGCAGTGAGGGAGGGCATGAGTGACTGCATGGAAGTCTGTGAGGAGCAGAACTGCATGCACAGAGAGGGAGTGACACTCCCATGGGGGGGAGCAGGGGTCTGCAGTGAGAGAGGTGTCATGGACACTACATGGGGAAGTGTGTGAGGGAGAAGGACTGCAGTGAGGGAGGGCATGTGTGACTGCATGGAAGTCTGTGAGGAGCAGAACTGCATGCACAGAGAGGGAGTGACACTCCCATGGTGGGGGAGCTGGGGTCTGCAGTCAGAGAGGTGTCATGGACACTACATGGGGGAGTGTGAGGGAGAAGTACTGCAGTGAGGGAGGGCATGAGTGACTGCATGGAAGTCTGTGAGGAGCAGAACTGCATGCACAGAGAGGGAGTGACACTCCCATGGTGGGGAGCAGGGGTCTGCAGTGAGAGAGGTGTCATTAATCTGCAGGGAGGGGGTTGACGGGGCAGGAGTTTGCACACACAAAGGGTGCATGAGACACATCCGTATTTAGGTGGCAGGAGGAGTGGTGTGCATGGAGTACACTGAATTCGGCACACAATTGATGGTTGTTTCCATGAGTTGTTAATAACAAGACTCCACCACAGACGCCGGGCACGAGCAGCGCCGTAACACACACCAGTGCAGCGTGTCTCTGGGTTCTCTCGTGCTGCGACACATGCCCGCATCTCAGAGCACCGCACTCACAGTGAGGATCTGCCGTCTTCCGAAATCCCCTGCAGACAGGGCACAAGTCGGGGGTACACGCAGGTACAGGGCATCCAGCCACTCTTTTTCAAGGATGGACGCCGTCCCCCCTGCCAAGAAGCAGTGACCCACAGAAATATGCTGAACTTTTCCTGGTGTGAGACACCAGGACGCGTTCAGCAGCACCTGCACCTTGTCTGCTTTCGATTTCAAGCAGCAAATTGCAGGCAGTGAGGGAGCTTTTCCACCTCCAGCTTCTCTTTTTAGGACTTGTGCCCTGCATGCAGAGCGTCTATATTGACCATGTTGAAAAATATATATATATATGTCAATATATAAATTAATATGGATGCACATCAAAGATATCATGCTTAGATATATCACGTTAACATGAGGCTCGGAGCTCCAAAGGGCCCCCTAGCTGACCTTGACTGGACAAGCTTCAACAGCTATTCATTCTGAAGCACCTTAGAGGTCACTTTGTTTGTCCTGACTTCATGATAGTTTCCTTCTCTGGTTGCGCAATTTGCTTACACAGTGCCGAGCCAGCCTTTCACGGTCTGGCCATATCTTGGCATGGTGCAGATCTTGCACATCACTGTTAGCCATATATGCTCGGTGCCTTATTCTAGTTCCGCTGAGATGGCATTACTAAAATGCATATAACACCCAGACCCAGTCACTGTGGGAAGAAGCAGGCTGAGAGCCCATAAGGCAGGAGACTTCGTTCTTGCTGATCAGCAGTGATGCAAGCATGGGTACCAATAAATACATTTCACTCTGTTTTTGAGCAACCTGCTGTGTCTGGTGAGTTTCATTCATTTGCTCTTGGGAGGGTGCACAGTATTTTCCTAACAGAACATGGCTTTGACTCTGAGACCCTCATCCTCTGCCATCTTGGCCATGAAGGGTGAAGAAGTAGCCACGCACCGCACCACGGTCCGGGACACATCAAACTGTGAGCATGAAGACCAGCAGCGCACGCGCCATCCATCGCTCATCCGACTGCCCTGGGCATGCTAAGTTCACCACCACAAACCCCTCGGCGCCAATAGGCCATTCACATTCAATCATAGACCAATACCACAGAACGATGTCAGACTTTCCTGTAATAAACTCTTCTAAACATGTTGGCACACCAGCACCAAAAGCCCCAGAATGGCAAATGATGGCCACGAAATGCACCTTTTAGCCATGAGCGTGAACCCTGTCTTGGGTAGGAGTAGGCGGTACTTGCGGAGTTTCACTCAGCAGAATTCCACAAAGTTATATAAAAACTCTGTGAGATTCTGCGAGGTGGAGGAATCCGGTATATCGCGCTGCTTACGCTGATTTTTTTAGCGCAGGGAGCATGTTCCGCATTGTAAAATCAGAGCGAACTGCATCATGCAGTGTGTCAGAAGGCGCTGCTTCTTTCTGCCGCTCTAGTAGATTTTTTACTCGACCAGCAGCTTTCTCAACATGAACGGCCATGACCTGCTGTGACGGCCCGCATTGAGAAACTTGCCAGGAGGTGTTCTAGAGCCCAAAAATCACACTAGTGGATGCAGATTGTCTGTCATGTTCACCAACTTTTCGTTGGTGAGCCACGTGCGAGAAGAAAATCTGTCACACATCAGTTGCCGGAGTTTTGTTGAAACTCTGCGATGCTCGGGTAGCACGGATTGGGTGAAATTCTGCGAACTCTGATGGCGAAACAGAGTATATCACCCAGCCCTAGTCTTGGGTTGCTTGTGCTCCGGTTCAGGAAGGACGTGGCCTGGTGCGCTTGTTCCTACAGGGGAAAGGTCAAGACTGATTTGCAAATGGCTGGAATGATATGCAAAATAACCATGGATTGGGTGTGGCCCGAATAATTACCAGTGGCTAAGATTAATTCAGGCATTCCATCCATCACTTTTTTATATCCACACTGTCAGCACAGCGACACGCATGCAGTAGTGAATGGACACAGGAGCCTTTTAATGAAGGCAGTTGGGATTATATCCCCCCGAAGTCTGGAAAAGTGTAACAGCCCAGGGTGGTTTATTAATTATGGAATGTCTCACAAAATGACCTGGTCTCCCGGGGGCATGTAGAGGGTTAATGAGCCTCAGTTTACTCTGATGACTCTCTCCAGCAGTCATTCTTCACCAAGGGAGCCATTTAGATTCCAGAAAGGCCTTCCAGGGACACCGACCCGTGAAGCTATGGAGTGCATCTCTCCCAGACTTGTTCTACAGGATGCATCTCAAAGCCAGAACACTGTATTCTTGAGAAGATCCAGGCTTTCTGCTACCTGAACAGCCAGCAGCCCATAGCTGTCTGTTTTTGACAGTCCAGAAGCGGGTAACAAGCAGAGTAACTTGAACATTAGCCCCTCCCTCTGCCCCATGGTAATAGCACACCCTCAGGGAGAGCATGACCGGCCCGTTCTCCACCTCTGCCTGCTACGCCCCTCCCACCCATCTTGTGCAGTGATTTGTTCGGGCAAGGAGAGGGCACCATCAGTCTCAATCAGTCAATGAATCAGTGCTTATTAAGTGCGACTACTCACCCGTGAGGGTCTCAAGGCACATGGGAGCTGCAGGTCCTGATGGGCACCGAGGTTCTGTCAAAGAGGCAGGTCTTGAGGTCCTTCCTGAATTGAGTCAGCAACAGGGATAGCAAGAGGTGGAGAGTCAGGGTGTTCCAGGCTTTGGAGTGATCCTGGTTTTGCGAATCCTAGGAACAGTGGCAAGGGCCAGTTCGGTGGATCGGATGTGTCTGGTGGGTCCGTGGAATGAGAGGCGGTGGTTGGGGTATGCTGGTCCGGCGTCATGGAGGGCTTTGTAGGTGTCTGTGAGGAGTTTGAACATTACTTGTGTCTTTTGTCGACTGGGAGCCAGTGGAGTTCATGCAGGTGCTCGGAGATGTGGCTGCGGTGGGGGATGTTGTTGAGTACCAGTCTGGCTGCTGCGTTCTGAATGTTCTGTTGCTTCTTGAGGAGTTTCTAGGTGATGCCTGCATAGAGTACGCTGCCTTAGCTGCTGATGAGTGTGTGGGTGACTGTCTTTCTGGCTTCAGTGGGGATCCACCTGAAGGTCTTTCGAAGCAGGCAAAGAGTGTGGAAGCATGATGAGGAGACGGCATTGATCTGGCGGTTCATTTTGAGTGAGGAGTCTAGAATGATGCCGAGGTTTCATGAGTGGTACGTGGGTCTGGGTGGGTTCCTAATATGGTGGGCCCCCAAGAGTCTTCCCAAGCTAAAGTGTTGGGCCCCGGAAGAGGACTTGGATCTTGTCCAAGTTGAGCTTGCGGCAGCTGTCTCTCATCCAGGCAGCTACGGCCTTCATCCCGTTGTGGAAGTTGTTTCTGCCGATTGTTGGCTCGTTGGTGAGGGAGAGGATCAATTGGGTGTCATTGGTGTAGGAGACGATGTTGAATCCGTGGTTCCTGACTATGGCTGCGAGTGGAGACATTGAAGAAGGTGGGGCTCAGGGAGGAGCCCTGGGGGACTCTGCAGCCAATGTCTGCGGGTTCAGAGTGGAGCGGTGGGAATCTGACTCGCTGTGTTCCTCCACTGAGAAAAGAGCGGATCCAGTCCAGGGCTTTGTCATGGATGCCAGAGGCATGGAGTCTCGTGCTTAGGGTGCGGTGGGAGACAGTGTTGAAGGCAGCAGAGAAGTCCAGGACGATGATGGCTGCTGTTTCTCCCTGGTCGAGGAGGGAGCAGATGTGATTAGTGGTGGCAAGGAAGGAAGTCTTGTGCTGCGGTTGCTTCGGAAGCTGAATTGAGAGGAGTCCAGGATGTGGTTTGCTTTCATGAACTCGGAGAGTTGGGCATTGATGGCCTTCTTGATAACCATGGCTGGGAAGGGGAGCAGGGAGATGGGACTAAAGTTCTTGTCGTCTCTTGGGTCAGTGGATGGTTTCTTCAAGAGGGTGTTGATCTCGGTGTGCTGCAAGTCATCGAGGAAGGTGGCGGTCTCGATGGAGCAGTTGATCATGCTGCAGAGCTCAGGTGAGATTGATGCGGTGTCTCTGTAGATGTGGTGCAGGCAGAAGTCTGAAGGTGCTCCGGAGTAGTTGCTCTTCAATGTCTTGAGAGTGTTGTCTGTGGTGAGCGGGGTCCAGTTGAGCATGATCTCCTGGGGGGCATCGTCATGAATGGTGGGCGGGTCCTGGGTGTCGAAGCTGTCGTAGATCTGCTTGATCTTGTGCTGGAAGTAGTTGCCAAGAATTTTGCAGAGGTCTTGGGAGGCTAGGACATCTATGGTTTTGCTGTTGGATTTGGCGAATTCCTTGACGATGGCGAAGAGTTCTTTGCTGCTGTGGGTGCTGCCATTCATTCTAACTTGGAGGGCTTTTTTCCTTGTGGTTTGGAGGAGGAGGTGATGTGTTGTGTTGGCGGCTTTGAAGTCTGCATAGGCTTCCGGGGTTTTTGCTCCTCCTCCATCTCTTGTCGAGCCACCTACAGGTTCGTCTGGACTCATGGAGGATGGCAGTAAGCCAGCTGGCTTTCTTGGAGTTGTGCTTGCTGAGTGCTTTCTTGAGGGGCGCCAGCATATCGGAGCAGTTGGAGATCCATCGGTGGAGGCTGCGTGTCATGGTATTGGCATCTGCAGATGCCGGCACTGTGGTTGTGCAGAGGGTGGTGCTGAGCTGTTCTTCAGTGACCTTGTTCCAGTTACGGCAGGGGGTTGGTGGATGCTGTGGTGTACGGTGGGTTTGGTGAAGGCAACATAAATGCAGTGGTGGTTGGTTCGGGGTGTAGCTGTAGATGATGATTTTGCTGGCTGAGAAGACTGGGTTGAGTGTGTCCCCCGCTACATGGGTCAGGAGTTGACTATCTGTTTGAGTCCAATGTTGGCGTGGTTCTCCAGAAGGGATGTGGTGTTCTGGTCATTGGGGTTGTCCAGGTGAAAGTTGAGGTCACTGAGTAGGATGTAGTAGGTAGAAGTGGGAGCTTGGGGTGCGATGAAGTCGATGATGGTGTTGGTGAAAGGCAGGCAGGGCCTGGCAGTCTGTAGATGAGGGTGCAGCTTAGGGTGGTGTTGGGGTTGGTCTGGACCTGGAAGCGGAGGTGGAGGTGTTGCATGGACGTAGTTGAGGTTCTCCGAGAGGGTGGCCAGGTGGAGGAAGTTCTTGAGGAAGATGGCAATGCCTCCTCCTGGTCCGTCGGTGCGGCCCTTGTGGGTGATCTTGTAAGAATCGGGGATGGTGGTGGCGATGTCTGGGCCAGAGCTGGGGTTCATCCAGGTTTCCGTAAGGAAGGCAATGTCAGGGGAGACGGAGTTGAGGTGGTGCCAGATTTCCGTAGTGTGTTTGTAGAGTGAGTGTGTGTTGAGAAGAATGCAGCTGAGCTGGTCGTGTGCGCGGTGGGTCGGCCGTGTGGCGGGAGGAGCTGGAGTGCAGAGGTGGAGGAGGGTGCAGCTGCAGTTTTCGCAGTTTTGGTAGTAGAAAGGTCCTTGGGTGTCCTTTGGTGACGCAATCTGGCAGGCGTCATTATATCCGGTGTTGACGGCGAGGAGAGTGCTGGTGTCATAACGGTGGAAGGCCCGAGAACCAGGGTCTGTGGTGCTGGATTCGGTCCAGGTGTGGACAGGCTTTCCTTTGCTGGGTCTTCAGTGCGCTGGCTGCGTTGCGGCACAGTGGGCGCCATTAAGTAGTAGCTGGGAGGCAGGAAGCGGGAGGCGGGAAATGCAGCGCTAGAAGGGGGCTTTCTCCGGGGGTTGAGCAGCGGCAGGGGAAGAGGTGAGAGTAGAGAGAAGGATTGTAAAAAGGGGGAACATTTTGAAAAATAGAGAGTACTGAGGTAGAGGAGAAAAAGAGGCAGAAAGCAAAGGACAGAAGGAAGACTAGGAGCAGAGCAAAGATGCTCCCCACGAGCTCACCAGGGAGGAGGCGCAGGGCGGAGCCTGTGGGTGGAGGAGAGCCTCGAACACCAACCAGCAGGGGCCGGTGGACCTTCAGGGGCAGCAGTGACCAGGCCGAGCTGCGCAGAGAGGGAAGCGGATCACTGACTGACTCGGTACTGAGTGGTTAACTGATGCCACCTCTGTTGGCAAATACTTGATTTCAGGCTGGCCTTGGTGCCAGGACTTCTGACACCGTTTTGAGACTGAAGGGTGCCATGTGGAATGATGCATTTGGTTACAGTGCCCTATTCCTCTCCCAGGGAGACACAGAATTGAAGACCCCCCCCCCCCATGTCCAGCACGCCCACACCCCCACCCCCGCCTATCCAGACCAGCACTCCCTCATGTGAATGTCTGATCTCCTCATGATATTGCCGGGGAAGGGGCGTGGCCTGCTCCAAGCACCCTGTCTTGGCCAGAACCACCCCGGGGGCAGGTCTAGGGTGCACTTTGCACTGTGGAGCCCTAGACGTGCCTGCCTGGGAATGAACTGAGCGCTGCGAGGCTCCCGCGCAAGCCCCAGCACTCCCCCCCTCAACCCCCCCCCCCCCCCCCCCCCCTCCATCGGAAGCTATAAATATGCATCAGTGTGAGGTTTGTTTACTTCAGTGCTCAGAGGGGTCAGGGAGTCTGGCGACCCCCAGCCGTGCCGCCTCCCGCCCTCCCTGCTCCACTGACCCACGGCTCCACATTTCACCCTTCAGACAGGAGCCGCCCCCTCCGCGCAGGTGCCTTTGAGCGCTGACAGCAGCGAGTAATGAAGAGCGGCAGGGGCGCGCGGGCCGGTCCTGATGCTGCGCTGAACTGTCTGTGCATCCATCACACGCGAGAGGCGCCTGGAGGACCGAGCGAGGCGCAGAGGGGGCGGGCGCGCACAAGGCGGAGGTCCCCCTCGAGGGTAGTTTATGTAAACATATGGGAGACTCCTCTACCCCCACAGCACCCACTCACCCCCGTGTGAGCTGTACAGACCCCAAGGGAGGGTAGTTTATATAAATATGTGGGCGAGCCCCCACATAGCGCCCACTCGCCCCCCCCCCCCCCTTGTGAGCTGTACAGACCCCAAGGGGGAGTAGTTTCTATAAACATATGGGAGAGTACCACTCCCCCCGCCCCCCCTCCCAACAGCACCCACTCGCCCCCTTGTGAACTGTACAGACTTCACCTCTCCATGGAGAGCACGGGACACACGTCTGGGCGAACCCGTCCCACTTGGGTTGACAAATGCCAACAATAACAATCGAATGACAGACTGCTGCATGATGCACCGGTCAAGAATGATTTGCATATGGCTGGGTCTAAGAAGCTGAGGTGGCATAGGGAACAAACAACGATGGACTTAGGCCCAGATCTCTGTACTGGGGTGAATGTTTGACATTGTTCAGCATTCCGTCCATCAACTGTTCTTTCAGCATTTTTCCCACCAAGTGGGACGGGTATGCCCAGACCTGTGTCCCGTGCTCTCCTTGCCTCTGGAATAAAGCTATCCAGGCTGATGAGGGCTGAAAGCCCGAAACCCGCCCTGGGAGCTTGTTTTCAGTCCAGGGTGGACCTGGCCTCGCAGTTCGGGCTGGACTGTTCCCATGGGGCACAGGGTCAAGACTGATTTGCATATGGCTGGGTCCAAACTGGAATGGCATGGTGAGCAAAAAAAGCTGGATTTAGGCCCAGGTCTCTGTACTGGGGTGAATATTTGACCTGTTCAGCATTCCGTCTGTAGGAAACTGGATTAGTATATGGTGCACACTTATTGAAGTGATGCCCCTTGCACTAATACAGGCAACCCTTATGGTGATTTTAGTGGTCTTTGAAAGCTCTCAAAGTGGTAGCGGTGGAGAGCAGCCTCAAGGCTTATCTTGATTCAAAGGAGTGTAAAGCAGCTTGTTTTACCACATTAATTTGTCAGTATAGATTAGATGAAAAAGAACCATACAGTGTTTTATATAAGTCTATTTATTACACAATATAGTCACTAACACATTTGTACATCTCCTACCCGAAGATATCAACAATACACACAAGAATACTTCAAAATAATCAGGTAAGTAGCACCAATATACACTCTCCAGGGGCAGACCAAACCATATACTAAGAAAGTGGAATGTGAACTGCAAAGGAGGACAGGACTTGGACCAGAAGACTCAGAGGAGTTGAGGAAACAAGGAACCACCCAAGGTAAGTACCCAATAACCCCACGGAGGCTGTGTGCAGAATGGAAACGCAGCCATGTGACCAATGGAAGTCAGTGGAGAAGGGCAGTTGCAGTTTTAAGGATGAATGACCCTTCTGAGAGGACCCGAAAGAAACCCTTTGGAGGGCAGAAGGTTGGAAATCCACCCCTCCCGTGGATGCCCTTGGAACCAGATGACCTGCAACAGGGAAGCCGGGTGCATAGGGGTGAAGTGAAGTCTGCACCTGCAGTAGACGACAATGGAAGACTTGAAAGAAGATGCCTCTGGAGATGACTGTGAAGGAGTCCAGTGGAATCCAGGGGTCGATTCAGGAAGTGAAGAACCTGCAAGCAGAGGGTACAGAGTCTATGCCACTTGGAGGTGACCAGGAGGAACGGAAGAGCAATGCCCATCGATGTCGAGAGGTTCAGAAGAGAAGAGGGTAAATTTGAGACTCCAACTGTGAGGACCAGGCGATGCTGAGTTATACCAGGAACCTGTTCCATGTAGGATGTCGGTGTCTAGGTGGTCAGTGCCCAGCGGGAGCATCAAAAAGCCTTGGCAGCCACAACTGGCAAGGAAAGTGAAAAGATGCTGAATGTTTGGACCAGCAAGGCTCAAGGGATTCACCAAGTGCAGGAGAGTCGGAGCAGGCACTGAGCAACCAGTTGAGACCACTGAAGTAAAAGAAGACCCTCAGGAGGACCCGCAGACTGATGGCACAGGAGTTCTAAGGGGACCCCAGGCAGCTCACCCAATATGGAGGCCCACAGTGCAGAGGATGCAGTGAAGATGGCGATCTTTGGAAGATGAGGTGCTGAAGGCTGGAGCTTCTTGTAGCCCAAAGGTCTCTGGAGTGCAGAACAAACAAGACTTTTCAATGGCAAGTCAAAGCATTGCACAGGGGTTTGGTCCCAGCCATCCGACAAGGGATACTCTCCTCCAAATGGTTGAGAAGACAGGCCAGGCCTCTAGGGAGCTGCAGAACCTCAACCTGTGTTGCTGAGACTCAGGAAGTCTGTAGGAAGACAGGAGCAGTGGACCTCTCAGCTTCATTGCGGTGCCTGCTGATGCAGGTGAGTGACTTCTTCACTCCAAAGGAAATTACTTCAGATGTCGTTGATACCCGTAATCCCTCTGGAGAACATGGATGAAGCACAGACACGGACGATGCAGAAGACTTGAAGAGCAGCAAGATCAGGAGCAGCAGGAGTCTTCTCTGATGCATTCTCAGTTCCAGTCAAAGTCCAAGTGTCCTGACGGTCGAAGAGTGTCTTGGTTTCAGAGGTGAGTCTTGTTCCACGACAAATCTGAGGCCCCACCCGCAGGGGGCCCTTAAGTATCCTAGGGAAAGGGTTGGAGTGAGTTCCGGGTCCCTCCCGGAGAAGGGGCTGGACAAAGGGGACAATACTCCCCTGTTTTTGTCCAGGTTTATGCCAGAGCCGGAAACAAGGGCTCGTGAACTGGCCCAAGCCAAAGTATGCAAGGAGGGCACCAAATGTGCCCTTCAAAGTGTAGTGTAGTTCCTATAGTCCCAATAGGCTCTGCGCATTGGCGTAATATATTCAGTTGTTTAGACGTAGGACTGAGGTTAACTAGGTCTCTACTGACTATATTAGACTTAGGTTTTTTGCCAGCTAGCTCAGAGTTCACTAGAAACTTTCTCGAATAAGCGAGGAGGAGTTTAACCTCCCTGGATAGACAAGAAGGGATTTAGTTTCTGACAACCATAAAACATGACAACTTTGCTCTCCCTGAATAAGAGTGTATCTCTAGAGTCGTGTGAAAACAAAAGACAGCTATTTCACTCAGTCAATAAGTGCGTACTTAGTTTCACCAGATTGCAGAGAAAAAGAGAGACGGGCGTTTTCAATAAAAGGTGTTATTTATTGAGCAGTCTCTTTCCTCATACAAGAGAAATGAATTGCTACAATTGCAATACTTGTAGTTAAGTAAAGTGCATACAGTAAAAGCAGGATTATGAAATAATACTGTAAAAGCATTGATATGGTTTCTGAGCCATATGATACTTTAAAATGGATAAAATAGATACATACATATATACATTGGCTAATCGTACTCAACTGGTGCTTCTAACTACGCCTACCCCGGTGTACCTGACCTAAGCCTAGTACGTGGGAAGGAGTAAGTAAGTAGCAGTTTAAGTTAAGTTTGTTTTGCCAAGAATCTGACTCAAGAATTCTCTGTAAGGGTTTAGTCAGTTCAGTACCTGGATATTAGAAGGCAAGAGGGCTGGTATCTCTCTCTCAGGACTCGGTTTCCCAGTCACCCGCAAAGGTAGGCTGGAAACGCCGGAGGCTGGATTTCTCGGCAGGAGAAAAGACAGCGTCTTTCTCAGCGCATCAAAAGGGAGGGGCAGCGTCTGTGGGCTCTCGCATCAGCTGGGCTCTCGGGCAAGTAGTAGCTGCTCCAGATTCATCACCACCGTGTGTTTGCTTAAGGCAACGTTGGTATATTTATACCTGAAAGGTGCCGGGTTTGACGTAAGGCTGGACATAAGACGTCAATAAAGATGTCACTAAGAACTGGTCGTTCTTACAGTGCTTTACAGAAGTTCTCGGACGAAATCAAAACAAAGCAGCGGGGATTTCCCAGGTTGTTGGAGGCTTGGATTTGTTTAAGAACTCGGTGTGCTTTCTAGGGGGCTGGAGGAATAGGCTTGCTTAATGTGACAGCATGCGCTATGACTGAATTATGAAAAGGGTTTCTATGCCGTTGTAGGGATATTATTGATTTATAACCGGACCAGGGCAAAGAATAGGAATATCGATTCAGGTACCTAGATAAAACACACTACAAAAGCTGTCTGGTGGCTCTAGCAAGTGCCCCCAGCCCAACACACTAGGTCCTGTCTGGGAGGTGGTCACACCTCCATGTGACAGGAAACCTATTGTTCTACCTTCCCCTGCTTCAGCTCAGCTCAGCAGCAGGAGGGCAGAGTCGTGTCTGTGGACGGCAGCAGCGCTAGCTTGCTGGCAGACCCAGAAAGGCTGTTTCTGGGAATACAGGGGGTTCGCTTAGGAGCCCCCCAGTACATGGCATCCTCCTTCCAGCACCAGAATCAGTGCTGGGGTAAGATTCCAACATGTTTGATACCAAATATTACCAGGTTCGGAGCAGCCATTACATAGTTAGACATCTGGTAATGACTGATATCCACTATGTATCTTAGAATGGCTGACCGCACTTAGAAAGCCTGGAGAACTGACTCTGGGGTTTTTAGGGGTTTCCTGCTCATGCAGGGGCACCCTCCCACTTGTAACCAAGCACCCTGCCCTCAGGACTGAAGAGCCTGCCATAGGGGTGACTTACAGGTTTTAAGTGCAATGACCTCAGATATAAGGAAACGTACATCTTTTGTGAGTGTTGGAAGCACCAACTCACACAGGCTGCAATGTTAGGCCTGTAGTCACAGTTCAAGTTGACTCCCATGAGTGTCACAATCCATGCTGCAGCCCTTGTGTACCCATGCCCTGGTTACCTAAGTACCAAATACTAGGGACTTATGAGGGTACACCTGTAGTGTACCAAAGTACTTACCAGAACCAATTTTGGGAAGAGACGGGGTCCTGATTAACAGGAACACAGCAAACTAAGTCAAAAGCACACTGACACCAGGCAAAAAGTGGGGGGTAACTATGTCGGAAGGATTCTTCCTTCTTACATAACCCCCTCCCCCAAACGAAAGAAGATAAGACTAACCTTGCCCAGTTGAGTAGTCATTCCCTAAGTGGCCATATATGGAAGGTCCAAGTGCACTGGCATGGGTGCTCCCTGTTCTATGGCTCTCTGAGAAGTTTCTCCCCTGTAGGGACTTGGACACTCTCTAGAGTTTGTGGTTTCTACCTGTCAGCTGTTTGAGCCCAGAGAGGGGCTGGTGGTGTGTCTGGACAGGGATGTGAGAGGCCAACAGTGATGGCCTAAACTTCTGTCTGTCTTTAATAATGTGGGGCCAGTAAAGGGGGGGGGGGGGCAGTTCTTGTTCCAGGTCTTGCTTTGCTCAAGATGGTCTATATGGAGATGTCATTCGCTAGAGGTAAGAGGAATGCCTTAGATTGCTGAGGGTCGTCTAACTTCCTAGTTCTACCAGGCTTGGGGTCCCTAATATGAGAATGAGGGTTTCCTATTTGCAGTGGGTTCTGTGGGGTCCACTGACATCCCTGGCCTCTTCTGCAGCACCAGGCTGACTGTGGCCTGGTAGAGAGAGGCAGGATACCTGCTCCAGACTTAATTCCCCCTTTGAAGGCCCCCCTGCTCCCAGCGGCTCTGCCAGGACAAGCCTAAGCTCCTCTGGGGTAGATCCCTCACAAGGGGCCAGATCAGCTCCCTGAGGAAGCAGCTCATCACTTGAAGTCGGGGGTGAAAGAATGATTCTTCTTCCTCACTTTTGCTCTTCGGGCTCCACTGTTCTTTGACTTCTCTGCTGTTGGACTTGTGCCCAAAGGGGTCACACCAACCTGTTCAGGGAGGTCTAGCATTGCTAGATGGGCTTTTAATTCCACTGCAGCCTAGACTGAAGTTTCTAAATCATTCTCAAGGAGTCAATCTACAGGCAGTTTGGGGAACACTGCAACTCTCTTAGGGCCAGTTACCGCTCGCCAGATGAGATTGACTACTGCCATGGGATGATCTGTTCAGACGCTGTCAGCATTGGTCACCCTGTAAATCTGACCAGGTAGAAGTTGTGGAGCAGATAACAGTTTCCCTGTCACCATGGTGACACTGGCACCTGTGTCCTTGTATGCCACAGCGTCTTCACCACTAATAAGAGGCTGTTGTCTGTGCTTGCCCATATTAGTGGGACGTATAGCAAAAGTGACAAGGGCAAGGCCAGCACTATAGACTAAGGCAGCCTGAAATGGGTCTTCCGTCTAGGCCACTACTCACTTCAGTACCCAAGGTGAACCAAGCCAGGTTCTTGGGTGTACTAGTACCATCAGTGCTACTGCTAGGGACACTAGGCAGTATAGCAGCAGTAGCGGTGCTAGCCTTAAAGCAATTAGAATCCTTTGCATTATGGCCTTTTTCTTTAAACAAATATTACCAAGGTGTCTTGTTAGTAGAGGAGGAGGATTGGGACCCACCCCGATAGGAAGCTTTTTGGGGACCTTCAGAAGACTCTTTTTTTCTAGAGATTTCTCCCCACCTTTCTCTTGGGCCTTAAAGGGATCTTGCTTCTTCTGGTCACCACCACCATGAAACTTTTGTTTCACCCTGGTACAAACCTATTTGTTTGCCTTTTTCCCAATACTTGGGGAGAGGTCAGATCTGTGTTGACTAGGTACTGGTGGAGTTGCTGCTTTTTACAGTGATTAAATATATGCTCTCTCACTAGTAAATTGTACAGTCCTTCATAGTCAAGCACATTACTTCCTGAAGCCAACCTTCCAGGGGCTTAATAGCACTATCTACAAAGTCCACAAGATGTATCTAAAGACACATCTTCTGTGTATCCCTACATTTAACCCTGTTTTCTCAGTGGTTAACCCATCTATGAGGGCTCTCTTCAAGACTTGTAATTGTTTGCATCTTCTACCTTTACAGTCAAGAGTTTGTCTCTGCCTTTGTTATCAAAGGAGAGCCACAGGATAGATACCCACAGCCATCGAGGAACCTTCTGAACTTTACAGCCCCACACTAAAGAAGTAATACACTGATGGATAGAATCACCCTGCTAGTAAGGAGGGCCTATCCTGCTCAAGTTCCTAGTGTTCAAGGAGTGTTCCCCTAACTCTAGGTTCACTAGTGCTGCCACCATGGGATCCTAATCCCAAATTCCTCCTAGCCCTCTGAACTTCTAGGGTCTCCTTATCTAGGGCTAACTATTCCTTCTTGATTCTGATCTAGGCTCTCTCAAGTGTGAGCAACTAGTATTCCCTTTCTAAGGAGTCCTTCCTCTTGCTAGAGTCGGAGGTCCCTATGGAAGTGACAGAGGAGGTTGAATTAACTGAGGAGGACATAGACCTCCCCTGGACTCTTTGCAACGTATGAGGAAGAATGAAGGTGGTCCTACCTTTAGGGCCTTACTCTGTGCCTTTAGTACTTTCCCCTGGTGGGCTAGAGTTCACCAGTGAGGGGTCTTCAGACTCCTCCTGGTCATGATCAAAAGTGGGGTCACTGGGGTGAGACACCCCTGACTCGTCTTCTGGACCAACACCACCCATACCTAAGACATCCTGCCCATCTGACCTATCACGATTCTGGAGAACATCCTGCAGGAGCATCTCTAAGAGATGATATTTGCCAGGGTTGCTACCTGTCTTAAGTTTCCTAGATGTAGCCAGGGTCCTGAGTTTATGGAACTTAAAATCACCGTACCAAGAGGGTTGAGCTCCAATAGACTCACCAACCCAAGACTTGGTACTAGGTGTAGTGTGGTGTAATGCACCTTTTTAACCTAGAGAACTAAGGGCCATATTATCAAGAAAGGGCGATACAAAGAGGCAATAATGGGCTTGATAATACGCCCTTGTGAATTCCCGTAGAAGCCCAGGTTCTGGTGTTAACCTGGGCTTCTATAGGAATTCACAAGGCCATATTATCAAACCCATTATCGCAACTTTAGCGGCAGTTTCCTGCCGATACAAGCAGCGATAATGTATCGCCCTTTCTTGATAATATGGCCCTAAACTTCCAAAGATTGGAGAAAGGGTTGTTCTAAGCCCTTGACAGCCAATATAAAAAGTTCAGTTGAGCTTACGTGATAAAAGTATTTTAAATGTGCCTAGCTAGTGATGGTTTTTCATGTATTCTTTACTTAGATTATGTGGTCAAATAGTGCACTTTAATCCCAACTGCTATACACCAATGTAGGCGGCTGGCTTAGTATATGGTGCACACGTATTCAAGTGGCACCCATTGCACTAATCCAGACAACCTAAATGGTGATTTTAGTGGTCTTTGATAACCATAGAAAGCTCAAAAAGTAGTAGCTGTGGAGAGCAGCCTTCAGACTTATCTTGAATGAGTGTAAAGCAGCTGGTTTTACCACATTTAATTGACAGAGTATGCAGTGGCGGCTGCTTCCGATGGTACCAGGTAGGATGGCAAGGGGGGAGGACATAAATACATTAAAAAATATATATATAAAAAAATGACTTACCTGACGCAGTGCCACTCTGTCTTCCTCCTCTCCTCATCCTCAGACTGGTGGACACTGCGCAGGCTCCCAAATGCCAATCCCATCTCATTATTCTTTTTTTGTTTGGAGTTTTGTATAGCGCAAACTAGACCCGAAGGTATCGGAGCACTTTCCATGAGCATTAGTTGTGTTACAGATGGACACATTCATTTCTGTTAGGCATGGGGAGATTAGGTGACTTGCCCAGAATCACAGGATGCTGAGCGTTGCTGCCGAGACTTAACCCCGATTCCCCAGCTTTGAGGTCGACTACCCTAGCAGTTAGGCAACATCTTTTCCCCTCTCATTCTTTGAACGCTATTTCGAACTGAGCACTATGGTTCGGCACTCAGACAGTAACTGGGAGCCTGTGGCTTTTCTCCTCCCGACTGCACGGCACAGCCGGGTGGATAAATGCTAAGGGGCATATTTACAATAACTGGCGCATCCCTGCATATCAGCAGGGATGCGCCACTTATTGTGCGCCGCAGTTCCGCCACCCTTGATGCGCTGCATTTACAACATCTTCATTGCCATTGAGCTAAAGAATTAATTCATATCATTTTGATTACACCACTGGAACCATTGTTTTTGATATAATTGTTGGCACTGGTTCCTTTGTGAGTAGGGTTTCCCTTGTTTTTCGTTGAAGAGCATTTACAATGCGGCGCACCATCGGTCAAAAACAGCATAGATGCGTCACGTATCTGTGCCGTAAAAGCGGCGCATTGCTGGAGTTGTGTCGCACGCGCGACACAGCTCCAGCAATGCTCTATGGAGGCCCTATCTCCATAATAATGCGTCAATCCTTTAGCCTGCTTCAAGCAGGCGCAGGGTTTTGACTCAGCATGGGTCCAAAAGTGACTGAGTAAAATCTTGTAGATTTCACTCAGCCACTTTTAGGAGGCGATCCTGCGCTGGAACGCCCCCCACCTGCGATGGAACGCCTCCTTCTGGTGCAGGGCTTTACAACGTGCCGCATCTGGGAGATTAGGATTTTTCTCAGTTTAGTAGTAGTAAAGTTGAGAAAAATCCTACTTTTAAGACTTTCGGTATTCACAGAAGGCGTTTAGGAGTCCTAAAGTTAGGAGTCCTAACTTTACTACTACTAATTTGAGAAAAATCCTGATTTTTAAGACTTTCGGTATTCAAAGAAGGCATTTAGGAGTCCTAAAGTTAGGAGTCCTAACTTTACTACTACTAATTTGAGAAAAATCCTGATTTTAAGACTTTCGGTATTCACAGAAGGCATTTAGGAGTCCTAAAGTTAGGACTCCTAACTTCTGTGAATACCGAAATGAGTAAGTGCCTTCTGTTAATACCAAAACGAGTAAGTGCCTTCGGTGAATACCAAAATGATAGTAAGTTTAGGATTTTGTCTTAAGTTAGTTCTGTGAATCGGGCCCATATAATTTGCTTTGCTTAATTATGCAAAATATCAGCAGAATTACACATAATTACACAAAATTTGTATTTTAGAGAAAAATAGCCGCTCTACTTTGACTGTGCAGATGCATTTTGCGCTAAGAAATTGCGCAAAAAATCAAAACCAGCACGAACAGCAGCCACTCATGCTCTTTCATTTGTGTTGTTCCGCTGCGTTTGTGATAACATTTTATTGCAAATTGAGCTCAAAGGACACATAATTAAACAACGTGTTGTAAAAACACAATTCAGGATTTTCACATAACAAGAATAACACTAAATGAACGAAATGACACTGCATCCAATAGCAACTAGAGAGAAAGGGCATGAGCAGGCACTCCTGTACCCCAGTCAGTATATGAACAGCAACAAAGGAGTGACTAAAGTGAAAAAACAAATAAATATATATAAACAACAATATTTTTTGGTGTCTTTTTGTATCTATACTTATACATATATATGTGTATATCACAATCTATACACACACACATGTACACGTATATTTCTTTTATCTTACTCTCCCCATTAGGAACAGAGCAACCCTCTGAAGGAAGATACCTCCAAAGGGAGCCCGTACCCCACGTGAGTATCAGAAGGAAAGGGAAATATACCCTTTTTAAGAAGGACCCTCACTCACCACTAGTTGGTGACATGCTTAATCATTGGGTCCCCGCTGGGGTAGCCGAATGCCCCCCCCAGCGTGCTACAATGCCTGATTTACAGCGGGAAAAACAGAACAGGGTGGCTGGACAGGATTATTCGTGAAACAATTCACCAGACACACAGTCAATCTGTACCGTGTGACCACTGGATTTAATTTTCCAAACAAGTTTATTTTTCTTTTTTACATTTATCAGCAATTTTTTGAAACACAAGCACAAACAAAACCACTGTCAATTCAAAAGGTTCATATATACAGTATCTACAAATGCACACATTTACAAATTTACAACAAAGAATCAAACAAAAGATTGGTTAGACACACCAAAAGACAATCACAAATGTATAATAATTCAAATAAATTGCAATTATATACAGTGCAGAGATTAATCCATAAGCGAACAAACGGGAACCAGTCCTAGAGATTGAAAAAACCAAGTGACAGGCGGGGTTGAGATCAAAAACAAGCCTGCCTGTCAACGAAAGCCTGTGGTGTAATGTTAAATAGGGTTGCAAGGCTAGGATACAGAGTGGTGGTATGATTTACATCCTAGCGGCACCCTTTGTTGTAGCCACAGGGTGGTATTGTCGACGCGTTTCGAACCTAAGTATTCAAGGTTCTCTTCAGGACAGGGACTGGGAAACAGATTCTGCAAAAAAGTACAGAATTTGGTGTCAGACGTACATTGACGTACTGTAAAATGCCTACTCAGACTCCATGAGAAGTGGAAAGTATTTACCTGCACGCGGGCACAAAGGTTGCCGTGGCGTAGGTATGTCGTGTTCACACCTAAAAGACATATATAAAGGTGCTTAATGCACGGGAATTAAAAGGGTCGCACTAGGAAAGGCGAACGGGCTGTCCTATGTATGAATCATACCTGCAATAGGCGCAGAGCAGGACTTAAGGCGTGGTGTCAGGCTTCAGAAGCTTGCAGGTATCAGGGCGACTCACATTATTTTGCGCGTGTAGGTCTAGATGGGTGATACAAAATCATGTATGGAATATATATCTCTCAAGGCATGGGTGCAGTGTCATTTCCTGAACAGCAACAAAGGAGTGACTAAAGTGAAAAAACAAATAAATATATATAAACTACAATATTTTTGGTGTCTTTTTGTATCTATACTTATACATATATATGTGTATATCACAATCTATACACACACACTTGTACACGTATATTTCTTTTATCTTACTCTCCCCATTAGGAACAGAGCAACCCAAAGGGAGCCCGTACCCACGTGAGTATCAGAAGGAAAGGGAAATATACCCTTTTTAAGAAGGACCCTCACTCACCACTAGTTGGTGACATGCTTCATCATTGGGTCCCCGCTGGGGTAGCCGAATTCCCCCCCAGCGTGCTACAACGCCTGATTTACAGCGGAGCGGGATGTGGTGAGTGCAACAGTGGCCAAATTAAGATATGAATATAACTGTGGGTGCAAGATTAAAAAATACAAGGTTGTAGCCTCTACAAAAATCTTTAATATCGGCCAACCCGTATTGGATTAAAAACAAGGTGGACGGACTACCAAGGTTTTATATTACGAAACCTGGTATAGTAATTGCCATATGCTGCATAGCCATATTACATGCCCATTGGCAAAATGGTGTCAAAGCTATTGAAGTGACCAAAGAAGAGCCATCCAATATTCATAGAGGGCCCTCTAGGTTTTGAGTTAGGCGGAATGAGAAACTTTAACACCTGAAACCACACTCAAGCGCTATATTCGAGCAGCTTAAAAATGCGAGCAAACTTTGCTCAACACGCTATTGCCGATTGTAATAGAAGGAGGAAAATAGTTGTAGATATTCGTCAGGAGTGGTAGTGTGCTTTTATCATAGCACTAGGAAAACCAGAACGAGCCCCCTTTAACCAAGAGATTAGTGGCGCATAAACAGAAAAGCGTACAAACATGTAAACTCACTTTGCGACGGCAAAAAACTCTCCCCTTGGGTAAAGACAGCGCTGGATCCCTTCACGCGGTGTCTATCTTAAAAGAGGAAAGATACGGTTACCCCTCGAACAGTAAGTGACTATACGTATTGCTACCGCCTAGAGTCAATGATCGTAACTTACTTGAGCACACGCGGCTTCCCGCCTTGTACCTGCACTCTGGGCTGCTGTCTCCCCGGAAGTGCAGGTAAAGAGCACGGGAACACATTTATCTCGCAGTAACAAGCGTAACCTGATCACGTGGGTCATGTGACGTTGCGTCGTTGACGCTTGGCCTTATCTTTTAAAGAGACAGTTCCTTACGCTTACATTTATGGTTCGATACCCTGATGTACCAAAAAAGTCAGAGGATCATAGAAGTCCCTCCTAAATAGTGGTGATTTCAACATCCAAATTATCAATGGGCTCGTATTCCGCATTTAGCAGCATTCAGCTAAAAGAAAGGAGACTCACATCTATATAATGCGCTCTTCTGTACCTCACGCATAACGCGTGAACCAACGGGAATCCTCCCCTCAAGTGGCTATCGACCACTGTGTAGATCATACCTAGCGAGGAATAGGGTTCCTCAGATGGTTCAAGGGGGATGGCATATCTATTCTACGAACTGCAGTTAAGTACACTGTTGGCACAGCAGAAAGTGTTTTATGCGTGAACTCATGGGTATATGAAATTGGTATTAGCACAATCGAAATACCCCCTAGTGTAAACACAGCAGGTAGCGCCAGTCTGGAGTTTGTAAATGACACGATGTCGGATTGCTGTGGCATGTCGCATGAGTATCAGTGTTGATGCCTGGATTTTAACAGACCCAAATGGCGTGATAAAATATTTCAGACAATGACAAGACCTTGATTACTATCTTAACACACTTCCCCATGGTATGTCATCGTTCAGTCCGGATTTATTGGTGCCTAGGCGATAAACCCAACGCTGTTCTTTCTCAAACAGCGCGGCTTCTGAGCCTGTTTCCAGATGCTCAAGGACAGTCCAGTTCAAATCATTCGGAGTGTGGTTCTTTTCCCAAAAATGTGCCGTCAACTTGGTTGCTGCTCTTTTACAACAGATGTTGCTTCGATGTTCGCATATCCTAGTTTTTATGCGTCTGGTAGTCATGCCTATGTACTGTAGGCTACATCGGCAGGTTATTAGATACACAACATTGGTAGTGTTGCAGTTAGTGTGGCTGCGCTGCTCCCATCGTTTACCATCGGCCAGGTTCAGAAATTTTGTGTGGGTAGTAAGATGGCAAATATTACAATTCCACAAGGAAAATGCCCTGTGACTGGGGGTAAACCCCAAGCATTTAGGACATTCGATTCACGAATGCCTGTTGTCACTTCCCTGTGACGTGTGTGTACTAAAGAGTCCTTTAGACTGATTGCTCTCTTGTACGAAAAAAGGGGCTTCTCCCATTTGTTCTTGTTGCTAGTAAGTATCTTCCAATTCCTTGAGATGCATTTACTTACTGCATTTGATAAGGGGTTGAAAGTAGTTACACAAGTCAAAGGAATCTCCTCATTTCCAGTCTTGGGGTGGTCATCCAGTAGTCCATCTCTTTGCTGGTTTCTAGCTCTCTTTTGGCTCTTATCAATTATGCCTTTAGGATACCCTCTGCTTACCAGCTTAGTAGTCAGGTCGTTCGCCTGCTGTTTGTAATCAGATAGATTGCTGCAATTCCGGCGTATCCGGAGATACTGCCCATATGGGAGATTCTCCCGCAGGGCCCGGGGATGATAACTAGTAAAGTGCAGCAAATTATTCTTCGCAGTCGGCTTATAGAAGGTTTTGGTCTCAAGTTGACTGCCCTTCCTACTGATGCTGACATCCAAAAAGGTGATGTTGTCCACTGAGTGTTCATGTGTGAATTTGAGATGGTTGTCACAAGTGTTGACCCAGCTGAAAAAATTGAATAGTAAAGTCTCATCACCTTTCCAGATCAAGAGCACGTCATCTATATAGCGTTGGCATAAGATGATATTTGCTACGTAAGGGTTTGTCGGATTCAGTATGAAGTTGCACTCAAAGTTGAACACATAAAGACCCGCCACCGAAGGGGCAAATGTGCTGCCCATTGATGTTCCTGTTGCTTGGAGGTAGATCTTACCCTCGTGTTCAAAATAATTTCTCTTCAGAGCCAAAGTTGCGCAATCTATTACGAAGGCACGAGTTGTCATAAAGTTCCAAGGGGCTCTGTCCAGAGCCTCCTTTAACACCTTGATGGTCTCATCCTGAGGGATGCAGGTGTAAAGGCTCTCAATATCCATTGTAACAAGAAAGCAGGGATCTTCAGGCATGGTTATTGTCCTGAGCAAGGAGAGAAGACTTTTAGTATCTTTTAAATAACTACTCGTAGACTGGATAATAGGTCTCAGAAAAAAGTCACAGTATTTTGAGAGGGGCTCCAAAAGTGAACCTATCCCCAAAACGATAGGTCTCCCGGGGGGAGGTAACACATTCTTGTGAGTTTTGGGCAGTATATAAAAATACGGTACTCTACCGTCTGATGCTGTCAGGGAATCCGCCTCTTTCTTTGTAATCAGCCCGTCTCTCTCTGCAGTAGATACAAGTTCGCAGATTTCATCTTTCAGGTCATTAGTCGGGTCCACCCTTAAAGGGACGTAGTTGGTGGTATTGCTCAGTAGACGTTGGCATTCGGTGTCATACTCAGTCTTGTTCTGAATCACCACACCACCCCCTTTATCCGCACTTTTTATGATTATCTCTTTGTTAAGTTTCAAAGATTGTATGGCCTTGAATTCATCTGTGGTTAAGTTCTTAAATGGTGTTGGTTCCTGTAATTCTTCCACTTCTTTGAATACGGCCTGTTCAAAGGCAAGGATATCTGGTGTAACTGTGTGTGGAGGAGGTGTAAAGGATGATTTCAATTTGAATTCTTTGTCACTTTTGGTCACTTCAGTTGGGTCATTTTCTCTGGTTTCAAAAAAGTTCTTCAGTCGGAGTTTTCTGAAGAATTGGCTCAACTCACAGTGCAGTTTAAAGCGGTCCACGCGAGGGGTGGGTATAAAACCCAACCCTTTCTCGAGGACCTCTGTTTCTTTAGCGGTTAGGTTGTGGGAGGAGAGGTTGGTAACTAGGGTTTCACGTTGCTGGGACCTGGCCTATGGTCCCCTGACTTGCTTCTGGTGAAATCCCCGACTGCCTCCGGCTGCTCCCAATGAACTTGGGTGTTGCCCTTCTGTCTCCCCCTGCCACGCCTGCCTCTGTCTAAAAAAGGATGCGGGTATCCTTTAATGTTATACTGTGGGTGTGGAACAAAGTGTGGGTTCCAGACCATCATTGGGGGGAACGGTGCTTGGAAAGGGTTTGGTTGATAAGGTCCCAATCCTTGTTGGGGGAACGATGTTTGCCAGCCCTGAAAAGGGTACTGATGAACTTGATGTTGGCCTCGTCCTCTTCCTCAGCCCCTCCCTCTGCCTTTTCTACCTGTGCTGTCTGAGCTCGAACCACTCCTGTTGGAATCTGCCGATGTATCAGAGTTGTACCCTGAACTGGTAGGGGGAGTGAACTCTGGACAAGAGTAGGGATAGACTTTGGCCTAAGACCACCGCTTAAGGTCTTTCTGTAATTTCTGCGATTTGGATTGAGCAAGATTTTCTTTAAACTCATTTTGCTCTTTGTTCAGCTCATCGAGCCTTTTTTTGTATCCAGTGATGGTAGCTTTGATATGGGCCTCTGTGGTCTGTATTTCTACCAAGAGAGCTTCAGAGAGACGTAGCGCAGTTTCTATAATTAATATGCCCCAATCCCGGTTTCAGGTGTACAAGTTTCTCATTCTGCCTAACCCAAAACCTAGAGGGCCCTCTATCAATATTGGATGGCTCTTCTTTGGTCACTTCAAAAGGAACAATAGTTTTGACACCATTTTGCCAATGGGCATGTAATATGGCTATGCAGCATATGGCAATTACTATTGCCTATTCTTTGTTAATGTGTGTCAATATGTGTTATTGTTTGTCTTTTTTCTCTCCACAGGTTTTTTGCGTTCCTGCAAACCGCAGTGAGCAACCACGGATACCAACCGTGAGTCACACTATATTGACTATCTTTAAAAGAATTTTTCACATTCAGAGCCTCACGGGAGGGTGCGCCTTAGCGCGCGCATACCACCGGAGGACTTTGTGTAGGTCCTGACGAATGCTGAGCGAATTTGCAGTTCAAACAGCAGACACATGTTGACCATTTGTTTGTTTTTAAGGACCCAGGTTTCGTAATATAAAACCTTGGTAGTCCGTCCACCTTGTTTTTAATCCAATACGGGTTGGCCGATATTAAAGATTTTTGTAGAGGCTACAACCTTGTATTTTTTAATCTTGCACCCACAGTTATATTCACATCTTAATTTGGGCACTGTTGCACTCACCACATCCCGCTCCGCTGTAAATCAGGCGTTGTGGCACGCTGGGGGGGCATTCCGCTACCCCAGCGGGGACCCAATGATGAAGCATGTCACCAACTAGTGGTGAGTGAGGGTCCTTCTTAAAAAGGGTAGATTTCCCTTTCCTTCTGATACTCACGTGGGGTACGGGCTCCCTTTGGAGGTATCTTCCTTCAGAGGGTTGCTTTGTTACTAATGGGGAGAGTAAGATAAAAGAAATATACGTGTACATGTGTGTGTGTATAGATTGTGATATACACATATATATGTATAAGTATAGATACAAAAAGACACCAAAAATATTGTTGTTTATATATATTTATTTGTTTTTTCACTTTAGTCACTCCTTTGTTGCTGTTCAGGAAATGACACTGCACCAGCGTAATAAAATTTTTACCCAGGCCTAGACAAGACACCTTACTATAAAACATTACTTTGATCATTTCTTTTCAGGGTGCCAAAATCTTCATTTAAATATAAGACATTCCCCAGATGCGCTCATCTATCAGTGGGGGGGTCTTAACAGAATATCAAAGGCAGAATATTGTCTGACATAAATATTATGTCAAAAATATTGTTTACAAAAATGGCACTGCACTGGAATGAATCTAGACCCAATGGGGCCATTACCCCCCTCTTCTGTCCCCAGCCCCTGCTACAGGAAACATTTGCATCCCCTTTTGATGGTAAAACTCCCTGCTCTGCAGACACCCCCAGATAAGCATCTCTCTGCAGCTGCCCTGCCGAGCGGAAGTAATGCTGCCCTAGGCACACTCTCTCCTTATGAGCATCTCCACAGGGGGCCAGCGTGACACCCCAGTCCTGGTGTTTGGGAAGATTAGAAATATATGAAACTGCCGGTTCTGAGGTATCTCTGTAAATAAACGTGAAATGATGCCCGGGAGGCTGGCTGATGACAGGGAAGGAGTCTGAACAGCATAATATAAAAGGCTTCACACCCCGAATGAAAAGTGGGGGGGGGGGGGTAGGGGCGGCAAGTGTCTCACATCACTGCATGTGACAGCAGTGAAGAAGACAAAAAAAAGGTGATGACGGAATGTTGCATATTGGCAAAACGTTCACCCCCAGTCCCGTGCTCACTACGCCACTGGAGTCAAGCTATCATGGCTGATGACGGCTGTAATGCCAGAAACCGGTCCTTGGATGCTTGATTCCGGTCCAGGGAAGACATGGCTTGGAAGTTTGGGCTGGACTGTTCCCATGAGGCACAGGGTCAAGGCTGATTTGCATATGGCCATGTCTGAACTGGGGTGGTGTGGTGAGCAAAAAAACGATGGAATAAACCCAGATCTGAGACTGGGGGTGAATGTTTTGCCAATGTGCAACATTCCGTCCATCATTTTGTGTGTTTAGCAGTGAAGAAGAGGCAGAGCTGTCCAGGCTGCCCAGCCCTGTGTATCCTCATGAGGCACCAACGTGTGTGGTCTACAGATCTACCTTCTCTTTCTCAGTACAGTTCAGCCTCTAGTTCAGTCCCAGATTATTATTTTTTGTCTCTGAGAAGCCTTACGGAGACAGCTCTGATCCACTATATCCTTTTAGGCCACCGTAGTGGGCTATAACGGCCATTAAAAGCCAGGAGCACTCCAATGTCTTCAATGGACCTCCCAACATTCCAATGTTCCAATAAGCATGGGTGCTCACTAACATTGTCTCACGGGGCAAAAAGTACAGTCTGAGGTGTGCACGAGGGCTGAGTCGATGACGTGCCATCCTCAGTGAGACGGGCTGGGGGTGGGAGATTTTGGAGACAGAAACAAACACATTTGCAGAAGAATGCTAAGAAAATACTTCCTTTCAAATCTTTTTTGCGCACTTTGCAGCAGCCTGCCTCATACTATGGGTAGCCTAAACACCATTAAATCGGTTAGCCTACCTTACACTGTGTGTAATACATATTTAAACTAATGACTTCCATGTTCACGGTGCTTTTTATCCTAGGAAAGATCTTCACAGCACTGTAAGAGGATTGGTGTCACTACAACGCGTTTTTTTACAACGCATTCCGTTACATCGGAATTTTTACAACGCAGGATCCATTACATCGGATGCCATTACAACGCATGGCATTACATAGCAGATGCTATTACAACGCATGGCATTACATCGTAAGTATAGGTAAGTATATCTTTTTTAAAAAAAATGTAATTAAGTTAATTTAATTAATTTAATTTAATTAATTTAATTAAAATTCATTTTAAAATAGTAATTATTTTAATTTAATAAATTTAAATCTATTTATTTAATTTAATTTTAATAAAAATTGTAATTAATTTTAATTAATTAATATAATGAAATTAATTTAATTTAAATATTTTTAAACATTATAATTAAAATAAATTAATTAAAATATTTTATTTAATTTAATTAATTTAATTAAAAAATGTAATTAATATAATATAATTAATTTAATTTAATAAATATATTTTAATTAATTTATAAATGGTAAATATAATTTAATTAGCCCTAAGCACAAACCCAACCCTGAACCCTAAAACACCCCTGTACCCCAAAACCCAAACCCTACCCTGAAACCTAAAAACACCCCTGTACCCCAAAACCCAAACCCTGCCCTGAAACCTAAAAACACCCCTGTACCCCAAAACCCAAACCCTGCCCTGAAACCTAAAAACACCCCTGTACCCCAAAACCCAAACCCTGCCCTGAAACCTAAAAACACCCCTGTACCCCAAAACCCAAACCCTACCCTGAAACCTAAAAACACCCCTGTACCCCAAAACCCAAACCCTACCCTGAAACCTAAAAACACCCCTGTACCCCAAAACCCAAACCCTACCCTGAAACCTAAAAACACCCCTGTACACCAAAACCCAAACCCTACCCTGAAACCTAAAAACACCCATGTACCCCAAAACCCAAACCCTACCCTGAAACCTAAAAACACCCCTGTACCCCAAAACCCAAACCCTACCCTGAAACCTAAAAACACCCCTGTACACCTGTACTTATTTTAAAAATTACTTTAATTAATATAATAAATAATAAATTAATAATATTAAAAAACATAAATAAATATATTTAATTATAATTAATATTAATAAAATTAAAAAAAATTAAATACTTACCTATACTTACGATGTAATGCCATGCGTTGTAATAGCATCTGCTATGTAATGCCATGCGTTGTAATGGCATCCGATGTAATGGATCCTGCGTTGTAAAAGTTCCGTTGTAAAAGCCTCCCGTTGTAAAAGTTGCGATGTAACGGTGCATCACCCTGTAAGAATATATCACCTTTCCTCAGTGCACCAATCTGGATATTAACTAGTGACCTTCGTGTCTCCACAGACATCTAAAGTCTGTAACGATCACATTACCCAACTGAGCTTTCAACCAAAACACTCATTTCCACAAATTTGTTTAAGTTGAATTCACTTTACATTGAAGCATACAGGCCAACATTTCGACACAAGAAAGAGCGAGACAAAAACATCTGGGGCTTGGTTTCCCATTGACTAACATTGAAGCAGAGCCAATTTTAGGTGGCAAACTGCTAAAATAAAGCCATTTTTTGCTTTAAAATTTGTGAGTCTCTCGCCTGAATTGGGATGCTTGCATGAATGTTTAAGGTGTGCACACTATATTTTATATTCAGTGACCTGTAGTTTAAAGATCAACAAAATAGCTACTGTATATTTTGTTCTTTTTATCTACCTGTCTGATTCTCTTCCCCACACTCATGGACGTTACCCGTTTGTACTTATGATGACAGTTCCTAAACCTGTGTCCGCTCAGCGAAGCTTTCACCTACGAGCAGGGCTTCCTGGCTGACAATACGCATTGAACTGGCTCTAGAATCAGAGCCCATTACCAGATGTGCACAAAAAACGTGCCCTTGAAATGTCATTTGTGTAAGGAAATGCCTCTCTTTGCATGATTACCCCCAAAGTTTGGACTGATGCGCTGGTTTTTCGACTTTGAAAGTGCACTGAGTCCTGCTAACCAGACCTCGCTGCCAGTGCCCTGACACTTAACAGTATGTGTTTGACTGGCGTATACCCAACAGGTATAACTTTGATTACGCATAAGTCCCTACCATATGGTACCAGGTGTAACCAAGAAGGTGAAATATCCCACCAGGGCTGCAGCACTTATTGTGCCACCCCGGATGTGACAAAGTGAAAACATGTCCCCCAGCCTGCCACTGCTGACTGACATAGCAGTTTTAAACTGCTGACTGGACTGTGGCATTTTAACTAATGGCAAAGTCCAAGCCTCCCTTTTTTAATATATATATATATAAATCACACCTAATGAAGGCGTATTAAGTCTTAGAGACTTAGAGAGTAGAGTGCTGTATATTAAAAGATAGGACGTCTTATGCCTTATATGTCCTAAAAGTAAAAAGCTCAAATTGTTATTTTTACTGTGGAAAGGCTAATGCCCCATTGGTGAGTACAGGGTAACACGCTGGCAACTCAGCGATGCTATCTCCTGAATAGGACTACTAAATTTGATACTTCAAGGTATCAAAATAATTAACATTCAACCTGACTTCATGCCCAAGTCAAACTTAATATAACTTTTTAGGAAATGCAACTTTTAAAATAGAAAGATGCCATTCTGTTGCCCACATTTTCCAGTGTTCATTCACAGATGCCTGCCACAATGCAACCGTCTGCCCTCCTGGGAAGAACTGTGAATGACTCTCAGAAAAGGAAACAACAGTGGCCTGCCATTGGAAGAGGTGTTACCTCTCCCAGGCAGGAAGCTAACAGGGTGTGAACCCAAAAGTCGAGGTTTAAAGAGGAAGCCTCCATCAAAGGGCAAATGGTGGGCATGTGCGAGAGGAGATGCTCATTTGTTTAGATAGAAGGTTTGGCGTCAGGGACAGAGGGACAATTTTTGCGAGGGTGTGTAGCTCTCAGGTAGCCACACCTTATGAGTGGGCTACCAACCCCATATACAGAGAGAAGGGTGCTGCCACCTTGAGAGGGGCCAGACTATTGCACCATGGAACAGCTAGATGCCACCATTTGCAGGAAGTCACCATCAGCCACTAAGGGATCTGGTAACCCATCGGCTAGTGATCACTGCATCCCCCAAGGGCACTTTCTGGCCATAAATATGATATGTCTGGAACCCAGACCACGACTCTTATCTGGACTAGTGAGAGCACCGAAGGACTGCCCTGCTGTTCCCGAGACTTGGCAAGAAAGGCTGCACGAGCCGCTGGACTGCACCCACTGATCCTGGGGCTAGCAAAGAGCGGACTCTGCCTGTGGTGCCTGAAAAATCACTCCAGAGCCACAGACACAAGAAGTGAACTCCAGGAGTCAGTTGGTTGACTTCCTGTTACAGCACCAGGGCCCCAAAAGCCAAAGAAGCCTGACCTGGCCAGTCTGTAGACAAAATCACTTGCTTGTCAAAAGTTGCACCAGAGCCCACTGGACCCGAGAGAGTCATTAGAGTCCAGTTTGGTCACCCAACATAGACACACGCCTTCAACAAAAAGAACAGCTGGTTTCACTGGTTTCATTTTTTGCTGGACCATTGAGGACTCTGAGGGACCTCGACCCCTCTGACCAAAGTCATCCTACCTGGACCGTGGACCGAGAATGAACCCTCAGAAGAACCACACATCATCTTCAGCATCTTCAGCATCTTCAGCATCTTCAGCTTCTTCAGCATCTTGAGTATCTTCAGCATCTTCAGCATCTTCAGCATCTTCAGCATCTTCAGCATCTTTAGCATCTTTAGCATCTTTAGCATCTTTAGCATCTTTAGCATCTTGAGTATCTTCAGCATCTTCAGCATCTTCAGCATCTTCAGCATCTTTAGCATCTTGAGTATCTTTAGCATCTTGAGTATCTTGAGTATCTTCAGCATCTTCAGCATCTTCATCATCTTCAGCATCTTCAGCATCTTTAGCATCTTGAGTATCTTCAGCATCTTGAGTATCTTCAGCATCTTCAGCATCTTCAGCATCTTTAGCATCTTGAGTATCTTTAGCATCTTGAGTATCTTGAGTATCTTCAGCATCTTCAGCATCTTCAGCATCTTCAGCATCTTCAGCATCTTTAGCATCTTGAGTATCTTCAGCATCTTGAGTATCTTCCGCATCTTCAGCATCTTCAGCATCTTGCGTATCTTCAGCATCTTCAGCATCTTTAGCATCTTGAGTATCTTCAGCATCTTCAGCATCTTCAGCATCTTCAGCATCTTCAGCATCTTTAGCATCTTTAGCATCTTTAGCATCTTGAGTATCTTCAGCATCTTCAGCATCTTCAGCATCTTCAGCATCTTTAGCATCTTTAGCATCTTTAGCATCTTGAGTATCTTCAGCATCTTCAGCATCTTCAGCATCTTCAGCATCTTTAGCATCTTGAGTATCTTCAGCATCTTGAGTATCTTCAGCATCTTCAGCATCTTCAGCATCTTTAGCATCTTGAGTATCTTTAGCATCTTGAGTATCTTGAGTATCTTCAGCATCTTCAGCATCTTCAGCATCTTCAGCATCTTCAGCATCTTTAGCATCTTGAGTATCTTCAGCATCTTGAGTATCTTCCGCATCTTCAGCATCTTCAGCATCTTGCGTATCTTCAGCATCTTCAGTAACTTTAGCATCGTGAGTATCTTCAGCATCTTCAGCATCTTCAACATCTTTAGCATCTTGAGTATCTTCAGCATCTTGAGTATCTTCAGCATCTTGAGTATCTTCAGCATCTTCAGCATCTTTAGCATCTTTAGCATCTTGAGTATCTTCAGCATCTTGAGTATCTTCAGCATCTTCAGCATCTTTAGCATCTTTAGCATCTTGAGTATCTTGAGTATCTTCAGCATCTTCAGCATCTTCAGCATCTTCAGCATCTTTAGCATCTTGAGTATCCTCAGCATCTTGAGTATCTTCCGCATCTTCAGCATCTTCAGCATCTTCAGCATCTTGCGTATCTTCAGCATCTTCAGCATCTTTAGCATCTTGAGTATCTTCAGCATCTTCAGCATCTTCAGCATCTTTAGCATCTTGAGTATCTTCAGCATCTTGAGTATCTTCAGCATCTTGAGCATCTTCAGCATCTTCAGCATCTTCAGCATCTTGCGTATCTTGTGTTAGGACCACTCCGGTGACTTCTACGGCGGTTCGTTCATAGAACCTGGATCTGGACAGGAGACAGCTTAAGCCGGCAAGTAACTGTCCCGCTGGACCTGACTGGTCCTTGTGACTGGCTCCCTATCAGAGTTGGTCCCCTCAAGAGTGTGCATCTCAGCCATTTTCAAGTTACCTGTTGGGATTATGTATTCAACACAAATGTACCTGCTCTAGCATCAGGTGTGTGACTTGCCTTCTACTTACATGCTCCAGATATTCTCTGTACTTAAAATCTGTGCTGCATCCATCTGTCGCCACCATGTAGTTATGGCTCAGTCACACTTTCTATTGAAAAGCCATTTTTTATTAAGCCGTAAATTCTAACCCCATGGAAGGATGTACCCCAAAGGTGGCAATGCTTGGCGTAATCAGCAAATATTAGACATGTGCAGGCTCACATTGAAGAATAAAAATTAAGAACAAAAAAGATGTTTTTTCCTTGTAGCTTCCACAAGAAATGTTGCTCTCACATACAGTCCAAACTATTGAATGGATTTACACCAAACTTAATTTTAAAGTAGAAGTTTACTCACAGATGTACTCTATTGACCTGATGTAAATCTGTTTAGTAGATTTAGAGATATAAAAAGTTGTTGAGTGGGGGCTTGAAGAGGTTTTTGGATAATAGTGCATTTAGGATTTGAGGATCCTTCAAGAAGCCAAAAATGTAAAATAAAAAGAATCTGATTGGACCAAGGAGCATTTTCTCCCATTATCCTTTTCGGATACACATTTCCAGAATTGGGCACAGAGGCTCGCTGCCCTGGACTCATGCATTGCAGAGGGGTGATAGGTGCGGGGCCTGTGGGCAGCTCCAGAGAGTTACAGACTCAGTTAGGGATCTAGTTGAAAAGCGCAAAACAAATTAAATGTGGCAGTTATGGTTACCAAAACTCATGAAACAGGCCACAACTTGGTGCCCACTAAGCTTAAAACAACAATTTGCCAATGGTACAAAAGTAAAGAAAAGAGCTATCACGGCCATCTTGGACGTGACACGCGCTTCGCGCGGTCAGCGGTTCAGTCGTTGCACGCATCTCCTCAGCACTGGGCAAAGTTATTTAACCGGGCCCTTCGCTGCAGAGCGCTGCTCCTGTCAGCTTCTTGGTCTCTAGTCTGCCTTGAATTTTAAACTACTCGTTACCAGCTATTATTTCACCTTGTGTGTCTGAAGGGAATTTGGGGGGGGGGGGAGTGTCTGATATTTTGCTTTGCTTTTCGTGCTCACTTGGAACTTTTAATAAAACAGAATTACCGCTTTGTTGCTGGCATTTCTTGGGCTTAGTCCTCTCTTGCCACGGCTCCACGGCACTCCTGACCTCAATTGCGGCCGGGTAGCGGCCATCTTGGAAGTGACACGTGCTTCGCACGGTCAGCGGTCGAGTCGTTGCACGCATCTCTTCAGCACTGGCCACATCCTATCTAAATGTGTCTGGGCAGAACGGGCAGCGGGCGCGCCAATGACGCGCCTAAGGCAAGCCCGTCTGCGCCCGTCCGCGCCCAAACAGGCCCAGGGGCCATAACCCCTGGCCAAAACTTATCCTACTCGTCCCAGGAACTAAGAGAGTTGGCGAAGCATCACATCCAGCTGCCTCACGTAGTGGTTAACCGCATTCAGTCGAACCAAATAGGTAACGCAACAGTGGACCCGACTATACCCTTGGGTCGGTCCCTTTATGCTTTTCCCACTAGCAGCCCTACCCCTCCTAAGTCACTAAATATTCGTTTTCTTTATCTCAACACCAGGTCCTTAGTCAAACATCAGTTGGACATTTTCTTGCCGCTCTCTACCGAAAAGCCGGATGTGTTGCTGATTACTGAAACATGGTTGACCTTGGAGTCTACGCCTGATATACTAGCAGCACTCCCCTCAGACTACTATATCTTGAATGTCAACCGGCATCCAGGCAAGTCGGGCGGGGGGCGTGGCGGCTATTCTACATAGGAAATTTAATAGTACTTTAAGGCCCTCCCTGGAATTGCCCGATGTGGAGAACATGATAGTTTCACTAGATTCCACTGCGGGTACCATCGCACTAGTGCTGATTTATCGGCCCCGTCAGTCCATGCCAACCTTCCCGCTTTTGCTAAGCAAACAAATGGCCAACCTCGTACTATTCACTCCAGGGTCTTACTCATAGGGGATTTGAACTACTGGGCCAATGACGCTCATGGCGGACCTCAAGCAGTAGAACTATCTGAATTACTTTCCAACTTGAACTTAACTTAGATTCTATCATCCCCTACCCATATTAAAGGACACATACTGGACCACATTTGGTCCCACAACCTGACAATATCAGCACCCTTAATATCTCCCTGTATATGGTCAGATCACCATCTGATTGACTTCACGCTCAGTCTCAGCAACAGGCAGAAACCTCCAAAGATTGGGGGAGGCCTAAAAAGAAAGTGGAGAACTCTGGATACACAAGAGTTCATTCACACCCTTGCCGGCTCTCTTCCCATTTTTAACGCAAATGTGGACGCGATGGAAACCACCATCGCGGAATGGCTGAGGTCGGCCAGTGATGGGCAGGCACCTCTGATTCCATTTTCTAGTACTAGACATCATGACGCTCACAAATGGTACACTGCCAAATTGAAGTCACAAAAATTATCGCTTCGACAATTAGAAAGTAAATGGAGGCATGGATATCTTATTCCAGAGAGACATAAGTTTCTGTCGACTCATACAGAATATAAAAAAGCAATATTGACGGCTAAAGCAGCCCATTTTTCAGCAAGGATATTCAATGCAAATATTAGAACTAAGGAAATCTTCAAAATTGTTGGTGAGATCAGCAGTGACGAGAGAAGACTTCCAAACCATGCCCCCACGCAAGAGATGTGTGACGTTTTTAACAATTATTTTGTGGACAAAATTGTTACTATTAGATCAAGCATTCCTTCTCTGACTAACACAGTATGCCAGGATGATGTTTCTAGAAACCCGGTCACCATGACTTCTGTTTCTGCTTTATGCCCCAAAAGCTTATCTGACTTATTCGTCCGGGTTGAGACCGGCTCCCCGAATGACTGTTGTCCTCCTGCTATCATGATAGATATATTTACAGCACTGCCACTTAGCATTCTTCCTTTTTTGAATGTATCTCTCAATCAGGGGGTAGTACCGCCTGCGTTTAAGGCTGCAACAATAGTTCCCCTTCTGGAAAAGCTTGGGGCAGATCCTTTAACCCCTTCTAACTATCACCCCATATCTCTTCTTCCCTGTCTGTCTAAAATCTTGGAGGCACATGTGGCCAGATGTCTATCTTGCTTTGTGGAACAAACGGAATATCTGGAGCCAAATCAAGCGGGCTTTCGACCGGCCCATTCAACAGAGGCGGTAGTTCTGGCCGTCCTGGATACTCTAAGCTAATTCGGACAGGGGAATCCCTCAGGCCTTGGTGCTCTTGGATTTGTCGGCAGCGTTCGACATGGTCGACCATAACATCTTGTTGAACCGTGTGGAACAGGCGGGTATCCAAGGTTCTGCCCACAACTGCCTTAAATCTTTCTTAACTGGCAGAACGCAAGCAGTGCGATTGGGCACCCTTACTGCCCCAACCGTGACCACTGCTTGTGGTGTACCACAGTGCTCATCCCTGTCGCCATTACTGTTTAATCTTTATCTGAGGCCTCTGCTCTACTCCTTAAAGAATCGGAAGGTCACCATTTTTAACTATGCAGATGACCTTCAGCTGATCTTCCCCCTAGATGGTCCTAATGCTGCTATGGAATTTCAAACCATCATGCTCCATATTCAACACTGGATGGACAGTAACCAATTGAAACTCAACCCGGGCAAGACGGAGTTGGTGCAGCCTGGGAGGAGTAAGGACTGCTGGGGTCCACACTTTTGGCCTAGCGAACTGGGTCCCCCTCCAATTCCATCTTCGTATGTAAAAAGCCTAGGGGTAGTAATTAATGCAGACCTCTCGCTGAAAGGACAGGTGGGTGCAGTGATCTCCTCCGGTCTTTATCAGCTTCGCAAAATCAGGAAAATTGCTCATCTGCTGACTCATTCAGCCCTGATCCAGGTGGTGATAGCACTGGTTCTCTCACGCCTGGATTTTGCAAACTCCCTTTACATCGGCTTGCCTCAGTATTTATTGAAACGGCTGCAAATGGTTCAGAACCAGGCAGCCAGACTAATATATAAACAGCCAAAATGGCACTCTGCCAGGTCCCTGTTGCTCAAGCTCCACTGGCTTCCCGTGAAGCAACGCGCGGCATTTAAGACTGGGTGCCTTGCCTTCAAGGCAACAGTCCTAAATTCATCATGGCCATGATAAATAAGTCTCCCGACGCAACCTGCGCTCATCTTGTCTGCATCTTCTATCTGTTCCAACTATAAAACTCAAACGGGTTGGAGGTTGCAGATTTTCTTATCTGGCACCTACCTTCTGGAATTCTCTTCCGGTAACAATGATGAGAAGCTGCGACAACCTTCTTGACTTTCGAAAGGCACTTAAGACTTGGCTGTTTGGACTAGCATACTAATTGGGTCTGATGTAACAACTTAAGCAGGAGTAGCGCCATGAAACCCTGGGGTGTCCGTGCGCTTTATAAGTAAATGATAACATTAACATTAACATTAACAAAACAGCAGACAGTGTGAGTATTGTGTACGTACATTGTCTGCGTTGGTAACTAGAACTGGCAAGTTTGAGTGGTTTTGTGCATTTGAGTCAGTGTCATAACTCACTCAGTTTTAGCAGTTTTTTAACATGCTTTTTTATCTTTGTGTGTGGTGTGCTTGAGTGTGTGTGTTGGCAATGAAAATTAATGTGACCCAATCACACATTTTAAATAGAGTAATATGAGAAAAAATATGATTCTTATTAGCACAAAGAAGGGTTGCCACTGGCCTTGAATTGCTGTAAACTGAGGACATAGTTTAAAACACAAAAGTAACAAATTATTTAAAAAAGGATAAAGAGTGTAAAGAAAAGAGCAGTGACAAAGTAAAGTGGTGGCACACACACCCTGGCACTGAAGTGCCTTTCTTTTCAGGCAGATGTGCACATGTGATCAGGCAAAATGCTGTAACTCAGAGCAAGACAGCCAGTGACGGAAGTGATCAGACCCATTGCCTCATGCTGTATGATGATGTGACTGGAAGCAACAAGTGATTGACACCTGACCAGGCCAATGGATGAGGTAGGCTGACCCAAAGCCCCTCTGTGTATGTAATGTATGGGTAATAAATGTGTTTTTATGTTTTCTATTTTGACACATGAGGCTGGAGAGAAAGCTAAAGCTGTCTCAAAACTTAAGAAGCATTGGCAACACCAAAAGGACTGCTAAGCTTTTGGCTTGAATAGAAAACAAAGTGGTCCTAGACACAATGTATCAAGTACATTTCAATGCAATATTCATTTTTGCATCTAAGTAATCTTTGTAGGATTCAATCCTGAAAGAAAAAAGAACAACAACAAGCCAAATGTGTATGCAGTCTTGGCAAAATAAATATATATATACCTACTTTGTGTGGAGGTGCTCCTTGTGAAAGAGCAGAATGCCATCACTCGCAGTGGATTGATGTGACTTGATGTCCCACTGCCCATGTTGTGAGCTGTAGTGGGCGGAACATAAATGTGAAGTACACAACCACAGACTAATGGACGAAGACATCTAGCTGGAAACTCCTGAAGGTAAGCATATGTATATAAATACATCAAAATCATAATGTTTGTCTAACTCCAGATCTAAACATGTACAAGTAAGAAACAATGGGGAAAAATAAATTTAAAAAAACACACTTGATGTCATGGTTTTACGATCTCCTAACACTGTAAAGATAAGTTCTTCCGCTGCAGTGATGCTGGATCTTCAGGAGTGGAACACCTCTGGCTTGCCTCTTTGCACATCATCTGGCTGCTGGTGAGTCATGCGACGTGTACCTGCCACCTCCTTCCTGCACCTGTGGTGTCGTTATCACCTACTCACCTCCGGCACGCCTGCCAAGCCCCTTAGGACACTGGGCCCCACCCCTCTGCAGGCCATCAGCAGGCCAGGCTCCAGAGCTCCTGTAACATGTGCATTACTCCATAGTGCTGTACCACTGCATGCTTGGAGCCATCTTTCACCATCCTACGACTGCTTCTCCTCAACTGCTCCATCGGAGGTCGAGCTCAACTTTACATAAGGTCAGTGGTTTGATCCCTTGTGGTTTAGGGTCTACACCAGCCTGCCACCGTACCTACACCATCATGGCCACCGTACCTGCTATAAAGCCGCTTGAGGTCGATGGGCCTACACCCTCTCAAGCTAAGAGATGGAAGGACTGGGTTGAGCGACTGGAGACCTACTTCGCAGCACAGGGCCTGGAAAATGATAGAGACCGTCCCATGCTATTACACTTGCGAGGGGCGGCCATACACAAACTGACGAAGTCTATTGTTGAGGCCGGCCCTCCATTCACGTACAATATGCGAAAACATGCCTTGACTGCTCACTTCAAAACCCTCGCGAATCCCGACTATGAGAGATTTTCGTTGCATCAGGCACGTCTGCTACCTGAAGAACCCGAGAACACTTTTTATGCTTGTCTTCAAGACTTGACCGGCAACAGCACGTTGCCTGATGCTGATGATAACATTTGTGCCCAATTTATACAAGGCTGCTCTTCCGTTAAGCTCAGAGAGAACATTCTCCAAGGTCCAGGGATTTCCATGGCGGACAGGCTGACGATAGGTCGCTCCAAAGAACTCTCCAAAGTGCGTGCCGCACATATGAAAGCAGCTCTGCAATGCCAGGTGAAGACAGAACCAGTTAATGCAGTGTACACGAAAAAAAGAAACCCCAACCCAAACCCACCTTGACTCCCAAGACATGTTATGGCTATGGAGGGTCATATCCAAACCAAGGGACCTGCCCTGCTCACGGAAAACAGTGTTTTGCATGCAATAAGCATAACCATTTTGCCACGGTATGCTGTTCTTTCACATTTAAAAAGGGCAGAAACCCAAAGCAGTCAACAGGATGCAGTCGTCCACTATGCCAGAAGATTAAGAAGACATGGATGATGATAAATGACCTAGAAGGAAATGTTTATGTCATACATACACTTCAACATGATGGATATCCAAGGAGGTGCATTCCCAAGTGCAACATTCTCCTGGCAGGCCATCAGTTACTGGCGTTAATCGACACAGCAGCTTCGATCAATATTTTGGTACAGGATGTCCTAAAGACACTCCCTTTTCAACCGGTCTTACGCCCCACCTCCACCCAGGTTTGGCATATGGATCATCTATACCACTCCCACTTGGCAGCACATTTACGACAGAAATTGCAGGAGTCTCACTTGAATCATTCCAAGGTGTACATGACCAAAGGTGGTTCAGGACTGCTGATAAGCTGATGGACAGCAGAGTAGCTGAGCTGCGTTTGCCTTCAGCATCCACTCATGAAGCATGGATGACCTGGTGGCTGAATTTGCATCTCTGTTCGTAGGCATAGTATATCTCATGGACCGTCTCATACATTTACACATTGATGACTCTATCCAACCTGTTGCACTGAAGCATCAGAGTGTAGCTTTTCACTTACGACCAAAGGCAGAAGCTGAGCTGCGGAAATAGAGTAAGGAGACGTCATCGAGATGGTTGATGGCCATGCACCGGGGGTATCCCCAAAAGTGGTGGTACAAAAACTCAATCATCCGGGGGAGGTCATAATTTGTGTTGACATGCACCTGCCCATTCTGGCCATCCAACATGAAAGACATCTCACACCCAGAGTCGATGACGCTGTGACTGAAGTCAGCGGCTTCAGGTGGTTTTCCAAAATGGACCTCTGGGCAGGGTACCACCAGCTAATGCATGCCCCGGAATCTAGAACGATCACTATATTTTCCACCTATGTAGGTCTATGGAAGTAATAAGTGCCTCAGTTTAGGAGTGTTGAGTGTGGCAGAAGTGTTTGAAGACACTATCAGGGGGGTCTTGGCTGGGCTTACAGGACTCATAAATGTCAGTGATGACATTTTAGTCATGCACCGACACTAGAGGAACATCTCGTTTGTCTAAGAACCACTTTTCAAAGACTAAAGGACAATGACCTCACACTCCACAAACAAAAATGTGAGTTTCTCCAAAAGGAGATAGCTTTCTTTGGGTATCGTTTCTTGGAGGAGGGGTCATGGCAGATACCGCAAAATTCCAATCAGCTCGGCACCCATCACAGCCCCTGGAGTGTGCAGCTTTTTAGGGATGGTTACATAGTGTGGGCACCTCATCCAGAACCTGACAAACCTCACTGCCCTGCTTCAAGCATTGGCCAAGACCAATGCCACGTGGACCTGGTAAAACCCGTCCCCATGAAGAGGCCTTCTGGGCAACAAAACGAGCCCTGTCTGCAGACACCACGTTGGTTTATTTAGACCCCATCCAGGAGTCAGAATTGTCAGTTGACACCAGCCCCACTGGTTTAGGGGTTGTAATATAGAAGAGACAATCCAATAGTGAATGGGCCACAGTGGCGTATGCTTGTCGTGCTGCGACTTATACCAGGCAGCGCTATTTTCATATTGAAAAAGAGGCACTTACAGTGCATTGAGGCTGCTGCCATTTTCACATTTCACCTATTCACAGCTCGTACGGACCACAAGCCAGTGGTCCCTCTTTTCACTTGGTGCTCATATAAACCGCCTCCAAGAATTGAGAAAAGGATTATTCATCTTCCAGCATACTACTTTTCTGTGGTGTATCGCCCAGGATCACAAATTACAACTGATTATCTGTCAAGGCATGCCAGGCCCGCCACTGTAGAAGAGGAGTCAGATGCTGAGGAAGTTGAGGAATACGTTTGACTGGTGGAGGAAAAGATCCAGGCCGCTTCCCATCTCCCTTGCGGACATTGCTAAGGCCACTGCTACTGATAAATGTATTGAACTGCCCATCTCCGCAGTAACTTCTGGAAATTGGTACACCCGCACTCACAAAGCCTCTCATCGTACCAAGGAAGCGAGAGTGACCCGACATTCCTCCACAATGTTCGTCTAGCACTAGCTGTCTCTCTAGAAGGATATTTAATAAGAGGACCCTAATTGGTAATCCTGAGAACCATGCAACAAAGGTGGTTGACCTCGCTCACACAGCTTCCATTGGATAGTCGGAACAAAATCAGGGTAGCGATACAAGGTATGGTTCCAGAATCTGGATGAGTTAATGGAGTGTACTGTCAGGTAATACCTGCTGTGTTATCAGTGCCCATCATCACAGAGCCCATACCCCATCCCATGGCACAGAGCCAGTGCTGATTTAGAAATCTACCCGATGGCAGACATATGCTGGTCGTCATAGACGATTTTTCTCAATATCCTAAAGTTGAGGACATCGAGTCAACAATAGCCAGTTAAACCATTCCCAATTTGGAAAAGTTATGGCCACCCATGGGTTGCTGAGTGAGATCAAAACAGATTGTGGTCCCCCGTTCTCCAGTCAGTAGTTTACTGAGTACTTACGATCCCGTGGCATTCATCACAGGCTAATCACGCCGCGTTGGCCTCAAGCCAACAAAGAGGCCGGAAGATTTATGCAGACCTTAAACAAGATTCTCCGAATTGCCCTGGCGAATGGACAGAATATGGAGTGTGCCCTATTAGAAATGGGGGTCTCTAGTTGGCAGAGGTAGGTACCTTTGTCCAAGTAGGGACCCTTCTTCCAAGTCAACGTAAGGGAGATGCACTTCTAAAATTACCCCTGCTCACCCCCTTGGTAGCTTGGCACGAGCACACAGGCTTATCTCAGAGGCAGTGTGTAAAGCATTTATGCACACATACAGTAATACTTTGAAAATATTACAAATGGACACCACACCAGTTTAGAAAAATAAGTAATCTTCATCTAAACCAAACAAGACCAAAATGACAAAAATCCACAATACAGTAATAAAAATATGACTTTCAAAAGATAGAAACAGTTCTGTCCATAGCAAACTATAGATGCAACACTTTCAACACAAAGTACCTTGGATGCATCAAAATCATAAACAGGAACAGCTGCAGGGAAGGTGATGCGCCGGTTCCTTATGCACAGGGTAGGCAATGGGTCGGTTCCTTACTGCCAGGCAGGGGAGGTGATGCATTGGTTCCTTACTGAAGGAAAGGGGATGCATTGGTTTCTTACTGCGTCCCTGGTGTCATTGTAGACTTAGTGCAATACGTGAGGATCGGGGTTGCATCGGTTCTCGATGCGGTGGCCGCAACGGCACTGCGTTGGTTTCTCCAGCCGCGGTCCCACGATGCGTTGGTTCTTGCACCCGCACAGCAGGGCCTGCGTTGGAATCGGTGAGGTGATCTCGGCCTTCATGCTGCAATTTCTCCATCTGCGGGCAGGCACTGCGTCAGTTTCTTCAGCGATGTATCGGAAACAGGTGAGGATGCGTCGCATTATCCTCATTGCGTTACTTTTCCAGCTCCCAACAGCAGAAACAACCTCCAGAGGCCCAGAACAGCAACAGGCACCTCTTAGCAGGTCAGAACTCTCAGCAAGGGAGTTCAGGGGAGCTGGGGGTTAAGTCTTTGTATCCCAGAAATTTCAAAAACTGAAGGCAAGCTCTACTTCAAGCCCTTAGAGATCTTCCTCAAGCAGGGGACACAACACACAACAAAGTCCTTATCCTTTCCTTGGCATAAACAGCCACTGCAGGCTAACCCCAGACAGCACACATCAAAGGGGCAGTACTTCTCCTCAGTTTCTCCAGCTCTTCTCCATGGCAAAGGTTCCTCTTGAATCCCAGAAGTAATCTAAAAGTCTGGGGTCTGTGCCTCATTTTTTATAGCACAAATGTCTTTGTTCTCTGGTGGCACAGAAGTTGTACACCCAGCCAAAACACTTCTGTCCTCTCTGGTGCAGCTGCCTGGCAGGAGGTGGAGACAGCATTGTGTAAGGCAGACCAGGCCTATTCAGGTGAAAGGAAATCTCCTCCCCTACTCTGAATGCAACCCAGGTCTATTCAGCTCAGCCCTGACTTGTTCAAGAAAGAAAAGACACACATCAAAACCCCTCCCCCCCAGTGGCTGTCTGAGAGAATGCACATCCTCAGCCCCTCTCACTTCAAAGCCAGGCATTCAATACACAAACCTTGAAGAGACACACTGTATGGCTAAGCAAGAAAATACCCTCTCCTAAAAGTGGTATTGTCAAAACCAGGATATAAAAATTATCCTTACTAAGAGATGCATCTTTATTTCCTGAGTTCAAGCATATTAAACTCCATCTTTCCACCATGTCCCATTGGGAATTTATATTTATAAGATGTTATAAGTAAACTCCTATTCTATCCAATGGGACAGATAGCCTTTCAATAGTGAGAAACAAAATACAATGCATTTCACTATCAGGACACGTCACACACCTCAGTACATGTCCTACCTTTCACATACACTGCACCCTGCCCATGGTGCTACCTTGGGCTTGTCTTAGGGGTGTTTTATGTTTAAGAAAAGAAAAGGTTAGGGCCTGGCAAGTGGGTGCACTTGCCAGGTTGGCATGGCAGTACCAAACTGCTCACAGACCCTCAGTGGCAGGTCTGACTTACATTTACAGGCTGCTCATGTGGGTGGCACAATCAGTGCCGCAGGCCCACTAGCAGCATTTGATTTACAGGCACTGTGCACACACAGTGCACTGTACTAGGGACTTACCAGTAAATCAAATATGCCAATCATGGAATCACCAATCCATACATACAATTCTTGTGAGAGCATATGGACTTTTGCACTGATCAGCAGTGGTAAAGTGCCCAGAGTCATAAAACCAGCAAAAACAGGGTCCAAAACAGGAGGCCAAAAAGCAAAAAGTCTGGGGATAAACCCGCTGGAAAAGCCAGGTCTAACATGCCCTCTATGCTTTTCTGAGGGAATACTGGATCACACCACATGGCACAATCAAGTTGAGCCCCAGTGCTCTCAGCATGAATCAGGCCAAACATGCTACTACCATGTGTAAGAACCCTGAGTCTTACAAAATGAAGTGGAGGAAGCACTGCGTCAGCGCCAGACCCAGAATGATCAGATTTCTCAAACAGCACATGCAAAGAGGCAAGTTATTCGCGATGGCGATATGGTGTTAGTTGAAGAATCGATATCCCTTGAGCAAACTCCTGCTGCTTTTAGAGGTTGCCCCCGGAGAGTCATCTCTTTAAAAAGAACTATGATATCTGCTCAGAAGCAAGATGAGACTGTCACAAGAAATGTGTCCTTCTTCGAGCTCTACCAACGACCAGCTGCCAGTTTAGCTGATCAATCACCAACACCCAATCAAGGTGTTGAGTACCTGAGAAGGGTTACCCAGTGGCCAGATGCCCAAGGAGGCAAGTCTTCTCCCCCTGTTGACACTCTCTGCAGAGAACAATGACCATCAATTGGCGGGGACCCCGTCCAAGTCCAGTGACAGGGTGAGGGCGGACAGTTCGAGTCTGCACTATGATCTTGAGGTCTGTGACCCACAAGAAAGGGTCGGAGTTGGGGTTGAGACTCCCAGATGGCAAGGGGCTGCGAGATACCACCTCACGCCACGTCCAATCAAGTCCTCCCATTTGACAGGGTATGTGGTAAACTGATGTAATGTGCTGACACTAAATTCCAGCAGATGTTGTGTCTCATCATCTCTCTTCTTCTCTCTCTCTCTGTCTCTCTGTCTCTGTCTCTCTCTCTCTCTCGTTTCCATTCACCTCACCTAGTTGTTGATTTTGATTTGTCATGCACCATTTCTTCTCATCGTTCAAGTGTTATCCGAATGTTTATGTTTGGTGTTTTGATGTCTAGGTAAAGCACGAATGGTATGTTTGGGGATAGACCACCCCATCTTGCAAAGACCACGTAGGGGTGGTCACAAGGTGGACCCTATAAATAGGCGTCAGGTGGTCTTGGCCGTGACATCACGGCCAAGAGTGATAAAGATGGCCACGACCGGACCGCGTGGTCTTTCGCATTGGTCATCGATCCTGAGTCTGTGCCTCTTTTATTTACACACAACCACAGAGCTGATCTGTGGCCCACCCGTTGTAGCGAACACAACGTTCACTTTCCTAAGCAATACCACAAGCCAACCAGATTTAATTTTTTTTAAATTTGCAGGAAACTCATGCACAAGGATTGGAGTGCAGGAAGTATTTCCAAAGGATTGGTTTGTGTGGGGAAGGTGCACAGAAATCATAGCTGAGAAGCAACACAGTGTCATGTGTCACACTTGAGCATCACAGCACCCAACATACCAGCTCTGCTACATGCATGCGTTACTGATGGAAGACACCACTCTCGGGGCTCCAGGCATCTTCCGGCACAGATTAAGAGCATACTTTTGTTTCTTTGTATTTGTCATTCCCTTTAGGTTTTGTGGTGGGCACCATCTTGCCTTAGTCAGTTTCATTTAATTGGACTGTATGCAGATAACGGTGCAACTTCTACTAAACGAAGAAGTAACGGTAACATTTATTTGGCATTTCTTAATCTTTACTAGTTTTGTTTATCTAGGCCTGCACCATGGTCTCAGTACAAAGAGATTCTGTGTTGGTTTGTTAACGGAGTACCTGCAGGCTCTGTCCTTCTGAATATATAGGGGATATTGCTCTGCACAATCTGCTCTCACACAGGTAAATGTTTTGGTGTGGTCTGTGTGTTATGTTATGTGTATTTGGAGTGTGCTCTATGACCCGGGTGGGTATCCTGGCGCTTGAAGCAGGAGCAAGAAGTCAGACCTAGGTCGAGGCTGGAGGAGACTATTTAAAGAGCCAGGTCTTCAGCTTCTTGTGGAATTTTATAACTGAGGAGGCAGCTATGATGAGCAGCGGCAGGCCTTTCCAAACTTTAGGAGAGATGGAGGAGAAGGCCTGACCACCGGCCGGGACCAAGCCCACACGGACGGGACCAAGCCCAACACACAATCCTATCAAGGATCAGTACGAAGCGGACTGCCTAATCCTGCAGCCGCCTTCCCATATCCTCGAGGCTCAAACAATTCTCTGGGCCCCAGACATAATTTACAGGCTATCCGTTCCAGGACGAGGATCACCGAACCCAACTACGGTCGTCCCGCCCACTAACTCATAGAAGCCCTTCCAGGCTCTGCATGGACACGCTAAGATAACTCATATCACCGGAAAGGCTTCTTATCAAGACGCCCTTATGGACTTTCCTCGTTGACGGCAATTTGGCTTTTAACATTTCAGGCAATAGCATAAACATTAGTCCCGAAGATGATCCCAGTTAAATAATAGGAGCTAGGGATCAAAACGTCACGTCGACTGTTTTAACAGAACTGCATGTCTCAACTGTATATATCTATTGCAGTTACTGTTGGTTTGTGCTTGCACAAGATTGCATTGTATTGTAAGCCGCCATTTGCTCCAACTCTTTTGCCTGCTTAAACTTTTCTTATTCTTTCCCCTTATTGTTTTTTCTCCCTGACTTGGTACAGGCTTGTGCCCAGTTTTTTTGATTCATGTCGTGTTTCACGTATTCGCAAATCCTTGTAAAACTTTGAAAATAAATACTTCCTTGTCCGGCTGGACATTGGAGAAAACTAAGCCATAGCTCTTATTTAAGTCCGTGATTGCCATTTACATATTCATTTGTTAAGCTTAGGACCGTTGTTCTTGATAAAATTACTAATTACCCGAGGTCCTCTGCTACCTAAAACGGGTTCCCTTGTTCACTATACTGCAGTGTTTTTTTAAAAGCATGTAAGTCTGTAGGTTGTACTGCTGTCCTGTAGTGCTATAATTTGCCAGCCAAGAATGGAAAAGCCCACACTTCAAAGTGATATATAGATAAGGCTATCAACAAATCCTATGCACACACAATAGATTATAAGTAGTAGTAAAAAACTGTTCTTGAAGTCAACAAATGCGGAAGACGTAGTCCTTATACAGTGTGGTTCATTTTTAATGCAGAATTCCTGCGCAAAACCAGCCAACACGTGTTTCGTCAGTGGGTAGTGAAAGCCCTTCTTCAGGGCTTCTGCAAGTGTGATGGGTCTTTTGACCTCTCAACCGGTGAAAATTCCAACGTGGTTGGTTGCGCAAATAAAACCTGTTGCTTCTGTGTATTCAAATAGTTCCAAGTCTCAGATCCAGAGAATGTCTGGTCTGAGTGTCAAAAAAAACGGTAAGCGCTAGGGACGGTGCTGGCAATATTAGTACCCACAAAGTGAACAAAGACGGCAGAGTAAGCCGTCTGGTATGACCAAATTCAAAACCGTGGATAGTACGCCAAGGGTCCCGTGTATTCCTCAGGATCCCTGTCAACCGGTTGACAGGGATCCCGGCTTCAAGAACAGTGTTTTACTACTACGTATAATCTATTGCGTGTGCATAGGATTTGTTGATATCTATTGTTTCGGACCACTTGGTCCCTGTTTGGGGATTTTAGGGGCTATTTCCCCCACCTGTGGCACCGCACTTACTTTGTGTCAAATGAGTACTTGTCAAGTTATTTGGTTTAGCGACATTGTGAATACCTGTGAGAATCAATAACCCCTCCTCCTTTTCAGCCTTTGCATATAGATAAGGGTGTTCTAGGCTGCTAAGTTCCCACAGTCATGATGGGAAGATCTCATGTTAAAAAAATAATGTCAAGAGTATAGATTACAAGATGCGTGGTCCGCGTCCCTACTCCTCCGCGATCGTACCTACTGTACCCTAAAGAGAGACAATGTCATCTTTGGGTCACACCTAAGACATTTCCCCCTTGTGGGCATCCTTGACCGTCCGTTCGTTTCTTTCTAGGCTCAAGTCTCCAAATGCTGCATGATCCCGTTCTTCCATCCACTAGCGCCAGATGAAAAGAGGCGCAAAGGATGGAAGTAAAACAGGTGCAACAACTGCAGATGAAGAGATCAGAGGCCTGACTGGAGTTACATCATGTGGGTAGAAGAGGCTAAGGAGCTACAACAGATAGAAAAATGGTCCATCTAGGTGTGTTTGGTGACCTTAGTGACCCCAAACCGAGACGTATATATTGCAAGCCAAGCACCTCTTTGGATAGTTTAATGACGAAGCACAAATAGAAATTTAAAGCCAATGGTCAGTGATGCCTGTTATGTAGAATTTTGCTGATAATTAGTGCATACAGTAACTGATGCGACTCTGATGTGGGGATTGAATGAGTAACATAATTCACTTCTCCTGAGCTCCCCACCACAGAGTCAAGCCCAGCATCTGGGATGGTGTCTACCACATGGATTGCCTCGTGCTTTGCAATACGGCTGGCATTTTTTATATGATGGATTTCCTGAGGTTTCTTTGTTGAATGTGTCAGGAGAATATTGGTGACTGATGCACAACTCAGAATTCTGATCTTTGTGCCAACATCTATTTGTGCATGGATCAGGATTTACAACACAACTTTGACTCAAGGTGCAAAAAGTCTGTACACTTCCTAGAAGGAAGGGATGGGTCATGTCAATTAATCTTAGCCTAGCTCTGTATTGCAATTGAAATAGAATCACAGTGCTGTGGGGTTTGAATATGTTGTATTGTAGTTGTATTTGTACAGTGTTTCGTACTTGTAATGAGGCGTCAAAGCTCCTTCGGGGAGGTGTGGGAAAGTAAATTTTGCCATGTTCTGTGTCCCTACGCGTCCTCCATCATATGTTATATGTGCATGATTAATATGCATATGTTATTCCCCATGTTCGATTAATGACGCAATTATAGTTGTGTCCACCTTTAGTATGTCAGTTCCCAGTTCTCGTGAATACTACGAATATCAGGCCCATGTGAAGTTACGTTGCCACGTTTCTCAGTGTGCACGTTATTCCATTGTAAAGTCCCCGTTTCTAGGCCTCAAAAGGGCCTGGACATCAGATTCAGCTCCTGTCTCCTGAAGCCTCGCTGAGGAGCGATACAGCCCCCACCTGTGTTCCTGACCCTTCACTTACTTCCTGCCTCGCAGTGCCCGGTTCAGCCTGGCTCTGCCTCTGAGTCTGCCAAGAGTATGTTATGATTCCAGTTATCAGTTAGCCCTCCTTCTCTGCATTCCTAAAGCTACTGAATCGCATCAATAGTTTCCGTCATTGTCTAGCCTTTACGTCTCCACGTTAGAGAAATACTGTATTAATGGTCATTTAATATTCTTCATCACGCACTACATGTAGAACAATGCATGCTCCAGTCTTAGAGTCTGTTCGCCTTTACCCCGATAACTTTTGGATTCTATCAACATGTTCTCTAAACATCAGATACTAGATACTGCTTAGGTACATGTCGCCCTGACTCTCCAGACTTCAGTCTCTGCTCCTAGCACAGAGTTCATAGCCCCCAGCTTCTCCTAGTAACACGTCATTGCCAAGTTTGCGCGCACCATCAGGTCAGAGGTCCCGGCTCCTTAGGTAGCCCCCTCCATGTTTCCGCCCCATTCATGACATATTCTGTTACGTTTGCATCACATGTCTATGTATACGCCTCTGTTACACCTACTTTCACCCTTATCTTTCGCGACTGCTACGCGTCACGCCTATTGCTCCACCCACTGCTACGCCTATCGTATGTATTGTAATGCAACTGTTTTAGTATATATGATCGTGTATTGTTATTAAATGTTAGCGCGCTCATCCCAGATCCAGCCCCAGCAGCTGCTGGGCCCTGCCATCCTATTCCTATGCAGGTTGTCCTGTTCCTGTCCTTTATGCTGTAATAAACCTGCAAAACTCCTACTACCTCGAATCTTGACTCTTATTTATTGAGCTATCTGTTATTCATTTATTCATCCAAAAATAGAGGTATTATTTATTTATTTACCACATAATGGCGCTCGAATAGGGACTTGCCCTTTCCCCACGCGTCGGTGAAGCCACGCCGGCCCCCTGACCCTTTGCAGCCGTGACGGAACCATACCGTGCACGTGCAGATATTTCTGCTTCAAGTATCCCTCAGGCCCACGGAGGAGACGGAGGAGGCGGTCCAGCATCCAGACGAGGCGGTGGAGGAACGCGGCGAGTCCCGACCAGAGCCCAAGCCGAGAGTCCAAGGTCCGAGGTATCCGGAGGTCCACCCGTAACTGAAGTCCGAAGTTCGTCCGTCCGGCGTCGAAGCAGTCCAGTCCAGTCCGAGGCCTTCCGTTCTTGCTGCCCGGTGAGTACCGTTACTGGGGTAGTATCTAGACAGGGTCAATTTAATTGACTCTGGTCCGTGGGTTGGTGGTACACAGTCCCACAAACGAAGTGTCCACTTCGGTGGATGCGGGTCCTGACGTGTCTCTGTATGAGACCGATAAGTTTCGTGCTGTTTTAGCAGTACATCTAGTCATTCTAGTCAGTTCTGTTCTCGAGAAAATTCAGGTATTCTGTGTCCTGTATTCCAGGTTGTATTCTGTTCGAACTGTTATTCTGAATGTTCTTCATGTATCTTGATGTCGTGGAATGAGTGTGAAGTAATTATCGTGTTTATTGTGTATCGTATTGTGTCCAGATTATAGTTCAGTCATGCCGCTCTTTTCAAAACTGCGTCAGTTAAGAACTAGAAAAGGTCTGCTAGAAGCAGCAGTTCCTGTCCCGCCTAGGGACAGTCCAGGTCATTTTATGTATCAGAAACATGGCATAAGCGCCATATTGTATCTAGATTTATGGGTCGAGTATACCAAACAGTTAGAGGAAAAGTATAGATGGCCTGTATCAGGCACATGGGATGCCGAGTGCATCATGCGAGTAGAAGAAGCATTATGGAAAAAGAAAGCCAGACAGTCACAGAAAGATGCCATCGAGTTATGGCGCAAAGAATCTCATAAAAGAACCGAAAAAGAAATCAGAAAGTCAGAATTAAGTCGAGAATCCTTGGAACGAGCCCAAGAAAGGGAATTAATCGAGATTGGTGAACGAGTTAAAACCGAACAGTCAGACAGACAGAGGCATGCTCTTATTAAGGGTATGTATCCTCTTCTTGCCGAGGGCTTGCCAAAAGCGACCCCGGAGGCATCCAGTAACTTTCCGCCACCATTAGTTCCGACCAAGCTACATCACAAACAGACCGCAGCTGACATTTTCATTTCGTCCTATTTGGACGACACAGTCCCAGAATATGCAAATCCTGTTCGCGCTCCGCCAGTCCCTGTAAATCAGGCACTTCCCGTTTCTCCAGACACCGGGGTACCCCTTGCAGTACCTGTTACGGTCCCCCCGGTCCAGCCCGCCATACCAGTTCAGCCCGCATTTCAATTTCCTGCCACACTAGTACGAAGAGGATCAGTCGACGATTCTAGTTTAGGGGCCGCAGGAGGAGGTCCTCCTCAGACCCCGCCGCCACATAAGCGTTTAACGTCAGCCGAATTACATGCACAAGCGTCACAGCGTACGCCCAGACATCAGTCTGTAGCAGAAATAAGAAAAGCCCTTAATGAATGCGGCTATGATCCAGTCCCAGGCGAGGATAATATGGTTTTATATTCATTACGTGTAAGAAAGGTGGCCGAGTATCTAGTCACCCTACCGAATATGAAAGAAGATCTAGACAGAATATATCGTTTCATCCGTACAGGGGATGATCCAGAAAGCATTGGCGAAGTCATGTCTCAAAGGAAAGCCGAGATCCAGCTCATGATACTAAAGTTTTTGATTAATTGTTTAATAAGAGAACAAGATTACCCGTCCAAAGATCAAGCCGAAATGAGAACCCTGACAAAGTGGAGTGATAATATAGCCGAGGGTAAGCACAGGACCATCAGTGCTATGGAAAGTATGTACAAGAAAATTCGTAAAGAAATAATAAGGTTACACGATCAACGTAAAGCAGCACAAGTAAGCGAGAAAGAAAGTAACTCTGATACGGAAGAGGTAGACGACGAGAATCCCGTCAGAATAGCGTATGTAGGAAAATCTAGATTTCCAGATCGCCATTTACGCCTAGAACACAAGTCAACTTTCCATCATCCAGCACCAGAACAAGGTTCTCTAGAACAAGTGTTTCAAGCTACCGATCACATTCTGAAATCACGAATCGGTTACAGTGAGTTAAGTACTATGCATGAACAAGAACTAGCCCGATCAGCAGTCCGATGGACTACTGATTCTACCACTTTTCCAGACGAAATAGTGGCACAAATGTTTCTGAAAATGCCCCCAGCCGAGCAACGACTGGCGGGTATGTATATGATTCAGCACCTCATTACATTGTATGAGGGTCAGCACTCTGATCCAGGCCCGTTACATGATATCCTGAACGAGTTACTCCAGTATAGATGGAAAGGTTTAGGTACCGATTTAATTAGTGTCATTCTAGAACAGCGTCACAAATATAGAACGTTTTTGAACCCGCATTTTGTTCATGTCTCACCCCCAGAAAATAAACCATTTTACATAGAGTGACAGAATCCGTTACGAGAAGTCCACCCAGTTAGAGGAACGGGTGGCGAACTAGAACGAGTGTTTGTTTACACCCCGATCACAAAGATGGAACTCTTAGAGATGAAAAAATTAATCCCCTGTCATGATAAAGATCCAGCAGGGTTCCATCGAGAATTAAAAGACATGCTCCGTATGGGAGAATACACGTATCCAGATATAATTAAAATGTTAAAGGTTCTGCTGCCCGCAGGGGTGTATGAAAAGCTCAAGGAAAAAGAATGGGAGGTGGGAGAGAAAAAGATCGATTGGGCAGTTCTAGAAGCCGAAGATAAGGCACGAGTACCAGGTACCGGTCTTGGAGATAAATGTAAAGAATTACCAGAATTGTTAATACAAGTTTTGCCTAGGTTATTGACAACTAGAAAAGAAGACTGGGATGCAATCTCAGCCTGTAAACAGAAACAAGACGAAGACATTAGTGATTTTTATTCTAGATTTGAGAAATGTTTTAGCATCACAGTGGCCTCAAGACAAGTAGCGAGTCATACCCTCATCTTTTTGTTACTAAATTAGTCGAGAATTCAAGTCCACAAATTAAAAATCGAGTTTTGAAAGTCGAAAGTACCTGGCAAGCTAATACCCCGTCCCAGATGTTACAGATGCTCCAATACCACCAGAATAGAATTAGAGAAGAGCAAGAACACGAAAGAAAACGTATGAAAGACACGAAAATGAAAGTACTAGTTGCACAATCTGTTCCTCAAGACAGTCAGAAGAGGGGTCCGAATCAAGCCAGTCATCCTGCAGCTCCCGTTAAAGGGAACTGCAATTATTGTAAACAGCCAGGTCATTTTATAAACGAGTGTGCAGTTCTGAAACACAACATAGCTACTGGTAAGACTAAAGAAAGACCACGTCCGCCTAGACAAGAACAAGTTTCACAGATTCCTCAGCCACAGAATGCACCACAGACAGTTACAGCTCCGCAGCCCATCGCTGCAACACAGCATGTTACACAGCAAATGTACCAGTATGCACAGTCCGAGTATCCAGAGTATCAGCCATATTCATGAAACAGCCTAGAGAGGGAGGTAGGCTTGCCTCTCATCGAGATACCTGTAGATCAAGAAGGTCCCTATGTTCACAGTCAAGTACTAGGGAAAGATAGAAAGTTTTTGATTGATACAGGGGCAAGTAGGACCACAATTAGTCACGCCGAAGTTCCAGGGGTTCCGCTCTCAGGCTCAAGAAATGTTTCCCTTGGATTTTCAGGAAAACCCATTGTAAATGAAATATCAAAGCCAGTTACTCTAGAAGTAGGTCCATTGTCCCGTACTACTGATCTGTTACTTACTAAGTCATGTCCAGAGAATCTATTAGGTATTAAAACACTGAAAGAGTTAGGTGCAGTTATATGCTGTTCCCCAGAGGGAATACGATTGTTCCTGCGTGACTTTAAGGGTCACTATGTATTACGAGATTTTGATCCCAGATTGTCCAATGTTCCGCAGCATCTATGGGCGCAAGGTCCAACTGATGTTGGTTATATGCAAATCACACCCCATCGTGTGACTCTCAAGCCAGGTGTAGTGTTACCACGAATCAGACAGTACAGATTGCCACCTGAGGCTGTAGCAGCCTTATCCAAAATTATTGACGAGCTCATGGCTCAAGGAGTGGTTGTAGAAACTGACTCCAATGTATGCAATTCTCCGATCATTCCTGTTATGAAACGTACTGATCCAAATGCACCCCCAGTATATCGATTAGTGATTGACCTACGAGAGCTTAATAAATGTATTATTCCCCAGTACCCAGTTGTCCCAGATATCTCTTCCCTATTGACAGCCATTGATTCCGAAGCTTCATTTTTCACTGTCATAGACCTCAAGAACGCATTCTTCAGTGTCCCCATTCATCCAGACAGCCAGTTCCTTTTCGGATTTTGTTTAAATGGAAGGAGCTATATGTTCACACGAGCTCCTCAAGGTTTCACAGAAAGTCCTAGTATTTATAGTCAAGCACTCAATAGGCAACTAGACAACATTCACATGCCAACTGACACTGCCCTGCTCCAGTATGTCGATGATCTACTGATCACAGCCCGTTCTGAACGTGCTTGCGAGCGAGCATCACTTACAGTATTGTATTTCCTTGCCGAGATGGGGCACAAGGTGTCCCCTTCGAAGCTTCAATTCTGTGTCCAGCAAGTGGTCTACTTAGGACACTTACTGTCCAAGAGTGGTAGGCAGTTGACACCTGACCGTATCCAGTTAATAGCGAGTCTTCCTCAGCCCAAGACCCAGAAGGAGGTACGTGCTTTTATCGGCCTTACTTCTTACTGCCGACAATGGATTCCTCAGTATGCATTTCTAGCCAAACCACTGATACAGTTAACGACACAGGAGGCAGCCGTATCGACTGTCCTCCCTTGGTCATCTGAACATACACTTAGTTTTAATGAGTTAAAGAAAGCTCTATGTCAAGCTCCAGTTCTAGCTACACCAAACTACAGTAAGCCTTTTACACTTTTCGTCACAGAACGCGAAGGTACAGCATTATCTGTCCTCACACAAGATCAAGCAGGACAATACAAACCTTGTGCTTATTTTTCGAGCACATTAGATCCTGTAGCCCAGGCTCTCCCTGCGTGCCTCAAGTCAGTTGCAGCCACAGCACTAGCTATCAGACAAAGTGATTCCATAGTCTTAGGACACTCCCTGACAGTACAAGTTCCACACTCCGTGGAAGTTCTTTTAAATCGAACACAGACTCAGCACTTGACAATTGCACGTTTGACAGGTTATGAATTGACACTGTTCCAGCCACACATTGAAATCAGACGCTGCAACATCCTGAACCCTGCTACACTGTTACCATCAGTTACTTTAAGTCCGGACACACACGACTGTGTGGAAGTAGTTAATATTACGACAAAGCCAAGACAAGATCTGACAGATATTCCATTACCAGATCCCGACCTAACACTTTATGTGGATGGTTCATGTATGAGAACAAGTACAGGAGAACTAGTCGCCGCGTATGCAGTGACTACTGACACCGAAGTTATTGAAACACACCGTATTGACACCCTGTCCGCTCAAGCAGCAGAGCTAGTTGCTCTGACACACGCCTGCATACACGCTAAGAACCTGAAAGTTAATGTTTACACAGATTCACGTTACGCATTTGGAGTCGTACACGACTTTGGAGTGCTCTGGCAGGAGAGAGGTTTCATGACTTCTCATGGAACCAAGATTCAGCATGGTCTCCTTATTCAAGCTCTGTTAGATGCAATACATTTACCGACATCCATTGCTGTCATGAAATGCAAAGCACACACGAAAGTTACTGACATTATTTCCCAGGGTAACGATCTAGCAGATCGCACAGCCAAGCTTACAGCTCAGACTCCAGACATTCCAGTTAACATGACACACACTCCAGATCCGACTACATGTATGACAGTTAAAGACCCTACTCAAGATGTCATAGATATCCAGTTACATGCTACTCCCGAAGAAATCAAGAAATGGTCCGAACAAGGAGGGGTCCAGACAGATCAAGGATGGTTAACGAAAGGAAAAGCCACTTGGTTTCTCCCCGACTCCATGGTTCAAGTCATTATCAATACCGCACATAGTCCAGCACATTTAGGAGAAAAAGCTATGTTAGACAGTATCCAGAATATTTGGTTCAACAAGCATTTACGAGCTGCAGCCAAGCAGAAAGTCCGTACCTGTATGATATGTTGCCAGTTTAATCCAGGTAAAAGTGTCCCGGTGGAACAAGGTGGATTCCAACCTCCTGACCACCCTTTTGAAGTCCTCCAGATGGATTATATTCAGATGGAGCGATGTCGAGGTTTCAAGTATGTCCTCGTAGTTGTATGCGCTTTGTCCAGGTGGACAGAAGCATATCCAGTCCCAGATTACACAGCCGCGACCACTGCCAAGCAGTTGGTTCGTGAGTTCTTCCCCCGTTATGGACTCCCTAGGGTCGTATATTCTGATAACGGCCAGCCATTCTCCTCAGAGTTAATGAAGCATGTTTCCCTTTTGTTAGGGTACCAGTGGAAGTTCCATTGTGTACGCCATCCTGAAGCAGCAGGTCTCGTAGAGAGACATAACCAGACCCTGAAAATTCGCATCGCCAAAGTATGTAAAGAGAAAGGTGTGGACTGGCTAGTAGCTCTGCCAGTCGCTTTGTTCTATATGCGCATGGTCGCACATTCCAGATCAGGTCTGTCCCCGTATGAGGTCGTTTTCGGCTGCCCCCCTAACATGTTGGGTACACCCAGACCCCGAAGTATTACCGATGTTTCAAGTAATATGCTGACAGATTACCTAGCTTCCTTGATGTCTGCCCTCAACTCTTGTCGTTCACAGGTTGCCGCCGCATTTCCAGACAATACCGAGGTGGCACCGCATGAAATCGTTCCAGGATCCATGGTCCTTGTCCGGAATTTCGACCGCTCAAGTCCGCTGGAACCTCGCTGGAAGGAGCCCCGACAGGTCCTCCTCGCCACCCGTACAGCCGTGAAGTTGGAGGGACGCAAAGGCTGGGTGCACCTTTCGCACGTAAAGAAATTTTATGGACTGAAACCGGTCTCAAAGAACATTTCCCAGGATTTGAAGGAATGCCAAAGTACTATTCTCAAGGACTGTCCCGCAAAGAACAATGATACTGCACCCTCCCTGTTAGAGAAAACTCCGCAACAGGAGTATAAACTCAAGTTAAGGTCTAGTAAAATAAGTCAGCCAGTTTGATTGTCTAAGTCCTCCCCTAGGTGAAACGGTTAGACTGTTTCTGACATGTATAAAATAGACCCCCATAGCGAGAGAGTTAGTCAAAACTCAATCCGATGTATCGTTTTTCTATGTTTCATATTATTTCTCAGCATTATGATTTCCTGCACCAGTTATGCATTTTACCTGTATTTTCCAGTCTCTCATGTAAATAAGTCTTCTAATGTTACAGTAGAGCACACGTTTAGTGATCTGCCTCCTCATGAACTCTCTTACCGCCTCGCTATGCGAAATAATTCTTTCATCCGCATGTTACATTATTCACACCAGACCAGCAATGCCACTAATTGTTGGGTGTGTGGTCGACTCCCCCCTTTCCAGACACCGAAGGGAGTTCTGCCACTCTTTCCTTATCCATTTTCACATAATGGTTCGTGTGGAGCATGGTCCACGTTAACGTCATCCTCAACAGATATGTCTTTTCTTAACAGTACATGTTTTCCAGACAAGCAAGGTCTCCCCCACAGAACCGGGTTAGATCTAGAAAATGAAGTGTATAATTTAGGTAATTATTCTTCGAATTTCATGGTCCTGAATGTTCAGTCTGATACTACTCCAGACTTACCTGCAATTTCAGTACTACCAGTCAAAGGCGAATTATGTGTCCGAAATAATGGTTCCGTACATGTAGGACATAGCGATTGTACTACTATAGTCAAATATAGTGACAGTGGGAAATCTATTTTCAAAGCTTCACGTCATTCTTATTTTATTTGTGGTCAGACCGCATATGTTCGTCTGCCCCTCGATTGGGAGGGAACCTGTTACATTGCCTTCCTACTGCCACCAGTTTTCCTAGCCCCACCTGATTATCATAGAAACACACATCTAGTACACATTAGACATAGAAGGGAGATCGAGTCCCCAATTGTCGATTATACTGAAACTGCTCTAGAACAGTATACAGATTTCAATAGAGGTTTCTTCTTCTTTATAGGACCTATCCAGAATAGTAAGCTAATCCGAAGGTTAACAAGAACCCTTGAAGTAGTAGTCAATGAGACTGCCTCTGCTCTAGGTAACTTAACCGAAGAGCAATCTGCTATGAGATTTGTCGTTTTACAGAATCGTCTCGTCCTTGACGTCATATTGGCCGATAGGGGCGGGGCCTGTAGAGTCATCGGATCTAGTTGCTGCATTTTCATTCCAAATAACGCGCCGTCTGTTTATTCAGCTATAACCAGACTCCATAAAATTGCCCATCTGTTACACCAAAATCCAGGCACCTATATATATAATTTCCGCCTGGGGATGGAAAGTCTTGTCCTTTCTAGGTATTGCAGTAGCGATCATATTCAGCTGCTGCCTCTGTATACAATGTGGCCCTGCGATTTGCGGCATCTGTGCTACCTCTTGTATTCCTAGTCCCAAGCCCCGTTCTAAAACCCGTTCCAAGAAAATTCGAGACGAGCAAATGATACTGTATGAAATGATAGATGGTATCATGAATATTGATGTTTCCTGAAGGAAACGTAGTGACAAGGAGGGAATGTGGGAAAGTAAATTTTGCCATGTTCTGTGTCCCTATGCGTCCTCCATCATATGTTATATGTGCATGATTAATATGCATATGTTATTCCCCATGTTCGATTAATGACGCAATTATAGTTGTGTCCACCTTTAGTATGTCAGTTCCCAGTTCTCGTGAATACTACGAATATCAGGCCTTTGTAAAGCTACGTTGCCACGTTTCTCAGTGTGCACGTTATTCCATTGTAAAGGTCCCGTTTCTAGGCCTCAAAAGGGCCTGGACATCAGATTCAGCTCCTGTCTCCTGAAGCCTCGCTGAGGAGCGATACAGCCCCCACCTGTATCCTCGACCCTTCACTTACTTCCTGCCTCGCAGTGCCCGGTTCAGCCTGGCTCTGCCTCTGAGTCTGCCAAGAGTATGTTATGATTCCAGTTATCAGTTAGCCCTCCTTCTCTGCATTCCTAAAGCTACTGAATCGCATCAATAGTTTCCGTCATTGTCTAGCCTTTACGTCTCCACGTTAGAGAAATACTGTATTAATGGTCATTTAATATTCTTCATCACGCACTACATGTAGAATAATGCATGCTCCAGTCTTAGAGTCTACAACAACAATAATAGGTAACGGTCAACAAGAGCGCACAGCAGAGTATAGGCAAGTAGTCAATTTACAATATCATGCGTATTGTCGGTGCTCAGGAGGAGAAATGAGACCGGTTACCACGATCTCTGAAGAAACCAAAGGCCAATATTTATGTAGTCCTCCGAGCACTCAATGTATCAATGTCTATGTCGAATATTGTCTTCATTCATCAATAATTATCCAAAATTAGAATCCAGAAATGTCTTTAGAAGTTCAATTTATTGAAAAGCGCAGCCAACACGTGTTTCGTCAGTCCGTAAGACAATGACTTCTTCAGGGCATCAATTATGAGAATTCTTTGTTGTCGCAATCAATGAAAGTAACACTTGTCCATTCCCATTCAAATATGTAAATACAACAACCAAGCAATTTCTGGTTATAGTGTTCAAATATCAGCATCTATATCTCAAGTGTTCGCTTGGATCCAGGTTTAATAGTAATAGTTTTTATGTTATCCTCCGCCACAATGGAGCTCATGTATACCTAATCTACGGTGTATAGCGTTTGAGATTCTCCACTCTAGTCCTTATTTTCACCATCAAATTGTTAATTCATACGTGTACGTATCAAGCCTCATCTTCAGGGTCGCGTATTCTGTGGCTAAACGCCACAGAATACGCTTGATACGTACACGTATGAATTAACAATTTGATGGTGAAAATAAGGACTAGAGTGGAGAATCTCAAACGCTATACACCGTAGATTAGGTATACATGAGCTCCATTGTGGCGGAGGATAACATAAAAACTATTACTATTAAACCTGGATCCAAGCGAACACTTGAGATATAGATGCTGATATTTGAACACTATAACCAGAAATTGCTTGGTTGTTGTATTTACATATTTGAATGGGAATGGACAAGTGTTACTTTCATTGATTGCGACAACAAAGAATTCTCATAATTGATGCCCTGAAGAAGTCATTGTCTTACGGACTGACGAAACACGTGTTGGCTGCGCTTTTCAATAAATTGAACTTCTAAAGACATTTCTGGATTCTAATTTTGGATAATTATTGATGAATGAAGACAATATTCGACATAGACATTGATACATTGAGTGCTCGGAGGACTACATAAATATCAGTCTTAGAGTCTGTTCGCCTTTACCCCGATAACTTTTGGATTCTATCAACATGTTCTCTAAACATCAGATACTAGATACTGCTTAGGTACATGTCGCCCTGACTCTCCAGACTTCAGTCTCTGCTCCTAGCACAGAGTTCATAGCCCCCAGCTTCTCCTAGTAACACGTCATTGCCAAGTTTGCGCGCACCATCAGGTCAGAGGTCCCGGCTCCTTAGGTAGCCCCCTCCATGTTTCCGCCCCATTCATGACATATTCTGTTACGTTTGCATCACATGTCTATGTATACGCCTCTGTTACACCTACTTTCACCCTTATCTTTCGCGACTGCTACGCGTCACGCCTATTGCTCCACCCACTGATACGCCTATCGTATGTATTGTAATGCAACTGTTTTAGTATATATGATCGTGTATTGTTATTAAATGTTAGCGCGCTCATCCCAGATCCAGCCCCAGCAGCTGCTGGGCCCTGCCATCCTATTCCTATGCAGGTTGTCCTGTTCCTGTCCTTTATGCTGTAATAAACCTGCAAAACTCCTACTACCTCGAATCTTGACTCTTATTTATTGAGCTATCTGTTATTCATTTATTCATCCAAAAATAGAGGTATTATTTATTTATTTACCACAGAGGGGTAGCTTGCTACTCCGTGGAGTGGAATACAAAAGGTGCGTGTTTGTTGAGCGGGTTATAAAGGAAGGTTTCGGATATTGTGTTCCGCGATCAGAGTTATGCACTCAAAAAGTTTAGTTGCGATGTCTCGGCCTGAATTTAAAGAAAAAAGGGAGCGAGAGAGAGGTTTCTGAAGCCTTCAGTTTTAAAAGATGGGCAGACATTTGTGAGTGCAGTCTGGGCTCTGCTTGAAGGGTTTCAGTGCATGGCTGTAGCTTAAACCACTCAAACTGTGCCATAGACAAGCCTTCAGTTGTGCTTACGCATGGGTGTAGGAGAGAAGTGTGTGTGTGCAGTCTGGGCTCTGCTTGAAGGGTTTCAGTGCATGGCTGTAGCTTAAACCACTCAAACTGTGCCATAAACAAGCCTGTAGTTGTGCTTACGCATGGATGTAGGAGAGAAGTGTGTGTGTGCAGTCTGGGCTCTGCTTGAAGTGTTTCAGTGCATGGCTGTAGCTTAAACCACTCAAACTGTGCCATAGACAAGCCTGTAGTTGTGCTTACGCATGGGTGTAGGAGAGAAGTGTGTGTGTGCAGTCTGGGCTCTGCTTGAAGTGTTTCAGTGCATGGCTGTAGCTTAAACCACTCAAACTGTGCCATAGACAAGCCTGCAGTTGTGCTTACGCATGGGTGTAGGAGAGAAGTGTGTGTGTGCAGTCTGGGCTCTGCTTGAAGTGTTTCAGTGCATGGCTGTAGCTTAAACCACTCAAACTGTGCCATAGACAAGCCTGCAGTTGTGCTTACGCATGGGTGTAGGAGAGAAGTGTGTGAGTGCAGTCTGGGCTCTGCTCGAAGTGTTTCAGAGCATGGCTGTAGCTTAAACCACTCAAACTGTGCCATAGACAAGCCTGCAGTTGTGCTTACGCATGGGTGTAGGAGAGAAGTGTGTGAGTGCAGTCTGGGCTCTGCTCGAAGTGTTTCAGTGCATGGCTGTAGCTTAAACCACTCAAACTGTGCCATACACAAGCCTGCAGTTGTGCTTACGCATGGGTGTAGGAGAGAAGTGTGTGAGTGCAGTCTGGGCTCTGCTCGAAGTGTTTCAGTGCATGGCTGTAGCTTAAACCACTCAAACTGTGCCATAGACAAGCCTGTAGTTGTGCTTACGCATGGGTGTAGGAGAGAAGTGTGTGTGTGCAGTCTGGGCTCTGCTTGAAGTGTTTCAGTGCATGGCTGTAGCTTAAACCACTCAAACTGTGCCATAAACAAGCCTGTAGTTGTGCTTACGCATGGGTGTAGGAGAGAAGTGTGTGTGTGCAGTCTGGGCTCTGCTTGAAGTGTTTCAGTGCATGGCTGTAGCTTAAACCACTCAAACTGTGCCATAGACAAGCCTGTAGTTGTGCTTACGCATGGGTGTAGGAGAGAAGTGTGTGTGTGCAGTCTGGGCTCTGCTTGAAGTGTTTCAGTGCATGGCTATAGCTTAAACCACCCAAACTGTGCCATAAACAAGCCTGTAGTTGTGCTTACGCATGGGTGTAGGAGAGAAGTGTGTGAGTGCAGTCTGGGCTCTGCTTGAAGTGTTTCAGTGCATGGCTGTAGCTTAAACCACTCAAACTGTGCCATAGACAAGCCTGTAGTTGTGCTTACGCATGGGTGTAGGAGAGAAGTGTGTGAGTGCAGTCTGGGCTCTGCTCGAAGTGTTTCAGTGCATGGCTGTAGCTTAAACCACTCAAACTGTGCCATAAACAAGCCTGTAGTTGTGCTTACGCATGGGTGTAGGAGAGAAGTGTGTGAGTGCAGTCTGGGCTCTGCTTGAAGTGTTTCAGTGCATGGCTGTAGCTTAAACCACTCAAACTGTGCCATAAACAAGCCTGTAGTTGTGCTTACGCATGGGTGTAGGAGAGAAGTGTGTGAGTGCAGTCTGGGCTCTGCTTGAAGTGTTTCAGTGCATGGCTGTAGCTTAAACCACTCAAACTGTGCCATAGACAAGCCTGCAGTTGTGCTTACGCATGGGTGTAGGAGAGAAGTGTGTGTGTGCAGTCTGGGCTCTGCTTGAAGTGTTTCAGTGCATGGCTGTAGCTTAAACCACTCAAACTGTGCCATAGACAAGCCTGCAGTTGTGCTTACGCATGGGTGTAGGAGAGAAGTGTGTGAGTGCAGTCTGGGCTCTGCTTGAAGTGTTTCAGTGCATGGCTGTAGCTTAAACCACCCAAACTGTGCCATAGACAAGCCTGTAGTTGTGCTTACGCATGGGTGTAGGAGAGAAGTGTGTGTGTGCAGTCTGGGCTCTGCTCGAAGTGTTTCAGTGCATGGCTGTAGCTTAAACCCCTCAAACTGTGCCATAAACAAGCCTGTAGTTGTGCTTACGCATGGGTGTAGGAGAGAAGTGTGTGAGTGCAGTCTGGGCTCTGCTCGAAGTGTTTCAGTGCATGGCTGTAGCTTAAATCACTCAAACTGTGCCATAAACAAGCCTGCAGTTGTGCTTACGCATGGGTGTAGGAGAGAAGTGTGTGAGTGCAGTCTGGGCTCTGCTCGAAGTGTTTCAGTGCATGGCTGTAGCTTAAACCACTCAAACTGTGCCATAAACAAGCCTGCAGTTGTGCTTACGCATGGGTGTAGGAGAGAAGTGTGTGAGTGCAGTCTGGGCTCTGCTCGAAGTGTTTCAGTGCATGGCTATAGCTTAAACCACTCAAACTGTGCCATAGACAAGCCTGTAGTTGTGCTTACGCATGGGTGTAGTAGAGAAGTGTGTGAGTGCAGTCTGGGCTCTGCTTGAAGTGTTTCAGTGCATGGCTGTAGCTTAAACCACTCAAACTGTGCCATAGACAAGCCTGTAGTTGTGCTTACGCATGGGTGTAGGAGAGAAGTGTGTGTGTGCAGTCTGGGCTCTGCTTGAAGTGTTTCAGTGCATGGCTGTAGCTTAAACCACTCAAACTGTGCCATAGACAAGCCTGTAGTTGTGCTTACGCATGGGTGTAGGAGAGAAGTGTGTGAGTGCAGTCTGGGCTCTGCTCGAAGTGTTTCAGTGCATGGCTGTAGCTTAAACCACTCAAACTGTGCCATAAACAAGCCTGCAGTTGTGCTTACGCATGGGTGTAGGAGAGAAGTGTGTGAGTGCAGTCTGGGCTCTGCTTGAAGTGTTTCAGTGCATGGCTGTAGCTTAAACCACTCAAACTGTGCCATAGACAAGCCTGTAGTTGTGCTTACGCATGGGTGTAGGAGAGAAGTGTGTGTGTGCAGTCTGGGCTCTGCTTGAAGTGTTTCAGTGCATGGCTATAGCTTAAACCACTCAAACTGTGCCATAAACAAGCCTGCAGTTGTGCTTACGCATGGGTGTAGGAGAGAAGTGTGTGAGTGCAGTTTGGGCTATGCTTGAAGGGTTTCAGGGTGTGGGTATGGCTGAAACCGCTCAAACTGTGCCATAGACAAGCCTGTAGTTGTGCTTACGCAGGGGTGTAGTAGAGAATTGTGTGAGTACAGTTTGGGCTCTGCTTGAAGGGTTTCAGGGTGTGGGTATGGCTGAAACCGCTCAAACTGTGCCTTAAACAAGCAGGTAGTTGTGTTTACAAATGGGTGTAGAAGAGAAGTGTGAGGGGAGACACGGCTGCACAAATGAATACCTGCCATGTATAGAGTGGTCTGTGCATGTACAGTTCACACCTCATGGACTACGGGGCTGATTTACAAGCCCCTTGCGCCGCTTTTACGCCGCCGTTGCGTCACTTTTGTGACGCAGCAGCGGCGCAAAAGATGCGCCATGGTGCGGGGTATTAACAACGTGACGTATCTCCGAGATGCGTCACGTTGTAAAGTCCTGCGCCAGAAGGAGGTGTTCTTGCGCAGGGGGGGGGGGGCGTTCCACCGCAGGAACGCCTCCTAAAAGTGGCTGAGTGAAATCTACAAGATTTCACTCAGTCACTTTTGGGCCCATGCTGCGTCAAAACCCTGCGCCTGCTTGAAGCAGGCGTAAGGATTGACGCAGCATTTGGCAGCATAGGCCCCCCCAGAGCATTTCTGGAGCTGCGTCGCTCTTACAAAGCAACTCCAGCAATGCGCCGCCTTTACGGCACAGATGCGTGACGTATCTGTGCCATTTTTGCCCCATGGTGCGCCGCATTGTAAATGCGACGCATCCATGGTGGCGAAGCTGCGGTGCACAATAACTGGCGCATCCCTGCTGATTTGCAGGGATGCTCCAGTTATTGTAAATCTGCCCCTACAGGTCTAAGAGCATGTGCAGAGATGCAGGGAGCTCCCGTGGGAGGTGCAAATGCAGGAGTTGGGCAGTTATCAGGCCCAACAGTGCCTCCAACCAACCCATAGGCCCTGTGAAAGGAAACAGTTATATGAAGTTCACACCACAGGGGGCTTACAAGGGCTCACAGCACCCAGAGATCAATTTATCTGAGGAAACAATTATCTGGGATCAGGCATCATTGCTAAATCCCTTTGACTGAATAAATCGTTTTTTTTTCTTTCAGGTTTTGTTTAAATAATCCCAGATATTATGAATGGGTTCAAAGCATTAAGAGAATAAAACAAAGCATTGCTTCTGCTAGATGTGCACTCTGAGATTCAGAGGGTTAGGAGAGTGCTGTTCAGAGGGCATCACAATACACTGTCACTGCCTGCCTCTATCATGAGAAATAACAACCAAGGCACTTAAACCACAAACTTTTTTGTTTCAATAAAATAAATATATAAGGAGAAATGATATGAGCAGGTCTAACTTCAGTTTTTATTACTAACCAAGTTAAAAGAATTAATCACAAAAAAATACATAATTTAGATCATAAAATTTAAAAGAAAATGTTTCTCATTGAATTGTAAATAATAAATCCACAATAAAAATTCGATACACAATAAAAGAATGTACATATAATCACATTTAAAAAGTGGCATAAACAAATAATTCTTTACGCGCGTTTTGGCGACCAGCGCCTTCTTCTGGAGTAGCCACGTGTGTCACACTTTGACAAGGCACCAAGCAGTAGAATGATGAAGGAATAGTGTCTTGTGTTAACGGTGAAGAAACCAGGATAAAAAGCTAATATTTTTTCGGAAAAACCAATACGCCCGTAAATCACACTAATCCAAATTCAAGGCAGTGATGCTTTCATTTCTTTTTCAAAAACAGTCCGATACGTTTCCTGTATATTTGTTTGAGAATTGATATTCAAATTTCATATGTAGGATATATTTTAGTAAGGAACAGGTCGTCGTGCTTTATATTCCATTTTAATGCTCAAGGTGCAGTAAGTATCCTGATCTAATCTGTTATGTATAGGCACTCGCTCCCCAGATCGTATTATAGGACCTCGTGAGTACTGAATTCAGTCACAAATGGTTGTAGAAAGGGAAAGCCTTCTTGATATGGCTAATACCCTATAAAGCCGCAGAACCCCGTGCCTCGCTCTCCGATCGTCAAATCTCTAATAGAACGTATCCCGTTTTATAACGGAAGATCTTCATATCAAGAAGGCTTTCCCTTTCTACAACCATTTGTGACTGAATTCAGTACTCACGAGGTCCTATAATACGATCTGGGGAGCGAGTGCCTATACATAACAGATTAGATCAGGATACTTACTGTACCTTGATCATTAAAATGGAATATAAAGCACGACGACCTGTTCCATACTAAAATATATCCTACATATGAAATTTGAATATCAATTCTCAAACAAATATACAGGAAACGTATCGGACTGTTTTTGAAAAGGAAATAAAAGCATCACTGCCTTGAATTTGGATTAGTGTGATTTACGGGCGTATTGGTTTTTCCGAAAAAATATTAGCTTTTTATCCTGGTTTCTTCACCGTTAACACAAGACACTATTCCTTCATCATTCTACTGCTTGGTGCCTTGTCAAAGTGTGACACACGTGGCTACTCCAGAAGAAGGCGCTGGTCGCCGAAACGCGCGTAGAGAATTATTTGTTTATGCCACTTTTTAAATGTGATTATATGTACATTCTTTTATTGTGTATCGAATTTTTATTGTGGATTTATTATTTACAATTCAATGAGAAACATTTTCTTTTAAATTTTATGATCTAAATTATGTATTTTTTTGTGATTAATTCTTTTAACTTGGTTAGTAATAAAAACTGAAGTTAGACCTACTCATATCATTTCTCCTTATATATTTATTATATTGAAACAAAAAAGTTTGTGGTTTAAGTGCCTTGGTTGTTATTTCTCATGCTATTAATCCCTGACCTTGGACTTGTAGTACCCATCCTCTCAGGGGGTCCTTGATATTTTCACATAAACTGCCTTCCTCTATTACATTCTGTAGAACCTTGCATTCTCTGTCTTTGGTGAAAGTTAAAGAGCGGTGAAGTACTCCTGCTGTGTATTTGTTGACAGACAGGAACTGGCCCTTTCATCCTTGTTGATTTATCAATGGGCCCTTTAAGGAGTCCACTGTGGCCCCAATGTCAGGTCGCACAGTGCTTGCAGGGTACGACTAACTCTGCCCCAGCAGTTCACAGTCCTGAGAGGTAACCACCCACCAGCACTGTGTAAGTAAAAGTTAAACCCACAGGATTGGGAATGGCTTGCGGAACCGGATACACCAGACGCTATTCTGGAAGCTATTCTTTTTTTCTTGCGTTTTATCGCACACTTTTGCCACCTGCTGTGAGCAGGGGGTACAAGTGCGCACATGGGGAGCTGGTGTAAGGTGGAGGTGCAGGGAGACGGCGGGGGGAGATGAACGAAGGGGGGGGTATGTCGGCTTGTAGAGGGGGGCATGCAGTGCTCACCCCTCTGCTTGCCTGAGGCTTGAGCAGGGGTCATGGGAGGGCTCCAGGCTACCAGGCAGTCTCTTCCCACTGATGTTACCTGTTGGATTTTCAAGTCAAGAACATCTGGTTTATTGTTCCCACAACCAGCACATCTGGGCGCAGGGGGCACTGGGCACCCGACTATTGTGCAGAATGGAGTCCCCTACTGAAACTCCGCCCCCTACTGTCCCAATGGGGCCCATGGCATTTGTGTGCACCTCGAAAGATGGCTGGTTCGGCAGAAAGAGCGCAGCACCGGGGAACCAGGGGGCATATTACCAAGCAATAGCGATAATTATCGCTATTGCTTGGTTAGAGACAAAAATGTACCGCTGAGCTGCGGCGATTTTTATCGCAGATAAACCTTGGTATTACCAAGGTTTAACGCAAATGCGATAAAAAACGGCCGCAATGCATGAATATCGCTGAAAAGTCAGCGATATTCATGCATTACCGAGCTAATGCTCTTAGCCATGCTCTCCACCTCCCATTGGATAACATGGCTAAGAACTGCTCAGGGCATGTGTTAGCTTTTGGAGATATTCGCGCTTAGCACGAATATCTTCATAAGTTGGTAATAGGAGATAGCGATGTTAGCGACTGTTTCCAGTCGCTAACATCTTGGCACGCCCACTTTGCATGTCATTAGTGATAAATATCACTGACATGCAAAGTGGGGCCCAAGATGGTCGCTATCTCCTACTAGCTGTCGCTAACTGGTGTTAGTGACAGCTAGGTAATAGGGAGATAATTTTATCTCCGCTTTCTTGGCTTTTAAAGCCAAAAAAAGCGGCGATAAACCCCCTTGATAATATGCCCCCAGATGCGATGAAAGGAACCAGCCTCCTCCACAGAGACGTTTCCAGGCCTGGGCAAAGTGGGCTTTGGCCCAGGGCCCCAGCATTTCAGGGGGCCCCTTCCAGGGCCAGCTCAGTTCTGTCGGAGAGTCTTGCCCTGATGGCATTAAATACATTCTTAAACAATGTGTTTTAAATACCGTTTTCTTTTAATGTATTTTAATGGGGGTGATGTGAGAGTCTATTACAGACATTTGGCAGAGAAAGTGTGTTTGTGTTTCATGCAAGATCCATAAAAATGATTCTTTCAGATCATAATAGGAGCTCACAAATCAGAAATGTGAGGGGGTCACAGAGATTATTTGCAGTAATATTAGTGAGCTGCTGCTGGGTTACAATGCCCCTGAATATGAGATGTAAACACATTTAAAAATTGGATGAGTGTGCAAGTTCACCTCTCCAAAGAGGGCATTAAAGAGCTGATATTGGATCATGAATTCAAAGCTTTTCCGCACGGAGGCCCACAAAATCCTTTTGGCCCAGGGCCCCCAGAATCCTTAAGATGCCCCTGCTCCTCTACCTATAAGTGCCCTTTGGATGGTCTGAGCGGTTGATGTGTGCGAGGTCTATTGGGAACGACATAATGGGCCCAATTCACAGAAGTAACTTAAGACAAAATCCTAAACTTACTACCATTTTGGTATTCACAGAAGTTAGGACTCCTAACTTTAGGACTCCTAAACTAAGAAAAATCCTAAATTTAAGACTTTCGGTATTCACAGAAGGCATTTAGGAGTCCTAAAGTTAGGAGTCCTAACTTCTGTGAATACCAAAATGAGTAAATGCCTTCTCTGAATACCACAATGAGTAAGTGCCTTATGTGAATACCAAAACAGTAGTAAGTTTAGGATTTTGTCTTAAGTTACTTCTGTGAATCGGGCCCTCTGTATCGTTTTATATTAACAATAACGGTACCCACACACTTTGTTTAAAAGACTGTTCCAAAACCTGTGCCACAGACCTTGGGGTGCCTGTAGTTGGAAAGGAAGGGCTTTGGAGCTGAGGGAGAGGTGCTGTAGCGGCCATTTGGGCACCAGGACCTGTGGTCACGAGACGTGATGTTGACATTACAGAACTGGAATCCAATGTCCAGACTGACCGTCGGAGAACGGATCTCAGCGCTGTGGACGTGTGTTCGTGGGCTCCACTTTGTTACTAAATAAAGAAGGTTTATTTCAACAGAAGTCTCCCCGGTGTGTTATTTACAGCGGGATGAGAGGCAGACAGCAAAAGAAGAAATGAGACTTTTAGGCGCGATGTACGCTACCTGAAAGAAATGTACATGAGAGCATTCGGTCAATCATCAAATGTAAAGGCTGGACTATGTTTTAATTTGGTGGAGTCATTTGAGCAGGCCCGGCTCCAGGAATTTTTATTTGGGTGGGCCAAGGGCGCATTCAGGTGGGCCACTGCTGTCACAATTTGTCACTTCTGGAGGTAGCCTACAAGCCCTGATTACATCATATGTACTTGCAAACAGGCAGCATGATACAACGGACTGCTTCTGTGTATACACAGAGCATGTGGAGAGTTATTTGAAAGTAAGACCAAGGTTTGGACCTAACTGCAAACCCTCGAATTCCGGCTGGCCAGGCAGTAAGAGCAAGGCCTGGACCTAACTGCAAACCCTCGAATTCCGGCTGGCCAGGCAGTAAGAGCAAGGCCTGGACCTAACTGCAAACCCTCGAATTCCAGCAGGACAGGCTTCAACACAAGTACTTGAATGCTAAGCGTATTATAAAGCGTTCAAGATTAAGGAAGTCCTTATTACTGAACAAAAGCCTTGACACCAGTGCCCCTCATCGCTCCAAAGCCCCTCCCCCACATGACCTCCTCCTCGTATTTCCTTACTGCCCCCCTCCACCAGTGCCCCTCATCACCCCAAAGCCCCTCCCCATGACCACCACCTCAGCCTCCCTCCCTACCACCCTCCACCAGTGCCCCTCATCACCCCAAAGCCCCTCCCCATGACCACCACCTCAGCCTCCCTCCCTACCACCCTCCACCAGTGCCCCTCATCACCCCAAAGCCCCTCCCCATGACCACCACCTCAGACTCCCTCCCTACCACCCTCCACCAGTGCCCCTCAGCGCTCCAAAGCCCCTCCCCATGACCTCCTCCTCAGACTCCCTCATACCACCCTCCACCAGTGCCCCTCATCTCTCCAAAGCCCCTCCCCCCACGATGTCACACTCGGATTCCCTCATTGCCACTCTCCCACAGTGCCCATCATCTCTCCGTAGCCCCTCTCTCGTATGCATTTTAATTGTTGTCTAGCGCTACTCGTAGTGTAGGGTGTCACAGTACTTTACATCACACACACATTATGTAGAGACAATGAATCCTACAAGTATGTTAATCAGCCTATAGGGAATGTCACATAAGCCAAGGAGGATTTCCAGGTGTAGGAATCACATGTCAGCCTTACTGATGGGCAATATGTTTTAAGAGGGTTAGGTCTGGAGAGGCACACACACAGGATTTAAAGCATACCTCAGTGGTTGGGGGTTGGCTTTACTGATTAGAATGTATATCTGCCCAAACAAACTCTTTATTGCAACATTAGAATTATGAGAGACTGGGAAAATGTGAACTAACTAGTAATTAAAAAAAACAAATCCAATTATACCACTCTGGTTTGAATGCATGTCTTTGATGACAGTCCATAGGTCACTGTCCTATGTTAGGATTGTAACTTCTGAACTGCAAGTAAGCAAACGATCTCTGTGACAAAGGAAGTAACCCACTGAGCTATCCACATTAACTACAGTTTTTCTGCATTGAAATACTACAAACAGACAAAAGATTGCTCTCCAGTAGGATCATTAATCCCCAGAGTTATCTGGACATTTTAATAATTGTCGTGCCTCCTTGGCAGAACAAGTCATGCTTGTTGGAAAGGCGACCCCAGGGGAGACAGAAGGTGTCTGACTGTCCGCCCCGAGACCCACCTCTCTGTATGGAATAGGCCGAGCGCCGTAGGGAGGCCTCCTTGGCGAGGCTCCTCTCCTACAATCGTAACAGCAGAGTAATCACACTACTTACAGATAGACACTACACAGGAAGGATGTTCACAAGAATCTTTATATAAGTACTCAATGCAAGTTCTTGGCAGGATAGCGGCAAGGATCGAGGGATCCGTAATGTCGTGTTCTCGGGGGAAAGGGGGTAGCGGGACAGTCTTGGCACCCACTGGTGCGTGGATAGTTCAAGGGTTCAGGCCGCGACAGCGTCAGCAGGGCCTCGAAGATGGTTTAGCTTGGTCAGGCCGCGACAGCGTCAGCAGGGCCTCGAAGGTAGTTCAGGTTGGGCAGGCCGCAACAGCGTCAGCAGGGCCTCGAAGATGGTTTAGCTTGGTCCGGCCGCGACAGCGTCAGCAGGGCCTCGAAGGTGGTTCAGCTTGGACAGGCCGCGACAGCGTCAGCAGGGCCTCGAAGGTAGTTCCGGTTGGGCAGGCCGCGACAGCGTCAGCAGGGCCTCGAAGGTAGTTCCAGGTGCAGGAGTTAGGATCAGGACCAGCCGCGACGAGGTCAGCAGGGCTTCGACTCCAGATACAACTGCTGTCTTGATCCGGGGCTGGCCCAGATATAGGACTGGAGGGCTTTGATGTCCGGACCCTCGCGCCTGGGGGTCAGAGGGGCCGGGATGAAGGTGTCCAGACACCCAGCAGGGGGGCGGAGCCAGCGCCCAGGGAGCCGGGAGAGCGATCGATACCAGGCGTCCGGGGGTGGTGGAAGGCCCCTCGAGACTCTCCTCCTCCGGGGTCTGGTCGAGTGGCCACTTTACCACCTGGGAGGATCCTGGTGCCTCAATGTCTGGGCTTCGCTGGGGCCGGGCCCGGGATGGCTGCGGCCACGTGTTCGGGGCGTGAGGGTCCCAAGATGGAGTCGGGCCGGAAAGGGTGGCCGGGTCAGGGTGCCAGGCTGGCAGCGTTGGCGAGCAGGTCCTGCCGGGGTACCAGGGAGGGGGAGAGCTGTAGGTGGCCGGGGAGGCTGCTCGCGCCGATGGTTCGTGAATGTGCGTGTCAGGGGGGTCGATAGTAGGTAAATGGAGGGCCGATGTCGTCCCGGGCCCACCATGCGGACGGGGTCGGACCACGCCACGAGGCCGTGTCCAACAATGCTAATGATACTAACGATTTACACAAACGATTTAAATAAAATATACACAGCACACAAAGTATGTCTTGCTCACAGATGAAAAAAAACGCCACAATAGCCACACATTCTCTTACCGCTCCTTACAAACTCTGTCAGAGCCCATCTGATAAGCAGCTCAAGGTGGTCAGGAAAATGAACCCGCATAAACAAACTCCTCCTCACCAGCGCTGAAAAGAATGAAATATCCACGCAGCAGGATGGTACATAAATCCAGTGCCAACGAAAGGATTTGTTACCTTCGCCATGCCCCTATTGTACCTGCACAAGTGGGCAGGGACACAGCCCACCTTTCCAATAGGAGATACAGATACGTTTTAAATTTCCGTGGCCATTTTCTGTTGGCGTTGCTGATGTCACTGTCAGGGCCAAGGTTCATGTTTGGATGAGCCAGACTCATGTTTGGTTGGGCCTGTCCCACCCGGCCCACCCTCTAGAACTGGGCCTGCTTTTGAGGCGTCATGTTGATTAGAATGCATTCCTTTTGCGAGGTGATGGGAGTGTTTTATCAGCTGAGCTCTGGAATGTATTATTTTAATGGAAACTTCTAAAAAGAGGTATTGTTTAGGCTGCGTATTGATAAAAAATATATATTTGAATACGCTTGTTTTTCTGTAAGCACTAAGGGGCAGATGTATCAAGATTCCATTTTGCGAATCTCAAATTGCGAAAATTTGCGATTTGCAGTTTCCAGATTCGCAAAAAGGGATGTATGTAAAAAATTGCAACATTTTTGCGATTCCTTAAATATCGTAAAAAAAACGCAGAATCTCGTTTTGCGATTCCTAAATAGCAAAATTCGCAATTTAAGAAATCGCCAAACCGAGAATCTGCTATGCAGGTGCAGCTTGATGACATCGCAACCAGGAAGTGGGAGTGATTTGCTGCACCTGCTTGCCTGAGCCACACCCAGTGGCAGTTAGGAGTCTGTTTGGAGGCTGCACAGCACTGCTAGCTCTGCAATGGAGACACAGAGGCCACAGGAGGGCATGGAGCCAGAAAAACAAAAAAAGGAGCACACATTTTCAGAAAAGGAGCAAGAGGTACTGATAGAAGAAATGGTTTGCAGCCATGAACTACTTTTTGGGGGAAAAAAAGCCTTGAAGGTACCAGAGTCCAGGAAACGCAAGATCTGGCTTGAAATACAACAAAAGGTAAATGCAGCTGGAGTCACCACGCGTACCATAGATGAACTGCGAAAAAGATGGTACTACATGCGCAAGAGATCAATAGAGAGGGTGGCAGCCAGGTTGAAGGAGGCACAAAAGACAGGTGGAGGAACTTCAACAGCTGAGCAACCAACACCACATGAGGAGCTTGTGGAGGCCACTCTCTTGCCTGAAAGTGTTTGTGGAGTGGCTGAGATTGACAGCTCTGACCCTGCTTTCAGCACTCAAGGTTAGATGCATGGCAAAAACATTGAATGAGCTAGGTATTTCATGCACAGAGTGTAGATTGAGGGACATTAAGTAAACATATTTGACTCTGGTCCACTCCCTACAACACACATACAAATGCTTCATGGAAGTTGTAGTCTGATGAGGGATATTTTGTAAATGAGAGCATTGACACACATGCTTAGATTTTGGGCTGCATTGAAGGTAAAATGAGAGTGTCAGGATTGTTAGATCTCCAAATTTGAAAACTTTATTTGGTCAAAAAATGCATGACAAAACACAAACTCATATGTCCCACTTTACATCCACAGCACAATCAAGGGCACCAGAGGACATTGCTGAGGGAGAGGAATCCCAAATTAATGTGGATTACGGAAATGAAGGGGAAAGGAGCGAAGAATGTATTTCAAGACCAATAGTGCGCAGGAAGCGTAGACATGTGCCCCCTCTGCCTCCTTTGGAGGATGACATGGACAACACAGGGGATTCCAGAGACAATAGTGAGGACACTCAGGAACCAGGTGACAGGAGAGGACAACAGCAACCACAGCACAGCAGAGATCGCGCATATATGGAGCACAAAGGTCCTTGTCCAGGAGTAGTAGTGTGAATGTAGAGGAGAGCACTGTATTTGCAGGACTGGAGCAGGACATGCTTCAAGTGCAGCGCCTGCAACACAAGGCACTGTGGTCAATTAACAGGCAGCTGAGCACTTTGAATAGAAATCAGCATAACATGGGTGATGGCATGATGGCGATGGCAGGTGCAATTGAAAAATGATGTTCTACACTTGAGCGCACCGAAAGTGTCAGAAACAGGGCCGCACAACGTGCCCATGCACGTATGCACAGTTATACGAAGGCTGTGAACCGCCTGTGCGCAGCAACAAGCAACCTCACACGGCGCAGCATCACCATGCAGATGGAGATGACTCATTGCAGCCAAAACATTGCTAGAGGGCTAGAGCAAGTCACATGCTGTGGAACTGTTGCAAACAGCCAACTCCGGTGGCAGCACCCTAATGGTCTCAGGAGAAAGTGAAGAGACCTCCGGCAGGAGCAGGAAAACTCCTACATTAGCACTAACTCAACGCCGCAGTGCCAGACATGGTGCTGCTTGTAGCCACGAAATGGAGAGCACATAGTCTGAACACCGTCCTGCACCCATCCGCCACCGTAGGAAGTCAAGTGGTTTAGGACACTAATGTTTACAATGGTGAAGCAAGCAACCTAACGTTTTTTCTTTACATTACTTAACTGTGCCATGACTGTTTTGCAACATATTATTGTTTCTGATAACATAAATGTGTGTGAAGTGTAAATAAACACAGCACCTGTAAAACACATATTTTGGTACAATACATTCATTTCTTACCTAAAAGTAGTTCCGTGTGATCTCAGACCGTCTCTGGCGTCCAGCGCTGCCCCTATTCCTGCTGCTGCCCTGCCAGGGGGAGGTGTACAATCATCATCCGATGTGTCAGAGTTGCTCACTTCAATTTCAGTCCCTTTCCTCATTGCCATGTTGTGGAGCATTGCGCAGATTGTTACTATTTTACAACATGTTTCAGGGCTGTGCTGCAGTGCCCCTCCACTTTTGTGTATGCATCTGAAACGGCTTTTTAAAATGCCAAATGTGCGTTCTATGATGCTGCACGTTAACCGGTGTGCCCTGTTGTACTTCCTCTCTCTTGCATTTGCTGGATTCAGATATGGCGTTAGGAAGAAGTCTCGCACTGCATAGGCACAGTCACCTGCATGGATGGAAAGTAAAAGTAAGTCAATGTACCTGTGCAAAATGAGTAATGGATGGATGGATGGATGTGTGATATGTATTTACCTAGCAGGTATCCCTCTCCAAACTGTCCAGCACTCAGACGTCCATGTATCCCACTATGTCGGAAAATGAAAGAGTCATGTGTCCTGCCAGGGTATCTTGCCACAATGTCATTGATGATGTATTTAGCATTGCACACAATCTGGATATTCAGGGAATGGTAGCATTTCCAGTTCATGAAGACATATTCTGTAGCTGCTGGCAGTGTGATGGCGATATGGGTCCCATCAATGCAGCCAATCACATGGGGGAAAGGTGCAGTTTGATAGAAATCAAGTTTGGTTTCTTGTAATGCCTGTTGTGTGCTTGAAAAGTAAATGTGATGTCCTAGCCTGTTCAGCATTGCATCCAAAAATGCATGGAAAAAGCGCGAAAGAGCACTCTGTGACACCCCACCAACCTCTGCTATGACTCCTTGGAAAGTCCCTGAGGCCAGAAGGTGCAGTGAGCACAGGACCTGCACATGAGTGGGAATTGATTGTGTCCTGCCTGGTGGGTGTTCCAAAAAGGGGTTCTGCTCATCTATGAGGTCCAAGATGGTGTGTGGGTGCAGCCTGTACTTATCATAGATGTCCTCTTCAGTCTGCTGGAACAGCGTGATGCGCAGTCTGAATATTCGCTCCTGTCTTTGTCTTCTCTCTGCAAGGGCACGGATACGCAGCCTCCTGGCTTTCACATATAGTCCTGCCACTGTGGTAGTTTCTGTTGCATTGTGAGTTGCTTTTTATACCTTCCACCTGGTTACCACCTGCATGCACTTGGTGGTAATTACAATTTCTTAAATTGTGATTTCCACGATTTTGCAATTAGCGAAATTTTCATACATGTCGTTGTGGTTTCTTAATTTGCGATTTCAAGTTTGCGATTTTCGCAAACTTGGAACATCACAAATTAAGAAATCGCAATACTATTCGCAGAAATCATGTCCTCGCAAAGTAAGAAATCGCAATTCTTGCGATTTCTTATTTTGCAATGCGATTTCTTTCATACATACCTTTTTCCTATTTTTTAGTCGCAAATGCTGTTTTTTGCGATTCGCAGCGTTTGCGACTAAAAAAATAGGTTGATACATCTGCCCCCAAATCTCTTGCCCCATTTTGCACAAGCCTAATCCCGTGCATTGTGCGACTTTAAAATTAAAATAATGACTGGCTTATTCACAGTGCTTTCAGTCGCAGCCTGGGACTTCACAGCAATTTCACTGCACACGTCACTGTTCTCCAGTGTGCCAACCAGGATTCAGTTCTGTGACTGGTTACACACACAGACACTGGAGTGAGCACAATAACCCACTGAGCATTTATAACATGAACATTTCCACTTACTACTGTTAACTTCAGCTGACATTTATTTTTCGTTCACGGTGCGTGAGGTATATGTTATATGCATTTACCTGAAAGAGAAAGTCCAGCAAAATAGTTACAGAACGTTTTGTTCATCCTTTTTAGGCAGTCTCCGGCCTGTCCCCATAGTTTACATACATGTCCTGAGGCTGATAGTGAGGCCCCCATGTCAGCGCACATCAGCTGAAGAATACACGTGAGTGGGGGGAGTGGGGGGGCGGCAGGAGAGCGGCTGAAGCCCGTTTAGCCCAATGGGCTTTGCGCCCCTGCCTGTGGGTATATAAGCGCCGCACACGTCAGTTTCTATGCTTTTTCAACATGTTCAGAAGAGTTGCCCCAGGGAGTCCCTTATTCACGAGCCCTCTGTAGTGATGACTGGCACTGTAGTAGATGTAAACCAAGTAGGTTTATTCACAGATAGGTTAACAGGGAGTAACAGGTGGAAATCAACAGCTCCATAAGATGTGTAAGTCCATGCCATAAAAACCCCACCGGGAGCTGCCTGCTAGCTGCTCAGCCCCATCCATCCAGCTGTCCCCTCTCACTCAGTCACCCAAACATTCCACTCAGAGCCCACACACCAAACATTCCATTCAGAGCCCACACACCAAACATTCCACTCAAAGCCCTCACAGAGACTGAGCAGCCAGGGACAGGGAAACACAGAGAGGCAATCCATAACACCAGGGTACTACACCCTCATTACCAATCGAGGTACGATATTTAACTCATGTGCTAAATAGCTCCTATTCTGACTTATTAACTTGCAAAAGAGGCATAACACGCGAAAACACTATTTAGCAGCAGACTTCCACATGATTTCTTTTTTACAGGTCGCCCCCACACGAGCTGAATTTCGCCAGGAAAAGCACCGAGGATTTGATAATTAGCACACAGCTCTTACAGGCACATGCATCAAAGGATTTTGCAATCGCAAACGGTGCGAATCGCAAAAATCGGCCGTTAGCAATCGCAAAATCTGCCTTTGGAATGCATGAAGGGTGAAGGCCCTCGCAATTTGAGAATTCGCAAATGTTTGCGAATTCTCAAATTGTGATTGCATTTAAGGAATCGCATTGTGCGATTCCTTAAATGCAGTGCCTGAAACTTTAAAAAATTGCGATTTCGCAAATAGGGGGAGCAAATTACCATGAGGTTGAACCTCATGGTAATTTGCGAAAACTTTGAAAAATGCACTTTTGTGCATTTTTCAAAGTTTCAAGTGTAGGTGTGTACTTATATAGCGCAAACCTGTCACCCAAAGGGCATCCTGGCGCTTGCTTAGGGAACCCGTCCTGGTATTCCCCTGTGAGAAACCCCGGCAGGGTGTCCACAAGGTGAAAGTCAGGCATCCCGCCGCGAGGGGCCGTTGTGGAGATTAAGCAAGCTATTGCCCAGAGTCGCAGAGTGTGAACCCGTGAGTCGAGGAGGCACCGGGGCGAGAATTATCGAGTCCGTGAAATTTTTAGCCCAAGACCCGCCGAGGCGGGGAATTGAACCCTGGTCCAGGACCGATCTCAGCTTCCGGGTCTGCCGCCTCTAACCCCTGAGCCACACTTCTCCATGCCTTGGGGCATGTGTGTGCACAACATATGTGCACAGATTGATTTCAGGGGAGCGACAGGGTGTCCTTTGGACATCCCTGCACCCTTGAAATCGCATTCTGAATTTGCGATTCGCTAATTGCTAATTGTAAATTGAGAATGTCTTCCCATTCATTCCTATGGGCCTCTAGGCCCACAGGAATGAATGGGGAGGTATTCTTTAATTGCGAGTCGCAATTTGCGAGTCGCAATTAAGGAATATTAAGAAATCGCAATTTTGTTTGTGATTTCTTGATGCATTGCATTTTGTGATTCCTCATTTGCGATTCCTTATTTTTCGCAATTAAGGAATCGCAAAAAGCAATATTTATGCATGTGCCTGTTAATTCCGATCCCAGTGGAAAGTAGTGTTTGTTAAGCGAATTTAACCCTGGACTTGTAATCAGGCCTCGGTTATTGGCAGAGGCTGAAATTGGCGCCTATGATGAAGGGGTCAAAGGGGGAGGAGCGGTGGGAGCCTTCCTGCACTATGTCTGCATCCTGCAAGAGAATAAGTCTCAGGTACCTGTGAGCACACAGTGATGGGGTTCACAGGGACACACAGTGGCACATTGGTCCACTTAAAGGATTAACCCAGGATTCCCTCCACAGGTGGGGCCTTTATAGAAAAAGGGAAACGATTTTATGTATCTGAACCCAACACGAATCCCTGACAAGAGAAAAAAAGGTTTCAACGCATTCCGTTGCAACGCATGCATTTTCTACGCATGTGTTACAACGTGAATGCCTGTACCACGCATACCTTTACAAACCTTTTACGATTTTCGTTGTATAACTATGCTTGATAATGAAATACTCATGGTTAATATTTTAATGTTAGTGTAAAATTATGTACTCACGGTTTTTCATTTCTTTCTATGGACAGAACTTCCCTTTTTTCTTCCTCTTGTCCTTTTTCTATTTTTTGTAAAATGCAGTACGTAGAAGTAAGGTACGCAATTACGTAGTTCGTGATGCTCCTCGCCCGATGGACAAGAAGCACAGAAGAGCGTTGATCAAGTAAAATGTTTCTTTTTTTGGTGGGGGGAAGACCCCCTCGCCCACCCCCCTTTTTATTTTTATCTTTAACTCACATTCCTTTACTACGTATCTTGTAGTAAAGGAATGCCTGGTAAAGGTCATACGTGGTAACCACGCATGCGTTGTAAAGCATGCGTGGTAAGTGTATTCGTGGAAAAGGCCGCGTTGTAGTGGCCGTTTCCCAGGAAAAAATATATATAAAAGTGGGAGCCACGCGAGGAAGGAACAAGGGGGTTCAGAGTAGCTAGGAAAGACTAAAGCAATTCTGTGAAAGAATTCAGCTGCAACACACAGATAAAGTTCCCTGAAGCCTGCAGCGGGGCCATCAGGACGAACAATGGGACCAAGCTCATTAAACGCGGCGGGGGTCTCGTAAAATGAGTGGAAGGCACCAGGCGAGGTTAGCCGGCAGATAATGGGATTTCTCGAGTTAGCATTACAGATTGTTCAGAATGAGTATTAATTACCGCTAATTATCTCAGTGCTTTCTTTCCAGATCTGCCAGTGACAAAGAGTGCCCCAGTCCCCTCCCCCGCGCACTCTGCATAGCTCCTTCTGTGACACGGTTCATCTGAGGGCTCTAGGGAGGGGGCTGGGAGTAGATCAGTCCCACCCTGTAGGGGCGAGATACACCTGTATGGTAGTGTCCACCTGTCCATCTGCAGCCCCCTGGATCCAGAGCTCTGGGTGTGGGGGGCACAGCTCTACCTTACTGTCCGAGCCCCCCCAGCTCCCGAGGTCAACAAGGGCCGCAGCCCCTCCACCACGAGCTGCCCTGCAGGGGGCAGTGATCTGTCCCTTCTGCTCCTCTCAAGGGTGATGACCGCTGTGTGGACCTTTCTCAGATGCGCCTCAGCATCCTTCACCCAGGGTGAGAAACAGGGTTGGACTGGGATTAAAAATCGGCCCGGACATGGTAAAAAAAAAGTGGCCCACATTCCATATTGTCTTTCCACAGAACACTGCTTCAGCAAAATTTTATAAAAAGGAGGTGGAGGGAATGTACGAAAAAATGCGTGGATTAGTTTACACTGGTGAAACACACCTGAAAACAAGCGAGGTAACTTATGCTCAGGCCCCTGCCCCCGCTCAATCTTTGACTTGACCAGCTGAAAACCAGCACTCAGCCATCATTTGGCCAGCAGAGAACCAGCACTCAGCCATCACTTGGCCAGCAGAGAACCAGCACTCAGCCATCATTTGGCCAGCAGAGAACCAGCACTCAGCCATCATTTGGCCAGCAGAGAACCAGCACTCAGCCATCACTTGGCCAGCAGAGAACCAGCACTCAGCCATCACTTGGCCAGCAGAGAACCAGCACTCAGCCATCACTTGGCCAGCAGAGAACCAGCACTCAGCCATCACTTGGCCAGCAGAGAACCAGCACTCAGCCATCACTTGGCCAGCAGAGAACCAGCACTCAGCCATCACTTGGCCAGCAGAGAACCAGCACTCAGCCATCATTTGGCCAGCAGAGAACCAGCACTCAGCCATCATTTGGCCAGCAGAGAACCAGCACTCAGCCATCATTTGGCCAGCAGAGAACCAGCACTCAGCCATCACTTGGCCAGCAGAGAACCAGCACTCAGCCATCACTTGGCCAGCAGAGAACCAGCACTCAGCCATCACTTGGCCAGCAGAGAACCAGCACTCAGCCATCATTTGGCCAGCAGAGAACCAGCACTCAGCCATCATTTGGCCAGCAGAGAACCAGCACTCAGCCATCACTTGGCCAGCAGATAACCAGCACTCAGCCATCACTTGGCCAGCAGAGAACCAGCACTCAGCCATCATTTGGCCAGCAGAGAACCAGCACTCAGCCATCACTTGGCCAGCAGAGAACAATCACTCAGCCATCATTTGGCCAGCAGAGAACCAGCACTCAGCCATCATTTGGCCAGCAGAGAACCAGCACTCAGCCATCACTTGGCCAGCAGAGAACCAGCACTCAGCCATCACTTGGCCAGCAGAGAACCAGCACTCAGCCATCATTTGGCCAGCAGAGAACCAGCACTCAGCCATCATTTGGCCAGCAGAGAACCAGCACTCAGCCATCACTTGGCCAGCAGAGAACCAGCACTCAGCCATCATTTGGCCAGCAGAGAACCAGCACTCAGCCATCATTTGGCCAGCAGAGAACCAGCACTCAGCCATCACTTGGCCAGCAGAGAACCAGCACTCAGCCATCACTTGGCCAGCACCAGAGAACCAGCACTCAGCCATCATTTGGCCAGCAGAGAACCAGCACTCAGCCATCATTTGGCCAGCAGAGAACCAGCACTCAGCCATCACTTGGCCAGCAGAGAACCAGCAGTCAGCGATCACTTGGCCAGCAGAGAACCAGCACTCAGCCATAATTTGGCCAGCAGAGAACCAGCACTCAGCCATCACTTGGCCAGCAGAGAACCAGCACTCAGCCATCACTTGGCCAGCAGAGAACCAGCACTCAGCCATCATTTGGCCAGCAGAGAACCAGCACTCAGCCATCACTTGGCCAGCAGAGAACCAGCACTCAGCCATCACTTGGCCAGCAGAGAACCAGCACTCAGCCATCACTTGGCTAGGCTGAGATCTAGCACTCAGCCATCACTTGGCCAGCAGAGAACCAGCACTCAGCCATCACTTGGCCAGCAGAGTACCAGCACTCAGCCATCACTTGGCCAGCAGAGAACCAGCACTCAGCCATCACTTGGCCAGCAGAGAACCAGCACCCAGCACTCAGCCATCACTTGGCCAGCAGAGAACCAGCACTCAGCCATCACTTGGCCAGCAGAGAACCAGCACTCAGCCATCACTTGGCTAGGCTGAGATCTAGCACTCAGCCATCACTTGGCCAGCAGAGAACCAGCACTCAGCCATCACTTGGCCAGCAGAGTACCAGCACTCAGCCATCACTTGGCCAGCAGAGAACCAGCACTCAGCCATCACTTGGCCAGCAGAGAACCAGCACTCAGCCATCACTTGGCCAGCAGAGAACCAGCACTCAGCCATCACTTGGCTAGGCTGAGATCTAGCACTCAGCCATCACTTGGCCAGCAGAGAACCAGCACTCAGCCATCACTTGGCCAGCAGAGAAACAGCACTCAGCCATCACTTGGCCAGCAGAGAACCAGCACTCAGCCATCACTTGGCCAGCAGAGAACCAGCACTCAGCCATCACTTGGCCAGCAGAGAACCAGCACTCAGCCATCACTTGGCCAGCAGAGAACCAGCACTCAGCCATCACTTGGCCAGCAGAGAACCAGCACTCAGCCATCACTTGGCCAGCAGAGAACCAGCACTCAGCCATCACTTGGCCAGCAGAGAACCAGCACTCAGCCATCATTTGGTCAGCAGAGAACCAGCACTCAGCCATCATTTGGCCAGCAGAGAACCAGCACTCAGCCATCATTTGGCCAGCAGAGAACCAGCACTCAGCCATCACTTGGCCAGCAGAGAACCAGCACTCAGCCATCACTTGGCCAGCAGAGAACCAGCACTCAGCCATCACTTGGCCAGCAGAGAACCAGCACTCAGCCATCATTTGGCCAGCAGAGAACCAGCACTCAGCCATCACTTGGCCAGCAGAGAACCAGCACTCAGCCATCACTTGGCCAGCAGAGAACCAGCACTCAGCCATCATTTGGCCAGCAGAGAACCAGCACTCAGCCATCACTTGGCCAGCAGAGAACCAGCACTCAGCCATCACTTGGCCAGCAGAGAACCAGCACTCAGCCATCATTTGGCCAGCAGAGAACCAGCACTCAGCCATCATTTGGCCAGCAGAGAACCAGCACTCAGCCATCACTTGGCCAGCAGAGAACCAGCACTCAGCCATCACTTGGCCAGCACCAGAGAACCAGCACTCAGCCATCATTTGGCCAGCAGAGAACCAGCACTCAGCCATCATTTGGCCAGCAGAGAACCAGCACTCAGCCATCACTTGGCCAGCAGAGAACCAGCAGTCAGCGATCACTTGGCCAGCAGAGAACCAGCACTCAGCCATAATTTGGCCAGCAGAGAACCAGCACTCAGCCATCACTTGGCCAGCAGAGAACCAGCACTCAGCCATCACTTGGCCAGCAGAGAACCAGCACTCAGCCATCATTTGGCCAGCAGAGAACCAGCACTCAGCCATCACTTGGCCAGCAGAGAACCAGCACTCAGCCATCACTTGGCCAGCAGAGAACCAGCACTCAGCCATCACTTGGCTAGGCTGAGATCTAGCACTCAGCCATCACTTGGCCAGCAGAGAACCAGCACTCAGCCATCACTTGGCCAGCAGAGTACCAGCACTCAGCCATCACTTGGCCAGCAGAGAACCAGCACTCAGCCATCACTTGGCCAGCAGATAACCAGCACTCAGCCATCACTTGGCCAGCAGAGAACCAGCACTCAGCCATCATTTGGCCAGCAGAGAACCAGCACTCAGCCATCACTTGGCCAGCAGAGAACCATCACTCAGCCATCATTTGGCCAGCAGAGAACCAGCACTCAGCCATCATTTGGCCAGCAGAGAACCAGCACTCAGCCATCACTTGGCCAGCAGAGAACCAGCACTCAGCCATCACTTGGCCAGCAGAGAACCAGCACTCAGCCATCATTTGGCCAGCAGAGAACCAGCACTCAGCCATCACTTGGCCAGCAGAGAACCAGCACTCAGCCATCACTTGGCCAGCAGAGAACCAGCACTCAGCCATCACTTGGCCAGCAGAGAACCAGCACTCAGCCATCATTTGGCCAGCAGAGAACCAGCACTCAGCCATCACTTGGCCAGCAGAGAACCAGCACTCAGCCATCACTTGGCCAGCAGAGAACCAGCACTCAGCCATCATTTGGCCAGCAGAGAACCAGCACTCAGCCATCACTTGGCCAGCAGAGAACCAGCACTCAGCCATCACTTGGCTAGGCTGAGATCTAGCGCTCAGCCATCATTTGGCCAGGGTGAGAACTAGCGCTGGTGATCGACTAGGGCTTCCACCGGACTGGAAGGGCGGGGCAGCTGCGAGAACCAAGCTTGGGCTTGTAGATGTGGAGCAAGATCCGCCTGACCGACCAGACACCACCCCAGCCCCAGCGACCCTATTATGGGTGAGGGGGCCACACTTTGTGGGGTCCCTGTTTGGGTGCCAACTGAAGGACGGGGCCCTCTAGGGCCCGAGGGTATTTCCACAACCACCTGCTGTAGGAAGGTGGATATCTGACTATATGGTTAGCCCAACTTTTTGCTTAGTGTTTAGCTGGTTTTCGATTTAGTTGGCCTGGGATCCTGCTAATCAGGGCCCCAGACTATCTGCTCACACTTTAAATTGGACTCCATGTACTTTAGGTACATACCTGATTGGGTATTGGGTCACCTTTGTGAGCCCCTGTATAGTGTACCATAGGTACACAGGGCATAGGTGCATCCAAGGTCTACCAGCAGCTGCAGCATGTGTTGTGCCACCCTTGGCTGGCCATCTAAACTGACACCACTGGCTGATCACATAGCTGGGGTACGGTGGTGTAATCACCCCTTACTTAGATATAGTATACCTATATCTACTCTTATAAATAGACATATATGCACCTATAAGTCACTCCTATGGCAGGCCTTAACAATCCTGGAGGCAGAGTGCTTGGTTTTATGTGGGAGGGTGCTCTAGCATGAGCTGAGCCCTTTTGCAGCTTTCCGAACCATGTCCTTATAGCTGTTCTATAATATAGCCATACCATATACTCTTAAGTGCATTATAATCCTCGCGGTTAATGCTAACTTTGGTTTGGCTTTATCGAATCATGTTGTGTAAGGTGTCAAACACTTTGGAATACTACCCCCTCCCCAATTCTGGTGACAGGGGTAGCATTCCACCCTTCTAGAGGGAGAAGACATGTAATTACTGCTTTACCCAGTTAAAGTTAAACAGAGCCTCAGCATCACAAAATGGATGCTGCTGCCACAGACACGAGTCTGACCTCCTGCTGCTGGATGAAACTCCAGCAGGGGAAGCCTGGACAATAGGGTTCCTGTCTTGGGAGGTGCTGGCACCTCCCCCAGAAAGCCTGCTGTGTATTGGGGCAGGAGTGGGTTGAATGAAATGAGACACTGCCTGGGGCACACAAGGTGCTCCATGCATAGCCCGGTTCAAACCAGTTGCTGGGGCACTCCAGCCCCAGATCTGGCGCGAAACTGGACAAAGGGAAAGGGGTGTAACCACCCCCTTCCTAGGTCCCACCCATAGGAGGGACGTAGAAGGTAATCCAGTCCCTTTAATCAGTATAAAGCTAGGAGCTGAGTCTAGAGACTGTAGATTATCCTGAACTGAAACTCTGAAACAAAACTCTGGACCTTCGACATTCTACTGCAACTAGAAGACTGAAGAATCTCCCTTGTGGTCAAGGAGTGACCACCCTGTGCAAACAGGCACCACCAGTAACTTGCTGGTTTGCTTTGTCGACGCTCTCTCTGGAGCCCGAGCACTTAGCTACACAGGAACTGGACTTCCAGACTTCTCTGACCCCGATCCACATCCACAGCAAAGCTGAGACCCATGGCGGACACAAGAGACGTGGGACTGGAGACCCTGGACATCCTGCATTTTGCTACCTGTGCAGCTTCTGAGGCACCCTTGAAATTGTGCATTGAGGATTGAGAAGCCCTAGCCCCGAGCAGCATTTTCACCGACGCACAGCCCTCCACACTCCACGAGTGCCGTGTGGGGTCTGCTCCTGCATTTCAGCTCAACGCGCCTTTCTGGTTGCTAGCCCATTGGCTAGTTAGCCCCCTGAAGGCAAACCTTTCAATTTACATCCCAGACCTGGTTGATCCAGGCTTGCTCCAGCTTCCCTGCAAAGGAGAAGCTCTCCAGACCTTGCTAGTCTGACTCAAAGCCAATCTTCACTTCCTGAGTGGGTTGCGTTTGCCAAGGCTTATTGGGTCCAATCGGGTTACCGACACCTCAGACAGTCAGATCCTCTGTAGGACAGCTCGAATCCATCTCCTGGTCATCGTCGACACCTCCTGCAGAGACAAGCTTCACCACTTCACCTGATTGCATCTCGACATCGCCTGGTTCCTTCCTGGTTCCTTCCTGGTCACTGGCTAGTGACCCAGACTCTGTCCCCTCTGCTTTCAGGTTCTTCACAGCCTCGATCCACCCTTGGATCCAACCGGACATCTTCCTCCTGGTCGCCTGCAGCATTTCTTTGTAGCTCTCCATAGGATTCAGCGACGAAACCCGACGCGAAAAGACACCTATGCACGCGGTTTCCCTGGGTGAGGTAACGCGAGTACTCCAGTACTCCTGTGGGTATTAACTATCCAAGTGTCCTAGTTTAAAGGGGTTTATCCTAGTCCACCCGGAAGTGTCCTAAATCAACTACTTTCTAACTTTGACGTTCCCATTGTATCCCTATGGTAACTCGCGATTCTCTAGGCTCTAGGCCTACTCACTATTCCTGAAGTGGTTCGTATACCACTTACTTAGTATATGGTTTTTGAGGCCCCTAGGGCATAACTGTATTTGGTGCAACTTAAAGTATGCTGATTAGGTAACTTGCAATGTACTTCGACCTCTGACCTCTGAAAGAGTCCAGAGGGGTTGTGTTGGTAATAAATACATATATATTTTATATATAACCTGTGTGGTGTCCTTTCATCTGGTATTCAAGGGATTATATATGGTAAAACAGCTGGCTTCACATGCCAAAAGAGTTTAGCCCAGGACTGTTTTGTCCATGCTACCTGTGGGATAGCTGGTCTATAAGGTTGACTTACAACCATCACCATAAGGGTTGTTTGGACTGGTGCAAGGTGCTCACTAGAATAGTGAACATCATATACCAGGCCAACTTCTCACACCTGCTATGCATTCCCAAATGAAGAGTCGGTCAGACAGTAGAGAATACAAAAGTATTTTATTCAGAATATACTCTGCAGAGGAGCCCAGTCAGGCCTTCACCCTAAGATGGTTGCCGAGCGGGACTGACTCCCCCCAGACATGCTAATACATGATAAACCCTTCAGGAGACTTCGGCCATGCCTCTTGTGGAAAAGTACCGGCTTGAGCCAGGCATGAACAAATGAGGTACAGCGAGATAAACTAACACCTGCTAGTACTATCAGTACTCCAAGGCCAATGTGCCGAGTCTCAGCGTCTCCTAACGTGGGAGCAGAGCTACACATACAGAAAGGAATGCATGAAAGGAACATCTATTTATTAGCAAGTCGGGCTCCAACTTTGAACAGGAGAGAAAATAATAACAGTTTACAGTTTGCAGTTTTGCTGCAGCACGTGGCAAGCAAAATGAAGCCTAGTGCGAGCGCGGTCCAAGCAGTCGTCTAGTAGTTGTGAAATACAAAATGGAGGCACACAGGCTAACAAAACTCACAGGTTGCAAGGATAACTCGGTGGGTTGCATAATGCAAATGCAAATGGCGTCTATTTAGCCAAATAATGCTAAGGAAACATAGTACATATAAATGCATAGCGGGAAAGGGATTTTCAAGCCTAACAAGGGGTCAGTTTTATTCCCCTGTGCCCCCCAACGAATTTGTGCGAAATTTTTCTTGTGAAGGTGGATGATGAGCGAGAGTAAATCGATAGGCATCCCCAACTCCTGTAATACCATCTAAAGTTTGTTACGTGGGACCAGGTCAAAGGTTGACTTATGGTCAGCAAAGGCGGCGTACAAGCTGCCCTTGCCAAGAACTACTGTCCGCCAATATATTAGATTAAATTGGAAAACATGGCCTATGGTACTAATGTGTGCCTGTAAACCTGACTGGAGTGGACTTAAGATGTCATTTTCGTCTATCCACCCTTGGACCTTTGCCAGGACAAGTCGGGCCACCTCTTTTTGAATCAAATCTATTTGGCTTATTGGCCTATAATTTCCTGGCATGGATTTGTCCCCTTTTTTTATAAGCAGGGATAATCTCCACCCCCCCCACCAACTGTCCGGGATCGGGGCACCTTGGGCATTAGCATTTTTCTAATAACACTATATACCGGCTCCATTTAGCCTTATCCTGCAAGAAAATGTCTGCAGGAACACTGTCAGTACCTGGTGCTGTCCTGCCTGTGATGGCACAAAGGGCAGCACTCACGTCCGTTAACTCAAATGCTTTGCCAGTTAAGTAGTGATAGATCGGGAAGGGTTTGCTCTCCTCTGCATCATCAGTGGCATATTGTGAAGCAAAGTAATTAACCCAGGTGTGGGATTCAACACGACTTTGGACCATGGGAGCAAATCTACCTCTACCCCATTTTACCAGGTTTTAGAAGTGTTGAGTGTTATTCTTACGACAAGCTAATTTTAAATCCTGCCATCTATTTTCATCCCAGATTTTTTTAGCATTTGCCATCACCTTCTTATAAGTTTTCCTAGAGTTTTGCAATTTAATCGAATCTCCTGATCCAATAGTCTCCCCTAGGACTCCACAGGCTTGTTTACACTTGTTATTGTACCAATGGTGCCGTGACTGAGTACCCTTCGCCTTGGCTCTCATAGGTCTTTGGAAACATGAGCGCATTTTAGTAAATAATGTATTATGCAAGGATGTTATTTCTTTAAGAGGTTTGGAAATGAGGAGTGAGATCTCCATCTCTGCTAGGATATTTTCAACATCTTTGGTGATAGTAGAAAAGATTTCCGGACTTTCTAAGATCATCGGCCATTTTAGTCGCCGCATGTCATTGGTAGTCTGCAGACCACCAGTGGTGAGAGAGTTATGGGTTTGTGTTTGTAATTTCCCAAATTCAAACATAGAACATGTTGGATTATGATCACTCTCCACACGATTCAGCACTACCATAGCCACAAGTGTATGCCATTATTTTAAACTAATTAGAAGATAGTCAATACGGCTAAAATGGTGGCCATTGTTAAACATGTTAGCCTCATGCCTATCGGAAATGGTTCTCTGTTGGCCACCATTAAGCCGTGTTCTAAGCATATAGCTTTGTGTTGAATTGCTGCTTCTGTCCATCTTTTGATTGGGGATATTTCCAGGCATGGGATAACACGCTGAGCATCTTCCTCACCCGCTAAGTCATTTTCCTTACGGTCGAGGGGCTCAAAAGTGGAGTTTATGTCCTCCGCTATAACAACAGAGGCGGCCTAGGAGAGATTATCTAAAAACTCGCCTAAGGCGAGTATTGTTTTGGACCTTTACCCCCCACTATGTCCTCTTGCATATACAGTATTAATGTCAATGTTGCCATAGAGGCCACACACCAACGGGATGGCAAGTATATCATTACTCTCTATCGGAAGCGCCAATACCTTAAGGCCGATATCCTGTCGAACCCATATTGTTAGGCGCCCCGATGGGCGACCCTTGCCCCGTTGGATAGCTGGGATGTAATAGTTTAAATACTACAGATGATAACAGACCATGTTTCTTGAAAAGTACATATATCGTGCTTTTCAACGAAGGTGTTCCAGTCAGGGAAACGCCCTTGATTCTCAACCCAGCGATGTTCCATGATAAGAGCACTAATCTACGGGGGCGTGAATCAGGTGTCAGCCCATCCCTAGGATCTACGGTCCCTGGTGTGTGACCTGCCTTGCTCTCTATTCTAGTAGAGCAGGACAGCTTAGGAGGCGATTTAGCTTCAAGATGGAGTGCCATGAGCTTGGTGGTGTGTACTTGTTTGATGGTATGAGTAAAGGCAGCGGGGTTGAAAGAAACCTTCAATCTATCTCTCGAAGAGCTGACGCACCAGTTTGAGATGTTACAGGATAGGTTAATGTGTGTAAGAACAAGGGTACCCCTGACACAAATTCCTAAATCAGGGAAAATAACTAGAATGTAGGGGGCAAGATGGCGGCCGCTTGAGTCTAGTGAGCGTCACTCCCTGTCTCACCTGTGAGTTTAGATGGTTTGGAGCTGCTAAGGAGTCGCCGAAGGAGCTGCCGTGGAGAACGGCTGTAGCGGTAATTGAAAACGGGGCCCAGGATTCACAAAGAGACGGTCGGCAGAAGGGCAAAAGTGGCGATTGACATTGTTGGCACTAAAGACCATGGGAGACCGGGGATTACTGCTGCTGCTGTACCAGAGGCTATTACAGTCGCACCGGAGGGGCCAGGACAGGGGAAAGCAGTTACAGTCCCTGCTATGTTTTCTGGAAAGACCGAGGGGAAGACTGTTGGTGGTGGTAAACATCCTAAACCAGCGCTGGCACTAAATTCGCCGGTCAGTGGGAGTGCTGTTGATATCACCAGGGACCAGAGTATACCCGGGCAGCAGAAAACAGGGACTGGGGGTAATTTGAACTCCGGCGGTGAGGGGGGAGAGCAGAGTGACAGCCTTGAAAGTGGGCCTTTCTCTCAGACAGTGGAAGAGACATGTGCAATGGGACGAAAAGAGACCGTTAACGCGGAAGAGATGGAGGGGATCAGCAATGGGACTGTGGCTATAAATCTTTTTAGTGGGCAACCACACCAGCGCACTATTCCCTTTAGCATCGCGCCAGCGGAGGAGATTAATGGTAAAGGAGCTCCCAGCTCAGTGGACCCCCTGGATGGAGACCGTTTTTTTTCCCATGCTGAGGAGTCAGACACCGATATCACAGCTAACTCTGAGAGTGGTAGCCTCACCTCAGAGGAGGAGGATGAGGAGGATGACAGCCCCCCTAAAACAGCTGACACTCTTAAAAAAAACACACCCCGACATAGCCGCAGTAAGGCTAAGCTAACTCCCTCGCACAGTGATGGGTCTGAGACCAGCGACAACCTTCAGTGGGACTACGCACAGGCAGCGATAAGCCTAACAGGCTCAGGGGGCTCAAGGGCGCGAGGAGGTGATCGTAAGGGATCTAGGGGCGAATCTCATTCACCGCCATCAAATACCCTGATATATGAGATGCTTAAATCTATCCAAAGCGAGGCAAGACAAGAGCACAAATGGCGACTATGAAGATACAGGGGGCCATAAGGAAGAACATGAAGGCCTGGTCAGAAGTCATTGCCTGAACTGCAGCCTTGGAAGAGAGGAATGTTGAGCTTGAGTCTGGGCTTCAGAGTACTGTCAACAAAACCACAGCTAATGATGATAAGCTAGGGGACATAATGTGGAAACTCGAGGACTCCGAAAATAGGCTACGGCGGAATAACCTCCGCCTCCTCGGGATTGAGGAGAAAGTAGAGGGCCAGGATATTAGAGGTTTTGTCATGAAGCTGTTTCAAGCCGCGTTCCCGGACCTCTCTCATTGGTCTTGGGAAAGCGAGATCCAAAGAGTTCATCGCTTTCCTCTAATGTTGAAAAAAAACCCGGACCCCGGAGCTAAACCAAGGGCCATTCTGTTTTTTTTGGGCAATTTTTTGTTAAGGCAAGCCATCCTTGAGAAAGCCCGACCTGAGGCTAAGCGATCGGCAGAGGGACATTTATTTTTCGTCCTCCCAGACTTTTGCCACGCAACTGTGGAACGCAGGTGGCGATTGCACCTCCTGATAACCCCATTCCAAAAGAAGGGCTGCGTGGTCTTCCTAATGAACCCTGCACGGTTAAAGGTCATCTTCAAGGGCAAGATCCGGGTGTTCACCTCAGAAATACAGGCCGAGGAGTACCTTAAGGAACTTCCTGATGTCTGACATCTGATGTTTAGTGGCCTGTGGATTTCGGACTGTGGTTAGGGTGGCAAGAGCAGTCTGGGATTGAGCTCTGAGCACTTGGTATGGCTTATCCGCTACACGCTATATGCTGATGTTTAATTGGCTAATTTCTTCTTTGGGTTCTCCTTTTTGCTCCTTTTCTTCTTCAGGAAGGATATATAGACAGGGAGTAACCTTGGGGCACTCGGGAAGTGGGAGGCATCATATGGGTCGGTTGACCTATTTTGCCTGTTTTTGGGGTTGGGGATGGGTTCAGGGTGAGGTGGGGGTAGGGCGAACTAGGGTGGGGGAGGAGCTGCGGGAGGAGGCATGTACAGGGTTTGAGGTTACCTTTGGAAAAAATCGAAATGAAGCTAGATTGCTATAGGGGACTGGCTGTTTTTTTTGCTCTCTCTTCCTTTTCCTTGCTGTTTTTTTTCATAGGCATATTTGTTAGAAAGTATGGCTAGTATCCGAATAGCCACTATTAACATTTGTGGACTAAATGCCCCTGTTAAACGGCGCCGGGTTAGAGAAGATCTGAGTTTCCTGCGGGCAGATATTATCTGCCTTCAGGAGACGCACATCGAGGCTAGCCGGGCCGGCACAAACTGCTGGACATTGATGGGTATCAATTAGTTTCTTGGACCAGATTGGAGGCTAAAACCAAAGGAGTGGCAATTTTGGCTCGTATGGGGAAGATGAGTGTAATTCGATCCTCGGTGGATAGTCTCGGCCGTTGGGTTATAGTACATGGTAGATTTCTTGATAAAAATGTTACTATGTGTTCTATTTATGGCCCTATACTTGATGACCCAGAACTATATAAGTGGCTAAGTGTGGAGCTGGTCGGCTGGCCTTCACCACTCATTATTTGTGGTGATCTCAATATTAATTTGGGTTGCGAATGGATGAATCAACCTAGGGTGTCTTACGTAGGGAGAAAACCCAAAGTCTATCAGGCCCTGCGCTATCTTATGGAGCTACACGGGCTGATTGATGTATGGGCTGTACTAAAGCAGAAGGACCCGGGATTTACTTTTTTTTCGGCACCACATAAGACTTGTTCCAGGCTGGATTATTTTTTTATCTCTCCTGCTCTCATGTTAGGCTCTAGTATTACGAGGTTTCCAAGAGTCATGTCAGACCACAATCCGCTTGTACTCGAGGTCAAGGTACAAATCTGTAGAAATAAACCGGATGCTTGGACCTTTAATCGTGGTTTGTTTACGGATAGTAAATACACTGAAGTTATGGCTCCCTGGATCTCGACATTTTTAGAGGAAAATTAAAATAGTACTGGGATCCAAAATGTATGGGATACGCTCAAGGCTGGGATCAGGGGGGGAGACAACTCGGTATGGGTGGGAAAGCCAGAGAGAAGAGAAGGTGAAAATGCAGAGATTGTATAAAGACCTAGAAGAAGCCGAGATATTATTGGCTCAAGTAATACTAGGGGGTAGAGACAGTGATTCGGCTCAAACTCAGACCATCATAGCCAAGTCAGCCATCACAGAAGTGTCACAGGCTAAAGCGGCAGGGAAATTTATGGGATGGCGTTCCAGAATGTTTGAAAATAGTGAAAGAGCGGGACAGGTATTAGCTGCAAGAATTAGAGAAAGAGAATCTGCCTCTCGGATTAATGCTATCCTGGTTTGGTGACAGAGGAGGGGGCAATTGCGCTAGCTTTTTAAAAATACTATCAAAAATTATATCATGAGGATACTCTTGATAATGACATTTTGCAGGCTGAGATTCAGGAATATTTAAAAGATGTCGAGGTTGATGCCTTGTCCACTGAGGAGTTGAGAATTTTGGATGCTGAAATTAGAATAGACGAGCTCTGGCAAGCAATAGACTCTCTTCCGGCGGGCAAAGCGGTAGGCCCGGATTTTATACCGGGCGAATTGTACAAAATTTTTTGGCAACAACTTACTCCTGTTATGCTGGAGCTGTTTCGTAGGGTCCAAAGGGGGGAGGCACCCCCGGAATCATGGCGAAGAGCCAGAATTGTTGCCTTTTTAAAGAAAGGCAAGAATCCAATTGAGACAGGATCTTATCGGCCCATCACGCTCATAGTGATGTCAAAATTTATGCCAAGATCCTCGCTAATCGGCTCTCCTGGATGATCAAGAAGCTAGTATCCCCACAACAACACAGGTTCATCCCCGGAAGAGAAACGATAGACCATATACGCCGCACTATTGCCCTTTTTGATTTCACCAAGGTTTCAGGAGACCCTATGGCTTTAATTCTGCTGGATGCGGAGAAAGCTTTTGACAGGGTCTCCTGGCCTTTTTTATGGGCCGTTTTATGGCATTATGGTCTAGGTGATGGGTTTATCTGCGCTATTCGGAGCATGTACCAACAGCCCACGGCTCAAATTTCGGTCATGGGAAGACAGACAGGTATAATCACCATTCTAAGAGGCACTCGCCAGGGTTGCCCATGTTCCCCCTTATTATTTGCCATTTATATTGATCCTTTAATTAAAAAATTCCTTTCTAATATTTTGATACAACCGGTTAGAGCCAAAGGAGGAGATACTAAAATCCTTGGGTACGCGGATGACCTTGCCATATTGACTGATTCCCCACAGATTGCTTTGGCAGAAATCCAGAGTTTGACAACAAAGTTTGGTAAGATCTCAGATACCATCTTAATGACTCCAAAACACAAATAATTTGCAACGAGAAAATCAGCTTGATAGACTCACGTGTGGTTGGCAAGGCAAAATACTTGGGGATCGAGCTGAGTGCCAAACCTGAGGAGATCGTAGAGATCAATTTTGTTCCTTTATTAAGTAAAATTGACTCTGAGGCGCGTAGGATTAATAATTTGCATTTAACTCTGATGGGGAGATGCAATGTAGTTAAAATGATTTTTTTACCAAAGATTTTGTATTTTTTCAGAGCTATTCCCTTGCTAGTTGATTTGATATGGTTTAAGAAAATTGAGCGAATTATTTCTTGGTTTGAATGGGCCAGAAAAAGACCCAGACGGGCTATGAAATATATGACTCTACCTAGGGAAAGGGGAGGCTGGGCGCTACCGAATTTTCAATGCTATTACTGGGCAATTACGCTGCGGCGTTTAGGTTTGTTATTAGATGGCGAGGAACCAATCTGTGCTGACATCTCTATTTATCGTTTGATTTACGGAGAAGAAGCTAAAGGATTGCTTTTCAGACATATTGATTTTGCTTATTTTAAACGGGTAAGGTTTAGGACCTTGCTGGCAGCCTTTAAGGTGTGGACACCCGTGAGAAAATTATTTAAAATCGGAAGATTACATATATATATACTCCTGTCACTGGCAATACTCTTTTGGCAGAAATTTTCAGGGATGGTTATTTTAGAGAATGGAATACGCAAGGAGTTTTGGCAATAGGGGACATTGCTTTGGAAACAGGGGTTATGTCTTTTGAATGTATTAGACAGAAATTCGGTATAAACAACCGGTATTTCTTTAAATTTTTGCAGATACGTGATTTTTTGAGTCGTAAAAGGGTTAGCTGGGTCCATATTCCGCTGGTTGATGCGATCCAGGGTGGTCAATCAACTATCTCCACGCTGTATAAAATGGTAAATGAAACCAGATGTGACGATCTGGATAAACACTTTGGTCGTTGGCTGAATGTCGTACAGGCAGGACAAGAAATATGCGAAGAGTCATTAGGCTTCAGTCAAACAGCAACCATATCTGCAAACCTCCAGGTTCAATGTTTCAAGATCTGGTTAAATCTCTATGTTAACCCACATCGTATTCATCAATGGGGTGGGGTGGATGGAGTTAATTGCCCTAGATGTGGGGAATTTGCTGTTGATAGTGTTCACATGTTTGCCTTATGCTCCAGTCTGACCTCATTGCTGGTTGCGGTCGAGCAACGGCTGGAACAGATGTTTGGTTACTTGATCAAACTTTCACCACTGCTGGTAATGTTAGGAATAGCGGATATGGATATGAATGTATCAGAAAGAAAGTTATTATTTATTTCGATGGCCACACTGAGATTGAGCATTGCAACGGTTTGGTTGGATCCTGCCCCCCCGAGATTTCACGAATGGTTTAGTAAATTTATCAACATCGGGAAATGGGAATTGTTGGTCTTTAAAAGGAGAGGCCCGAGGGCTCGGAGGGAGGGGGAACGGATCTGGGAGCCCCTCTTAAACTGGTTGAACTCTAGGAGTTACGGATGGGGGTAGAATGTCAACTTTCGAGACCCAATGGGTCTAGGGTTATCTTTCTTGTGCTGGTTCTCCTGTTTTCTTTATGGCTTTTTGGTTCCTCTCCCTTATAAGCTTGATATGTATAGTCGGCTGGTTCCGCAAAGTGGTTTTTTGTCTATTTTATGTATCCTGTTCTGCGACACTCCTGCAGCCCCGGGGGGGGGGGGGGGGAGGGAAGGGTGGAGGGTGGTGGAAAACTTGTGAAAAAGATGGGGAATGACAAAGATTTAATGTATGTTGATTTTTCTTTTTTCTATTTCTGAATATGTTCTTTTGTCATTCTTCTAATAAAAATTTTAAAAAATAAAAAATAAAAAAAATAACTAGAATGTAAATATCACAATATAGTAAAGTTGAAGATATTCGTGGACCTAAATATTACATACAAAAAACAGGAGGGGAAGGCAGAGTAAATAGAGAAGGATTCTTACTCCACTGACTTACTTTCATAAACATAAAGAATCCAACTAAAGGTCAGAGGGAAGTGTTCACCACAGTGGTGTGGTGAACACTTCCTTCTGACCTAAATATTACATGTCATAAATATATACATGCAACCTCTAATCCATGGTATCAAAATTATTTTTATTATTTTTACAAATCAATTATACTGAATGTACACATTAAAAAAGGAGAGAAAACATATAATCCTCTATATTCAAATTTGCACTGTGATCTGGCAGTATGGTTCAAAAATCAATTCCCATATTGACCCAAAATCAAGTACATTTCGCACAGTGTCAATAGTAGATGTGTTTGAAATGAAGTTGTTTACAATAATTCAATTTGTATCAAGACATATGTATAGTGAACAAATAATCACTTCATTATATACAGAGGACATTAATTTCTGGCATGGCTCTTGGAAATCTGTGTCCTACACGTGTTTCGGCTGTGCGCCTTCATCAGGAAGCCATGTACATAATCAATGAAACCTCGTGGATGACTTCTGAATTAGGGTCGGGTGGGCCTTAAACTTGATATAGGGTAATTGGGCCTTTTTTCCAATGGAACCCAGACTGAATAGGACCTAAGCTGTGGAAGTCATTTGGTCCAAAGTGGATAGCCAGGAAATGGTTAGTAATGATGGCAGGGAAAGCATGGCTACAATACACTGCACGGTAGAGTTGAAAAAATACAACAGGCGGTGAACATCGTAAAGGGCAAAGGAACTCACGATGTTACAATCGTTTCGGTTGGGCAGTGGAAAGAATATTCGAGCTACGATCCCAGAACAGTCGGTAGCAATTCGGTGTGTATTGCCGTGCCTTTCGGTCAGGGTGCCGTTTGTGAGCGCAGTGCCATGATCGGCGTCTTATAGTGCAAAAATCAGAAACGGGGGTAGGTTATTTTAATCTCTAAACCCTCCTCCGGGAGGATATATTTAAGGCGAATGTTAGTTTTAAAGAGGTGTTGAGTGAGAATATCAGAGACCACCAGATTTTCAACAAAATCACGATGCAATAAGGGAAATGCAATGGCATCAGGGACTGCCCCCGGGTAAGAGTGTCTTTTAGCCCCTACGATGAAGTTGAAGTTGAAGTTGGGGGAATTTATAGAGTGCGCGTATACCAAAAAGGTTTCATGGCGCTAATGATGTTGTCCCTTATTACAGGCCAACACCCCCTCACCCGCCGGAACCAATGAATGCACTTATTTATTAAGGTGCCCACATCCTCTTTATGTAAACTGGGGGACAGCTTTGGTACATTTACCAGGTATACAGTTTGTTTCATGTCTGGAGTCCTGGCAGAGATGTGTGGGACTGGGAACGTGTTTGCCTGATGGGAAGCAAAACTAGGTAAGGAACCTCGGACCTTACTAAGGTTAGTATTAGTAAATTGCCAGGGACCTACCCTGTATTGGGCAGCCCAACTGGGACTGGAATGTCTAAAATCTTGGTGAGCGACCTTGGGACTCAAAGTTAGATTTTCACTGCCTGCTCTGTATATGTTATGGACTATAGCGCCTCCTGGCACAGGAAGAATGATGCGGCAACACTCGTGTTGGATCCTGGGGGCTGTACTTCCTTCACCCGCCCGGCTCATCAAGGTAGGGTCCCACACAGCTGACCCTCGCTGTCGGCTTTAGCGCCTCGTGGCGCGGGAAGAATGATGCCACAACACTCGCGTTGGAGCCTGGGGACTGTGGTTCCTTCCTTCCCCTGCCCTGCTTGTCAAGGTAGGGTGCTACACGTATTTATTTGTTTGTTAAACGGTGTGTAAGTCACCTTGTGCTGCATGTTTGTTGTATGGTGTATAAGTCAGCATGTGCTACACATAAACATTTCTTTGTTAAATGGTGTGTAAATCACATTGTGTTGCACGTTTGTTGTATGGTGTGTAAGTCACCCTGTGCCACACGCATTGTTTTCTGCCCCAAGGTCATAGCGGCTGTATGGGTAGGAGTCAACAATCTTTTCATTTTTCCCCAGACCTTTGTATATATAGTATGTCGGTTGGATGTGGGCATTCCCTGCTGTTTCAGGTCTCACCAATCACACATTTTTTTTTTTTTTATTTATAGAGGAGGACGATGTGAGATATTTTATATTATGCTGTATAGTTATCTACCCATCTTCTCTATGCTTCTCAAATCTTCTTATTTTCTTTTCTTTTCCTGTATATTTTGCATTTCTTTTTATTCTGTTTACTTCATTTCCTCTTATATATTTTCTTGTTCATTTTTCTGTATCATTTCATTTCATGCTCACTCTGGTTCTTCTTTCTATTTATGCTTTGTTTCTTGCAGTTGTGGGTTGTTTTCCCTCTTGCAGTTTCTGTACTGTTGCTCGTTTTTCATTATTGTGTTTTGTTGTCAGAACCCTGTTCGAGTTTTCAGTTTATTTTTGTGTTGTGTAAGGAGGGAGGATGTGTATTAACCTGTATTGTAGTTATCTTGTTACTTTCTCCCTAGCTGGTCATGTGCATCTCCTGGGCTAATGACCGCTTCCAGTAAATGAATCAAGGGGGGGCAGGGATGGAAGACACACATCTGGAGCCAGCAGGACTTCACTCTATTTTTACCAGTGCCTATCAGTCACTTGTGGAGCCATCGATCAGCAAACAGCCATCGATCAGAAGGAATGCGCTGTCCTGGTCGGACAGAGGTCACCTTAGAGTGACTCAATTCATTCCTAGAAGGCAGGAGTCAGTTCAGGAAGAAAGTGTGTGCTTCCCGGGGCCTGGGAACAGGAAGTGTCAGGAGCTTCACTTCAAACACAGTGGCTGTTAGTACATGCAATGGAGCAAGCTCTGATTAACCCCTTGCATGCTCGTGACCGAACCATTCCGTCACGACCCACGGCGGTGCTGTGCTGGTGACGGAATGGTTCCATCACGGCCCGGCCGCCGTGCCTGCACGGCATCAATTTCGCGCCTGCGCCGCACGTTCTATTGAGAGGGCGGGGCCGTGACGGAGCCATTCCGTCACCAGCACAGCACCGCCGTGGCTCGTGATGGAGTGGTACCGTCACGAGCATGGCGACGCCGCGCGGCCCCCCTCCCCTCTAGCGCCGCGGCAGAATTACCGCCGCGGCTAAGGGGTTAAGATGGGTCAACGAGCTGACGTCACACAAAGGCGACTGTCTTCCATTCATACAGACGAGCTGACGTCACACAAAGGCGACTGTCTTCCATTCATACAGACGAGCTGACGTCACACAAAGGCGACTGTCTTCCATTCATACAGACTGCACAGAGGACACAGAAGGGCCCAGATCTGGTACCCAATCAGCGGCAGTGAGTGCTCGCGCCACACTCATCACACGGGTATCAGGTGATTGGGGTGAGTGGGCCTCTCGAAGGGCTCTCCACCTGAACCACAGGTACCTGCTGTACTGTACCCAGAGCCGGCTTTAGGGCGGTTCAACTGGTGCCACCGCACCGGGTGCTGACTCTACAAGGGGGCGCCGTGTTTGGAAGTATTTCATGGCTTTAAAAGCACCTGCTGCTGCATTGCTGGCCTCTGCAATGTTGAAACAAAAATTTAAATGTCAAGATAACACAGTGATTCATGTTCTTCCTGGAGAGAGAAGGAGTTTTGTCAAGTTGAAGTTTAAACTCATTTTATGGTAGCACAGAGAGTTAATGTGCCTGCTGCAAAGAATGTGTACCATGCAGATCACAAAGTGCATAGAGTTTAAATAGGTCAGTGTTTTTGTCACAGAGATCCTTTTGGTACTAGCAGTGTACATGTTAAAATCCTAACATGGAACAGCGAGCGAGCTAATAACTGTCATCAAAGAGCAGCATGCTAACTGAAAGGTATAGATTAGAGCACTATGATGTTTTCCTCCATTTTTCATTATTCTAATGTTTCAAAAAGGATTCACTTTCGTAAAGGAAAATCCTTATTATGAAATGTAGCCCCCAACCATGGCGTTATATTTTAAATTCTGGGTCTTTGCTACTCCAGACCAAGCACTCTCAAACTATAATGCCTACCAGTATTTATTTCGAAAGTTTCATATAGCGCGAACAAGACCCTTGTGGGTATCAGAGCGCTTTACAAGTAAAAATCGCAGACACATAGGCATATGGTAAATAATATATAGTTCCATATAAATCAAGAGTCGTATAATCACAGTAACCTAGGCTTCGCCAAGAGAAGAGATGTCACTTATTTTTTGAAAGATGCAGTAGAGGGATTCAGTCCAGTTTCTGGGGGCCGAGCATTCCAGATCCGGGCGCCATCCCCGAGAAGGAACGGGTATATGTTTTCTCCCGGCACTGGCGTACATTTAGCTGCATAGCGCCAACACAGGCACCCTAAAGCCATGATGCACTGGGCAGGATTTGTTTGTGTAGGAAGGGGCACTTTCCTGAACAAACAAAATGCTTAGAGGTATATTCCTGTTTGTACGTGTGCTGCAGAAGAGCACTCATGCAAAGAGGAAGGAATGAGACGAACTGACGATATCCCTCCTCGGTACGCCTCTCTCGCGTAGGGACACAACTTTGTCACAAACTCAGATTTACTGTTTTTAGTAAATTTGGGTTTCATCAAAATACATGGGTGGATGCGCGGGAACGCCCCACCCATGTAACGCCTACCCCGCGCATTGCAACGCAATGCAACACAAGGCACTGTGTTGAATTACTTTTTGTTTCACAAAGCCACTCGAGGCAACACAAGGCAGTCTTTTCGTAGATGTGTAAAGTTTGGCTTGCATTTTGTATCATGGGTACGAAAAAAGGGGAGAAACCACAAATGTTAGTAAATGTGGGACGGTGTGAAGCAATCGTGAGACACGTTTCTCTCTCTTACACATGCGCACACAGACACACACACATCAGGCAGCAGCCTGGGCCTCTGCGTGGGGGTGTGGACTGCGCATGCGTGAGGGTCACTCTCTCACACACGCGCTCACAGACACACACATCAGGCAGCAGCCTGGGCCTCTGCATGGGGGTGTGGACTGCGCATGCGTGAGGGTCACTCTCTCACACATGTGCACACAGACACACACATCAGGCAGCAGCCTGGGCCTCTGCATGGGGCTGTGGACTGCGCATGCGTGAGGGTCACTCTCTCACACACGCGCACACAGACACACACATCAGGCAGCAGCCTGGGCCTCTGCATGGGGGTGTAGACTGCGCATGCGTGAGGGTCACTCTCTCACACACGCGCTCACAGACACACACATCAGGCAGCAGCCTGGGCCTCTGCATGGGGGTGTGGACTGCGCATGCGTGAGGGTCACTCTCTCACACATGTGCACACAGACACAAACATCAGGCAGCAGCCTGGGCGTCTGCATGGGGGTGTGGACTGCGCATGCGTGAGGGTCACTCTCTCACACATGTGCACACAGACACACACATCAGACAGCAGCCTGGGCCTCTGCATGGGGGTGTGGACTGCGCATGCGCGAGGGTCACTCTCTCACACATGTGCACACAGACACACACATCAGGCAGCAGCCTGGGCCTCTGCATGGGGGTGTGGACTGCGCATGCGTGAGGGTCACTCTCTCACACACGCGCACACAGACACACACATCAGGCAGCAGCCTGGGCCTCTGCATGGGGGTGTGGACTGCGCATGCATGAGGGTCACTCTCTCACACACGCGCACACAGACACACACACATCAGGCAGCAGCCTGGGCCTCTGCATGGGGGTGTGGACTGCGCATGCGTGAGGGTCACTCTCTCACACACGCGCTCACAGACACACACATCAGGCAGCAGCCTGGGCCTCTGCATGGGGGTGTGGACTGCGCATGCGCGAGGGTCACTCTCTCACACATGTGCACACAGACACACACACATCAGGCAGCAGCCTGGGCCTCTGCGTGGGAGTGTGGACTGCGCATGCGTGAGGGTCACTCTCTCACACACGCGCTCACAGACACACACATCAGGCAGCAGCCAGGGCCTCTGCATGGGGGTGTGGACTGCGCATGCGTGAGGGTCACTCTCTCACACACGCGCTCACAGACACACACATCAGGCAGCAGCCTGGGCCTCTGCATGGGGGTGTGGACTGCGCATGCGCGAGGGTCACTCTCTCACACATGTGCACACAGACACACACATCAGGCAGCAGCCTGGGCCTCTGCATGGGGGTGTGGACTGCGCATGCGTGAGGGTCACTCTCTCACACACGCGCACACAGACACACACATCAGGCAGCAGCCTGGGCCTCTGCGTGGGGGTGTGGACTGCGCATGCGTGAGGGTCACTCTCTCACACACGCGCTCACAGACACACACATCAGGCAGCAGCCTGGGCCTCTGCATGGGGGTGTGGACTGCGCATGCGTGAGGGTCACTCTCTCACACACGCGCACACAGACACACACATCAGGCAGCAGCCTGGGCCTCTGCATGGGGGTGTGGACTGCGCATGCGTGAGGGTCACTCTCTCACACACGCGCACACAGACACACACATCAGGCAGCAGCCTGGGCCTCTGCATGGGGGTGTGGACTGCGCATGCGTGAGGGTCACTCTCTCACACACGCGCACACAGACACACACATCAGGCAGCAGCCTGGGCCTCTGCATGGGGGTGTGGACTGCGCATGCGTGAGGGTCACTCTCTCACACACGCGCACACAGACACACACATCAGGCAGCAGCCTGGGCCTCTGCATGGGGGTGTGGACTGCGCATGCATGAGGGTCACTCTCTCACACACGCGCACACAGACACACACACATCAGGCAGCAGCCTGGGCCTCTGCATGGGGGTGTGGACTGCGCATGCGTGAGGGTCACTCTCTCACACACGCGCTCACAGACACACACATCAGGCAGCAGCCTGGGCCTCTGCATGGGGGTGTGGATTGCGCATGCGCGAGGGTCACTCTCTCACACATGTGCACACAGACACACACACATCAGGCAGCAGCCTGGGCCTCTGCGTGGGAGTGTGGACTGGGCATGCGTGAGGGTCACTCTCTCACACACGCGCTCACAGACACACACATCAGGCAGCAGCCAGGGCCTCTGCATGGGGGTGTGGACTGCGCATGCGTGAGGGTCACTCTCTCACACACGCGCTCACAGACACACACATCAGGCAGCAGCCTGGGCCTCTGCATGGGGGTGTGGACTGCGCATGCGCGAGGGTCACTCTCTCACACATGTGCACACAGACACACACATCAGGCAGCAGCCTGGGCCTCTGCATGGGGGTGTGGACTGCGCATGCGTGAGGGTCACTCTCTCACACACGCGCACACAGACACACACATCAGGCAGCAGCCTGGGCCTCTGCGTGGGGGTGTGGACTGCGCATGCGTGAGGGTCACTCTCTCACACACGCGCTCACAGACACACACATCAGGCAGCAGCCTGGGCCTCTGCATGGGGGTGTGGACTGCGCATGCGTGAGGGTCACTCTCTCACACACGCGCACACAGACACACACATCAGGCAGCAGCCTGGGCCTCTGCATGGGGGTGTGGACTGCGCATGCGTGAGGGTCACTCTCTCACACACGCGCACACAGACACACACATCAGGCAGCAGCCTGGGCCTCTGCATGGGGGTGTGGACTGCGCATGCGTGAGGGTCACTCTCTCACACACGCGCACACAGACACACACATCAGGCAGCAGCCTGGGCCTCTGCATGGGGGTGTGGACTGCGCATGCGTGAGGGTCACTCTCTCACACACGCGCACACAGACACACACATCAGGCAGCAGCCTGGGCCTCTGCATGGGGGTGTGGACTGCGCATGCGTGAGGGTCACTCTCTCACACACGCGCACACAGACACACACATCAGGCAGCAGCCTGGGCCTCTGCATGGGGGTGTGGACTGCGCATGCGCGAGGGTCACTCTCTCACACATGTGCACACAGACACACACATCAGGCAGCAGCCTGGGCCTCTGCATGGGGGTGTGGACTGCGCATGCGTGAGGGTCACTCTCTCACACACGCGCACACAGACACACACATCAGGCAGCAGCCTGGGCCTCTGCGTGGGGGTGTGGACTGCGCATGCGTGAGGGTCACTCTCTCACACACACGCTCACAGACACACACATCAGGCAGCAGCCTGGGCCTCTGCATGGGGGTGTGGACTGCGCATGCGTGAGGGTCACTCTCTCACACACGCGCACACAGACACACACATCAGGCAGCAGCCTGGGCCTCTGCATGGGGGTGTGGACTGCGCATGCGTGAGGGTCACTCTCTCACACACGCGCACACAGACACACACATCAGGCAGCAGCCTGGGCCTCTGCATGGGGGTGTGGACTGCGCATGCGTGAGGGTCACTCTCTCACACACGCGCTCACAGACACACACATCAGGCAGCAGCCTGGGCCTCTGCATGGGGGTGTGGACTGCGCATGCGTGAGGGTCACTCTCTCACACACGCGCACACAGACACACACACATCAGGCAGCAGCCTGGGCCTCTGCATGGGGGTGTGGACTGCGCATGCGTGAGGGTCACTCTCTCACACACGCGCTCACAGAAACACACATCAGGCAGCAGCCTGGGCCTCTGCATGGGGGTGTGGACTGCGCATGCGTGAGGGTCACTCTGTCACACATGTGCACACAGACACACACATCAGGCAGCAGCCTGGGCCTCTGCATGGGGGTGTGGACTGCGCATGCGTGAGGGTCACTCTCTCACACACGCGCTCACAGACACACACATCAGGCAGCAGCCTGGGCCTCTGCATGGGGGTGTGGACTGCGCATGCGTGAGGGTCACTCTCTCACACACGCGCTCACAGACACACACATCAGGCAGCAGCCTGGGCCTCTGCGTGGGGGTGTGGACTGCGCATGCGTGAGGGTCACTCTCTCACACACGCGCTCACAGACACACACATCAGGCAGCAGCCTGGGCCTCTGCATGGGGGTGTGGACTGCGCATGCGTGAGGGTCACTCTCGCACACATGTGCACACAGACACACACATCAGGCAGCAGCCTGGGCCTCTGCATGGGGGTGTGGACTGCGCATGCGTGAGGGTCACTCTCTCACACACGCGCACACAGACACACACATCAGGCAGCAGCCTGGGCCTCTGCATGGGGGTGTGGACTGCGCATGCGTGAGGGTCACTCTCTCACACACGCGCACACAGACACACACATCAGGCAGCAGCCTGGGCCTCTGCGTGGGGGTGTGGACTGCGCATGCGTGAGGGTCACTCTCTCACGCATGTGCACACAGACACACACATCAGGCAGCAGCCTGGGCGTCTGCATGGGGGTGTGGACTGCGCATGCGTGAGGGTCACTCTCTCACACATGTGCACACAGACACACACATCAGACAGCAGCCTGGGCCTCTGCATGGGGGTGTGGACTGCGCATGCGTGAGGGTCACTCTCTCACACATGTGCACACAGACACACACATCAGACAGCAGCCTGGGCCTCTGCATGGGGGTGTGGACTGCGCATGCGTGAGGGTCACTCTCTCACACATGTGCACACAGACACACACATCAGACAGCAGCCTGGGCCTCTGCGTGGGGCTGTGGACTGCGCATGCGGGAGGGTCACTCTCTCACACATGTGCACACAGACACACACATCAGACAGCAGCCTGGGCCTCTGCATGGGGCTGTGGACTGCGCATGCGTGAGGGTCACTCTCTCACACACGCGCACACAGACACACACATCAGGCAGCAGCCTGGGCCTCTGCATGGGGCTGTGGACTGCGCATGCGTGAGGGTCACTCTCTCACACACGCGCTCACAGACACACACATCAGGCAGCAGCCTGGGCCTCTGCATGGGGCTGTGGACTGCGCATGCGTGAGGGTCACTCTCTCACACACGCGCTCACAGACACACACATCAGACAGCAGCCTGGGCCTCTGCGTGGGGCTGTGGACTGCGCATGCGTGAGGGTCACTCTCTCACACATGCGCACACAGACACACACATCAGGCAGCAGCCTGGGCCTCTGCATGGGGGTGTGGACTGCGCATGCGTGAGGGTCACTCTCTCACACACGCGCTCACAGACACACACATCAGGCAGCAGCCTGGGCCTCTGCATGGGGGTGTGGACTGCGCATGCGTGAGGGTCACTCTGTCACACATGTGCACACAGACACACACATCAGGCAGCAGCCTGGGCCTCTGCATGGGGGTGTGGACTGCGCATGCGTGAGGGTCACTCTCTCACACACGCGCTCACAGACACACACATCAGGCAGCAGCCTGGGCCTCTGCATGGGGGTGTGGACTGCGCATGCGTGAGGGTCACTCTCTCACACACGCGCACACAGACACACACATCAGGCAGCAGCCTGGGCCTCTGCATGGGGGTGTGGACTGCGCATGCGTGAGGGTCACTCTCTCACACACGCGCTCACAGACACACACATCAGGCAGCAGCCTGGGCCTCTGCATGGGGGTGTGGACTGCGCATGCGTGAGGGTCACTCTGTCACACATGTGCACACAGACACACACATCAGGCAGCAGCCTGGGCCTCTGCATGGGGGTGTGGACTGCGCATGCGTGAGGGTCACTCTCTCACACATGTGCACACAGACACACACATCAGGCAGCAGCCTGGGCCTCTGCATGGGGGTGTGGACTGCGCATGCGTGAGGGTCACTCTCTCACACACGTGCACACAGACACACACATCAGGCAGCAGCCTGGGCCTCTGCATGGGGGTGTGGACTGCGCATGCGTGAGGGTCACTCTCTCACACACGCGCTCACAGACACACACATCAGGCAGCAGCCTGGGCCTCTGCATGGGGGTGTGGACTGCGCATGCGTGAGGGTCACTCTCTCACACATGTGCACACAGACACACACACATCAGGCAGCAGCCTGGGCCTCTGCGTGGGAGTGTGGACTGCGCATGCGTGAGGGTCACTCTCTCACACACGCGCTCACAGACACACACATCAGGCAGCAGCCTGGGCCTCTGCATGGGGGTGTGGACTGCGCATGCGTGAGGGTCACTCTCTCACACACGCGCTCACAGACACACACATCAGGCAGCAGCCTGGGCCTCTGCATGGGGGTGTGGACTGCGCATGCGTGAGGGTCACTCTCTCACACACGCGCTCACAGACACACACATCAGGCAGCAGCCTGGGCCTCTGCATGGGGGTGTGGACTGCGCATGCGCGAGGGTCACTCTCTCACACATGTGCACACAGACACACACACATCAGGCAGCAGCCTGGGCCTCTGCGTGGGAGTGTGGACTGCGCATGCGTGAGGGTCACTCTCTCACACACGCGCTCACAGACACACACATCAGGCAGCAGCCTGGGCCTCTGCATGGGGGTGTGGACTGCGCATGCATGAGGGTCACTCTCTCACACACGCGCACACAGACACACACACATCAGGCAGCAGCCTGGGCCTCTGCATGGGGGTGTGGACTGCGCATGCGTGAGGGTCACTCTCTCACACACGCGCTCACAGACACACACATCAGGCAGCAGCCTGGGCCTCTGCATGGGGGTGTGGACTGCGCATGCGTGAGGGTCACTCTCTCACACACGCGCTCACAGACACACACATCAGGCAGCAGCCTGGGCCTCTGCATGGGGGTGTGGACTGTGCATGCGTGAGGGTCACTCTCTCACACACGCGCTCACAGACACACACATCAGGCAGCAGCCTGGGCCTCTGCATGGGGGTGTGGACTGCGCATGCGTGAGGGTCACTCTCTCACACATGTGCACACAGACACACACATCAGGCAGCAGCCTGGGCCTCTGCATGGGGGTGTGGACTGCGCATGCGTGAGGGTCACTCTCTCACACACGCGCTCACAGACACACACATCAGGCAGCAGCCTGGGCCTCTGCATGGGGGTGTGGACTGCGCATGCGTGAGGGTCACTCTGTCACACATGTGCACACAGACACACACATCAGGCAGCAGCCTGGGCCTCTGCATGGGGGTGTGGACTGTGCATGCGTGAGGGTCACTCTCTCACACACGCGCTCACAGACACACACATCAGGCAGCAGCCTGGGCCTCTGCATGGGGGTGTGGACTGCGCATGCGGGAGGGTCACTCTCTCACACATGTGCACACAGACACACACATCAGGCAGCAGCCTGGGCCTCTGCATGGGGGTGTGGACTGCGCATGCGTGAGGGTCACTCTCTCACACACGCGCTCACAGACACACACATCAGGCAGCAGCCTGGGCCTCTGCATGGGGGTGTGGACTGCGCATGCGTGAGGGTCACTCTCTCACACATGTGCACACAGACACACACACATCAGGCAGCAGCCTGGGCCTCTGCGTGGGAGTGTGGACTGCGCATGCGTGAGGGTCACTCTCTCACACACGCGCTCACAGACACACACATCAGGCAGCAGCCTGGGCCTCTGCATGGGGGTGTGGACTGCGCATGCGTGAGGGTCACTCTCTCACACACGCGCTCACAGACACACACATCAGGCAGCAGCCTGGGCCTCTGCATGGGGGTGTGGACTGCGCATGCGTGAGGGTCACTCTCTCACACACGCGCTCACAGACACACACATCAGGCAGCAGCCTGGGCCTCTGCATGGGGGTGTGGACTGCGCATGCGCGAGGGTCACTCTCTCACACATGTGCACACAGACACACACACATCAGGCAGCAGCCTGGGCCTCTGCGTGGGAGTGTGGACTGCGCATGCGTGAGGGTCACTCTCTCACACACGCGCTCACAGACACACACATCAGGCAGCAGCCTGGGCCTCTGCATGGGGGTGTGGACTGCGCATGCATGAGGGTCACTCTCTCACACACGCGCACACAGACACACACACATCAGGCAGCAGCCTGGGCCTCTGCATGGGGGTGTGGACTGCGCATGCGTGAGGGTCACTCTCTCACACACGCGCTCACAGACACACACATCAGGCAGCAGCCTGGGCCTCTGCATGGGGGTGTGGACTGCGCATGCGTGAGGGTCACTCTCTCACACATGCGCTCACAGACACACACATCAGGCAGCAGCCTGGGCCTCTGCATGGGGGTGTGGACTGCGCATGCGTGAGGGTCACTCTCTCACACACGCGCTCACAGACACACACATCAGACAGCAGCCTGGGCCTCTCTATGGGGGTGTGGACTGCGCATGCGTGAGGGTCACTCTCTCACACACGCGCTCACAGACACACACATCAGGCAGCAGCCTGGGCCTCTGCATGGGGGTGTGGACTGCGCATGCGCGAGGGTCACTCTCTCACACATGTGCACACAGACACACACACATCAGGCAGCAGCCTGGGCCTCTGCGTGGGAGTGTGGACTGCGCATGCGTGAGGGTCACTCTCTCACACACGCGCTCACAGACACACACATCAGGCAGCAGCCTGGGCCTCTGCATGGGGGTGTGGACTGCGCATGCATGAGGGTCACTCTCTCACACACGCGCACACAGACACACACACACATCAGGCAGCAGCCTGGGCCTCTGCATGGGGGTGTGGACTGCGCATGCGTGAGGGTCACTCTCTCACACACGCGCTCACAGACACACACATCAGGCAGCAGCCTGGGCCTCTGCATGGGGGTGTGGACTGCGCATGCGTGAGGGTCACTCTCTCACACATGCGCTCACAGACACACACATCAGGCAGCAGCCTGGGCCTCTGCATGGGGGTGTGGACTGCGCATGCGTGAGGGTCACTCTCTCACACACGCGCTCACAGACACACACATCAGACAGCAGCCTGGGCCTCTGCATGGGGCTGTGGACTGCGCATGCGTGAGGGTCACTCTCTCACACACGTGCACACAGACACACACATCAGGCAGCAGCCTGGGCCTCTGCATGGGGGTGTGGACTGCGCATGCGTGAGGGTCACTCTCTCACACACGCGCACACAGACACACACATCAGGCTGCAGCCTGGGCCTCTGCATGGGGGTGTGGACTGCGCATGCGTGAGGGTCACTCTCTCACACACGCGCTCACAGACACACACATCAGGCAGCAGCCTGGGCCTCTGCATGGGGGTGTGGACTGCGCATGCGTGAGGGTCACTCTCTCACACATGCGCTCACAGACACACACATCAGGCAGCAGCCTGGGCCTCTGCATGGGGGTGTGGACTGCGCATGCGTGAGGGTCACTCTCTCACACATGTGCACACAGACACACACATCAGGCAGCAGCCTGGGCCTCTGCATGGGGGTGTGGACTGCGCATGCGTGAGGGTCACTCTCTCACACACGCGCTCACAGACACACACATCAGGCAGCAGCCTGGGCCTCTGCATGGGGGTGTGGACTGCGCATGCGTGAGGGTCACTCTCTCACACACGCGCTCACAGACACACACATCAGACAGCAGCCTGGGCCTCTGCATGGGGCTGTGGACTGCGCATGCGTGAGGGTCACTCTCTCACACACGCGCTCACAGACACACACATCAGGCAGCAGCCTGGGCCTCTGCGTGGGAGTGTGGACTGCGCATGCGTGAGGGTCACTCTCTCACACACGCGCTCACAGACACACACATCAGGCAGCAGCCTGGGCCTCTGCATGGGGGTGTGGACTGCGCATGCGTGAGGGTCACTCTCTCACACACGCGCTCACAGACACACACATCAGGCAGCAGCCTGGGCCTCTGCATGGGGGTGTGGACTGCGCATGCGCGAGGGTCACTCTCTCACACACGCGCTCACAGACACACACATCAGGCAGCAGCCTGGGCCTCTGCATGGGGCTGTGGACTGCGCATGCGTGAGGGTCACTCTCTCACACACGCGCTCACAGACACACACATCAGGCAGCAGCCTGGGCCTCTGCGTGGGAGTGTGGACTGCGCATGCGTGAGGGTCACTCTCTCACACACGCGCTCACAGACACACACATCAGGCAGCAGCCTGGGCCTCTGCATGGGGGTGTGGACTGCGCATGCGTGAGGGTCACTCTCTCACACATGCGCTCACAGACACACACATCAGGCAGCAGCCTGGGCCTCTGCATGGGGGTGTGGACTGCGCATGCGTGAGGGTCACTCTCTCACACACGCGCTCACAGACACACACATCAGACAGCAGCCTGGGCCTCTGCATGGGGCTGTGGACTGCGCATGCGTGAGGGTCACTCTCTCACACACGTGCACACAGACACACACATCAGGCAGCAGCCTGGGCCTCTGCATGGGGGTGTGGACTGCGCATGCGTGAGGGTCACTCTCTCACACACGCGCACACAGACACACACATCAGGCTGCAGCCTGGGCCTCTGCATGGGGGTGTGGACTGCGCATGCGTGAGGGTCACTCTCTCACACACGCGCTCACAGACACACACATCAGGCAGCAGCCTGGGCCTCTGCATGGGGGTGTGGACTGCGCATGCGTGAGGGTCACTCTCTCACACATGTGCACACAGACACACACATCAGGCAGCAGCCTGGGCCTCTGCATGGGGGTGTGGACTGCGCATGCGTGAGGGTCACTCTCTCACACACGCGCTCACAGACACACACATCAGGCAGCAGCCTGGGCCTCTGCATGGGGGTGTGGACTGCGCATGCGTGAGGGTCACTCTCTCACACACGCGCTCACAGACACACACATCAGACAGCAGCCTGGGCCTCTGCATGGGGCTGTGGACTGCGCATGCGTGAGGGTCACTCTCTCACACACGCGCTCACAGACACACACATCAGGCAGCAGCCTGGGCCTCTGCGTGGGAGTGTGGACTGCGCATGCGTGAGGGTCACTCTCTCACACACGCGCTCACAGACACACACATCAGGCAGCAGCCTGGGCCTCTGCATGGGGGTGTGGACTGCGCATGCGTGAGGGTCACTCTCTCACACATGCGCTCACAGACACACACATCAGGCAGCAGCCTGGGCCTCTGCATGGGGGTGTGGACTGTGCATGCGTGAGGGTCACTCTCTCACACACGCGCTCACAGACACACACATCAGGCAGCAGCCTGGGCCTCTGCATGGGGGTGTGGACTGCGCATGCGTGAGGGTCACTCTCTCACACACGCGCTCACAGACACACACATCAGGCAGCAGCCTGGGCCTCTGCGTGGGAGTGTGGACTGCGCATGCGTGAGGGTCACTCTCTCACACACGCGCTCACAGACACACACATCAGGCAGCAGCCTGGGCCTCTGCATGGGGGTGTGGACTGCGCATGCGTGAGGGTCACTCTCTCACACACGCGCTCACAGACACACACATCAGGCAGCAGCCTGGGCCTCTGCATGGGGGTGTGGACTGCGCATGCGTGAGGGTCACTCTCTCACACATGTGCACACAGACACACACATCAGGCAGCAGCCTGGGCCTCTGCATGGGGGTGTGGACTGCGCATGCGTGAGGGTCACTCTCTCACACACGCGCTCACAGACACACACATCAGGCAGCAGCCTGGGCCTCTGCATGGGGCTGTGGACTGCGCATGCGTGAGGGTCACTCTCTCACACACGCGCTCACAGACACACACATCAGGCAGCAGCCTGGGCCTCTGCGTGGGAGTGTGGACTGCGCATGCGTGAGGGTCACTCTCTCACACACGCGCTCACAGACACACACATCAGGCAGCAGCCTGGGCCTCTGCATGGGGGTGTGGACTGCGCATGCGTGAGGGTCACTCTCTCACACACGCGCTCACAGACACACACATCAGGCAGCAGCCTGGGCCTCTGCATGGGGGTGTGGACTGCGCATGCGTGAGGGTCACTGAACGGTGATAACAAGACACCCTCCAGAGGAATCCAGCGCTTGCATTCAATGAAATTACAGCCAACACCTGCTCCAGATTAAGCCCACGGCACACAGACTGGAAAAGAAATGGAGGTATTGAATCCTGAGATAATTCAATTTGTTAAGTCATCAGAGGAGGAGAAGCTTCTCCTAAACTAGATTTTCTTGCTGATTATCAAATGTGGTGTCCCCTCTGGCAGGAGCCCAGGGGGTGTCTCTGCTTGGGCTGCACCTCAAGAGCGCCCACTGTTGGAAGCTCCGTGCAGGGCAGCCGGGCGGGGGGCGGGTCACTACCCCCCAGCTGAGCCCTGAGCACGGCCTGGAGGTCCCACCGAGGGGCAGATAGACCCTCCATGCAGGGCAGCCGGGCGGGGGGCGGGTCACTACCCTCCAGCCTGACCCCCCCACCGCCTGGAGGTCCCACCCAGGGGCAGATAGAACCTCCATGCAGGGCAGCCGGGCGGGGGCTGGTCATTACCCCCTGCCTGACCACCCCCCCCCCCCCACCGCCTGGAGGTCCCACCGAGGGGCAGATAGACCCTCCATGCAGGGCAGCCGGGCGGGGGGCTGGTCATTACCCCATGCCTGACCCCCCACCGCCTGGAGGTCCCACCCAGGGGCAGATAGAAGACCTCTCGGCCCCTCCTGGGGGGCAGATCCCACTCCCAGCCCAGGTACAATTGTTCTCACGCAAGCGTGAGAACAGGAAGGGGGTTGTCTTGTGAATCGCCTTGTGCCAGCAGAATGTCGGGATCTTTCGATGAAAAGTTCTCTATAAGTCCTGCACTTCCCTCTGATGGGCCTCTCCACCCAGCACGTGTCAGGCCTGTAGCTCCTGCAAGAATTAAGCAGCTGCCCTAGAAGCAAAATGATCAACTTTACCCCTTTTGTACAACTTTACCCAGCGCTGCTCGTCAGGTTCACCTGCCAGGGGAGCTGGAGCAGGAAGTCTAGAGGTGTGAGATGCGCACGAGAGGATTTATTGACTGAACAGATATAAAGGAGCTCGAATGAGGAAAGTGGAGTTAAACAAAAAAATGTTCAGTAACCATTGGCAACCCATAGATGTCTTTGTGGAAGACATACGTTCCATAAGGAAACTATGCAGTGATTACATCATTCCAGCGAGCCAATGACGTGCAGGTGGCCGGACCAGAAGGGTCCCAGGGCAGGAGACGGCCCTCATCTGAAAATGTACCTCAGGAAACAACTTTAAGGCAGAGCAAGGTGATTTCGGGGTAAAGGATAATGTAAAGAAGTAAAATGACTTTTCCCTGTTGGTTCTTTGGTGTCTCAGTTCTGAATCTGTGACTCATTCAGCTGCTCTGAGTCTCAGATGGGATGAAACATGCTCAAGCATTTGAAAATCTCTTGGCAGAGAACTTGAGCAACGTGATACAAGCTCAGAAGTGGATACAGAAGGTGGGTTGGTGGGGGCGGGAGTTATTGCCACCCCTCATGTGGAGCCAGTGCTTAACTTGGTCCAGTGCTGCCTTCTGAATTCCGCATCATCAGTCTTTCTTCCATCAAACGTCACTTTCTGTCTCTTTATTTCACTCACTCAAGGTCTGTTTCAATCCCACTTACCCCTTGTCCCTGGTGTATCGTCCATATGTTTTTCCCTCCTTCTTTCTGCCTTCTTCTCTCTTGCTCTGGGTTAAAATATGATGATGAAAAGTTATGGTCATCAAAAATGCGTGCTGGTGCCTAGCACCTGCAAGCAGCAGCACAAATTAAGCAGTGTGGAACTCACAAAAAGTTTTAAGGTTTTTTGGTAGGATTGTTATACCGCAGACTGGAGACTGCGGACCCTCAGTCACAGAAATTATATAATAAAGTCTTCAGAATTAGTCCAAGATACCCGAGTTCTAAAAATCTTTTGGTTTGTATCTTGGTTGATGTGAAAGGTTGAGCTCGTGCTGAACATAGTGTGCACAGTGCCTGGAACTGTGACTTCCAGGCACCCTGGATGTGACTGCTGGATTCCCTCCAGGCCTCCCTCCGGTTCCCCTTCTGTGCCGTGGGTATCTACATTAAGGCTCCAGAGAGCAGAAGCCTCATCTGGAGGGGGTCTCCACTGATGAAGGGGCCCCGGATGGGAGCTTGGAGACGCCCTCCCTTCCTCCGCCCTGGGAGACTCTGTCTCCTGAACCCTGGGCCGTGGCCTCCCATCAGGAGGAACCACAAGACCCTTGGAGAAGGAAGAACGAGTCGACCCTGTTTGGAAAACAATAAAACTGACTGAATCCTCTGACCTAAGAGAAGCTTCGATATGTGGCCAGCAGCTGAAGAAGGGGCTGAGGTGAGGATGCACTGCTGATACTCACTGGTGGTACTCACTGCTGGTACTTACCGCTGGTACTCACTGGTGGAACTCACAGCTGATACTCGCTGGTGGCACTCACTGGCAGCACTACTGGTGATACTCACTGATGGTTCTTACTTCTGGTACTCACTGGTGCTCCTTTCTGATGCTACTCACTGCTGTTACTCACTGGAGGTACTTACTGATGGTACTCACTGCTGGTACTGCCTGATGGCATTCCCTGTTGGTACTCACTGGTGGTACTCACTACTGGTACTCACTACTGGTACTCGCTGTTCGCACTCACTGCTGGTACCTACTGCTTTTACTCACTGATATTACTCGCTGGTGGAATTCACTGCTGTTACTGATGGTAATCGCCGCTGGTACTCCCTGGTTGAATTCACTGCTGTTACTCACTCATCTCCTCGGTACTCGCTCTTCTGGAGGGAGCGAGACCTTGTTCTGCGCCCTTCCCTCAGTGACTGAGCCCTTCCCTCAGTGACTGAGGCCTTCCCTCTGTGACTGAGCCCTTCCCTCAGTGACTGAGCCCTTCCTTCAGTGACTGAGCCCTTCCCTCAGTGACAGAGCCCTCCCTCCGTGACTGAGGCCTTCCCTCAGTGACTTAGCCCTTCCCTCAGTGACGGAGCCCTTCCCTCAGTGACGGAGCCCTCCCTTAGTGACTGAGACCTTCCCTCAGTGACTGAGCCCTCCCCTCAGTGACTGAGCCCTTCCCTCAGTGACTGAGCCCTTCCCTCAGTGACTGAGCCCTCCCCTCAGTGACTGAGCCCTTCCCTCAGTGACTGAGCCCTTCCTTCAGAGACGGAGCCCTCCCTCAGTAACTGAGGCCTTCCCTCAGTGACTGAGCCCTTCCCTCAGTGACTGAGCCCTTCCTTCAGTGACTGAGCCCTTCCCTCAGTGACAGAGCCCTCCCGCCGTGACTGAGGCCTTCCCTCAGTGACTTAGCCCTTCCCTCAGTGATGGAGCCCTTCCCTCAGTGACGGAGCCCTCCCTTAGTGACTGAGACCTTCCCTCAGTGACTGAGCCCTCCCCTCAGTGACTGAGCCCTTCCCTCAGTGACTGAGCCCTTCCCTCAGTGACTGAGCCCTTCCCTCAGTGACGTAGCCCTCCCTAAGTGACTGAGGCCTTCCCTCAGTGACGGAGCCCCTCCCTCAGTGACGGAGCCCTCCCTCAGTGACTGAGGCCATCCCTCAGTGACTGAGCCCTTCCCTCGGTGATAGAGCCCTTCCTTCAGTGACTGAGCCCTTCCCTCAGTGACTGAGCCCTTCCCTCAGAGACGGAGCCCTCCCTCAGTGACTGAGGCCTTCCCTCAGTGACTGAGCCCTTCCCTCAGTGACTGAGCCCTTCCCTCAGTGACGGAGCCCTCCCTCCGTGACTGAGGCCTTCCCTCAGTGACTGAGCCCTTCCCTCAGTGAATGAGCCCTTCCCTCAGTGACAGAGCCCTCCCTTAGTGACTGAGCCCTTCCCTCAGAGACTGAGCCCTCCCCTCAGTGACTGAGCCCTTCCCTCAGTGACTGAGCCCTTCCCTCAGTGACTGAGCCCTTCCCTCAGTGACGTAGCCCTCCCTCAGTGACTGAGGCCTTCCCTCAGTGACGGAGCCCCTCCCTCAGTGATGGAGCCCTCCCTCAGTGACTGAGGCCATCCCTCAGTGACTGAGCCCTTCCCTCAGTGACGGAGCCCTTCCCTCAGTGACTGAGCCTGTTAGAAATGGGATCCCTGGTTGGCCGAGGCTTCTGCCAAGGCCAGGCAGAAATCACCACTTCCAGTCAGGGTAGGGAAGTCACCCGCCAAGACAACCCCTGCTCACCCCCTTGGTAGCTTGGCACGAGCAGTCAGGCCTATCTCGGAGGTCATGTGTAAAGCATTTGCGCACGCACCCCCAGCAACAACCTTCCGGGCCCCCCACAAAAGGACTCCACACACGATATATATGAAAATAGCTTTTGTATTAAAAAGGACACATAGGAACACTTACCTTACAGGGTGCCAGAGGCACGGGCAGGATTTACAAGGGAAATTATACAGGACAGGGCCATGGGACCACTGCCAGGGATATGCACATGATGGAGTTGGCATTTAGAACATATAACAACTGGGAGGTTCCTCGAACTAGCACTAGAACACATTACCCCCAGGAGCTTCAGGGAACTAGCGGTGGAACTCACTCTAACCAGGATTACATGCATGGGACATCGGATACTCAGGAGGGAAGGAAGGACAAGGTACATATCACAACAGAGGCATCATCAGAAGCCAACACGTAATACTCTCAGAACGACATTAACATTAATCGATACTTCCAACAGGCAATGTCACGATGTTCAGGGCAGGCTGCAGGTAGCCAACAATAAACCTAAACGTGGCAGCTGCCCGCGAAGTGCTGGGCAGCTGGGGGGCATCGTGGGAGCCGCGCAGGCTCTGGGGAATAATGGCGCCCTGATGGAGCCTCTGGGGCTCAAGAAGACAGATGCTGGGCGGAGCCTCGCAGGCTCGAACAGGGCACGGGTCCTAGGCGGAGCCTCTCGGGGCTCGTGGGGCAAAGAGGGCCCCTGGTGGAGCCTCTCGGGGCCCCAGGGACAATGGGGCCACGGGTGGAGCCTCACGGGGCTCATGAAGCAAGATGAGGGGTGGTGGAGCCTCTCAGGGCTCGAGGGGGTAGGAACAGGCAGAGCCTCCCAGGGCTCTACGAAGTGAGGTCGAGGTGGAGTCTCTCAGGGCTCGAGGAAGTAGGGACAGGCGGAGCCTCCCAGGGCTCTAAGAAGTGAGGGGCGGTGGAGCCTCCCCGGGCTCGAAGAAGTGAGGGGTCGTGGAGCCTCTCAGGGCTCGAAGAAGTAGGGCATCGTTGGAGTCCTTCCCGGACTCTTGGAGAAAAGGGGAGGGGGCCCTTGAGGGCCTCGCAGGCACCCGGCACTCAGCCGGGCAGAGGAGCGACCCGGAGCCCGCCCGGCACTCACCGATTGCCATAGGCGGCGGCTCCTCGTGGCGTCCGCTCCTTCCGGCTGCTACTCGGCGTGGAGCTCTCTCCTCGGTGGGAGCCTCACCTTAGGATAGCGCTCCCCTCTCGGCAGAGCTCCCCGGACCTCCGAGGGCGCGTGGGGAAGCCCAGCGAGTCGGGCCAATCCCTGCGCGGCCCAGCGGTGACATCACCGGGGTCCCGGCGGCCAGGACCAATGAGCGCTCGGCAATGCTCGCTCCGGGGCCGCCAATGGCAGCGTGGCCCTGGGAAGGAAGGCGGGTGCAGCGCCTCACCCGCTAACTCCGGGCTGCGGCGGTGACGATCTCGGGCAATGCCGGGTGGGCACCGGTTAGTTGAAAAAGGGGTCCATAAGTCGAGGTGGCCACTCGATGGGACAGGGCAGAATCCCTGGCTAAGATATGCCCCGGTCAGGAGGTGTTCACGATCGGCAGGCAGCGGGGAGGCCAGCTGCTAAGGGGGAAATAAAGCGCTTCCCAAGCGCTAGGCAGAAAGTAGCGGGAAAGTCAGCGCTTCCAGGCGCTAGGGTATCAGAAAGCAGCAGAGTCTTGGTAGGGTCCAGGACAGCAGTAGTTCAGGAGCAGGGCAGGGCCCAGGGAGGCAAGCCTTTCCCCTGAGCCCACGCAGCAGCACGCCCCTGGCAGGATTCGGTCAGGACCAGCAGGCAAGAGAGAGAGAAGAGGGCACACCCTCCTTTTATACATGAGATCCCTTTGTCTAAAAAGGGGCAGGCAGGATGAGAACCAGCTAGAACTGGTTATAAGGAATTTCCTGTTACTGGCCAGGCTAGGACACCAGACGCACCCCAGGTGGGTGGAGCCAGCATTGTGGGGGAAAGCCCAGACCCATACAGGACACAGGCACAGCCCCTCCCTCACATCAGCATGTTAATCTCTCCATTCACAACCGGGGCAGACCCACACAGACTCCTGGAGTCAGGCTCCCCAGCTGGCTTCAGCCAATCACGCGCCAGCATACTTACTGCACACACACACCAATGTCTAGAAGTGGCCCTTCCCTTCTAGACACACACACGCCGCATACATCATCTTGTAGCATTCAATCACACAAGTTCATACATACCAGACTCGAGCCTGTGCCCCTCACGCACCAGGGACTATCGGGGACACACACATTCCCCATGCATTCCTATGGGAGGGCAGTCCTCACCCATCTACACGCACTCAGAGTGGGAATCACCATCCCCAGGTCACATTTAACAAGCAAAACTTCAGGGGTGGACCTGCCAGAAGGGCCCAGTCCAACACGGCCCCCTTCCAGCCAAAACGCAGGGTAGGCCAATCACCACCGTGATGGACTCCCCTGCTTTGGGCGAAAAAAAAACCATGGACACGAGCCCGCACTGCCGGGACACCCTCCAGTTCTACGCCACGTTGATCTCCTCGACACACACAGACAAAAAAAAAAAAACATAGGCCCAACCAGGCTACCCCACTGGTACTCCTTAGTTGACCACAGCTAGGGTCAGGCCCTAGGCCACCCAGATGGTGCACAGACATAATATCGACTCCAAAATATCGACTGGAAAGAATATCGAGTTTTAAATATCGTTTGGAGAAAATATCGACTAGACAGAATATCGACAGTCAAAATATCGTTTTTAAGGTAAGTGAAGTAATATCGACTGCAAATAATATAGACAGTGAAAATATCCAAGTATATAATCTAGATAGTAAAAAATATAGTTTTTTCAATAATATTTAATTATTTATAGTGTTTTTATGTTATAATATATGTGAAAAGTGTCATTTTTTAAAATAATTATTTTTAATTAATACTTTTTTTTAATTATTGTGTAATTTTATTCTGTAGCGGGTTGTGGGTTTATAGGGGAATAGGGTGGGAAGTAATTTAATTATAATAAGTTAAATATGTAAATTTATTAATTGGTAGTAATAATTAATTAATTGGTAATTAAATAATATATGTTAATTATTTACAATTTAATTGGTAATTAATTTAATTTAATTGATTAATTGCTAATTATGTTAAATTAAAGGGGTATTTTTAGGTTTCAGGGTCAGTTTTCAGTTTTTGGGCAAAGGGGTATTTTTAGGGTTCAGGGTCAGTTTTTAGTTTTTGGCTAAAGGGGTATTTTTAGAGTTCAGGGTCAGTTTTCAGTTTTTGGGTAAAGGGGTATTTTTAGGGTTCAGGGTCAGTTTTCAGTTTTTGGGTAAAGGGGTATTTTTAGGGTTCAGGGTCAGTTTTCAGTTTTTGGGTAAAGGGGTATTTTTAGGGTTCAGGGTCAGTTTTCAGTTTTTGGGTAAAGGGGTATTTTTAGGGTTCAGGGTCAGTTTTCAGTTTTTGGGTAAAGGGGTATTTTTAGGGTTCAGGGTCAGTTTTCAGTTTTTGGGCAAAGGGGTATTTTTAGGGTTCAGGGTCCGTTTTCAGTTTTTGGGCAAAGGGGTATTTTTAGGGTTCAGGGTCAGTTTTCAGTTTTTGGGTAAAGGGGTATTTTTAGGGTTCAGGGTCAGTTTTCAGTTTTTGGGTAAAGGGGTATTTTTAGGGTTCAGGGTCAGTTTGGGGTTTTTGGGGTACATATACAATATTGCCTATTATTTAATTAAATTTTGTTACTATATATATATGTTTTAAGAAATATGATGAAAAAAAAATATTTTTTTACTTTCATTAATTATTTAATTATTAAAAGTTATTTTAAGTATTGTTAATTATATTTTAGTAATTAATTTTTTATATTAATGTAATTAAACATTGTTTTTAGTAAAGTCGATATTTTTAACAACGATATTTTTGTAAACGATATTTTGTACTCGATATTTTTGTACTTACCTGTTTGTAGATAGAAACTCGATATTTTGTACTCGATATTTTCTCAACGATATTTTGGGTAGTCGATATTCTTTCAGTCGATATTCTTTCAGTGATCCCACCCAGATACCACTGGTCCGTACCAACCCGGAGTGGGGGGTGGTAACCCCCTGGCCCACGACAGCCATTCTCCACTCCCTTTCTTCGTGTAGTACCACTTTACCACTTTCTCTTCCACCTAGGGTCCGTACCCTCAGGCTGGCCAGAGGTCACGGGCAAGAACGCCCCACCCTACCTCTACTTCTCCCAGGAGAAGCACCCTCAGAACACGCTCTTCTACCAGTTTCGGAACTTCCTCCCTCCACTGGTCTACCACCTGGGAACTAAGTCACCGGATGCCCAGGGGTCAGACTCCCTCTGACCCCCTTCCAGTTCCGCACCTAACATTCATTCAGCATGATGAGCCGCGACAACGTCCGCAGGGCTCCAAGTTCAGCTCTCCCCAAGGCAAGCCGCGACTCAGTCAGCAGGGCTTCCTTGTCCGGGATACAACCTCACATTCACTTCAGCACGATGAGCCGCGACAACGTCAGCAGGGCTCCAAGTTCAGCTCTCCCCAAGGCAAGCCGCGACTCAGTCAGCAGGGCTCCCTTGTCCGGGATACAACTTAACATTCACTTCAGCACGATGAGCCGCGACAACGTCAGCAGGGCTCCAAGTTCAGCTCTCCCCAAGGCAAGCCGCGACTCAGTCAGCAGGGCTCCCTTGTCCGGGATACAACTTAACATTCACTTCAGCACGATGAGCCGCGACAACGTCAGCAGGGCTCCAAGTTCAGCTCTCCCCAAGGCAAGCCGCGACTCAGTCAGCAGGGCTTCCTTGTCCGGGATGCAACCTCACAGTCACTACAGCACGATGAGCCGCGACAACGTCAGCAGGGCTCCAAGTTCAGCTCTCCCCAAGGCAAGCCGCGACTCGGTCAGCAGGGCTCCATTGTCCGGGATACAACTTAACATTCACTTCAGCAAGGGGGACACCTGACGCATAAAACACATGCAGCGGTGTACGGAACACATGAGGCATCAAACACATTCAGCGGGGAAGGTAGGACACCTGACGCATACACACATTAAGCGGTGTACGGAACACATGATGCATCAAACACATTCAGCGGGGTAGGTAGGATACAATTATCGTTGCTTCAGCAAGCTCCCCATCCCAGAGAACTTACACTCCATTATTCAGCAAGCTCCCCCTCTCAGAGAACTTACACTCCATTATTCAGCAAGCTTCCCCTCTCAGAGAACTTACACTCCATTAATCAGCACATCTCAACATTCATCCACACACCCTCCCCTGGACTGGTAAGACAGTTTTCACCGCCCCTGATTCCTCAACATGACCCATGTGGCACAGGTACCATTACTCTAGGGAAGGGACAAGGACCGCACATATTGGACACAATTTCGCTGCCACCACTGGATCCCACCCTTCTGGTGAATCCAGAAAACACATTGCACTTAGGGGGATGATCTACCCTCCCGAGCTAGGGACACCTAACTCACAGTGCACCAGAACCACATTTTTCACAACAATAGACATTTTTAGCAAAGTGCACCAGGACCACATTTTTCACAAGAACAGACATTTTTAGCAAAGTGCACCAGAACCACTTTTTTCACAGGAACAGACATTTTTAGCAAAGTGCACCAGTACCACTTTTTTCACGAGAACAGACATTTTCAGCAAAGTGCACCAGAACCACATTTTTCACAAAAACAAATATTTTTAGCACGTGCACCAATAGTTTCTTTTCTTTGCGACAATCTAAACTGCAGAGTGTGGTGGTTGGGCCGGTTATCACTGTGGTACTGCGCAAACACAAGTCCAAATCCCACCGCTGCCACCAATGTTAGAAATGGGATCCCTGGTTGGCCGAGGCTTGTGCCAAGGCCAGGCAGAAATCACCACTTCCAGTCAGGGTAGGGAAGTCACCCGCCAAGACAACCCCTGCTCACCCCCTTGGTAGCTTGGCACGAGCATTCAGGCCTATCTCGGAGGTCATGTGTAAAGCATTTGCGCACGCACCCCCAGCAACAACCTTCCGGGCCCCCCACAAAAGGACTCCACACACGATATATATGAAAATAGCTTTTGTATTAAAAAGGACACATAGGAACACATACCTTACAGGGTGCCAGAGGCACGGGCAGGATTTACAAGGGAAATTATACAGGACAGGGCCATGGGACCACTGCCAGGGATATGCACATGATGGAGTTGGCATTTAGAACATATAACAACTGGGAGGTTCCTCGAACTAGCACTAGAACACATTACCCCCAGGAGCTTCAGGGAACTAGCGGTAGAACTCACTCTAACCAGGATTACATGCATGGGACATCGGATACTCAGGAGGGAAGGAAGGACAAGGTACATATCACAACAGAGGCATCATCAGAAGGCAACACGTAATACACTCAGAACGACATTAACATTAATCGATACTTCCAACAGGCAATGTCACGATGTTCAGGGCAGGCTGCAGGTAGCCAACAATAAACCTAAACGTGGCAGCTGCCCACGAAGTGCTGGGCATCTGGGGGGCATCGTGGGAGCCGCGTAAGCATGGGCGTAAAATCCGCTCCGATCGCGGATTTTTCGGATTTTCGGCAAATTCGCAATCCGCGAACTCTCGCGAATTTGTCGAAAATCCGTGAATCCGCTCGCGGCGGATTTTTTGCTTGGTTGCGGCGCGCGGCGTGGTGCACGGCGTTCACTTTCCGTCATTAAGCGTTTGCCGAGTTGTTTTTCTCGATCATATTTTGCGAGTGCGGCGCCATTTTGGATCTTGCTGCGTGATCCCGCGGGAGTTTGGCGCCCGCGAATACGTAATCGCGGCTTGCCACCTTGCACAGCACACCTCACGAGAGTTCGCAATTGCGAACACGTAGTTGCGGCGGAAAGGAACAATCTCGCACTCGCGAAATAGAGATTTTGCAATTCTGCACAAGAAATCCACCAGCAAACAGGATAAACCTTCAGAAAATGATTATTTTTATCAGAATCACTCCTCGGGTTGACATTTGCATGGCCTTTTTTTTTGCAAGGAGTCCATTTTTTGGGGGGGGAAGGAAGTGCCCCACAGTCTCCAACTTCCTGTTCCTGTCCAGCAGGCTCCTCCCAGTGCTTTGTCCATCTCCTGTTCACTTTCATTTGGATCTGGAGCTGGAAGGATTACTTTTTGTGGGTGCTGCTGGATATTTGGATTTGAGGCCTTTTTGACTTTCTTTGGATCACTTTTGGATTAGAAATCAACTTTCACAAGTAAGTTTGTTTGGGGCATTACAGTTGCTGCAACTACAATTTTGGAACTTTTTCAGAACATTAAATAAATTATATTGTGGGTAGCCACAGTATCCAGTAGGACCAGGGTTGGTTATGGGTGCATGATACAACTGTTTTGTTGAATTTAAACACCATTGAGGCCATGGATGGGCTGGGATTGTGCTGATTTTTGTTGTTTTTGTCGTTTTTTTGGGGCTGCTGGTGGGGCCCTTTGCCCAGGGGTGGTGAGTGTTGCATGGGCCTAGTCTTTCTGTGGGGTGTCTTCTTGAATTTAAACATCATTGAGGCCATGGATGGGCTGGGATTGTGCTTATTTTATTGTTTTTGTCGTTTTTTTGGGGCTGCTGGTGTGGCCTTTTGCCCAGGGGTAGTGGTGCATGGACTGAGTGTGCCTGTAGTGTGGTCTCACTCTCTTTAATGTAAACATCCTGGATGGCATTGGATTGTGGTGATTTGTGGGTGTTTTTCTGTTTTTTTGGGGTGTACTGTTGATGTGGACTGGCCATGTGGGTGGTGGTGGTGGCCATCTTGAGTGCTGGCTGGTACAGGCAACATGTGCTTGGGGTGCAAGGGGCCATTTTGAAGAGAGGCAGTGTCTGAGGCCTGCACTTATTTAGCCTACTTTTCATCCATTATCCCCAGGGGTAGTGACTCAGTGTTGCATGGGCCTAGTCTTTCTGAGGGGTGTCTTATTGAATTTAAACACCATTGAGGCTATGGATGGGCTGGGATTTTGCTGATTTTCTTGTTTTTTTGTCGTTTTTTTGGGGCTGCTGGTGGGGCCCTTTGCCCAGGGGTGGTGAGTGTTGCATGGGCCTAGTCTTTCTGTGGGGTGTCCTCTTGAATTTAAACACCATTGAGGCCATGGATGGGCTGGGATTGTGCTGTTTTTTGTGGTTTTTGTCGTTTTTGTGGGGCTGCTGGTGTGGCCTTTTGCCAAGGGGTAGTGATGCATGGACTGAGTGTGCCTGTAGTGTGGTCTCACTCTCTTTAATGTAAACATCCTGGATGGCATTGGATTGTGGTGATTTTTGGCTGTTTTTCTGTTTTTTTGGGGTGTACTGTTGATGTGGACTGGCTTGGGGTGTAGGGGCCATTTTGAAGAGAGGCAGTGTCTGAGGCCTGCACTTATTTTGCCTACTTTTCATCCATTATCCCCAGGGGTAGTGACTCAGTGTTGCATGGGCCTAGTCTTTCTGAGGGGTGTCTTCAATGTAAACATCATGGATGGCATGGGATTGTGCTGATTTTTCTGTGTTTTGTCGATTTTTTGGGGTGTATAACTGAACTGATGTTCCTCTGTCTTCCATTGCTTTTAGGTGCACAAGACTCAAGAGAACCACCAGTGCCAGGAAGAAGTCCTGCAGCGGTGTGTGTGTGCAGCATAACGTCACGCGACGTCACGTCTGGACACAGACAACTCTGCAACTCGTGCAACTGCTGCCTGCTCTTCTGACCTGCTCTGAAGAAGATGACCCCCAAAAAAGTTACCCGTAGCTCCTCTAGCAAGAAAGGTGCCAGTAAGGAGCAGAAGAAGCAAGTTACCAAGGAGACTGGTGTGCCGGCCGCCCCTTTTTTTGGGAGTAAAAAAAAAAGTATGCCTGCAGCAGCAGCGGGATCTGCTGAGGACCAAGCTGGCAGCAGCACCCCCGCTCCATTGGGCTCAGTGCCACCACCACCACCACGCCAACTTAAGTCCAAGCCCTTGAGTGCTGCAGAGGCAGCCAGTATAGTTCTTCAATCACCATCGACCAGTGATGTTGGCTCATCGCAAGAAAGCAGCAGCAATGTCCCTCAATCAACACAGGTTGTTGTAGCTCATCTGACGAGTGTTGAACAACCACAGCCGCAACAACAATCACATGTGCAAGTACAAGCCCAAGTACATGTGGAAGGAGAGGCAGAGCAAGGAGATGCGCAAGCAGAGGTGCATGGAGGGTCACAAGTGCCCACAATAGTTGTTCCTCCCGAAGTAGGGGCACATCAGGAAATCGACAATCAAGGCGAGGTATCATTTGAGGAAGACACTCCTCCTGATGATCATTCATTGTCTTCCACACCCCTAGCAAGGAAGAGATCAAGGGTGGTGTCTACATCTTCTTCAAGCACACCTCCTTCTGATGATACGGATCAAAATTGGAAACCAGCACCACTGCCGTCTGAGAGTGAGGCACACCATGATCTGACAAAGGTAGTTAAGCGTAAAAGGAAGCTCGTCCAAAGTCTCAGACTTATGGAGTGTGATGATGAGGCTCAACAAGAAGTGGCGGATACTGCTGCTGATGAAGACTCTGACAACGACGACCCAGTCATCATAAAGGTCACTGCAGCCCCAGCGGGCATGCAACAAACAGACATTTTGACCCTAGCCCGAAAAGCTGCTGAGCGTGATGATGATGATGTTGTCGACGAGGAGGCAGTGGAAACACCACCACAATCATTGGAGTTAAGTAGTACACCAACTCGTACCGCTTCCATATTTCTTTCTGGCAAGAAGGGACCTCCATCCACCTCGACCTTAATTAGTGGCGGTGAAAGTGCACAAAGTACAAAAGTTGGGCAATCCAGATCCTCCACTTCATCTGGCATTAGCAGCATGACCACCACCACCAGTATCGCCGCCTCCTCCAGGCCCCACAGACGCTTCAAGTCCCCAGTTTGGGACTTCTTTACTGTTTGCCCAAAAAGGGAAAAGTTCGCCATTTGTACCCTTTGTAAGCTTGCAGTTAGTCGTGGTAAGTCAGGTACCAACTATGGTACCGGAGGCCAGAGCGGTCATCTTGAGAGACAGCACACTGTCAAATGGTTTGCGCACCTAGATGCGATCAAGGAAGCCCGAATTAGAAGTCAAGAAAACGTTGATGTTGCATCTGATGATGACGAGGAGGAAGACGTGTCAAACACTTCACTTACACCCAGTACCCCTGTCAGCAGCACACCCAATGTGAGGCACACTAAGAGTGTTGGAGCGAGTGAGACACCAACGCGCAAAAGTTCACTAGCGAGCATAATTCGGTCAACGAAGTCATTATCATCCCGTAAATGCTTGGTCCAGGGCAACATTAGAACCATGTTTTCTTCAGACGCGCCATATAAACGCAACCACCCATTGACGCGTCTGTATAACACTAAGCTGGCTAAAATGCTAGCTGTGGACCTTCTCCCTTTTTCTTTTGTATAAGCGGTAGGTTTTCTAGAATTAGTGGCAACGCTCTGCCCTAAATGGAAGGTTCCTAGCCGGTTCTATTTTGCCAGAGTTGCGGTTCCAGCACTACATGAAGATGTGCTGGAGGCGATTGCGGCAGCTTTGCAGAAGAGTGCTGTTCACACTATACATCTGACAACAGACATGTGGACCAGTGGCGCAGGCGCTGATTACATGTGCATCACTGCACACTGGGTCTCTTTTTCAGGTGTTAAAGCAAAGCTAAATGCAGGTGTTGACCCGGACCAAGTTTTTAAAGCTGCTTGGAAACATGCAACACTAGCCATGTTTGGCTTGGAGAAAAGTCACACAGCAGAAAACATTTTGGACGAGTTTACAAAAAGGTCTTTCACTGGCTGTCGACAAAAAACGCCAGATTGGTTATGTTTCCACAGATAATGGCGCCAATGTAGTTAAGGCCATGTCGCTGGGTGCATATTTCAGAGTGCCGTGTTTGGCGCACTGTATCAACCTGGTAGTTCAAAAATTCTTGAGTGATACAGACAGTACAGCGTTCGAGGTAATGGCCACCTGCCGCAAAATGTGCAACCATTTCAGCCATTCTTTTAAGGCCCGGAAGCATCTGAGGAGCCTGCTACTTCAACGTCGAATGCCAGTAAAAGCACTCATCCAGGAGGTGGCAACACGTTGGAACTCAACCTTCTACATGCTTGAGCGTCTGTATGAGCAGTATACGGTACTCGATCACTATTTCTTAACAGAGGGTACAGCTCAGAAGGACCTGCGGATGGGTGCGGCGCAATGGGACATAGTTAAAAGCCTGACAGACATGCTTCGTCCTTTTGAGTTCTTCACGCGTGCAGTCAGCCAGGAGGACTGTAATTTGGGAAAAGCTATCCCATTGTTGTGCATGCTGGAGCACCAACTGAAGGCGGTGTCTTCTGAGTTTGAAAAAGATGAAAAACAAAAAAGACCCTTTTATTTTGTCGGAGAAATTATTAGAGCGCCTACGTGGTGATAAACGTCTTAAAAAGATCAAGTCAGAACAGCATTACATTTGTGCTACTATTCTGGATCCACGCTACAAAAAGGCGCTGGCAGGCCAAGCATTTTTTTCCTTTTGCTGATGAAGATGTTCAAAACTACAAACATTGGCTAGCCTGGTCAGCCAAGAGGTTTGAAAAAGAACGGCAGGATATTGAAGGAGAAGGCAGTACATCAGCATCAGCATCAGCAGGCCATCCCCAATCAAAAAAATCCACTTCTGCACCTGTGGCTGTGGCACAAGTGACCTCTCAGCCGTTAAAGACACCGGCAACCGGATCATCTGCACCACACACAACAGTAACAGTGGCTGCTGTAGAGGATTGGCTAACTTTGCTTGGGTATGGTTCTCGAAAAAATGTCACAGGCACAGCAAAAAGTAAGCAAAGTGGAGGAACCGTTAATGACCTTGAGTCGATGGTGCAGGACTATCTGAATGACTCAACAGAGGTCTTTCTTAATGATGAGCCATTGCAGTATTGGCATGGGAAAAAACAATTGTGGCCACAGCTCTTAACCTGGCTATAAACTATTTGTCTTGCCCACTCGCAAGTGTGTCTTCTGAACGTGTTTTCAGTGCTGCTGGTGGCATTGTAACTCCCAAACGGAGCCGCCTCTCGCCCAAAAATGTGGAGCGGCTGACAATGATCAAGATGAATCAGCACCTCATACCACCAGATTACAAAGTACGAGAAAGCACGCCGCATGAAGACGAGGAGGACGGCAACGTAGATGAGGGGATTTGTTCTCTGTTCGGTGACACTGACCTCATCCTGCCTGAATTCGCAGAGTATGATGACGAAATCTACTTCTTATTCCCTGACACCGAGCCCTGAAAATGAGACAATGAATCAATAACTTTCTTTTTCGTCCTTATTCACTTTTATTCCTGTGTGTCTGTCTTTCTTTGTTTTGCACAGTTAATTTAATTCAAACTTTAATCACCTAATCCCAAAAACAAGCCCATCAGCAGAACTGTCTTCACTTGTTTGCTTATTGATTTGAAGGTGCCGCAGTCTACATTTCTCAGGTTCACAAGTTCTGAAGAACATGCTCCTCTATCCTCCTCCTCCAGACTCCGATTTCCCTCAAAGCAGAGGGCTGGATTACGCCCAATGAAGAAAGACTCAGCACTTGTGGGGGTGTTCTACTTCTTTGCGGGTGAGTTGACGGCTCTGGGCCCATTGCTGTGAAGCTCTAATAACGGATAAAAGTGTTTTGGACCAAATATGAGGCGGAAATTTCTTGCCGTTTTTGCTGACTTGCTTGCCTTTGAGGTGCTCTTTGGCGGGGTTCCGGGTGTTTGTGGGTGAGTTTTGGGGTCTGGGAGCACTGCTGCAACAGTCTAATGTTGATTGCATTTGCTTTTCAGGAAATCCATGGTGGAAAACAGGAGTTATGATGATGACCTAGCTGCACAGCGCGTTTGGACCGAAGGCCGAGAGATATTGTAAGTATGAGATTTTTCTTTTTTGCTGTTTGGGGGTGTGGTGGTCGCGTGCTTTTTTGCGGGTGGGTTGGCGGGTCTTGGGGCATTCCTGGGAAGGTCTAATACCGGATAGAAGTGTTTTGGACAAAATCCATAAGGAAAAGCCTTTTTTTTGCTATTTCTTCTGACATCTTGCTCAATGTAGCGTTTAGGGGGGCTTCCTGGTGTTTGTGGGTGGGTTGCGGGGTCTCTGTCGAAGCACTGCTGCGACAGTCTAATCTTGATTGCATTTGCTTTTCAGGAAATCCGTGGTGGAAAACAGGAGTTATGATGATGATGACCTAGCTGCACAGCGTGTTTGGACCGAAGGCCGAGAGATATTGTAAGTATGAGATTTTGCTTTTTTGCTGTTTGGGGGTGTGGTGGTCGCGTGCTTTTTTGCGGGTGGGTTGGCGGGTCTTGGGGCATTCCTGGGAAGGTCTAATACCGGATAGAAGTGTTTTGGACAAAATTCAAAAGGAAAAGCCTTTTTTTTGCTATTTCTTCTGACATCTGTCTCAATGTAGCGTTTTGGGGGGCTTCCTGGTGTTTGTGGGTGGGTTGCGGGGTCTCTGTCGAAGCACTGCTGCGACAGTCTAATCTTGATTGCATTTGCTTTTCAGGAAATCCGTGGTGGAAAACAGGAGTTATGATGATGACCTAGCTGCACAGCGCGTTTGGACCGTAGGCCGAGAGATATTGTAAGTATGAGATTTAGCTTTTTTGCTGTTTGGGGGTGTGGTGGTCGCGTGCTTTTTTGCGGGTGGGTTGGCGGGTCTTGGGGAATTCCTGGGAAGGTCTAATACCGGATAGAAGTGTTTTGGACAAAATCCATAAGGAAAAGCCTTTTTTTTGCTATTTCTTCTGACATCTTGCTCAATGTAGCATTTTGGGGGGCTTCCTGGTGTTTGTGGGTGGGTTGCGGGGTCTCTGTCGAAGCACTGCTGCGACAGTCTAATCTTGATTGCATTAGCTTTTCAGGAAATCCGTGGTGGAAAACAGGAGTTATGATGATTAAGCATGGGCGTAAAATCCGCTCCGCTCGCGGATTTTTCGGATTTTCGGCAAATTCGCAATCCGCGAACGCTCGCAAATTTGTCGAAAATCCGTCAATCCGCTCGCGGCGGATTTTTTGCTTGGTTGCGGCGCGCGGCGTGGTGCACGGCGTTCACTTTCCGTCATTTTAGCGTTTGCTGAGTTGTTTTTCTTTGCGAGTGACGCGCCATTTTAGATCTTGCTGCGTGTTCCCGCGGGAGTTTGTCGCCCGCGAATACGTACTCGCGGCTTGCCACCTTGCACAGCACACCTCGCGAGAGTTCGCAATTGCGAACACGTAGTTGCGGCGGAAAGGAACAATCTCGCACTTGCGAAATAGAGATTTTGCAATTTCGCACAAGAAAATCACCAGCAAACAGGATAAACCTTCAGAAAATTATGATTTTTATCAGAATCACTCCTCAGGTTGACATTTGCATGGCCTTTTTTTTTGCAAGGAGTCCATTTTGGGGGGGGGAGGAAGGAAGTGCCCCACAGTCTCCAACTTCCTGTTCCTGTCCAGCAGGCTCCTCCCAGTGCTTTGTCCATCTCCTGGTCACTTTCATTTGGATCTGGAGCTGGAAGGATTACTTTTTGTGGGTGCTGCTGGATATTTGGATTTGAGGCCTTTTTGACTGTCTTTGGATCACTTTTGGATTAGAAATCAACTTTCACAAGTAAGTTTGTTTGGGGCATTACAGTTGCTGCAAGTACAATTTTGGAACTTTTTCAGAAAATTAAATAAATTATATTGTGGGTAGCCACAGTATCCAGTAGGACCAGGGTTGGTTATGGGTGCATGATACAACTGTTTTGTTGAATTTAAACACCATTGAGGCCATGGATGGGCTGGGATTGTGCAGATTTTATTGTTTTTTGTCTTTTTTTTGGGCCTGCTGGTGTGGCCCTTTGCCCAGGGGTGGTGAGTGTTGCATGGGCCTAGTCTTTCTGTGGGGTGTCTTCTTGAATTTAAACACCATTGAGGCCATGGATGGGCTGGGATTGTGCAGATTTTATTGTTTTTTGTCGTTTTTGGGGGGCTGCTGGTGTGGCCCTTTGCCCAGGGGTGGTGAGTGTTGCATGGGCCTAGTCTTTCTGTGGGGTGTCTTCTTGAATTTAAACACCATTGAGGCCATGGATGGGCTGGGATTGTGCAGATTTTATTGTTTTTTGTCGTTTTTGGGGGGCTGCTGGTGTGGCCTTTTGCTTGCCCAGGGGTGGTGGTGGTGCATGGACTGAGTGTGCCTGTGGTGTGGTCTCACTCTCTTTGATGTAAACATCATGGATGGCATTGGATTGTGGTGATTTCTGGCTGTTTTTCTGTTTTTTGGGGGTGTACTGTTGATGTGGACTGGCCATGTGGGTGGTGGTGGTGGCCATCTTGAGTGCTGGCTGGTACAGGCAACATGTGCTTGGGGTGTAAGGGGGCCATTTTGAGGAGAGGCAGTGTCTGAGGCCTGCACTTATTTTGCCTACTTTTCATCCCTTATGCCCAGGGGTAGTGAGTGTTGCATGGGCCTAGTGTTTCTGAGGGGTGTCTTCTTGAATTTAAACACCATTGAGGCCATGGATGGGCTGGGATTGTGCAGATTTTATTGTTTTTTGTCGTTTTTTTGGGCCTGCTGGTGTGGCCCTTTGCCCAGGGGTGGTGAGTGTTGCATGGGCCTAGTCTTTCTGTGGGGTGTCTTCTTGAATTTAAACACCATTGAGGCCATGGATGGGCTGGGATTGTGCAGATTTTATTGTTTTTTGTCGTTTTTGGGGGGCTGCTGGTGTGGCCTTTTGCTTGCCCAGGGGTGGTGGTGGTGCATGGACTGAGTGTGCCTGTGGTGTGGTCTCACTCTCTTTGATGTAAACATCATGGATGGCATTGGATTGTGGTGATTTCTGGCTGTTTTTCTGTTTTTTGGGGGTGTACTGTTGATGTGGACTGGCCATGTGGGTGGTGGTGGTGGCCATCTTGAGTGCTGGCTGGTACAGGCAACATGTGCTTGGGGTGTAAGTGGGCCATTTTGAGGAGAGGCAGTGTCTGAGGCCTGCACTTATTTTGCCTACTTTTCATCCCTTATGCCCAGGGGTAGTGAGTGTTGCATGGGCCTAGTGTTTCTGAGGGGTGTCTTCTTGAATTTAAACACCATTGAGGCCATGGATGGGCTGGGATTGTGCAGATTTTATTGTTTTTTGTCGTTTTTTTGGGCCTGCTGGTGTGGCCCTTTGCCCAGGGGTGGTGAGTGTTGCATGGGCCTAGTCTTTCTGTGGGGTGTCTTCTTGAATTTAAACACCATTGAGGCCATGGATGGGCTGGGATTGTGCAGATTGTATTGTTTTTTGTCGTTTTTGGGGGGCTGCTGGTGTGGCCTTTTGCTTGCCCAGGGGTGGTGGTGGTGCATGGACTGAGTGTGCCTGTGGTGTGGTCTCACTCTCTTTGATGTAAACATCATGGATGGCATTGGATTGTGGTGATTTCTGGCTGTTTTTCTGTTTTTTGGGGGTGTACTGTTGATGTGGACTGGCCATGTGGGTGGTGGTGGTGGCCATCTTGAGTGCTGGCTGGTACAGGCAACATGTGCTTGGGGTGTAAGGGGGCCATTTTGAGGAGAGGCAGTGTCTGAGGCCTGCACTTATTTTGCCTACTTTTCATCCCTTATGCCCAGGGGTAGTGAGTGTTGCATGGGCCTAGTGTTTCTGAGGGGTGTCTTCTTGAATTTAAACACCATTGAGGCCATGGATGGGCTGGGATTGTGCAGATTTTATTGTTTTTTGTCGTTTTTTTGGGCCTGCTGGTGTGGCCCTTTGCCCAGGGGTGGTGAGTGTTGCATGGGCCTAGTCTTTCTGTGGGGTGTCTTCTTGAATTTAAACACCATTGAGGCCATGGATGGGCTGGGATTGTGCAGATTTTATTGTTTTTTGTCGTTTTTGGGGGGCTGCTGGTGTGGCCCTTTGCCCAGGGGTGGTGAGTGTTGCATGGGCCTAGTCTTTCTGTGGGGTGTCTTCTTGAATTTAAACACCATTGAGGCCATGGATGGGCTGGGATTGTGCAGATTTTATTGTTTTTTGTCGTTTTTGGGGGGCTGCTGGTGTGGCCTTTTGCTTGCCCAGGGGTGGTGGTGGTGCATGGACTGAGTGTGCCTGTGGTGTGGTCTCACTCTCTTTGATGTAAACATCATGGATGGCATTGGATTGTGGTGATTTCTGGCTGTTTTTCTGTTTTTTGGGGGTGTACTGTTGATGTGGACTGGCCATGTGGGTGGTGGTGGTGGCCATCTTGAGTGCTGGCTGGTACAGGCAACATGTGCTTGGGGTGTAAGGGGGCCATTTTGAGGAGAGGCAGTGTCTGAGGCCTGCACTTATTTTGCCTACTTTTCATCCCTTATGCCCAGGGGTAGTGAGTGTTGCATACTTGCATGTCCCTAGTCTTTCTGTGGGGTGTCTTCAATGTAAACATCATGGATGGCATGGGATTGTGCTCATTTTTCTGTGTTTTGTCGATTTTTTGGGGTGTATAACTGAACTGATGTTCCTCTGTCTTCCATTGCTTTTAGGTGCACAAGAAGACTCAATAGAACCACCAGTGCCAGGAAGAAGTCCTGCAGCGGTGTGTGCAGCATAACGTCACGCGACGTCACGTCTGGACACAGAACCCTCTGCAACTCGTGCAACTGCTGCCTGCTGACCTGCTCTGAAGAAGATGGCCCCAAAAAAAGTAACCCGTAGCTCCTCTAGCAAGAAAGGTGCCAGTAAGGAGCAGAAGAAGCAAGTTACCAAGGACACTGGTGTGCCGCCCGCCCCTTTTTTTGGGAGTAAAAAAAAAAGTATGCCTGCAGCAGCTGCAGCGGGATCTGCTGGGGACCAAGCTGGCAGCAGCACCCCCGCTCCATTGGGCTCAGTGCCACCACCACCACCACGCCAACTTAAGTCCAAGCCCTTGAGTGCTGCAGAGGCAGCCAGTATACTTCTTCAACCACCATCGACCAGTGATGTTGGCTCATCGCAAGAAAGCAGCAGCAATGTCCCTCAATCAACACAGGTTGTTGTAGCTCATCTGACGAGTGTTGAACAACCACAGCCGCAACAACAATCACATGTGCAAGTACAAGCCCAAGTACATGTGGAAGGAGAGGCAGCGCAAGGAGATGCGCAAGCAGAGGTGCATGGAGGGTCACAACAAGTGCCCACAATAGTTGTTCCTCCCGAAGTAGGGGCACATCAGGAAATCGACAATCAAGGCGAGGTATCATTTGAGGAAGCCACTCCTCCTGATGATCCTTCATTGTCTTCCACACCCCTAGCAAGGAAGAGATCAAGGGTGGTGTCTACATCCTCTTCAAGCACACCTCCTTCTGATGATACGGATCAAACTTGGGAACAAACAAAGGTAGTTAAACGTAAAAGGAAGCTCGTCCAAAGTCTCAGAGTTATGGAGTGTGATGAGTCTCAACAAGAAGTGGCGGATACTGCTGCTGATGAAGACTCTGCCAACGACGACCCAGTCATCATAAAGGTCACTGCAGCCCCAGCGGGCATGCAGCAAACAGACATTTTGACCCTAGCCCGAAGAGCTGCTGAGCGTGATGATGATGTTGTCGATGAGGAGGCAGTGGAAACACCACAATCATTGGAGTTAAGTAGTACACCAACTCGTCCCGCTTCCATATTTCTTTCTGGCAAGAAGAGACCTCCGTCAACCTCGACCTTAATTAGTGGCGGTGAAAGTGCAAAACGTACAAAAGTTGGGCAATCCACATCCTCCACTTCATCTGGCATTAGCTTCATGACCACCACCACCAGTATCGCCGCCTCCTCCATGTCCCACAGACACTTCAAGTCCCCAGTTTGGGACTCCTTTACTGTTTGTCCAAAAAATCCAAAGTTTGCCATTTGTACCATTTGTAAGCAAGCAGTTAGTCGTGGTAAGCCAGGTACCAACTATGGTACCGGAGGCCAGAGAGGTCATCTTAGGAGACAGCACACTGTCAAATGGTTTGCGCACCTAGATGCGATCAAGAAAGGCCAAATTGAAGGAAACGTTGATGTTTCATCTGATGATGACGAGCAGGAAGAAGACGTGTCAAACACTTCCCTTACACCCAGTACCCCTGTCAGCAGCACACCCAATGTGAGGCACACTAAGAGTGTTGGAGCGAGTGAGACACCAACGCACAAAAGTTCACCAGCGAGCAAAATTGGGTCAACGAAGTCATTATCAGCCCGTAAATGCTTGGTCCAGGGCAACATTAGAACAATGCTTACTTCAGACGTGCCATATGAACGCAACCACCCACTGACGCGTCTGTATAACACTAAGCTGGCTAAAATGCTAGCTGTGGACCTTCTACCTTTTTCTTTTGTAGAAGCGGTAGGTTTTCTTGAATTAGTGGCAACGCTCTGCCCTAAATGGAAAGTTCCGAGCCGGTTCTATTTTGCCAGAGTTGCGGTTCCAGCACTACATGAAGATGTGCTGCAGGCGATTGGGGCAGCTTTGCAGAAGAGTGCTGTTCACTCAATACATCTGACAACAGACATGTGGACCAGTGGCCCAGGCCATGATTACATGTGCATCACTGCACACTGGGTCTCTTTTTCAGGTGTTAAAGCAAAGCTAAACGCAGGTGTTGACCCGGACAAAGTTTTCAAAGCTGCTCGGAAACATGCAACACTAGCCATGTTTGGCTTGGAGAAAAGTCACACAGCAGAAAACCTTTTGCAAGAGTTTAACAAAAAGGTCTTGACAATGCTATCCCCCCTAAAACGCAAGATTGGTTATGTTTCCACGGATAATGGCTCCAATGTAGTTAAGGCCATGTCGGAGGGTGGCTATTTCAGAGTGCCATGTTTGGCGCACTGTATCAACCTGGTAGTTCAAAAATTCTTGAGTGATAGAGACAGTGCAGCGTTCGCGGTAATGGCCACCTGCCGCAAAATGTCCAACCATTTCAGCCATTCTTTTAAGGCCCGGAAGCATCTGCGGAGACTGCTACTTCAACGTAGAATGCCAGTGAAAGCACTCATCCAGGAGGTGGCAACATGTTGGAACTCAACCTTCTACATGCATGAGCGTCTGTATGAGCAGTATACGGTACTCGATCACTATTTCTTCACAGAGGGTAAATCTCAGAAGGAGGACCTGCGGATGACTGCGGCGCAATGGGACATAGTTAAAAGCCTGACAGACATGCTTCGTCCTTTTGAGTTCTTCACGCGTGCAGTCAGCCAGGAGGACTGTAATTTGGGAAAAGCTATCCCATTGTTGTGCATGCTGGAGCACCAACTGATGGCGGTGTCTTCTGAGTTTGAAAAAGAAGATGAAGAAAAAAAAAACCATTTCATTTTGTCAGAGAAATTATTAGAGCGCCTACGTGGTGATGAACGTCTTCAAAAGATCAAGTCCGATCAGCATTACATTTGTGCTACTATTCTGGATCCACGCTACAAAAAGGCGCTGGCAGACGAAGCATTCTTTCCTTTTGATGATGCAGATGTTCAAAAGTACAAACATTGGTTAGCCTGGTCAGCCAAGAGGTTTGAAAAAGAACGGCAGGTTATTGAAGGAGAAGCCAGTACATCAGCTTCAGCATCAGCAGGCCATCCCCAGTCACAAGAATCCACTTCTGCACCTGTGGCTGGGGCACAAGTGACCTCTCAGCCGTTAAAGACACCGGCAACTGGATCATCTGCACCACACACAATGACAACACTAACAGTGGCTGCGGAGGAGGATTGGCTAAGTTTGATGGGGTATGGTTCTCGAAAAAATGTCACAGCCACAGCAAAAAGTAAGCAAAGTGGAGAAACCGTTGATGACCTTGAGTCGATGGTGCAGGACTATATGAATGACTCAACAGTGGTCTTTCTTAATGAGGAGCCATTGCAGTATTGGCATGGCAAAAAACAATTGTGGCCACAGCTCTACAACCTGGCTATAAACTATTTGTCTTGCCCACTCGCAAGTGTGTCTTCTGAACGTGTTTTCAGTGCTGCTGGTGGCATTGTAACTCCCAAACGGAGCCGCCTCTCGCCCAAAAATGTGGAGCGGCTGACAATGATCAAGATGAATCAGCACCTCATACCACCTGATTACAAAGTACGAGAAAGCACGCCGCATGAAGACGAGGAGGACGGCAACGTAGATGAGGGGATTTTTTCTCTGTTCGGTGGCACTGACCTCATCCAGCCTGAATTCGCAGAGTATGATGACGAAATCTTGTTCTTATTCCCTGACACCGAGCACTGAAAATGAGACAATCAATCAAGAACTTTCTTTTTCGTCCTTATTCCCTTTTATTCCTGTGTGCTTTGTGTCTCTCTTTCTTTGTTTTGCACAGTTAATTTAATTCAAACTTTAATCACCTAATCCCAAAAACAAGACCATCATCAGAACTGTCTTCACTTGTTTGCTTATTGCTTTGAAGGTGCCGCAGTCTACATTCCTCAGGTTCACAATTTCCGAAGAACATGCTCCTCTATCCTCCTCCTCCAGACTGCGATTTCCCTCCAAGCAGAGTGCTGGATTACGCCCAATGAAGAAAGACTCAGCACTTGTGGGGGTGTTGTACTTCTTTGCGGGTGAGTTGACGGATTTGGGCCCATTGCTGTGAAGCTCTAATAATGGACAAAAGTGTTTTGGACCAAATATGAGGTGGAAATTTCTTGCCGTTTTTGCTGACTTGCTTGCCTTTGAGGTGCTCTTTGGCGGGGTTCCGGGGGTTTGTGGGTAATTTTTGGTGTCTGTCGAAGCACTGCTGCGACAGTCTAATCTTGATTGCATTTGCTTTTCAGGAAATCCGTGGTGGAAAACAGGAGTTATGATGATTGATGATGATGACCTAGCTGAACAGCGCCGCATTTGGACCGAAGGCCGAGAGATATTGTAAGTATGAGATTTAGCTTTTTCGCTGTTTGGGGGTGTTGTCGGTTGTTTTTTTGCGGGTGGGTTGGCGGGTCTTGCCTGGGGCATTCCTGGGAAGGTCTAATACCGGATAGAAGTGTTTTGGACAAAATCCATAAGGAACAGCCTTTTTTTTGCTATTTCTTCTGACATCTTGCTCAATGTAGCGTTTTGGGGGGCTTCCTGCTGTTCGTGGGTGGGTTGCGGCCGGGGTCTCTGTCGAAGCACTGCTGCGACAGTCTAATCTTGATTGCATTTGCTTTTCAGGAAATCCGTGGTGGAAAACAGGAGTTATGATGATTGATGATGATGATGACCTAGCTGAACAGCGCCGCATTTGGACCGAAGGCCGAGAGATATTGTAAGTATGAGATTTAGCTTTTTCGCTGTTTGGGGGTGTTGTCGGTTGTTTTTTTGCGGGTGGGTTGGCGGGTCTTGCCTGAGGCATTCCTGGGAAGGTCTAATACCGGATAGAAGTGTTTTGGACAAAATCCATAAGGAACAGCCTTTTTTTTGCTATTTCTTCTGACATCTTGCTCAATGTAGCGTTTTGGGGGGCTTCCTGCTGTTCGTGGGTGGGTTGCGGCCGGGGTCTCTGTCGAAGCACTGCTGCGACAGTCTAATCTTGATTGCATTTGCTTTTCAGGAAATCCGTGGTGGAAAACAGGAGTTATGATGATTGATGATGATGATGACCTAGCTGAACAGCGCCGCATTTGGACCGAAGGCCGAGAGATATTGTAAGTATGAGATTTAGCTTTTTCGCTGTTTGGGGGTGTTGTCGGGTGGTTTTTTGCGGGTGGGTTGGCGCCGGCGGGTCTTGCCTGGGGCATTCCTGGGAAGGTCTAATACCGGATAGAAGTGTTTTGGACAAAATCCATAAGGAACAGCCTTTTTTTCAAGGTCAAATTTTGTTCTAAAACACAGTAGTACACCTACCTTGAGGGGAAAGATCCGCTATAATATTTTGGCCATACTTATTGATCCTTAAAAAGGTGACTCAGACAGAGCACGCAATTTCTCAAATATTGTACTGTCTATTAGGGAAATCAAAGTGTGACTTTTTGCACCACACAGCGTACATACCTTTTATTTATTTATCAGTGGTATTGTAATAGCACTTCCTGTTTTCCGTTCAATAATTACAGGCCGGGTTTCAGTCAACATCCGCCAGGCAGGCAGTGGACAGGGTGTCTTCTGTCAGTGGTCACCACATTGATGGACGAAGCGTCAGCTGGAATGGAGGAGTGCCGCCAATAAGAGGAATTGTTTGCTGCATGCTTATTACTTACCAAATTCAACAGGACAACTCCAACAACATACGCAATACAGATACAGTATCCATTGTTGTCTTTTATTCTATGAGTGTGACTGCATGTGCTTACCTTTAGTTTGTAACCAAAGATTGTCTGTATCTTCAATTATTGTTTGTCCATGCTCTGCTTTTTTTTTTCTTCTCTCAACAAAACCTACCCAAAAAGAAACCCCCATTCCCATCCATTTTACAAACCCTAACCCTCTTCCCCCGGGCTGTGTTGTTTTGCTTGATGTCTGACTAAAATGACATCAATAATTCCACACACTTGCTGGGGAGGATAAGGTCATAGCAGCAACAGGCTGGTGAAGGAATACGAGGATATCTTCTAGACTTACTCAGCTTCAGTACTATATCTTCTAGTAGTAGTAGCCAATGTCAAATTAATTCAACGCAAGTACTAGTTATACTTGCAAGCAAATACTTTACCATTTGTTAGGCTACATTATGGCACTGTTCTAGTGTACTGTCACCTGCTATTTTCTCGATCGTACCGTAACCGTTGTAATGCTACAGTAAGGAGGACAAACAAGGTTTCGTTTTCTTTTTTTCCATAGGCATGCAACTGCCACTGTGTCACACCACTAGTACCACCGCAATGAGGAAATGTCACCCGCCCAGGATTGACAACGTTAATCCCCATTTCACCTGGAGCCAGCCCTGGGCCTAGCCCTAATTTCTAACACAAATTACAGGTAAGATAAGCGTTTGGTGGGAGGTAGTATAATGGAGTATTATTTCGGAGTAGACAAGAGATTGACGGTTGTACTACTAAAGTCCTACGACTGTTCAGGAAAACAAAGTTACTGTTACACCCCCGCCCCCCACCCACCAGACTGAAAAGCAGTAAAAAACAGGTATGGTCAGATAAAGTTGAAAAATATATTTATTTAGCCCTAACAAAATAATCTCCCTCACCCACCCTAACCCCAACGATTGTCTCTGAAACGTCCCAAAACGATCCCAACTCCCAAATCCCACCCCCCAAAAGTCTATAAAAAAAGGGCAAGGGACACTCCACTACTGGAGGGTGCTGGTGCTGGTGCATGATGCGGCATGGGCATCATACTCCTTGCGGAGGGTGGCAAGCTCGGAGCGGAGGCCCTTAACCAAGTTCTTATACCTCAGGACCTCCTGCTCCAGGTTGGACATGCGGACTCGTAGGCGGCGTTGGCGTTCCTTGCAGCTCCTGTGGGGGGCAGCTGGTATTTCGGTTGCTTGGCGGTGGCGGTCGTCTTTCTTAGCCCGGCTCGGTCCCGCTGGCTTAGTCACGAAGGAGGATGCAGTGGTCACAGTCGAGGATGTTGTCCCGCTCGACTGCGTGTCCTCCTCCTCCTCCAGGGACACCAGCCGCCGATATTCGGCGACTGTGGCCTCCAGCCTCCGTTGCCGGGCCAATCTAGCCTGCTCCCTCCTTGTTGTTGATTTGGAAGGAGCAACTATATGAAGAAAGAAAGACATAGTCTGTAACCAATGCTCCTTATTAATAACACAAAGTGATTGAGCCGAAAGTTGGGTCACAGAGTACAAGTAGCAAATTGAAAGCACAGTACATTACTATTGAGGACAGTATCTATGTAACCTCCCACTTCTGCATCCTTGCTCTAACAGTAGTGGTAGTTTAATGAACTAATTCTACGACCACTATGGACTTCCATTACAGTCGACTATGACAGTACACCAGTCTTCTTCTTCTTCTTCTCTCTTGTTTAGGGAAATGGGTACGTTATCTTATGCAAGCCGGCAGAATGACATGGACACAGCACAGTGAACTTGCACCCGAGAAAAAAAAACCATGATGAGTGAGACAGACTTGCGTTACTGTACCGGTCCAGTACATGCAGGTGGTGAAGCTATTACTTTTCTATTACGGGTGGCACTGAGAATACTCTGTTACAAGGGCTACTGCTTAATTAATTTACCTTTCACCCTACAGTGCAAATGAGTACTAGAAAAGGAAAATGAAGAAGCTAACTAATTTGATTATCTATCACTTCACATGGGACGTATTTAATGACAGATGAGATGACTTTAGGTGCTTTGCTTAATATTGAGTGAACAGTGATACACCCACACATGAATGACGTACTACAAGTAAACTAAAGTTATTAAGAGAGGTACGGAGTGTCCACCGTAATAACCAGATATATGCTGTGAATGCAAACGCAATACAAAGTACTGCTACTATTCATGGTAGTATTGGACACATTTACAATTTCTTTTCCTTGCCTTCCCTGCACTGGAACGGACGTGCGGGTGCGGTGGTACATGCTCTTCAAGGTAACACTTACTTCACCTGGCGACCATCTACTCTCTCTAGATACACATGTGCTATCTAAGAGTCAGAGAATACCATGCTCCAGGCATCCATTCAGTCAAAGTATACGCACACATACAGTTTCTGTTTCACCCACCCAGGCTGCTGTCCTTCCACCCATCCTTGCTTCATCATTGACCCAGCCATGCACCATACCATATTCTTTCCTTCCCAGCCACCTCGGGGGCCAAGCAAACACATATCGTTCTTCTTTGCCAGCCATCATACAAGTTCGCGTCCCACTTACTTACACCCTTCTTTCGCTTTTCGTTCATCCCATCCATCACGTTCGTCTAAGAACTTATTGGGATTCTTCTCACCAAAAACTTCACAGCTAAGTCGAAGTACATTTCGAGGAGGCTACTACCTGGTTGATTTGTAATTGTAATACACCCGTGCAGAAAGCACACTATGCAGTCTTCAATCTCAATAAGTAAGGAATATATAGCTTACCTGTTTCCGCCACCACCGTTTGATCCCCCACAGGAACGTCCGCCAGCTCTTCTACCGCCGCCTCCTCCCCAGAGGCCTCCGAGTCCTGGTCCAACACAGCCACCTCCGCGCTGGCCCCGTCACCAGATGTTACACCTACAAAGTACATTTAAGAATGTTAGAATACACCACTCACTACTATATAATATTTGGTCTAGGAGAAATGTTAAAAAAACAGAATACAATGTAATAATTTGTGACTGTCTACTCCATAGTAAAAATGTCCCATTTTCCAGGGAAGGCTGTTGTCTTGCTGCACTTTTATGCACAACTGATGAATGCTTGCTTTTGATTTTTAACACGCACCACTTTTTCTCCTAACAGACAGAAGCTTGACTCCTGAGTCCTAAGAACACGACCAGGATCAAGTTCAAACCAGGTGAGAGTTCGGCTCGACCACAAGAAATGTGTCCAATTAATCGTCAGCACTAACCACTTTTCCGTTTACAGTTACATAGTTTTATGACAAAGTAGATTTTAATAAATGTGTTTACTTTTAATAAAGCTTTTAAACTTAAATAGACTCTGTGGTTTTTGTTCCTCTAGACTAGAGTGGATGAGCTAAAGGTTTTGGAATTTTTGCAAGCATGAGTGCCTCTGACACTTCTTGACTGTGCTGTGACTCCGTACTACTCTCTTGTCCTGCGTACGATAATCTAGAGATCATTGGGGATCTATAATCGGTGACTTCGGGAGCTGAATGACTCTGCCACACTATCTAGTCAGTAAGGAGACAGTGCATAGAGGTATTGCTGAATATAATGGGAGTCCAATGGAATTGCCAAATGTCCAATCTTAGTTAGCTACACAGACAGACTAATAAGAATAGTCTAGTAATACCACAGGGAGTCATATTCGAGGCAGGATAAGAATTTATATCCAGTCTACAAGAAGATCAAAGACGATTTAGAAAAAATCGAATGAGGAACGCTAGGAAAAAATAGGTACTGTTTATTAAAATGTAAACTTACTGGGGCCAGCAAAGGAGCCCTCGCCTGCCCGATCCTGGCCTGCATCCTCAGCACCCTCCTCCTGTGTCCTCTTGCCCTTGGGGGGAGCTGATGTACAACATGAAAGAAAGAAAAACCAGAAAACATGGATGAGATTTTTCAACCAAATCAAACATTTCAAAAGAACAATAACAACATATTTTGGAAAAATAGCAAATAGATAGACAACTATTCCACGGGATCTATCTCATGTGGTATACTACGTTATTCGTATTGCCTGATTTGCGGAATGTTGACTTAGAAAGTTCCTATGTAACTCAATAAACAGACTACTAAAGAGGTTTGCCTAGGCCTGGCACTGCAGGCAGCAGTGCGCAACACGTGACAGACAAAGTCCATCCTGCTTGCAGATCAGTGAATACTCAAACTATCAATCCACCCGCCAGCACCGCCACTATTTCTTCTTATAGCCATGTGTCTAAAGGAAGGACTGGACTTCAGTCTGTTGGGGCTGATTTAGAAGTCCCTTGCGGAAGTTGCGGCTCATTTTCCTCCATTGTTGCGTGCCTTTTCTGACGCAGCGGCAGAACAAAAGACTCGCCATGGTGTTGGTGCGGCGTATATATTAAAAAAATAACACATATGGGCATATGGGCGATGCATCACGTTGTAAAGCCCTGCGCCATCAGGGGGCGTTCCGGCGCAAGGGAGGGCGTACCTGCGCAGGAACAAATCCTAAAAGTGGCTGAGGGAAATCTACAAGATGTCAATCAGTCACTTTTAGGACAATGATGCATGACTCAAACCCTGCGCGCTTGAAGCCGACGTACGGCTTGATGCAGCATTGGGGAGATAGGGTACCCCAGAGCATTGCTGGAGCTGCGCCATCGTTGGCACGCAACTCCAGCAATGCGCTGCCTTTACGGCACAGATGCGTAAGGCTTCTGTGACGTTTTGGGCCAATGGGTGGTGGTGGCATGGCACACAATTACTGCCGCATCCCTGCTACTTTGCAGGGATGCGCCGGTAATTGAAAATATGACCCTTACTGTCTAGCATTACGCAGTTCTTTTCTTTACAGTACACTCATACATAATTTCTCAGGCCAATGAAATGCTTCGGAACACAACATACAAAACAAAGAAGCATAGTAGCAAGCGAGGCTACTGAGAAGGAGAGCAGTGCACCTGAAATGCATAGAAGATTTTGAAATATAATTTACCTCAATGTAATCGGCAGCATTATTGCTCTTGGTAAAGAACAAAGATTTGCAAATAACAGAGCAGGATAAAACAGAGTAGTAAATGTACTACTACTACTACTCACCAAGCCCGGGGACCTCTTCGCCGAGCGCGTCCAGCAAGTCCCGCTCCCGGTCCATGACATCGGTCCAGCGGTGGGTGGCCTGGTTATATGTGCGCCGGACCCCAGAGATCTTGTACATGGCCCGGCACACCTTCTCCCACCGCTTGCGACGCTCCCGGATGCCATAGCCGGTCGCGATCTTGCCGCCTCCCAGGATCGTCTTGGGGAGGCGGCGCTGGACGTGGAAGATCAGTGCCGCCACTTCCTCCGCGCTGAAGATCTCCCTCGGGACCACTTGCTCCCCCCTTAAACGCCCGCACGGGAGCCGGGCACGGGGTGCGGGACCCTTCCCCTTCTCAGGGTGCTTCCCGGCTCCCTTTACCATGGTCTGGGCAGAAATAAACTTAAATGATAAAGAAGAAATAGAATAGTGAAGAAGAAAAGAAAAGAGTTTAAAAAAGTAGTTTAAAAGTAACTAAAAGCTGCAGAAAACACAAAAATATAGAGGTAGAAAAATAGAGGGATAGATAATAAGTAAAATTAGATCAAAAAAACTTCAAACAAGCAAAGGATGGCAGAGATTGAGAGAGGATAGAGAAAGCATGCCCAGAACCATAGCAATGAATGAGAAACAAGATGGCCGCGCCCGTTCACGACCGCGTGGGTAAGTTCGCGCGAGATTTTCCTTGCGAGTACGCGCGAAATTGTACTAGCGAGCAGCACACTTTGCGAGATTACACATAGCGGGCGGAAACGGAATTACGTCACGCCAACAAGATGGCCGCGCCCGTGTACGACCGATAGGGTAACTTGGCAAACGTATAGCTAGAAGCGCCTCGCGAACACGCGCAAGATCACGCGAACATACACGTCGCAAAAAAAACAATTTTGTATTCGCACGTATTCGCGGCTTCCGAAATCGATCTCGCACGGATTCGCGGCCCAAAAAACGCGCGAAATTGCAGAAAAAACGATTTTAGCTAAACTGAAAGCAATGAGCAGGTGCAAAAGTTCAAACTTAACATTAGTAACATTCAAGGTAGTGCTTCCTGATGGGCCCCTCCAGAGTTTGCAACTATTCTATGACCCTGCTATGACCCAAACAGCAGGCTCATAGAATAGCTACAAGTAGACCATAAAGGTCCTGTGAAAAAAAAAATTCACTGCAACAAAAAGCAAATTACAGATAAGGAAGGAAGCAGGTGCCAGCCAGACTGGAACTTTCAAAATTACTGACACATTAATGAAACACAAATTAATTGATGGCAGTTGAAGAAGGGCAGGTGTGCTTGCTTTTTTCAACCACCATAATCTACAGTGATAAATAAACCTAATAGGTGCCAGTGAGGATGTACCAGAGGGTGGCATGGGTGTCCCAGAGGGTGGCAGTGGTGAAACAGAGGGTGCTGTGAACCTGTGATGATAAACCAGACGTAGAAACAACATAGTCGCGGCCGTTGCGAGCCGAAAAGTAAGTTCGCAATTGCGAACTTGTCCCAAAATCGGCGCGAACACGCGCCAACACAAAAAACGGAAAAATCCGCAAATCCGCTAGAGTTCGCGGATCTTCGCGGATTGCGAATCCGTAAATCCGCAAGTTCGCGTACGCGAGATCCGCTAGATCCGCCCATACTTAATGATGATGAGACCTAGCTGCACAGCGCGTTTTGACCGAAGGTCGAGAGATATTGTAAGTATGAGATTTTGCTTTTTTGCTGTTTGGGGGTGTTGTCGCGTGCTTTTTTGTGGGTGGGTTGGCGGGTCTTGGGGCATTCCTGGGAAGGTCTAATACCGGATAGAAGTGTTTTGGACAAAATCCATAAGGCAAAACCTTTTGCCACTTTTTGTAACTTAGGGTTCGTTAGGGTTAGCCCTAGCAGCAGGATTGCATGTGTTTCGGGGTGTTCTATTGCAACTCAGTTCTGGGGTTTTAGAGCACTCTTGGAGCGATGCTGGCTATGGATACTTTTGCTTGCTTGCAAGTGGTTTGAATACAATCCACGGTGGGTAAGGGTGTATTTGGGCCTACTTTTACTTTTAAAGTACGTTTTGTCACCATTTTTCTGCTAGTCCTCGTTTTTTGAGATCTGATTGGGGGTCTTCTACATTTGCGACTGGCTTTAGTAAGGGTCTTGGTGGGAGCATTGCTGGGAAGGTCAAATTTTGTTCTAAAACACAGTTTACAGTACACCTACCTTGAGGGGAAAGATCCGCTATAATATTTTGGCCATACTTATTTATCCTTAAAAAGGTGACTCAGACAGAGTACGCAATTTCAAAAATATTGTACTGTCTATTAGGGAAATCAAAGTGTGACTTTTTGCACCACACAGCTTACATACCTTATGTGAGAAGTTGGCCTGATAGGTGATGTTTCCAATTCTGGAACCACCTATTATCAGACCAAACAATCCCTTATGGTGTCTGGTTGTAAGTCAACCTTATTAGACAAGCTATCCTAGGGGTAGCATGGACTAAGCAGCCTAAAGGCTTAACTTAAGAGGTCGTGTTAAGCGAGCTGTTTTACCACATACAATCCTGTAATATCAAATGAAAGGACACCACACAAGTATATATTATAAAAATATATGTGTTTATTACTAAAAACAATCCCCAGTATTCTTTATGAATAAAGGGGCACAAGCGTTAAATCAAAAGCACTGTTTAAACATACAAAGTTGCACAATTATGGATGAGGGCGGGGGGCCACTCAAACCATATACTAAACAAGTGGTATAAGAGATGCCACTCGAGCAGTGGTTAGGCCTAGGACCTAGGGAATCGCTGGGAGCAGTCGGGACAAGCAATGCTGAAGTCGGGAACGGCCCACGGGATTCGGGAGCAGTGCGGAAAGCGCACGCATGCACCAATGTTAACCAATGGTGCGTAAAAAGTGTAAAGTTAGAGTTTAAGGACACTTCCGCTGAACCTAGAGGAACAAAACTTAAGACACAGACCCTAGAGATGTGTACCAGTGTGGGAACACCGGCGGAGCAAAGTTACCTCACCCACAGGAAGCGGGTGCACAGGGTCGAAGTTGAGTCGGGTTTCGTCACGCAGGCTCTTGGTGCTTGAAGCTGAAAGGGCTGCAGGTGGGGTGAAAGTGAAGTGTCCGGTGGAGTCCAAGGGTGGACTCAAGTCGAAGAGTACCTGAAAGCAGAGGGGACAGAGTCTGGGTCACTCAGCAGTGACCAGGGTGGAACCAGGACGGAACCAGGCAATGTCGGGCGCAATCAGGTGGTCGTCGAGGAGCTTCTCTCCGCTGTCACGTGGGCTCTGGGGCATCTGCGACGTCCAGGAGCAGGTCACGAGCTGTCCCACGCAGGCTCTCGCCATCGGCGCTGTCGGCTTCAAGATTGGAGCAAACAACACTTGGCAAAAGCAATCCACGCGGAACCGGGAGATTGCTTCTCACTCGAACCAGGAAGGTCAGAGTGGGTGCTCCTTTTCAGGGGAGCTGGTGTAGATCTGGAGCAACCAGATTCATAAGTCGTATTTGTAGTTTCGTCGGCACAGGGACCACTAGCCAGCTGGCAAGTGACCGGGCCAACGCGTTGAGCCAAATGGAGCAGAAGGGCCCCACGCAGCACTCGTCGAGTGTGGAGGGCTGGACTTCGTTGCAAGAGTGGCTCAGGGTAGGGGCTTCTTAAACCCCGGTGCACAGCTTCGAGGGTCACTCGTGGGCTGCACGGTCAGCGTCTCGTGGTCAATTCAAGATGGTGTGCCCCACGCTTCCGGTCGCCTCCACGGGTCTCAGCTCAGCAGGGACTGTGGATCGGGCTGTTGGAAGGCAGGCAAGCTTGATCTCGTCGATCTCTGTCGCTCGAGTTCCGGCGCGAACTGCAACAAAGTAGATGTCGAGGGCTGGATGGTGCCTGCTTACGCAGGGTGGTCACTCCTTGACCACAAGGGAGATTCTTCGGGCTTCCACGTTGAGTAGGAGGTCCAAGGGTCCAGAGTTTCGTTTCTTATGTTTCTTTCAGGAAATCTGAAGTGCATTGGCACTGCTCCCACTCTTATTCGAATCTGGGGGGCGTGATTACCTGCTAGGTCCCCCCCTATGGGTGGGACCCAGGAAGTGGGTGGATACACCCCCTTCCTTTGATCCAGGCCAACCTGGCACGAGGGCTGGAGTGCCCCAGAACCGGTTTGGCCGGATTATGCAAGGGGCAGCCTTGTGCGCCCCAAGCAGTGTCTGGTTTCTTTCAACCCTCCCTGCTACAATCCACTATCTCCTGTCTGGAGGGTGGTGACACCCTCCTGCGACAGGAAACCCTTTGTCCAGGCCCCATTTGGCTGAGTTTCGGTCAGCTGCAGGGGTCCAGACTCTTGTCTGTGGCAGAGGCATCCATTTTGTGGATCTAAGGTCCTTTTAGAAATTAACCGCATTTAAGTAAAGTAACATGTCTTACCCCTCTAGAGGGGTGGAATGCTATCCCCGTCGCCAGAACTGGCAAGGGGATAGTATTCCAAATCGTATGACACCTTACACAACATGTTTTGATAAAGCCAAACCAAAGTTGCTATATAACCGCGAGGATTATAAGGCACTTAAGAGTATATGGTATGGCATTATCCTGAAACAGCTTAGGGAGTTGTTCCCGACAGCTGCAGACAGGCTCAGCTCATGCTAGAGCTCCATCTCACATAAAACCACGCACTCTGCCTCCAGGATTGATGAGGCCTTCCATAGGAGTGGCTCACAGGTTTATATGTGTCCAGATATAGGTTTAGATATAGGTATACTATATCTAAGTAAGGGGTGATTACACCACCTTACCCCAGCTGAGTGATCAGCCAGTTGTGTCAATTTAAGAACCAGCCAGGGGTGGCAAAAGATATGCTGCAGCCCCTGGTAGGCCTTGGTGGCCCCTATGCCCTGGGCACCTATAGTGCATTATACAGGGGCTGACAAGGAGTCCATTTCCAATTGTGGTATGTGCCTATAGCACATGTGTCAGTAATTTAGTGAGAGAACAGCAGGCTGGGGGTCTGATCAGCAGGCCCACAGCCTCAGTAGTCGAAAACCAGTGAAGCAAAAAGCAAAAATTTGGGGTGACCATAGGATAGCAGACCCTACTCTCCTACACAACCCCCCCCCAAATGCAGGGACATTAAACTAACCTTGACCAGATAAGTCTTCATGTTCTAAGTGGAAGTACCTGGAGAGACCATCTGCATTACCATGGTCAGTCCCTGGGCGGTGCTCCACTGTAAAGTCCATCCCCTGTAGGGAAATGGACCACCTGAGCAGTTTGGGATTTTCACCCTTCATCTGATTAAGCCACAAGAGGGGCTTATGGTCTGTCTGAACTAGGAAGTGAGTTCCAAACAAGTAGGACCTCAACTTCTTCAGGGCCCAAACCACAGCAAAGGCCTCCCTCTCAATGGCTGACCAACGTTTCTCTCTAGGGGTCAGCCTTCTGCTAATGAAAGCAATGGGCTGGTCTTGACCATCTTGATTAAGTTGTGAGAGCACAGCTCCCACCCCCAACTCAGAAGCATCTGTCTGTACAATGAACTGTTTGGAGTAGTCAGGACTCTTCAGGATAGGTGCAGAGCACATGGCCTTCTTCAGGTCATCAAATGCCTTTTGACAGCTAACTGTCCACTGAACCTTTTTTGGCATCTTCTTGGATGTCAAGTCATTTAATGGTGTCACTATAGACCCATAGTTTTTCACAAACTTTCTGTAATACCCAGTCAGGCCCAAGAAGGCTCTGACTTGTGTCTGGGTAACTGGAGGAGCCCAGTCCTGTATGGCCTGGATTTTGCTCTCCAGTGGCTGAACCTGGCCTCCACCTACTAGGTGGCCCAGGTATACAACCTTACTCTGCCCTATCTGGCACTTAGTAGCCTTGATAGTTAGGCCTGCCTTTTGCAGGGCCTCCAAAACCTTCTTTAGGTGGATCAGGTGATCCTCCCAGGTGGAGCTAAAGACAGCAATATCATCTAGATATGCTGCGCAAAAGTCATCCAACCCAGTAAGGACTTGGTTCACCAACCTTTGGAAAGTGGCAGGTGCATTCTTCAAACCAAAGGGCATTACCACAAACTGATAATGTCCACTAGGGGTAGAAAATGCTGTTTTGGCTTTTGACTCTTCAGCTAGTCTGATTTGCCAGTAGCCAGCTGTCAAATCAAATGTGCTCAGAAACTTGGCAGAAGCCAATCTGTCAATGAGCTCATCTGCTCTTGGAATGGGGTGAGCATCTGTCCTAGTGACAGCATTGAGACCCCTGTAGTCCACGCAAAATCTCATTTCTCTCTTTCCATCTTGGGTATGAGGTTTTGGCACCAGGACTACTGGGCTGGCCCATGGGCTCTCTGATTGCTCAATCACTCCAAGCTCCAACATCTTTTGCACCTCAGCCTTGATGCAATCCCTGACATGGTCAGGTTGCCTGTAGATCTTATTCTTCACAGGCAGACTGTCACCAGTGTCCACCACATGGGTACACCAGTCAGTCTGGCTGGGTGTGAGTGAAAACAAATGCCTGTGGGCCTGCAAAACTTGTCTGCAGTCCATCTGTTGCTGGTCAGTGAGGCTGCCCGCCAAGGCTACTCCATCAACTGAACCATCATCAGGGTTCTGAGAAAGCAGGTCTGGGAGAGGGTCACTCTCTTCCTCCTGATCCCCATCTGTGGCCATGAGCAAGCTCATGTCCTCCCTGTCCACAAATGCTTTCAAGCGATTCACATGGATTACCCTGTGAGGGCTCCTGGGTGTTCCAAAGTCAACCAAGTAGGTGACTTCTCCCTTTTTCTCAATGATAGGATAGGGTCCACTCCATTTGTCCTGGAGTGCTGCTGGGGCCACTGGCTCCAGTACCCACACCTTCTGTCCTGGTTGGAACTCTACCAGTACAGCCTTTTGGTCATGCCAAGCTTTTTGTAATTCTTGGCTGGCCTCCAGGTTTTTGGATGCTCTCTCCATGTATTCAGCCATCCTGGAGCGGAGACCAAGTATATAGTCCACTATGTCTAGTTTGGGCTTTTTGAGAGGTAACTCCCATCCTTCCTTCACCAAACACAATGGACCTCTCACAGGGTGGCCAAACAAAAGTTCAAAAGGGCTGTAGCCAACCCCCTTCTGTGGGACCTCTCTGTAAGCAAAGAGCAGGCAAGGTAAAAGAATGTCCCATTTCCGCCTGAGCTTCTCTGGTAATCCTTTTATCATGCCTTTAAGGGTCTTGTTAAATCTCTCCACAAGCCCATTGCACTGTGGATGATAGGGGGTGGTAAACTTATAGTTTACTCCACACTCCTTCCACATTGCTTTCAGATAGCTAGACATAAAATTCGTGCCTCTATCTGATAGTACCTCCTTTGGAAAGCCCACTCTTGAGAAAACTGCAATGAGGGCTTTTGCCACCACAGGTGCTGTGGTGGTCCTCAGGGGAATAGCCTCTGGATACCTGGTGGCATGATCCACTACCACCAGTATAAATCTGTTCCCAGATGCTGTTTGGGGGTCCATTGGACCCACAATATCAATTCCAACTCTTTCAAAGGGAACCCCCACCACAGGTAGTGGTATTAGGGGGGCCTTTGTTGTGCCACCTGACTTACCACTGGCTTGGCAAGTGACACAGGAGCGACAAAACTCCTTGACATTTTCTGACATATGAGGCCAGTGAAAGTGTGAAACAAGCCTGTCCCACGTCTTGTTCTGGCCTAAGTGTCCTGCAAGGGGAATATCATGGGCCAAGGTAAGAAGGAACCCCCTAAACTGCAGAGGTATGACCAACCTCCTGGTCATGCCAGGCTTGGGGTCCCTAGCCTCTGAGTAAAGGAGTCCATCATCCCAATACACAGTATGGGTACCTTGGGCATCCCCAGCAGCCTCAGCAGCAGCCTGCTGTCTGAGGGGTTCAAGGGAAGGGCAATCTAATTGAGCCTGCCTCAGGTCTGCCCTTGAGGGTCCCCCTGTCCCCAGAAACTCAACCTGGTCAGGTTCAAGTTCCTCAGAGACAGTCTCCTCTTGGACTGCAGAATCAGTTTCCTCTGAAACTTGATCCTCAACCTGGGGCAAGGTGGAAGGCTCAGCCTTTCCTCTCTTGCTCCTTCTCTTGGGTTGTGGTTGGTCTATTGTTCCAAGATCCACCACTGGTTCAGGAAGGCACTTCTTAGCCTGCGACCTTGTCACTGCAAGGACGTGCTCTGAAATCCCTAGCATTTCTGCATGAGTCCTGTACTCCACTTCTGACCAAGCTGAGCTTTCAAGATCATTGCCTAACAGACAGTCAACTGGAAGGTCTGCACTCACAACAACTTTCTTTAGGCCATTTACCCCTCCCCAGGAGAAGTTCACAACTGCCACACTATGGGAAGTAGTGCAGTTGCTTGCATTGGTCACTAGGTAACTCTCACCTAGTACAATCTGTCCAGGGTCCACAAAGTCAGGTGTCACCATTGTGACACTGGCACATGTGTCCCTGTAGGCCTGAGCCAGTTTCTCATTAATTAAAGGCGTCTGCCTATATTTGCCCAGGTTACTGGGACTCACTGCAGTGGGCAAATCTATGTCCACATCATATAGGAGAACTGCCTGTGTAGGGGTTCTGACTAGGCCAGATCCTACTTCAATACCCAGGGTCAACCCAGCTACACCCTTGGACTGTGTTCCACCACTGCTTACTGGACTAGGGGTTGCAGTTGCTTTAGGAGCTGGAGTGGTGGGGACTGGATTTGCCTTAGTGCATTCACTGCCCCAGTGTGAAACTGATTTGCAGGTATTACACCAAGGTTTCTTTGGACCTTTGTTCTTCTTCTTCTTGTTTCCATTTTGGGAACCACCCTCCTTACTATTAGTTTGGGGGCCTGAAGACCTCTGGTCTTTTTCTTTATCTTTCTGATTTCCACCCTTCTGGTCTGTTTTCTTCTGGTCACCACCTTGGTTCTGGGGTTTCTGCTTAATCCTTGTTCTGACCCATTTGTCCGCCTTCTTTCCCAATTCTTGGGGAGAGGTCAGATCTGAGTCAATAAGGTATTGATGCAACAGCTGGTTTGTACAGTTATTAAGGATCTGCTCTCTCATTATAAGATTGTTCAATCCTGTATAGTCTGAAACTTTACTTCCCTGCAACCAACCCTCCAAAGCCTTAGTGGCACACTCAACGAAATCAGTCCAGTCTTGAGTCTGTGCTTTTTGGGTGTCTCTGAACAACAACCTGTATTGCTCAGTGGTTAGGCCAAACCCTTCAATAAGAGCACTCTTCAAAACAGAGTAGTTTTTGGCATCCTCAGGTCTAACTGTGAGGAGCCTATCCCTCCCTTTCTCAGAAAAGGAGTACCATAAAATTGCAGCCCACTGATCCTGAGGAACCTGCTGTACCATGCAGGCTCTCTCCAGAGCAGTCATCCATTTGTGGATGTCATCCCCTTCCTTGTAGGGGGGCACCATTTTTGTCAGGTTTCTATTATCATAGCCCCTGTCTTTTTCTCTTGGAAAATTGCTGCCACCAGTGGCATCTAAGCCACTTAATTTCTGCTCTCTTGCCAAGGCAAGTCTAGCTTGAGCCAAGGCTACCTCCTCCCTCTCTATTTGGAGTTTGACAGCCCTCATTCTGGCCCTATGCTCTAGCTTTTGAGAAGCAGTCATGCCTCTCTGTGATTCCCTTGAGGCACTAGAAATATGAGAGTCCCCTGAGGGAGATCTCACTCTTCTGTTGCCTGGGAGAATGTTATAGGTCCTGGGGAGGTGCTGGCCCTCTCCATTCCCTAGTAGGTCTAAGTTGGCCTGGTTAAGCCTGGCAACTTGGACCTGGCTACCCCTCTGATCCTGGTCTTCTGTGTCCTCAACATCTGAGTCCTCATCTCCCTCTTCTCCTTCTTCTCCTTCTTCCTCCTGAGGGATACCAGTTACAGGTGGGTTCTCTCCTTCTCCTGACTGTAGGGGAATACCATTCGCCATCTCTAAGTCATCCTGCTCTAGAATGGCTATCAGGATAGGACAGGTGGGACTTCTGCCCCTTTTTAACCCTCTTGATACGCACAAAGCAATCAAGTCCTTTCGGGTTAGTTTGTCATAGCTGGAAGTTGCCTGGGTAAGGTCAACTGTCACAGGAGTAGACCCTGAGGCTTTTCCTGTGTCAGACATGACTACTAGTGAGGTGTAAGTGGTGCACTTACCTACACTAAGTGTTTTCCTACTGTACCTTGCTAGTGAGTTGTAGTCAGGGTGTGCTAATCCCTTTAATCTACAACTACTAAGTTCAGTAGAACTTAATATGCTAAGCTTTTGATTTATATGTACCTAGAGGTACTTGATGTGATCTTTCAATTTGATAAAAAGATTGCAATGGTAAAACAACAGCAAGCTCAAATCCGCACCGCTGCTCACCAATGTGAGAAGTTGGCCTGATAGGTGATGTTTCCAATTCTGGAACCACCTATTATCAGACCAAACAATCCCTTATGGTGTCTGGTTGTAAGTCAACCTTATTAGACAAGCTATCCTAGGGGTAGCATGGACTAAGCAGCCTAAAGGCTTAACTTAAGAGGTCGTGTTAAGCGAGCTGTTTTACCACATACAATCCTGTAATATCAAATGAAAGGACACCACACAAGTATATATTATAAAAATATATGTGTTTATTACTAAAAACAATCCCCAGTATTCTTTATGAATAAAGGGGCACAAGCGTTAAATCAAAAGCACTGTTTAAACATACAAAGTTGCACAATTATGGATGAGGGCGGGGGGCCACTCAAACCATATACTAAACAAGTGATATAAGAGATGCCACTCGAGCAGTGGTTAGGCCTAGGACCTAGGGAATCGCTTGGAGCAGTCGGGACTAGCAATGCTGAAGTCGGGAACGGCCCACGGGATTCGGGAGCAGTGCAGAAAGCGCACGCATGCACCAATGTTAACCAATGGTGCGTAAAAAGTGTAAAGTTAGAGTTTAAGGACACTTCCGCTGAACCTAGAGGAACAAAACTTAAGACACAGACCCTAGAGATGTGTACCAGTGTGGGAACACCGGCGGAGCAAAGTTACCTCACCCACAGGAAGCGGGTGCACAGGGTCGAAGTTGAGTCGGGTTTCGTCACGCAGGCTCTTGGTGCTTGAAGCTGAAAGGGCTGCAGGCGGGGTGAAAGTGAAGTGTCCGGTGGAGTCCAAGGGTGGACTCAAGTCAAAGAGTACCTGAAAGCAGAGGGGACAGAGTCTGGGTCACTCAGCAGTGACCAGGGTGGAACCAGGACGGAACCAGGCAATGTCGGGCGCAATCAGGTGGTCGTCGAGGAGCTTCTCTCCGCTGTCACGTGGGCTCTGGGGCATCTGCGACGTCCAGGAGCAGGTCAGGAGCTGAGCCACGCAGGCTCTCGCCGTCGGCGCTGTCGGCGTCAAGATTGGAGCAAACATCACTTGGCAAAAGCAATCCACGCGGAACCGGGAGATTGCTTCTCACTCGAACCAGGAAGATCAGAGTGGGTGCTCCTTTTCAGGGGAGCTGGTGTAGATCTGGAGCAACCAGATTCATAAGTCGTATTCGTAGTTCCGTCGGCACAGGGACCACTAGCCAGCTGGCAAGTGACCGGGCCAACGCGTTGAGCCAAATGGAGCAGAAGGGCCCCACGCAGCACTCGTCGAGTGTGGAGGGCTGGACTTCGTTGCAAGAGTGGCTCAGGGTAGGGGCTTCTCAAACTCCGGTGATCAGCTTCGAGGGTCACTCGTGGGTCAGCGTCTCGTGGTCAATTCAAGATGGCGTGCCCCACGCTTCCGGTCGCCTCCACGGGTCTCAGCTCTGCAGGGACTGTAGATCGGGCTGTTGGAAGGCAGGCAAGCTTGATCTCGTCGATCTCTGTCGCTCGAGTTCCGGCGGGAACTGCAACAAAGTAGACGTCGAGGGCTGGATGGTGCCTGCTTACGCAGGGTGGTCACTCCTTGACCACAAGGGAGATTCTTCGGGCTTCCACGTTGAGTAGGAGGTCCAAGGGTCCAGAGTTTCGTTTCTTATGTTTCTTTCAGGAAATCTGAAGTGCATTGGCACTGCTCCCACTCTTATTCGAATCTGGGGGGCATGATTACCTGCTAGGTCCCCCCCTATGGGTGGGACCCAGGAAGTGGGTGGATACACCCCCTTCCTTTGATCCAGGCCGCCCTGGCACGAGGGCTGGAGTGCCCCAGAACCGGTTTGGCCGGATTATGCAAGGGGCAGCCTTGTGCGCCCCAAGCAGTGTCTGGTTTCTTTCAACCCTCCCTGCTACAATCCACTATCTCCTGTCTGGAGGGTGGTGACACCCTCCTGCGACAGGAAACCCTTTGTCCAGGCCCCATTTGGCTGAGTTTTGGTCAGCTGCAGGGGTCCAGACTCTTGTCTGTGGCAGAGGCATCCATTTTGTGGATCTAAGGTCCTTTTAGAAATTAACCGCATTTAAGTAAAGTAACATTTCTTACCCCTCTAGAGGGGTGGAATGCTATCCCCGTCGCCAGAACTGGCGAGGGGATAGTATTCCAAATCGTATGACACCTTACACGACATGTTTTGATAAAGCCAAACCAAAGTTGCTATATAACCGCGAGGATTATAAGGCACTTAAGAGTATATGGTATGGCATTATCCTGAAACAGCTTAGGGAGTTGTTCCCGACAGCTGCAGACAGGCTCAGCTCATGCTAGAGCTCCATCTCACATAAAACCACGCACTCTGCCTCCAGGATTGATGAGGCCTTCCATAGGAGTGGCTCACAGGTTTATATGTGTCCAGATATAGGTTTAGATATAGGTATACTATATCTAAGTAAGGGGTGATTACACCACCTTACCCCAGCTGAGTGATCGGCCAGTTGTGTCAATTTAAGAACCAGCCAGGGGTGGCAAAAGATATGCTGCAGCCCCTGGTAGGCCTTGGTGGCCCCTATGCCCTGGGCACCTATAGTGCATTATACAGGGGCTGACAAGGAGTCCATTTCCAATTGTGGTATGTGCCTATAGCACATGTGTCAGTAATTTAGTGAGAGAACAGCAGGCTGGGGGTCTGATCAGCAGGCCCACAGCCTCAGTAGTCGAAAACCAGTGAAGGAAAATCGAAAATCACCTCCCTTGCGGACTCTGCTGCCCCTCTCAAACTCTGTAAACCGAAAGGTAGAGCTCCGGCTCCCTGGTATAACGACTCTTTGAAAACCCTCAAGTCAGCCTGCAACCAAGCTGAAAGAAAGTGGAGACACGGATACTGTAACAACAACAAAATCCTCTGGAAGAAGGCACTCCGTGACTACAAGTCCGCTATTACAGAGAGTAAAGCGAACTACTACTGCTCCACCATTACCAATGCGGCCAACAGTCCAAAAAGTATATTTCAGATTCTGGACAATATCCTACACCCTGACTGTGTCAAAAACCCCATCCTTCCTTCTCAGCCTCTTTGTGACAGCCTCGCTCAGTTTTTTACTGACAAAATCGAGACTATCATTAATAATCTGGCATCATCCCCGTCATCCACTCCTCCCACCCTCCCCGAAATCAACCCCACTATTCCTGAATCTTTGAGGTCTGCCTGTCCTCCCATGAATAAACTACTGGTTTTCCCTCGTATCTCTCAAACAGAATTTGAAATAGTTGCACAGGGTATCACTTCTGGCTCCCCCCTTGACCCTCTGCCACCGAAAATATGGAAATCCTGTGGGCACGAACTGTTTCACACTCTCCGGATGATTTGTAATCAATCCCTGAGCTGCGGCGTTGTTCCCCGCTCCTGGAAGCAAGCGCTTATAACCCCGCTGCTAAAGAAACCCACGCTAAACCCAGATTGTCTGTCCAATTTCCGCCCCATATCACTCCTGCCTTTTCCGGTGAAGGTGCGTGAACGCTGGGTCAGTAAATGCCTCTCAACCCATCTCGAGCAGCACCATTTTCTGGACGAATTCCAATTTGGGTTTCGCCCAGCCCATGGCACTGAAACCGCGGTACTCACGGCCATGGAGGAGCTTCGATTGCGTGCAGATAGGGGCCAAGCTGTGGCCCTGATTTTACTTGACTTATCTGCCGCATTCGATACTGTCAACCACAGGATCCTGCTCGAGCGGTTGAGAGAGGCAGGGATCGACGGCACGGCCCTGATTTGGTTCCACTCCTACCTCAGTGACAGAAAACAGGCTGTTTCCCTCCCCCCTTTCCAATCGGTCTTCTCCCCGGTCCCTCACGGTGTTCCCCAGGGTTCCTCTATCAGTCCGATTCTTTTTAATGTTTACTTAAAACCTCTGGTCACGTTAATTAAGTCACATAACATGACCACAGTAAACTACGCGGACGATACCCAGCTCCTCCTCTCGTGGGAAGGCGAAGATTCCATCTCCTTGCTAGCCTTCCATGATTGTCTACGAGACACGGCAAGCTGGTTGCACCGGAACTCACTTCAGTTCAACTCCGCGAAAACCGAGGTGATGTACTGCCCTGCGAGTCGCATACCCCGCCCTCTGCCCGTTGAGTTTTGGCCCCCGGAGAACTCCAACAACCCTCCACCAGTCACCACCGTTCGCAACCTGGGCGTCATGCTAAACCATCAATTGAGCATGGAAACACAGGTCTCAAGAACAGTCGCCACTTGCTCTGGCCTTATGCGCTCACTGCGCAAAGTCTTGCCCCTACTTCCACCCTCCGCCAGAGCACTAGTAGTCAGGTGTACTATCCTTAGCCGCCTTGACTACTGCAACGCCCTGCTGCTCGAATCTCCTGCGACACTACTGGACAGACTCCAACGAGTCCAGTCGGCAGCAGCCAAATTGGCTCTCGGATGGACCAGGAGATCCTCGGCCACGGCCGCACTGGCCGAGTTGCATTGGCTGCCTTTGAGGCAACGCATTGCCTTCAAGGCCCTCTGCTTGGTCTTCAAGGCACTACATGGAATAGGACCCAGACCTCTTCAACGTCTGTTCACCTGGTACACCCCCACCAGAACACTTAGGTCCACAACTGCCTGCCTTGTGAGAGTGCCCAGATGCAAGAAGGCCAGGATGGGAGGAAGATCGTTCAGAGTAGCTGCAGCCAAGCTATGGAACAGCCTACCTGTCGACATTCGCCATATCCCTCATCTCCTCCCTTTCAGGAAATGTATCAAAACATGGCTCTTTCCTCCACCCCTATAAAAAATCGGCCAGCCTTAGTCCACCCTCGTCAATAAACCACAAGAGTAGCTACCAGCGCCAGGATACCTGCCAGGTGACAGTTTGCGCTTTATAAATATTTTAAATAAATAATTAAATGAATAAATAAACAAAAAGCAAAAATTTGGGGTGACCATAGGATAGCAGACCCTACTCTCCTACACCTTATATTTATTTATCAGTGGTATTGTAATAGCACTTCCTGTTTTCCGTTCAATAATTACAGGCCGGGTTTCAGTCAACATCCGCCAGGCAGGCAGTGGACAGGGTGTCTTCTGTCAGTGGTCACCAACATTGATGGACGAAGCGTCAGCTGGAATGGAGGAGTGCCGCTAATAAGAGGAATTGTTTGCTGCATGCAACTTACTTACCAAATTCAACAGGACAACTCCAACAACATACAGAATACAGATACAGTATCCATTGTTTTCTTCTATTAGTGTGACTGCATGTGGTTAGCTTTAGTTTGTACCCAAAGATTTCTTTATCTTCCATTATTGTTTGTCCATGCTGTGCTTTTTTTTTCTTCTCTCAACAAAACCTACCCAAAAAGAAACCCCCATTCCCATCCATTTTCCAAACCCTAACCCTCTTCCCCCGGGCTGTGTGGTTTTGCTTGATGTCTGAGTAAATGACATCACTAATTCCACACACTTGCTGGGGAGGATAAGGTCATAGCAACAGGCTGGTGAAGGAATACGAGGATATCTTCTAGACTTACTCAGCTTCAGTACTATTTCTTGTAGTAGTAGGAGCCAATGTCAACTAAATTCAACGCAAGTACTAGTTATACTTGCAATACTTTACCATTTGTTAGGCTACATTGTGGCACTGTTCTAGTTTACTGTCACCTGCTATATTCTCGATCGTACCGTAACCGTTGTAATGCTACAGTAAGGACAAACCAGGTTTCGTTTTCTTTTTTCCCATAGGCATGCAACTGCCACTGTGTCACACCACTAGTACCACCGCAATGAGGAAATTTCATCCGCCCAAGATTGCCAACCTCAATCCCCATTTCACGTGGAGCCAGCCCTGGGCCTAGCCCTAATTTCTAACACAAATTACAGGTAAGATAAGCGTTTGGTGGGAGGTAGTATAATGGAGTATTAGGACTAGACGAGAGATTGACGGTAGTACTACTAAAGTCCTATGACTCTTCAGGAAAACAAACTTACTGTTACACCCCCACCCACCAGACTGAAAAGCAGTAAAAAACAGGTATGGTCAGATAAAGTTCAAAAAAGTATATTTATGTAGCCCTAACAAAATAATCTCCCTCAAGACCCTCCCTAACCCCAACGATTGTCTTTGAAAAGTCCCAAAAAGAACCCAACTCCCAAATCCCACCCCCCAAAAGTCTCTAAAAAAAGGGCAAGGGACACTCCACTACTGGAGGGTGCTGGTGAATTTTGCGGCCAGGGCATCATACTCCTTGCGGAGGGTGGCAAGTTCGAAGCGGAGGCCCTCCACCAAGTTCTTGTACCTAAGGACCTCCCGCTCCAGGTTGGACATTCGGACTCCTAGGCGGCGCTGGCGTGCCTTGCAGCTCCTGTGGGGGGCAGCTGGTCTTTTTGCTGCTTGGCGGTGGCGGTTGGCTTTGTTAGCCCGGCTCCGTACCGCTGGAGCACTGCGCTGGCTGGCAGCCCGTGGGGTCACGGAGGAGGATGCAGCTGTCCCAGTCGAGGATGTTGTGGTTGCACCGGTCGACTGCGTGTCCTCCTCCTCCTCCAGGGCCACCAGCCGCCGATATTCGGTGACAGTGGCATCCAGCCTCCGTTGCCGGGCCATTCGAGCCTGCTCCCTCCGTGATGTCGATTTGGAAGGAGCAACTATATGAAGAAAGAAAGACATAGTCTGTAACCAATGCTCCTTCACATTAATAACACAAAGTGATTGAGCCGAAAGTTGTGTCACAGTACAAGTAGCAAATTGAAAGCACAGTACATAACTATTGAGGACAGTATCTATCTAACCTCCCACTTCTGCATCCTTGCTCTAACATTAGTGGGAGTTTAATGAACAAATTCTACGACCACTATGGACTTCCATTACAGTCGACTATGACAGTACACCAGTCTTATTCTTCTTCTTCTCTCTTGTTTAGGAAAATTGGTATGTTATCTTATGCAAGCCGGCAGAATGCAAGCGCAGTGAACTTGCACCCGAGAAAAACAGACGCACACCATGATGAGTGAGACAGACTTGCGTTACTGTACCGGTCCAGTACATGCAGGTGGTGAAGCTATTACTTTTCTATTACGGGTGGCACTGAGAATACTCTGTTACAAGGGCTACTGCTTAATTAATTTACCTTTCACCCTACAGTGCAAATGAGTACTAGAAAAGGAAAATGAAGAAGCTAAATAATTAGATTATCTATCACTTCACATGGGATGTATTTGATGACATATGGGATGACTTTAGGTGCTTTGCTTATTATTGAGTGAACAGTGATACACCCACACATGAATGACGTACTACTACTAAACTAAAGTTATTAAGAGAGGTACGGAGTGTCCACCGTAATAACCGGATATATGCTGTGCTTGCAGTTGCAATACAAACTACTGCTACTATTCATGGTAGTATTGGACAAATTTACAATTTCTTTTCCTTGCCTTCCCTACACTGGAACGGACGTGCGGGTGCGGTGTTACATGCTCTTCAAGGTAACACTTAGTTCATCCAGCGACCATCTACTCTCTCTAGATACACATGTGCTATCTAAGAGTCAGATAATACCATGCTCCAGGCATCCATCCATTCAAAGTATATGCACACATACAGTTTCTGTTTCACCCACCCAGGCTGTTCTCCTTCCACCCATCCTTGCTTCATCATTGACCCAGCCATGCACCATACCATATTCTTTCCTTCCCAGCCACCTCGAGGGCCAAGCAAACACATATCATTCTCCTTTGCCAGTCATCATAAAATTTCTCGTCCTTCCACACTTACTTACACCCTTGTTTCGCTTTTCGTTCATCCCATCCATCAAGTTCATCTAAGATCTTATTGGGATTCTTCGCACCAAAAACTTCACAGCTAAGTCTAAGTACATTTAGAGGAGGCTACTACCTGGTTGATTTGTAATACACCCGTGCAGAAAGCACACTATGCAGTCTTCAATCTCAATAAGTAAGGAATATATAGCTTACCTCTTCCCGCCACCACCGTGCGAACCCTCACAGGAACGTCCGCCGGCACTTCCACCGCATCCTCCCCAGAGTCCTCGTCCAACACCGCCACCTCCGCGCTGGCCCCGCCACCAGATGTTACACCTACAATGTACATTTAAGAATGTTAGAAATACACCACTCACTACTATATAATATTTGGTCTAGGAGGAATAAAGAAATTAAAAAAAAACGAAATACAATGTAATAATTTGTAACTGTATACTCTACAGTAAAAATGTCCCTTTTTCCAGGGAAGGCTGTTGTCTTGCTGCACTTTTTGGCACAACTGATGAATGCTTGCTTTTTATTTTTAACACACAACACTTTTTCTCCTAACAGAAGCTTGACTTCTAAGAACACGATCAGGGTCAAGCTCAAGTTCAAACCAGGTGAGAGCTCAGCTCGACCACAAGAAATGTGTCCAATTAATCGTTAGCACTAAGCACTTTTCCGTTTTCAGTTAAACGTTTACTTTTATGACAAAGTTGATTTTAATAAATGTGTTTAGTTTTAATAAAGCTTTTAAACTTAAATAGACTCTGTGGTTTTTGGTCCTCCAGACTAGAGTGGATGAGCTAAAGGTTTTGGAATTTTTGCAAGCATGAGTGCCTCTGACACTTCTTGACTGTGACTCCGTACTCTTGTCCTGCGTAGGATAATCTAATGATCATTGGGGATCAATCATCGGTGACTTAGGGAGCTAAATGACTCTGCCACACTATCTAGTTAGTAAGGAGATAGGGGGTTCTTCAAAGTATGATATCACTGAGGTATGTGGAAAGAAAGTCTACCTGCGCCTATTATAATTGATAAACAATGCACTATTTAGTGTTCATAGTTCGGTTTGTGCAGATTTGTCCCTGCAACAGTAGTAGAATGGATTGTCCTCCTATCCAAACCAAAAGTAAAGTAGTATCTTATTCTTTCTTGGTGGTCATTCACCTTTTTATTGTTGGCAATTGTCAAAGCATAAACATTTAGAAGACTTGAAAAGACATTATGGACAATCCCAGAGGACTGCACTCAGTGCATAGAGCTATTGCTGACTAGAATGGGACGGGAGTCCAATGGAATTGACAAATGTGCTATCTTAGTTAGCTACACAGACAGACTAATAAGAATAATCTAGTAATACCACAGGGAGTCATAGTCGAGGCAGGATAAGAATTTAGATCCAGTCTACAAGAAGATCAAAGACGATTTAGAAAAAATCGAATGAGGAACGCTAGGAAAAAATAGGTACTCTTTATTAAAATTAAAACTTACTGGGGCCAGCAAAGGAGCCCTCACCTGCCCGATCCTGGCCTGCATCCTCCTGAACAGCACCCTCCTCCTCCTCCTCCTGTGTCCTCTTGCCCTTGGGGGGAGCTGATGTACAACATGAAAGAAAGAAAGACCAGAAAACATGGATGAGATTTGTCAACCAAACCAAACATTTCAAAAGAACAATAACAAAATATTTTGGAGGAATAGCAAATAGATAGACAACTATTCCACGGGATATATTGACCTATCTCATGGGGTATACTACGCTATTCGTATTGCCTGATTTGCGGACCGTTGACTTTGAAAGTTCCTATGTAACTCAATAAACAGACTACTAAAAAGGTTTGCCTAGGCCTGGCAGGCAGCAGTCCGCAGCACGCGAAGTGACAGACAAAGTCCATCCTGCTTGCAGATCAGTGAATACTCAAACTATCAATCCACCGACCACCACCACTATTTCTTCTTATAGCCATGTGTCTAAAGGAAGGACTGGACTTCAGTCTGTTGGGGCTGATTTAGAAGTCCCTTGCGGCTCATTTTCCTCCATTGTTGCATGACTTTTGTGACGCAGCGGCAGAACAAAAGAGTCACCATGGTGCGGCGTATATATTAAAAAAAACGCATATGGGAGATGCATCACGTTGTAAAGCCCTGCGCCATCAGGGGGCGTTCCGGCGCAAGGGAGGGCGTTCCTGCGCAGGAACGAATCCTAAAAGTGGCTGAGGGAAATCTAAAAGATGTCAATCAGTCACTTTTAGGACAATGATGCGTGACTCAAACCCTGCGCCTGCTTGAAGCCGACGTACGGCTTGATGCAGCATTGGGGAGATAGGGCACCCCAGAGCATTGCTGGAGCTGCGCCATCGTTGGCACGCAACTCCAGCAATGCGCCGCCTTTACGGCACAGATGCGTAAGGCTTCTGTGACGTTTTGGGCCAATGGGTGGTGGTGGCATGGCGCACAATTACTGCCGCATCCCTGCTACTTTGCAGGGATGCGCCGGTAATTGAAAATATGACCCTTAGTGTCTAGCATTACGCAGTTCTTATCTTTACACTACACTCATACATAATTTCTCAGGCCAATGAAATGAACACAAAATACAAAACAAATAAGCATAGTAGCAAGCAAGGCTACTGAGAAGGAGAGCAGTGCACCTGAAATGCATAGAAGATTTTGAAATATAATTTACCTACAATGTAATCGGCAGCATTATTGCTCTTGGTAAAGAACAAAGATTTGCAAATAACAGAGCCGGATAAAACAGAGTAGTGATGAATAGCTACTACTACTCACCAAGCCCGGGGACCTCTACGCCGAGCGCGTCCAGCAAGTCCCGTTCCCGGTCCATGACATCCGTCCAGCGGTGGGTGGCCTGGTTATAGGTGCGCCGGACCCCAGAGAGCTTAAACATGGCCCGGCACACCTTCTCCCACCGCTTCCGGCGCTCCCGGATGCCATAGCCGGTTGCGATCTTGCCGCCTCCCAGGATGGTCTTGGGGAGGCGGCGCTGGACGTAGAAGATTAGTGCGCCCACCTCCTCCGTGCTAAAGATCTCCCGTGGCACCACTTCCTCCCCCCTCAAACGCCCGCACGGGAGCCGGGCACGGGGTGCGGGACCCTTCCCCTTCTCAGGGTGCTTCCCGGCTCCCTTTACTATGGTCTGGGCAGAAATAAAGTTAAATGATAAAGAAGAAATAGAATAGGGAAGAAGAAAAGAAAAGAGTTTAAAAAAGTAGTTTAAAATTAACTAAAAGTAGCAGAAAACACAAAAATATAGAGCTAGAAAAATAGAGGGATAGATAATAAGTAAAATAGATCAAATAAACTTCAAACAAGCAAAGGATGGCAGTAAGTTCGCAAACGTATCACTACAAGCGCCTTGCGAACATGCAAAAAATCACGCGAACATACACGCCGCAAAAAAAAAATAGTGTATTCGCACGCATTCGCGGCTTCCGAAATCGATCTCGCACGGATTCGCGCCCCGCAGATCGCGCGAAATTGCAGAAAAACTATTTTTGCTAAACTGAAAGCAATCACCAGGTGCAAAAGTTCAAACTTAACATTAGTAACCATTCACTCTAGTGCTTTCTGAGGGGCCCCTCCAGAGTTCAGTTGCCTATTTGCAACTATTCTATGACCCTGCTATGACCCAAACAGCAGGCTCATAGAATAGCTACAAGTAGACCATAAAGGTCCTGTGAAAGGAAGCAGGTGTCAGCCAGACCGAAAGTTTCAAAATTACTGACACATTAATCACCCCCAAATTAATTCATGGCAGTTGAAGAAGGGCAGGTGTGCTTGCTTTCACTGCAACAGAAAGCAAATTACAGATAAGGAAGGAAGCAGGTGCCAGCCAGACTGGAAGTTTCAAAATCACTGACACATTAATCAACCACAAATTAATTCATGGCAGTTGAAGCAGGGCAGGTGTGCTTGCTTTTTTTCACCCCCATAATCTACAGTGATAAACAAACCTAATGGGTGGCAGTGAGGATGTACCAGAGGGTGGCATGGGTGTACCAGAGGGTGGCATGGGTGTACCAGAGGGTGGCAGTGGTGAAACAGAGGGTGCTGTGAACCTGTGATGATAAACCAGACGTAGAAACAACATAGTAGCGGCCGTTGCGAGCCGAAAAGTAAGTTCGCAATTGCAAAATGGTCCACAAATCCTCGCGAACGCGCGCCAACACAAAAATCGTAAAAATCCGCGAGAGTTCGCATATTTTTGCGGATTGCGAATCCGTAAATACGCAAATTCACGTACGCGAGATCCGCTAGATCCGCCCATGCTTAGAGCCGCGCAGGCTCTGGGGAATAATGGCGCCCTGATGGAGCCTCTGGGGCTCAAGAAGACAGATGCTGGGCGGAGCCTCGCAGGCTCGAACAGGGCACGGGACCCAGGCGGAGCCTCTCGGGGCTCGTGGGGCACAGAGGGCCCCTGGTGGAGCCTCTCGGGGCCCCAGGGACGATGGGGCCACGGGTGGAGCCTCACGGGGCTCATGAAGCAAGATGAGGGGTGGTGGAGCCTCTCAGGGCTCGAGGGGGTAGGAACAGGCGGAGCCTCCCAGGGCTCTACGAAGTGAGGTCGAGGTGGAGTCTCTCAGGGCTCGAGGAAGTAGGGACAGGCGGAGCCTCCCAGGGCTCTAAGAAGTGAGGGGCGGTGGAGCCTCCCCTGGCTCGAAGAAGTGAGGGGTCGTGGAGCCTCTCAGGGCTCGAAGAAGTAGGGCATCGTTGGAGTCCTTCCCGGACTCTTGGAGAAAAGGGGAGGGGGCCCTTGAGGGCCTCGCAGGCACCCGGCACTCAGCCGGGCAGAGGAGCGACCCGGAGCCCGCCCGCACTCACCGATTGCCATAGGCGGCGGCTCCTCGTGGCGTCCACTCCTTCCAGCTGCTACTCGGCGTGGAGCTCTCTCCTCGGTGGGAGCCTCACCTTAGGACAGCGCTCCCCTCTCGGCAGAGCTCCCCGGACCTCCGAGGGCGCGTGGGGAAGCCCAGCGAGTCGGGCCAATCCCTGCACGGCCCAGCGGTGACGTCACCGGGGTCCCGGCGGCCAGGACCAATGAGCGCTCGACAATGCTCGCTCCGGGGCCGCCAATGGCAGCGCGGCCCTGGGAAGGAAGGCGAGTGCAGCGCCTCACCCGCTAACTCCGGGCTGTGGCGGTGACGATCTCGGGCAATGCCGGGTGGGCACCGGTTAGTTGAAAAAGGGGTCCATAAGTCGAGGTGGCCACTCGATGGGACAGGGCAGAATCCCTGGCCAAGATATGCCCCGGTCAGGAGGTGTTCACGATCGCCAGGCAGCGGGGAGGCCAGCTGCTAAGGGGGAAATAAAGCGCTTCCCAAGCGCTAGGCAGAAAGTAGCGGGAAAGTCAGCGCTTCCAGGCGCTAGGGTATCAGAAAGCAGCAGAGTCTTGGTAGGGTCCAGGACAGCAGTAGTTCAGGAGCAGGGCAGGGCCCAGGGAGGCAAGCCTTTCCCCTGAGCCCACGCAGCAGCACGCCCCTGGCAGGATTCGGTCAGGACCAGCAGGCAAGAGAGAGAGAAGAGGGCACACCCTCCTTTTATGCATGAGATCCCTTTGTCTAAAAAGGGGCAGGCAGGATGAGAACCAGCTAGAACTGGTTATAAGGAATTTCCTGTTACTGGCCAGGCTAGGACACCAGACGCACCCCAGGTGGGTGGAGCCAGCATTGTGGGGGAAAGCCCAGACCCATACAGGACACAGGCACAGCCCCTCCCTCACATCAGCATGTTAATCTCTCCATTCACAACCGGGGCAGACCCACACAGACTCCGGGAGTCAGGCTCCCCAGCTGGCTTCAGCCAATCACGCGCCAGCATACTTACTGCACACACACACACCGATGTCTAGAAGTGGCCCTTCCCTTCTAGACACACACACGCCGCATACATCTTGTAGCATTCAATCACACGAGTTCATACATACCAGACTCGAGCCTGTGCCCCTCACGCACCAGGGACTATCGGGGACACACACATTCCCTATGCATTCCTATGGGAGGGCAGTCCTCACCCATCTACACGCACTCAGAGTGGGAATCACCATCCCCAGGTCACATTTAACAAGCAAAACTTCAGGGGTGGACCTGCCAGAAGGGCCCAGTCCAACAGAGCCCTTCCCTCAGTGACTGAGCCCTTCCTTCAGTGACTGAGCCCTCCCTCCCCTCAGTGACTGAGGCCTTCTCTCAGAGATAGAGCCCTTCCCTCAGTGAATGAGCCCTTACTTCAGTGACTGAGCCCTTCCCTGAGTGACTGAGCCCTCCCCACAGTGACTGAGCCCTTCCCTCAGTGACTGAACTCTTCCCTCAGTGACGGAGCCCTCCCTCAGTGACTGAGGCCTTCCCTCCGTGACTGAGCCCTTCCCTCAGTGACAGAGCCCTTCCCTCAGTGACAGAGCCCTCCCTTAGTGACTGAGCCCTTCCCTCAGTGACTGAGCCCTCGCCTCAGTGACTGAGCCCTTCCCTCAGTGACTGAGCCCTTCCCTCAGTGACGACGCCCTTCCCTCAGTGATGGAGCCCTCCCTCAGTGACTGAGCCCCTCTCTCAGTGACTGAGGCCTTCCCTCAGTGACTGAACCCTTCCCTCGGTGACTGAGCCCTTCCCTCTGTGACTGAGCCCTTCCTTCAGTGACTGAGCCCTTCCCTCAGTGACTGAGCCCTTCCCTCAGTGACAGAGCCCTTCCCTCAGTGACTGAGCCTTTCCCTCAGTGACTGAGCCCTTCTCTCAGTGACTGAGGCCTTCCTTCAGTGACTGAGCCCTTGGCTCAGTGGCTGAGCCCTTCCCTCAGTTTCTGAGCCCTTCCCTCAGTGACTGAGCCCTTCCTTCATTGACTGAGCCCTTCCTTCATTGACTGAGCCCTTCCTTCAGTGACTGAGCCCTTCCCCCGGTGACTGAGCCCTTCCTTCAGTGACTGAGCCCTTCCCTCAGTGACTGAGCCCTTCAGTGACTGAGCCCTTCCCTCAGTAACTGAGCCCTTCCCTCAGTGACTGAGCCCTTCCCTCAGTGACTGAGCCCGTCCCTCAGTGACTGAGCCCTTCAGTGACTGAGCCCTTCCTTCAGTGACGGAGCCCTTCCCCCGTTGACTGAGCCCTTCCTTCAGTGACTGAGCCCTTCCCTCAGTAACTGAGCCCTTCCCTCAGTGACTGAGCCCTTCCCTCAGTGACTGAGCCCGTCCCTCAGTGACTGAGCCCTTCAGTGACTGAGCCCTTCCTTCAGTGACTGAGCCCTTCCCCCGGTGACTGAGCCCTTCCTTCAGTGACTGAGCCCTTCCCTCAGTGACTGAGCCCTTCAGTGACTGAGCCCTTCCCTCAGTGACTGAGCCCTTCCTTCAGTGACGGAGCCCTTCCCTCAGTGACGGAGCCCTTCCCCCGGTGACTGAGCCCCGCCCTGCCTGGGACAGCGCATGCTCCATCCAGCCTCCTACAATCTCCCCGGGTTCATGTTGGCGCTTGTTTTTAGCGCATGTACAGTGACGCTGCCTCGGGGTGGCATGTATGTAATCACAGCATACATCCAACATGCAGACCCATGCAGGCCGCCGCAGGGGCCTCTGCCTGTGCAGGGAGCCGAGCCTGACGCAGCAGAGCCGGCCGCAGGCGGATGAGGAACGGCGGGGTGCAGCATTAATAAGTAATGGCCGGGCTGGATTATTGCATAAGTCACAGAACAAGACTTGGGAGCCGACATTTCATTTCGGAGTCTGTCTCGCTGATGGAAGGCGGTGGAGCCGCAGCATGCACAAAACCCCCCTTCATCTCTGGGCCTCCACACCCCCGCTTCACCTCCTCCCCCTTGTGGTCTGTTTGTTTCCCCTGCACCCCTGATTGGGCTGCGGTGACCCCCACAAGGGGTCAACTTCAAAGGCAATGTGTCAGGAGGGTCTGTGTAACCCAGTGCTTTATAGAGACACTTTCCCCTGGCACTTAGCTTCATTCCACCCATGCTTTCATGCACGAGCCTACGTCACTACGACTGTTAAACAGCAACACACTTTCATTACAAGTCGCTGCCGAGTGGTCGCACGTCATGTGACACTGGCAAGCGGCTTTTTAACCAACAACACTTCGCATGCTGGCATTTCCCCCTTCCTATGTTAGCAGAAAAAAACTTCGTTCCAGCATGCAACTGCCTATATCAGTGGTTCCCAAACTTTTGACTCCTGAGGACCCCCATTGAGTCACCACTGGAAGCCGGGGACCCCCAAGCAATCTGTATGAGTTAAATTTCAAATTTTAAAAGAGTAATTCGAAAAAAATACACACGTGTGCACACAAAACAAATACTCAAAGTACTAAGGATTTTGGGGCCAGATGTACGACCATTTCATTTAGCGCCTCGCAATTGGTGACACATTGCGAGTGGCAAATTGCGAGTCGCTAAATGAAATGTACAACAGTGTGTTTAACCCTGTTTGGGATTCCCAAAGGGGTGGCAAATTGCGAGGCTCATAAATATTAATGAGCCTGAGAGCCTCTCGCAATTTGCCAGCCCTCCCAGGGATGGTGGCCTGCTGGGCTCAGCAGACCACCATGTCTGGGACTGCTTTTAAATAAAGCAGTTTAAAAAAAAAAATGCAGCCCGTTTCAATGCATTTAAAAAAAAAAAAAAAAAATGAAACGTTTCCGTTTCATTTTTTAAGAGCAGGCAGTTGTCCCTGGGACCACTGCCTGCCCTTAAAAAATAATTTTGCATGCATTTCCAAAGGGGAAGGGGTCCCCTGGGGACCCCTTCCCATTTGCGAATGCATTACCATCTACTTGAAGTAGGTGATAATTGCAAGTGTTTTGCGACCGCAATTGCGGTCGCAAAACATTTGTACATGGTTTTGAGACTCACTATTTGGAAGGGAATGCCCCTTCCAAATAGCAAGTTGAAAAACCTATTTAGCAAGTCTCAAAAAAAATGTGACTCGCGGAATAAGCTATGTACATGGCCCAATAGGTTTTTGCATGCATAAACGGGTTCGCGAACCCGTTTGCGCATATGAAAACGGGTCGCACATCTGTCCCTTAGTATTTTATATGGAAGGAATACCCCTCTGTCACATGTATTTCCTTTGTTTTATAGCATCTCTCATACCATTGTATGATGTAAGAGCACTTTTCATCACACACATATTGAGACAATGAATCATACATGTAAATCAGTGTGTATATAAAATGTTACATAAGGTAAAGGAGACAACAAGGTGTAGTATTCACATGTCATTCATACTGGTGGACATTTTTAAAGAGTGCTTGGTCTGTAAAAGCACAAACTCAGGATTCAGAACAAAACACAGTGGCTAGCACTAACTTTAACATTAAAAATGTATGTCTTCCCAAATAAATCTTTTTAGCAACATCATGGTAATGAATGACTGGGAAAAAACTTAAGTTACTAACTGGTACCATGCAGTTTACAAGCAGCTCTTTGATGACAGTTTATAGGTCCCTCTGCTAAATTACGATTGTCACTTATGAAGTGCACAGTAACAAAATAATCTCTGTGACAAAAGCAGTAACCACAAACCTAGGCACATAAAATCTGCTTTTTAAAATGCATGTTACATGTTCTTTGCAGTAGGCACATTGACCCTCTGTGCTACATTATTTAAGTCAAAGCTGCCACTGAACAAAACTCTCCTCTCTCTCCAGCAGGTACATTAATCACTGGCATTCTCTTGACACTTTTATTGTTGCTCATACTCAGCTAATTATATAAGAAACTTTGCCGTGCTTTTAAAACTTCTGCCTACGGACCCCCTAGGAATGTGTCACGGTCCGGACCCCTGGGGGTCCACGGACCACAGTTTGGGAAACACTGGCCTATATTATAAGAAACAAAGCCATAACCAGGGGTTTGCACATTTATTTTTGCCACGAACCTTGCTAAACTTCTGATTTTCTCTCTTTGCAGTTTTTCACTTTCCTGACTTTCTTTGCCTTTGTTGGGTTCGCTTTTCAGGTCCAGCCTAGAGCCGGCGAGCATGCGCTGCTCTGCGAGGTTTTTAGGTTTCGCCTAAGTGAAAGCTGCGCACTGCGCAGCTTTTCGCGCAGGTGAAAACCTAATGAGAATACTATGTGGCTTGGGAATCCGCCCTCTGTTCCATTGGCTAGCTCCATAAATGGAGGCTAGCCATTGGAACAGAGATCTGTCCGTCATGGCCGGACAAGATTTGTGGGTGTTCCTGCGATTTCTTCCCTCTCCACCTTTTTCTGATCGTCATGCGGCGGTGGGCGGGGTTTATTTTTTTTGTAGTCCATGTTTCGTTTGGCCATTCTGCGGCCGACCGCCGCCATAGGAAGTCCAGGTCCAGGTGAGTGCTTTGATCATTCCCGCCCCCCCCCTCCCGCTGTCCGTCCCTTTCCCGCCCCCCCTGCCGCTGTCCGTACCTTTCCTGCTCGTCTTTTACTCGTCTCGTGTATCCCGTCTTATGTTGCCTGCCCGCCCCCCTCCCGCTGTCCGTGTGCCCGCCCGGCCCCCCTCCCGCTGTCCGTGTGCCCGCCCGGTCCCCCTCCTGCTGTCCGTGAGAATCTCTGGGTGCCAGCGTGTGTTTGGCCACGCGGAGCTTGTTTCTCCCTTGCTCAAACCCCCAGAGATTCGTGGGTTGGAGCCTGGAAAAGAAAGTAGTAACTATGAGTAACTAACCAGCAGAGCATTTATCACCGGCAACAGGTGGCTTCAGTAGTCACAGGATCGGCAATTGAGCCCTTACAGTGCACTTCCAGCATGAATGTAAATTTTGAAACGCGCTCTTTGCTTTGACCTGATCGCCTCTAGGCGCTTTTACAGACCCTTCTGCAGACCCTCTGCCCTACCAGGCCTCTCAGATCAGTCTGGCCAGGGTTGCAAATATCAATTGGTTTCCTTGGGACCCCAGGGAAACCCTGAAAATAGGAACACTTGACCCACTGAGCCACCCGTACCTGTGGGCTAGGGAGGAATGCTAGATCTGCCCACGGGGCCTCTTCCGCTGCAGGAAACACACAGTGCCCTGGGAGTCACCCCTCAGCGCTCAGAATCCCTTTAAATGACCAATGCGAGCCGTCTAAAAATCGCAAAACATACAACAGCCAACCTTGAAAGAACAGAGGGTGGTTCTGAGTGTGTCCTCATTCAATCCCTGGCCTCTTTGCGGAGACTACCTGAAGGGGCTAGTCCAGTGGTATCTGGCACAGTGTTTTATTCTCTTACGTGATGGTTGCAGTCACACCCTGAAACAGAGGTGTCACGACTCACCTATTTGATAGGGGTGAGGTTGCGAGAGGTGACTGGTTCTGAGACCCTGCGTCAATGTGAGGCGTAATCTAGCATTCAGGGAGTACATTTAAATGGCAAATTAGTAAGGACAGGCCGAGGAGTGAAAGATGGACAGGCACGGGCCTGCATTTATTCTTTGCCTGCACTGAGGGACCAAGATTCATAACGGTTTTGCTGTGAGTTGGGGTGACTGTACTCCTGACTTACTCCTGAATGTCAGGAGTAAGCCGGAGTTCTCCAAGAGTACAATCACAGCAAAGGCTTTGTGAATCGGGCCCTTTTGGTTTAAGGCGTTCGTCTTTGGAATTCGTAGCGCTCTGTCTACAACCCGTGACCATACCCGCCCCTTCGGGTAATCCGAGCTCGCGATTTCCCCGTTCTCCTTTAAAAGCCTCCGACTCCCATTGAGATCTTGTGGCAGGTAAAGATTTCGACATGCCTCCTAATCCAGATGTTTACATTGCCACGCTAAGTGTGTGAATCTAAGCGACAAAAAACGTGGTTACTCGAATTTCCCACAGGCAGTGGACGTGTGCTGGATTGAGGGTGGAGGGGTTGTGGGAAGAGAAGGACTCTCTGAGGAAGGATTTCATATTATGGTGGTGATTCTGAACGAGTGAGCTGACATTCTATTTCAGTGGTGTGACCCGAGGGTCACCCGTGCCCCTTTCTCTATTGCGCCTCAGATCTTAGAATGCCACTGGGCAGCGCCTCTATTAGAGACATCCATGCTTACGGCTCTGGTCTTGGATGGTACCACATGGTGGACCCCAGGACAGGCCCTGTCTCCATAAGAAGCCTCAAGGGTGGATTCCTCCAGTTCTTTTCAGGACCAGGTCTCTGAAGATGCAGAGTGCAAGGGAGTGCAGAGTGCAAGGGAGTGCAGAGTGCAAGGGAGTGCAGAGTGCTAGGGAGTGCAGAGTGACTAGGGAGTGCTAGGGAGTGCAGAGTGACTAGGGAGTGCAGAGTGACTAGGGAGTGCAGAGTGACTGCAGAGTGCTAGGGAGTGCTAGGGAGTGCAGAGTGACTAGGGAGTGCTAGGGAGTGCAGAGTGACTAGGGAGTGCTAGGGAGTGCAGAGTGACTAGGGAGTGCTAGGGAGTGCAGAGTGACTAGGGAGTGCAGAGTGACTAGGGAGTGCTAGGGAGTGGAGAGTGACTAGGGAGTGCTAGGGAGTGGAGAGTGACTAGGGAGTGCTAGGGAGTGGAGAGTGACTAGGGAGTGCTAGGGAGTGGAAATGAGAATACTATGTGGCTTGGGAATCCGCCCTCTTTTCCATTGGCTAGCTCCATAAATGGAGGCTAGCCATTGGAACAGAGATCTGTCCGTCATGGCCGGACCAGATTCGTGGGCGTTCCCGCAATTTCTTCCCTCTCCACCCTTTTCTGATCGTCATCGCGGCGGTGGGTGGGTGCTAATTTTTTTTTTCGTGTTGGCCTGTTTTGTTCTTTTTAGAAGTGTCTGTTGCTGGAGTCGGCTGCAACATTTAAGTTCCCACGAAGCGATTAACTTCTATATCTATCACTTCTTCTCTTGCACTCAGTCTCCATCTCTCCCCCTCTTGCCCTCTCTCTTTATCTTACACTCTCTCCTTCTTGCCCTATCTCTCCTGTCTTCTCTCACACTCCTGGCTTCACTAACATGCTAACATGCTTTATGAAGTAACGTGTATTCTAATTCACTGTGCATCTGCAACTAATTGCATTAGAAATGCAATCCATATTTCTGTGTAAAGTAAAACACATCAACGTTTTACACATAATTCAAAGCAGTTAGAGAAGACCATTTGTCAAAAGCAATACCAAAAGCTCAAACTTTAACAAAGGCGAAACCATTGCATTGTAAATGCTTGTTGTAGAGGTGTAGCTGAACTGAAGCTCCCCCTTCTCTCTGCCCATATTTGAGATTGGCTAGTGTCATTGTCTGTCCTAAATGCTGCCTTCTGATTCGTCAATAAGCTTCTTAGTCCCTCCTTTGTACTGCCTTCTCTTCATTTGTCACCTCCCATGGCAACTGGCCCCTTTACTTCGAGTGTTACACAGTGGCTGTTATTTAGACTGTGAGCTCTCTTTTCTTTAATGAGGTTCTCCTACTGCAGGCACAACGTGGTGTGGTGCCTTTTTTTACTCCCACCCCCTCCCTCCCATTGTCATAACTTCTCCCTCCTGTTGTATGTGCTGACTTTCCCCCCGCCTCTCCCTCCCTGTTGTCCGTGCCTTCTCTCCTCCACCCCGTTGTCCATGCTTCCTACACCCCATGCCCTCCCTCACTCCCTCCCGTTGCCGTGATGCGTATCATTTGCAATATAATAGGTCTTGCGTAAACGCGAGCCCTTTTACATTGCAAATGCTTGTTTCTCTTCTAAGTGAGCTAATTTTTTCTCGTCAACGAATTCAATCAAGAGAAACACGTGTTAATTGTAGTGCGATTCACACCACTTGCATATTTGAGTCATAATTCCATTGTAGAGAATGTGTACCATTTTTTTCTTTTCAAGTTTGCCTTCCACTGCATTTTTCACTATGTGGAATTTTAGTTCGTGAACTGAACATCATCTGCGCCATCTTGCGCATCCCTCAGACTCACGTATGAACTAACACGACGGCCATTCTAGGTACCATGGTCTCCCTGTTCACGATCGCCCGTCAGTGCACTTCCCCGACCCTACAAGCATCCCCCATGTACCCTGACTGCCCCCGCTCTCACATGCACAAGTCACGAACCCTCCCCTTCTGCGTGACTCTGCCTTTGGGAATCACACCCCGCGCCTGACCAACACCTCCTTTCCGTCCATGAATACCCCTCCTTTGATGACCCCTTCCTCTGAGCCCGATTGCCTGTACGAACCGCTGGTCATCCCTTAGCCTGAGGGTACAGTTTATTGCCCACTACTGTATGCACTCGCCTCTCTTGAAAGGAGCCACTATTGATCATGACCTCCCCACCCCCTGAGATTCGATCAGGCGCACACATTCCAAAGGAATCGGCAGAACACTCAGTTGCGTGATAGCCCCCTCCCATTGTATGAGGGGTAAGGGCCTCTACTGTTGTCATGTGTTGGAATGGGCCGGAACTGGGGGGGTTTTTAGTAAATATTGGGGTTGAACCCATATAGTCAATGGGACCTGGGTATTTATTCGGTATAGGAAGAAAGGGGTCCCAGACACAGCACAACAAATTCCACAATTCGAAGTAAAGTACATGGGAATATTTCACAAAAGGTCAAGTCAAGGTGCAAAGTGTTTTAATTTTCACAGCACCAGTGCTAAACATTCATTAGCTCATTACTCACAGCATGAATACACACATATTAAACATAATTACAATAAGCCCGGAAAGGGGGGAAAGAGGGAGAGGGAAGTGCAAGGGGGAAGGATTTAACATTTCTTGCTAGTTAGACATCACTATTTCAAAAAACATATTTACAAATACATGTGACCATGTTTGGAAATTCACAAGAGAGAATATACACAGATCCCCAAGCGTGGGGTCTACAACAGCGTGTGAGAAAACAACATCATATTTTGTTTTGTTAGTGTCTTTTTTATACAGAATCTCCTATATGGCTGTGTACATTAAACCATTCCGTGGGAGTTCAAAACAGTAGAGAAGTCTACGTTTCGACCCTAGATTGTAGGACAGTGTATCCTTACTAGGCGGGTCTTCGTCAGGACGTGAGGGAAGGGGAGGAGTGTAGGGCTGTTCCTGCTAAGCAGTCAAATAAATTCCTGTTAGCACATAGTTCTGGCCAAAGCCGGGCGAAGTGGTGGATCGTTAAAAAACCAGCGGTATCTCCAAAGCGTTGCTGGGTAGGATCAAGGTGCGTGTATCATTAAAATGAAGTATGGTCCATACCAATCATAGTTCAGCCTTCGATCCGCGATGACCTGGTAAAGCTGAAATGCGAATCAGCGTCTGTGGTGTTCAGGGTCCGATATTACAATGCAAAGTCTCTGAATTAGAGGGAACCTTATGGTAAATAGTCAATTGAGGTCGAAGGATTTTCTTAAAGGGCGGCGGTGTGCTCGAGTCGAGATTCCACCATTGGATCCGAAGTGTTTGTCTCCATGCGCGCTCAGTCAGGATTCTCCCTGACTGAGATGAGACGCCGCTGCATGCACGCGCGCATGGAGACAAACACTTCGGATCCAATGGTGGAATCTCGACTCGAGCACACCGCCGCCCTTTAAGAAAATCCTTCGACCTCAATTGACTATTTACCATAAGGTTCCCTCTAATTCAGAGACTTTGCATTGTAATATCGGACCCTGAACACCACAGACGCTGATTCGCATTTCAGCTTTACCAGGTCATCGCGGATCGAAGGCTGAACTATGATTGGTATGGACCATACTTCATTTTAATGATACACGCACCTTGATCCTACCCAGCAACGCTTTGGAGATACCGCTGGTTTTTTAACGATCCACCACTTCGCCCGGCTTTGGCCAGAACTATGTGCTAACAGGAATTTATTTGACTGCTTAGCAGGAACAGCCCTACACTCCTCCCCTTCCCTCACGTCCTGACGAAGACCCGCCTAGTAAGGATACACTGTCCTACAATCTAGGGTCGAAACGTAGACTTCTCTACTGTTTTGAACTCCCACGGAATGGTTTAATGTACACAGCCATATAGGAGATTCTGTATAAAAAAGACACTAACAAAACAAAATATGATGTTGTTTTCTCACACGCTGTTGTAGACCCCACGCTTGGGGATCTGTGTATATTCTCTCTTGTGAATTTCCAAACATGGTCACATGTATTTGTAAATATGTTTTTTGAAATAGTGATGTCTAACTAGCAAGAAATGTTAAATCCTTCCCCCTTGCACTTCCCTCTCCCTCTTTCCCCCCTTTCCGGGCTTATTGTAATTATGTTTAATATGTGTGTATTCATGCTGTGAGTAATGAGCTAATGAATGTTTAGCACTGGTGCTGTGAAAATTAAAACACTTTGCACCTTGACTTGACCTTTTGTGAAATATTCCCATGTACTTTACTTCGAATTGTGGAACTGGGGGGGTGCCAGGGATGTCATCCTCATACTTCACAATGTCTTTGTTGTAATAAAGAACGTTCACATGTCTTAAACCAGTGTATAAAAGACCAGGCCTCAGAGAGGCTGAGAGAGCACCTCGAGACGATACCTTGTTGTCCGATCTGACGTGTTCTGCTCCGTCGGAATAAAACTTGTTTCCTGTCTTCCTGTCTCCAGCGCCTGCCTCTTTATTGGATAACTTCGTATGGTATTAGAGGCGTTTAACGCCGGGCAAATTTAACTTAGGAAGCATCAACTAAATCGCCTGACCATTTTGTATTGATTTCCATCAATTGGCGTCCCAAACGCGGGGCCCATCAGCGACACGTGGATCCAGTGGGAGAGGTCCCGACGACAAAGTGAACGACTGCAACGATCGGGAGAGCTCCTGTCCGATAGACCCTCGTCTGACAGCCGATCATCTGAACTTCACTGATTCCAAGCAGACCTCTCCCGAGTGATCTACGGTCCTGACTGGGAACCACCAGGAGTGCCGCGGTAGCAACAAAGAGTAGAGGACGATCAGGCGCTGGAAGCGGAAGACGAGAAACTGTCCATGCGGTCCGGGTAAGGTCGTGACACACGACGAATTGCGAAATTGATTGATTGTTTTTATTGATTGAAATACTAGTATTTGCTTTGTCGCTCTCTGAGATATTCGCTGCCTGCAAACGGGGAGGAATAGGAATATTCTATCTCCCTTTGTGGATAGTGAAGGGTAGGTAACGCGGACTTTTGTCCCCCATTGTAATCTGCCGTGCCTATTTTTCTCCCCATTGATTGATTGTTTGATCGAGCATTGAATTGTTCGAAGTTGGTTCTCTTAAGGATCTTCTCTGCCTACAAACGGGGAAGAATAGGAATATTCTCTCTCCCTTTGCAGATAGTGAAGGGTAGGTAACGCAGGCTTTTGCCCCCATTGTAACCCGTCGTGCCTATTTCATTCCTCATTGATTGATTGTTTGTCCGAACATTGACTGTTTGGAATTGGTTCTTTTTTTAGAGGTATTCTCTGTTTGCAAACAGCATAGAATAGAATATTCTGTCTAGTCTTTGCAAGTAGTGAAAAGATAGGTAGTGCAGGCTTTTGCCCCCATTGTAATCCGTCATGCCTATCTTCTCCCCATTGGTTAACAGTTGGATCAACCCGGACCGCTTATTAGAGATGAACCATCCAGCTCCATTGGAATGCACCCCTAATAAGGACATGTTTACTAAGCAAGGACTAGTCGCTATAGCTTATAGTAAGTTATGGCATAAATATACAAAAAAGGATCCCGAAAGTCAGTGGCCACTGATAGGTTCCTTTGATGATCATAAAATAAAAACGTTAGAAGCAGCTGTAAAAATAAATAAGGCAACGCCCACTATGCTCGACAGTATTTGCATGTGGCGCAAAGAAGCAGAACAACGAAGGAAAAGAGAAGAAGCAAAAATAGGGAAAGAGTCACGAAAAGCAGCCCACCTGGCCGCTAAAGAACTAGATGAAGAAATAAGAAAGAGGGAGGAGGTTAGGCAAACGCAAGAATCAGGGTCGGCAGGCCAATGCCCTGTTAGGACCCCCTCTGCGCTCTACCCAGAAGTACCCTCCAAACAACGGGCAAGCGACGAATTACTGCTAGGCCCTCTGATCATCTACATGCCCCCTCCTTATGCTCCCTGCCAGCCTCTAGCACAACACTCACCAGTTCAAAGTGCGGGCGAGGGTGACCCTAGCGCTAGTGCCCCGGCTCTTACGGCCTTCGCACCAGCCACAGTGGTAACAACATCGGATGAACTCGAGACTGGCGAGCAGCTAACAGCCAGACCAAATAGGTTGAGCAAAGATGAGCGGGATGGAATCGACAAGATAGCAAAAACATTGGTAGAACGGAAGGAGAGCGTAGAATATACGATGGACATGCACAATTCACATGCCGGTAGTCACAGACGGCATTTCATTTTACGGTTCAGCTACCACACCCTGAACGCATATGAGGATAGGTATCAGAATAAGGGTCCTGCTAAACTGACGGCTCTATATAGAAAGGTCGATGTAGGAGATGGGACTGAGAGCGATGTGACGGACCTCTTCATGCAAATGCTTGAAGTCTTCCGCCACCTCACGGAACAGAAACCAGAGGTCAAGATCACAGTCCCTGAGACGATTGAGCCCCCATTAGAAGCAGCCAACACTATGATGCCTATCAGAGAAGCCGCCTCCTACTGGGTTCCCCCAAGAGGTCAGGGAACAAACGACGATATCAACCACGCAGATGCAAAAGGGAGGGTTGTGTACAATTGGGTTTACCAACCATGGGATTGGCAAGATATTTTAACTTTTAGGCAAACCCTGCCCGATTTAAGAAAGAACCCAACAGCATTTTATACCGAACTTGGCACAGCCTTGGGCTCAACCATAATGACTCTATCGGACATTGATTTGTTTTTCGGGTTATGTCTGCCGGCCGATGTGTGGAAGCAAATCCGGAAAGCCAACCACACAGATCTGTTCGGACACACCTGGAAGCAACTCATTGAACTAGATAGGCAGCGAGAGCCCGGAAAGAAACCTGTAAAAGACATACTGGAACTCCCGGACAAAATAGTGCAGAAGCTAAAGACGTTGATCCCAGAGAAGAAGGTAGACTGGTCGGTAGTCACGGCTTGCCGTCAGAAACCCCAGGAAGACGTATCAGAATATTTCTCCCGATTTGAAACGGTGTTCTCCGACTACAGTGGCCAAGACATGACCACCGCAACCGGACAACACCTATTCGTGCAAAACTACGTAAAGGGGCTATCGTAAGAGGTCTCCCAAAAGTTACAGATGAGCGAGAGTAGTTGGGGGGCCTCCAAACCTGCAGCTATCCTTCAGATGGCTCAGTATTACGAACACCAAAAGAACGAGAACGAGAGGGCGACTGAGAGAAAGAAAAAGGACTTAAAGGAACGAGTGATGATTGCTCAATTGCAGGGAGTGACTACGGGAAGGGAACGGTATAGGGGAAACTACCAGTCGAATGCTCCTAGGAATCCACCCTCTAGAGACCGCACCCCCACATCCGGTGCTCCACGAACTGACCTCGATGAGAACCAGTGTGCATTTTGTAAAGAATTTGGACATTGGAAGTCTCAATGCCTGGCCCTCCGGGAAATGATTAAAAATAAAGAGACAAGGGACGTGGCAAATGGCCCCAGGACTGGGGGGCAGGGACGAGGGCACACCCACGACACCAACAATGACAGACCTGGCAGATCGAACACATTTGACCGCCCGACAGAATCAGTGCCAACAGTCTGACTGCAACAATGCTCACGACTCTGCATAGGACTGCCAGGGGCAAGGGAGGGATCCAGTCGAGCTCTGTGTTGACCAGCAAGGTCCTTACGTCACCGCTAAGGTCCTGGGTACAAAGTCTCCATTCTTGGTGGACACTGGAGCGACACGTAGTGTATTATCAAAGCGACTGATTCCAAGGGCACCCTTGTCTGGCTCACACATTACATCGATAGGTTTCGATGGAACGCCCTCCACTAATCCCCTATCTGTACCTATCTCCTTTGACCTAGGAAACAACCCCACTGACACAACATTTCTGCTCTCCTCCAACTCCCCTGACGCCATTATGGGTATTGATTTACTAAAACATTTCCGAGCTACTATTAGGTGTTCCCCAGATGGAGTCCGAGTCATCCTGTACGACAACCCGAGCATGTGCAGATCCCGCCCCGCACGACATATGTACCCCATAACAGATGCTGACCTGTCCTTGCTCGACACCCTACCCCTGTACCTATGGGCTAGAAACGACTCGGATGTAGGACGAATGATGATCGACCCTGTACACATAACTGTTCGACCAGATGCAACACTCCCGAAACTCCCACAGTACCGGATATCGCCCGAAGGCGAGAAGGCATTGGTAGCGATTATTCAGTCCCTGGTAGATGCAGGAGTGGTAGAGGAAGTGGTTAGTAATGTCTGCAATAGCCCTATCCTACCCATTGTTAAGAAGCAAGGTGAGGGAGATGAGAAAGCGTACCGCTTCATCATCGACCTGCGAGAAGTCAACAAAGTAGTGGTGCCACAATACCCCGTAGTCTCAGACATCACCACCATTCTGACCCTCATCCCGTCCACTGCCACCACCTTCACCGTTATCGATCTCAAGAATGCATTTTTCTCTATCCCCATCCATCCAGACAGCCGTTATCTCTTCAGCTTCACCTTAAAAAAACGTTCGTACCGATTTTGTAGAGCTCCCCAGGGCTACACTGAAAGTCCCAGCATTTACAGCCAGGCCCTCAAAAGACAGCTGGACGCCGTCCAGCTACCAGATGGAGTGGTGTTGATCCAATATGTCGATGATATCCTTTTGGCGGCCGACACCACTCCACTTGCAATCACGGCCACTATCCAACTCTTGCACTTTCTTGCGGAGAACGGCCACAAAGTCTCCAAAAAGAAACTACAGTTCTGTCAGCCTCAAGTTACATACCTAGGCCATCTCCTGTCCAAAGAAGGGAGGAAACTTACGCCCGACCGAATCCAAACCATCCTAGACACCCCCATCCCAAAAACACAGAAGCAAGTCCGTTCATTGGTGGGCCTTACCTCTTTCTGCCGACAATGGTTACCAAATTTCAGTCTCATTATAAAACCCCTACTTTCCCTGTTGGCCAAAGATGTTCCTTTCCCACTCCCTTGGACTCCCGAATGCCAAGCATCCTTTAAGGAGTTGCGGGATGCCCTTTGCTCGGCACCCGTCCTAGGAACACCAGATTACTCCAAGCCCTTCTCCCTCTTCACTCACGAAAGGGAGGGATGCGCATTGTCTGTTCTAACTCAGCCCATCGGCACCAAACAACGCCCATGTGCCTACCTCTCTGCCACTCTTGACCCAGTCGCCAGAGCTTTACCTGCCTGCCTTCGAGCAGTAGCCGCCGCTGCTGTCTCTATCCGCCAGAGTGAGGGAATTGTACTTTCGAACTCTCTCACTGTGTTAGTACCCCACGCAGTTGACACCCTTTTGAACCAGACCAAGACTCAACACCTGACTAGTGCACGACTGACAGGGTACGAATTGACTCTACTTGCACCCCACATCACTCTGAAGAGATGCACGACATTGAATCCTGCTACACTGTTGCCCTTGCCTGAAAATGACCCCGATGTGCCCCCTATACACGACTGTGTGACCCTCACGGACGAACAGACTAGGAGTAGAATTGACCTCCGAGACATTGCTTTTACAGACCCTGATGGAGAACTATGGGTAGATGGCTCTTGTATCAAACTCCCAGACGGCACCACTTCAGCTGCCTATGTGGTGACGACAGCCCAAATAGTAGTTGAAACAGCCCGCATCACTCAACGATCCGCACAGGCGGCAGAGCTAATTGCCCTCACACGAGCATGTATCATAGCAGCAGGAACCACGGCAAACATTTACACGGACAGCCAGTATGCCTTCGGGGTGGTTCATCATTTTGGGCTCCTGTGGAGGGAAAGGGGATTCCTGACGTCCCACGGCACGCCCATCCTTCACGGAGATCTAGTCTCCGCCCTGATTGAAGCAGTTCTCCTCCCCAAACGATTAGCAGTAATCAAATGCCAGGCCCACAAGAAGGTGACAGACTTAGTCGGACAGGGAAACGCACTAGCCGACATCCCTGCCCGAACCATAGCTTAGAATAGGACGATGACACGCATGTATGTGACCAGGTCGCAAGCAGAAAAATGGAATGATGCTAGGGAAACGATTAGGGACATCCAATCGGCCAGCACACCCCACGAACTGACTGAGTGGGCACGGGTGGGTCTAAGGGACGATGAAGGCTGCTGGCGGACAAAAGACACAAACAAATGGTTGCTGCCTGATGCATACTTGATCCCCATACTGACCATGGCACACTCCCCTGCACACATAGGTTCTGCCCCCATGATTGAACTCATTTCCAAAGTCTGGCACAACAGCAAGATCCCCGACTCAGCCAAACGCCTGGTCCAGCAGTGCCTTATCTGCCTACAACAAAACCCCGGGAAAGGAACTGTGGTACCCCGGGGAGGGTTTGGGGTCCCTCACCACCCATTTGAGATCCTCCAGATGGAGAGATGCCAAGGCTTAAAGTACGTATTGGTCATTGTATGCGCCTTCAGCAAATGGGTGTAAGCCTATCCGACCCGTGATAACACTGCCATGACTACTGCCAAAGTACTACTGAAAGAGTTTTTCCCTCGCTATGGCCTTTGTCGAATTTTATGGAGCGACAATGGCCCCCACTTCATAGCTGAAGTTATCCAACTAATCCTGAAGGGGCTGGGGGTAAAACAGAGGTTTCATGCGGTTTTTCACCCCCAATCCGCTGGCCTGGTTGAGCGACACAATGCTACATTGAAACTGAAATTGTCAAAAATAGTAGCCACTACAGGGCTTAAGTGGCCAGATGCCCTCCCATTGGCATTGCTATCGATGTGCTCCACTCCCACTAAGCACCACTTGACCCCCTACGAGGTTGTATTTGGGCGACCAATGAACCTCTGGACTGCCCCCAAACCGACCTCCATTCACGACGTCCCCGACGTCCTGCTGTCAGATTATTTATACAAGTTAACTAAAACATTGTCTGTCATTCATCAACAGGTGCAGCAGGCCATCCCCGATGCTTCCAGGGGTCCCGGTCACGATATCCAACCGGGAGATTATGTTCTAGTCCGGAATTTTCAACGGGCAAAGAGTCTGGAACCCCGGTGGACAGGCCCCTGGCAAGTACTGATCACCACTCGGACGGCTCTTCGAGTAGAGGGGAAGAGGCACTGGCTGCACGCACACCACTGCAAGAAGGTCTCCTCGACCCTGGCCACAACAGAAAACGTCGACACCCAAGAAGAGCTCCTGAACAAAGACCGACCATCACTGAACTGCTATCCTGATACCGAGGCACTCGAACTTGCAAAACACTCTGATCCCACTGTGCCATCCCGGGAAGGGTATTTCCCGCGTCGAAAAGGAGGGAGCTTCGGCTAAGTAGACCACGGACTAAGTTAAAATCTCAGAACGGTGGCCTAGAACAACCAAGGGTCACCCGGAGAGAAGCTAAACAAAGTCTGTGGTTCTGCCCACTACCGAGCACCTTGAAGATAAGAAGATGATGGAAGCGCCAGATAAGAAGATGATGGAAGCGCCAGATAAGAAGACGTCGGAAGCAACAGGAAATACCCACTACCGGAACCCAAAGGCTGACAATTTGCACAAATCAAAGACAATCGCCTTCTTCATTGTCCTCCTCCTTTGCCTCCTCCTCATGACTTCCTTCTGGATCTTGAAGGAAAGCACACCCGCTCATCAGATGTTGCCGACCACTGCACAGCCAACCACCATGAAAGAGCACCACCTGATCACCCTTTCACCTCAGCTCCGAGAAAGGCGTAAGGAGTTCTGGAACAATTCCTTCGTGCAACTGTTGCACCAGCACAACCTTGCTGCAAATGCCACGAACTGCGGGATCTGCGGGTTGCTCCCGCATGCCACCGGACACTCCATCCCCTTCATCCCTTCTCCTTTCTCAGTTCACGGCTCCTGCCTCGCCTGGTTGATCCTCTTGCAGGAAAGCCACAAGGACAACGCCGCTTCTGGTCAAACAGTGTCACACTTCTACTATGGGTTCTGGCTGAACAAAACAGGAAAGACGTCTGCCCCCTTTTGTCCTGTGATTTCAGGTTCAGCCTTCCTTATGAACATCCCTGCCAAAGAACGAGTTGAAATGCAAGTGCTCCACAATCCAGCTAGACCCGCCTTCTCCAACCTGCAGAAACGAACGGCTGCCACTCTGACTGTGGCCCTGTCTGTGATCAATGTCACCGGTCTCGTATGCCTCGAAGGCCAGGGAACACAGCTGGTGGGTCACAGTTCCTGCCGCATCACCAGAACATTGGTCTCAGCTGATCCCCCCTTACACTTGGCTCCCGAAAGGCTGGAGGGGTACGTGCTACATCGCCTTCATTCTTCCTCCCACATATGTGGCTCCAGCCTACCATCACCGGCAAAAGCGCGCCGGAGACATTGGACAAGCCGACTCCACCGGAGCACAGTTCCTGGATGCGGCGAAGGGACTTGTTCCTCTGTGGGGCCCAATGGCAAATAGCCGCGCTATCCGACACCTGACTCAGGCAGTAGAAACAACCATTAACATCACCGCTGGCATCCTCGCCAACAACACGGCTGAGCTTCAGGCAGTCCGCCTAGTGGCTCTTCAAAACCGTCTTGTTCTAGATGTGGTTCTGGCCGACCGTGGAGGAGCATGCCGCATCATCGGCTCCAGCTGTTGCACCTACGTGCCAGATAACTCACCTTCAGTCTACAAAGCAATCGAACACCTCCACAGACTATCCTCAGAGGTTCACCAAGAGCAGGGAGGATGGTCGCTTGGAAGCTGGTTCTGGGACACTTTAAAGGACTGGGGATGGAGATTGTTTACATTTTTACTGTGTGTTCACTCATTCCTAACTGCATGTGCCCTAAGACTTTGGACTTTAAAACTGAGCACATAAGTCTCCTCTATGAGATAGAAATACGTGGCCTTATGGGAATAGATCCGAACTGACAAGCTGGCGAGACATGTTAAAAGGGAGGACTGTGGAATTTTAGTTCGTGAACTGAACATCATCTGCGCCATCTTGCGCATCCCTCAGACTCACGTATGAACTAACACGACGGCCATTCTAGGTACCATGGTCTCCCTGTTCACGATCGCCCGTCAGTGCACTTCCCCGACCCTACAAGCATCCCCCATGTACCCTGACTGCCCCCGCTCTCACATGCACAAGTCACGAACCCTCCCCTTCTGCGTGACTCTGCCTTTGGGAATCACACCCCGCGCCTGACCAACACCTCCTTTCCGTCCATGAATACCCCTCCTTTGATGACCCCTTCCTCTGAGCCCGATTGCCTGTACGAACCGCTGGTCATCCCTTAGCCTGAGGGTACAGTTTATTGCCCACTACTGTATGCACTCGCCTCTCTTGAAAGGAGCCACTATTGATCATGACCTCCCCACCCCCTGAGATTCGATCAGGCGCACACATTCCAAAGGAATCGGCAGAACACTCAGTTGCGTGATAGCCCCCTCCCATTGTATGAGGGGTAACGGCCTCTACTGTTGTCATGTGTTGGAATGGGCCGGAACTGGGGGGGTGCCGGGGATGTCATCCTCATACTTCACAATGTCTTTGTTGTAATAAAGAACGTTCACATGTCTTAAACCAGTGTATAAAAGACCAGGCCTCAGAGAGGCTGAGAGAGCACCTCGAGACGATACCTTGTTGTCCGATCTGACGTGTTCTGCTCCGTCGGAATAAAACTTGTTTCCTGTCTTCCTGTTTCCAGCGCCTGCCTCTTTATTGGATAACTTCGTATGGTATTAGAGGCGTTTAACGCCGGGCAAATTTAACTTAGGAAGCATCAACTAAATCGCCTGACCATTTTGTATTGATTTCCATCAACTACTCTGTGGCATTCTGAAGAGCAGTAACCCTGTTTCCAAGGAAGTTGTGTTCACATCACACAATATCGCCGACATAACTGAATAAGGCAAATCAGTCATGTGGAAGGCAAAACCATGCCACCAAGTGAGAGGTAAGCCATCAAAAATGAAAACTGGGAAACTGCAACGGTGAGCGGCACAAGCACAACCAATGCTCGCTCACCAGCATACAGATGTTAGTGCAGTGATCCCTTGGAAAGCTAAAGAAGGACCCAATGCGGGAACTCTCAATATGAACATCTTTGTTACTGGCTTAGCGCAGTAAGAGAACCACATGCTTGTAGCATATTGATGATGATGGTTCTGTACGGACTCTGAAGAGGAAATACGTAAAATGTGGGCAGGTGGTAGGGTGTAGTTAATAGTGAAGTATGATGTTATGTGCAGGGCGTGAGTGTATGCTGAAGAATAATGCGATGCTTCACCGCAGCTCGTGTGTGGTGTAATTTATCTGCATGCTCCTGTGCTGGGGAAGACACTACAACTGGCGACGAGTAGGAGATACGTGCCTGGGAGGACAAGATTGCTCTTCCTGAGAGTTTGCGAAGATACAGCAAACTGCTTTGCATGCCACGTGTGCCCAAAATCAATGCAGAGCGGTCTGTGACCAGCACATGTGGAGTCAAAGCCCAGCTCCAACCCATACATGGCCACAGAACGGAGGAACACCAGCAGCGGCCCTTGCAGGTAATAGCGGCGGGGCGATTGGGCTGGGTGAGAGTGCATTTCAACAGACAACAATGAGGGAAAACGTATCATTTATTTAATTTTCCTTCATGGTCATCTGTCGAATCCTCCCCAGCCCCAACCTGGCCTCGCTACCCCACCCATCTCACCTGCATGGGCCGCGGCTGAAGAACACATTCAAAATGCCTGCCATACCCGCTGATGAAATGTTCGACAGACACTCTGCGCCCAAAATACAGGGCAGCTAATCAAACAAAGCAAGAAATAATGATCATGTCACCAAGGTACGAGAAACAGAGAACATACTCACCCTCACGGGCGATTGAAGCATACTGAGATGCATGCTTCAAAGGCAACTTCTGATTGCAGGAGTTGTCGGAGCCTGCCTGCATCACGATTAAGCATGGGCGGATTTTGCGGATTGGCAATCCGCGAACTTGCGTATTTACGGATTCGCAATCCGCGAAGATCCGCGAACTCTAGCGGACTTGCGGATTTTTCCGTTTTTTGTGTTGGCGCGTGTTCGCGCCGATTTTGGGACAAGTTCGCAATTGCGAACTTACTTTTCGGCTTGCAACGGCCGCGACTATGTTGTTTCTACGTCTGGTTTATCATCACAGGTTCACAGCACCCTCTGTTTCACCACTGCCACCCTCTGGGACACCCATGCCACCCTCTAGTACATCCTCACAGGCACCTATTAGGTTTATTTATTACTGTAGATTATGGTGGTTGAAAAAAGCTAGCACACCTGCCCTTCTTCAACTGCCATCAATTAATTTGTGTTTCATTAATGTGTCAGTAATTTTGAAAGTTCCAGTCTGGCTGGCACCTGCTTCCTTCCTTATCTGTAATTTGCTTTTTGTTGCAGTGAAATTTTTTTTTTACAGGACCTTTATGGTGCTATTCTATGAGCCTGCTGTTTGGGTCATAGCAGGGTCATAGAATTGTTGCAAACTCTGGAGGGGCCCATCAGGAAGCACTACCTTGAATGTTACTAATGTTAAGTTTGAACTTTTGCACCTGCTCATTGCTTTCATTTTAGCTAAAATCGTTTTTTTTGCAATTTCGCGCGTTATTTGGGGCGCGAATCCGTGCGAGATCGATTTCGGAAGCCGCGAATACGTGCGAATACAAAATTGTTTTTGTTGCGACGTGTATGTTCGCGTGATCTTGCGCGTGTTCGCGAGGCGCTTCTAGCTATTCGTTTGCCAAGTTACCCTATCGGTCGTACACGGGCGCGGCCATCTTGTTGGCGTGACGTAATTCCGTTTCCGCCCGCTATGTGTAATCTCGCAAAGTGTGCTGCTCGCGAGTACAAGTTCGCGCGTACTCGCAAGGAAAATCTCGCGCGAACTTACCCACGCGGTCGTGAACGGGCGCGGCCATCTTGTTTCTCATTCATTGCTATGGTTCTGGGCATGCTTTCTCTATCCTCTCTCAATCTCTGCCATCCTTTGCTTGTTTGAAGTTTTTTTGATCTAATTTTACTTATTATCTAACCCTCTATTTTTCTAGCTCTATATTTTTGTGTTTTCTGCAGCTTTTAGTTACTTTTAAACTACTTTTTTAAACTCTTTTATTTTCTTCTTCACTATTCTATTTCTTCTTTATCATTTAAGTTTATTTCTGCCCAGACCATGGTAAAGGGAGCCGGGAAGCACCCTGAGAAGGGGAAGGGTCCCGCACCCCGTGCCCGGCTCCCGTGCGGGCGTTTAAGGGGGGAGCAAGTGGTCCCGAGGGAGATCTTTAGCGCGGAGGAAGTGGCGGCACTGATCTTCCATGTCCAGCGCCGCCTCCCCAAGACGATCCTGGGAGGCGGCAAGATCGCGACCGGCTATGGCATCCGGGAGCGCCGCCAGCGGTGGGAGAAGGTGTGCCGGGCCATGTACAAGATCTCTGGGGTCTGGCGCACATATAACCAGGCCACCCACCGCTGGACCGATGTCATGGACCGGGAGCGGGACTTGCTGGACGCGCTCGGCGTAGAGGTCCCCGGGCTTGGTGAGTAGTAGTAGTAGTACATTTACTACTCTGTTTTATCCTGCTCTGTTATTTGCAAATCTTTGTTCTTTACCAAGAGCAATAATGCTGCCGATTACATTGAGGTAAATTATATTTCAAAATCTTCTATGCATTTCATTTTCAGGTGCACTGCTCTCCTTCTCAGTAGCCTTGCTTGCTACTATGCTTCTTTGTTTTGTATGTTGTGTTCAGAAGCATTTCATTGGCCTGAGAAATTATGTATCAGTGTACTGTAAAGAAAAGAACTGCGTAATGCTAGACAGTAAGGGTCATATTTTCAATTACCGGCGCATCCCTGCAAAGTAGCAGGGATGCGGCAGTAATTGTGTGCCATGCCACCACCACCCATTGGCCCAAAACGTCACAGAAGCCTTACGCATCTGTGCCGTAAAGGCAGCGCATTGCTGGAGTTGCGTGCCAACGATGGCGCAGCTCCAGCAATGCTCTGGGGTACCCTATCTCCCCAATGCTGCATCAAGCCGTACGTCGGCTTCAAGCGCGCAGGGTTTGAGTCATGCATCATTGTCATAAAAATGACTGATTGACATCTTGTAGATTTCCCTCAGCCACTTTTAGGATTCGTTCCTGCGCAGGTACGCCCTCCCTTGCGCCGGAACGCCCCCTGATGGCGCAGGGCTTTACAACGTGATGCATCGCCCATATGCCCATATGTGTTTTTTTTTTTAATATATACGCCGCACCAACACCATGGCGAGTCTTTTGTTCTGCCGCTGCGTCAGAAAAGGCACGCAACAATGGAGGAAAATCAGCCGCAACTTCCGCAAGGGACTTATAAATCAGCCCCAACAGACTGAAGTCCAGTGTCCTTCCTTTAGACAGTCACATGGCTATCAGAAGAAATAGTGGCGGTGGTGGCGGGTGGATTGATAGTTTGAGTATTCACTGATCTGCAAGCAGGATGGACTTTGTCTGTCACGTGTTGTGCACTACTGCCTGCAGTGCCAGGCCTAGGCAAACCTCTTTAGTAGTCTGTTTATTGAGTTACATAGGAACTTTCTAAGTCAACGTTCCGCAAATCAGGCAATACGAATAACGTAGTATACCACATGAGATAGATCCCGTGGAATAGTTGTCTATCTATTTGCTATTTTTCCAAAATATGTTGTTATTGTTCTTTTGAAATGTTTGATTTGGTTGAAAAATCTCATCCATGTTTTATGGTTTTTCTTTCTTTCATGTTGTACATCAGCTCCCCCCAAGGGCAAGAGGACACAGGAGGAGGGTGCTGAGGATGCAGGCCAGGATCGGGCAGGCGAGGGCTCCTTTGCTGGCCCCAGTAAGTTTACATTTTACTAAACAGTACCTATTTTTTCCTAGCGTTCCTCATTCGATTTTTTCTAAATCGTCTTTGATCTTCTTGTAGACTGGATATAAATTCTTATCCTGCCTCGAATATGATGACTCCCTGTGGTATTACTAGACTATTCTTATTAGTCTGTCTGTGTAGCTAACTAAGATTGGACATTTGGCAATTCCATTGGACTCCCATTATATTCAGCAATACCTCTATGCACTGTCTCCTTACTGACTACATAGTGTGGCAGAGTCATTCAGCTCCCGAAGTCACCGATTATAGATCCCCAATGATCTCTAGATTATCGTACGCAGGACAAGAGAGTAGTACGGAGTCACAGCACAGTCAAGAAGTGTCAGAGGCACTCATGCTTGCAAAAATTCCAAAACCTTTAGCTCATCCACTCTAGTCTAGAGGAACAAAAACCACAGAGTCTATTTAAGTGTAAAAGCTTTATTAAAAGTAAACACATTTATTGAAATCTACTTTGTCATAAAACTATTTAACTGTAAACGGAAAAGTGGTTAGTGCTGACGATTAATTGGACACATTTCTTGTGGTCGAGCCGAACTCTCACCTACTTTGAACTTGATCCTGGTCGTGTTCTTAGGACTCAGGAGTCAAGCTTCTGTCTGTTAGGAGAAAAAGTGGTGCGTGTTAAAAATCAAAAGCAAGCATTCATCAGTTGTGCATAAAAGTGCAGCAAGACAACAGCCTTCCCTGGAAAATGGGACATTTTTACTATGGAGTAGACAGTCACAAATTATTACATTGTATTCTGTTTTTTTAACATTTCTCCTAGACCAAATATTATATAGTAGTGAGTGGTGTATTCTAACTTTCTTAAATGTACTTTGTAGGTGTAACATCTGGTGACGGGGCCAGCGCGGAGGTGGCTGATGTGTTGGACTTGGACTCGGAGGCCTCTGGGGAGGATGCGGCGGTAGAAGAGCTGGTGGCCGTTCCTGTGGGGGATCAAACGGTGGTGGCGGAAACAGGTAAGCTATATATTCCTTACTTATTGAGATTGAAGACTGCATAGTGTGCTTTCTGCACGGGTGTATTACAATTACAAATCAACCAGGTAGTAGCCTCCTCGAAATGTACTTCGACTTAGCTGTGAAGTTTTTGGTGAGAAGAATCCCAATAAGTTCTTAGACGAACGTGATGGATGGGATGAACGAAAAGCGAAAGAAGGGTGTAAGTAAGTGGGACGCGAACTTGTATGATGGCTGGCAAAGAAGAACGATATGTGTTTGCTTGGACCCAGAGGTGGCTGGGAAGGAAAGAATATGGTATGGTGCATGGCTGGGTCAATGATGAAGCAAGGATGGGTGGAAGGACAGCAGCCTGGGTGGGTGAAACAGAAACTGTATGTGTGCGTATACTTTGAATGAATGGATGCCTGGAGCATGGTATTCTCTGACTCTTACATAGCAAATGTGTATCTAGAGAGAGTAGATGGTCGCCAGGTGAAGTAAGTGTTACCTTGAAGAGCATGTACCACCGCACCCGCACGTCCGTCCCAGTGCAGGGAAGGCAAGGAAAAGAAATTGTAAATGTGTCCAATACTACCATGAATAGTAGCAGTACTTTGTATTGCGTTTGCATTCACAGCATATATCTGGTTATTACGGTGGACACTCCGTACCTCTCTTAATAACTTTAGTTTACTTGTAGTACGTCATTCATGTGTGGGTGTATCACTGTGTTCACTCAATATTAAGCAAAGCACCTAAACTCATCTCATCTGTCATTAAATACGTCCCATGTGAAGTGATAGATAATCAAATTAGTTAGCTTCTTCAGTTTCCTTTTCTAGTACTCATTTGCACTGTAGGGTGAAAGGTAAATTAATTAAGCAGTAGCCCTTGTAACAGAGTATTCTCAGTGCCACCCGTAATAGAAAAGTAATAGCTTCACCACCTGCATGTACTGGACCGGTACAGTAACGCAAGTCTGTCTCCATCATCATGGTGTGCAACTTTTTTTCTCGGGTGCAACTTCACTGTGCTGTGTCCATGTCATTCTGCCGGCTTGCATAAGATAACGTACCCATTTCCCTAAACAAGAGAGAAGAAGAAGAATAAGACTGGTGTACTGTCATAGTCGACTGTAATGGAAGTCCATAGTGGTCGTAGAATTAGTTCATTAAACTACCACTACTGTTAGAGCAAGGATGCAGAAGTGGGAGGGTTACATAGATACTGTCCTCAATAGTTATGTACTGTGCTTTCAATTTGCTACTTGTACTCTGTGACCCAACTTTCGGCTCAATCACTTTGTGTTATTAATAAGGAGCATTGGTTACAGACTATGTCTTTCTTTCTTCATATAGTTGCTCCTTCTTCCAAATCAACAACAAGGAGGGAGCAGGCTAGATTGGCCCGGCAACGGAGGCTGGAGGCCACAGTCGCCGAGTATCGGCGGCTGGTGGCCCTGGAGGAGGAGGAGGACACGCAGTCGAGCGGGGCAACATCTTCGACTGCATCCTCCTCCGTGACTAAACCAGCGGGACCGAGCCGGGCTAAGAAAGCCGACCGCCACCGCCAAGCACCCGAAACACCAGCTGCCCCCCACAGGAGCTGCAAGGAACGCCAACACCGCCTACGAGTCCGCATGTCCAACCTGGAGCAGGAGGTCCTGAGGTATAAGACCTTGGTTAAGGGCCTCCGCTCCGAGCTTGCCACCCTCCGCAAGGAGTATGATGCCCATGCCGCATCATGCACCAGCACCAGCACCCTCCAGTAGTGGAGTGTCCCTTGCCCTTTTTTTATAGACTTTTGGGGGGTGGGATTTGGGAGTTGGGATCGTTTTGGGACGTTTCAGAGACAATCGTTGGGGTTAGGGTGGGTGAGGGAGATTATTTTGTTAGGGATAAATAAATATATTTTTCAACTACTTTATCTGACCATACCTGTTTTTTACTGCTTTTCAGTCTGGTGGGTGGGGGGCGGGGGTGTAACAGTAACTTTGTTTTCCTGAACAGTCGTAGGACTTTAGTAGTACAACCGTCAAACTCTTGTCTACTCCGAAATAATACTCCATTATACTACCTCCCACCAAACGCTTATCTTACCTGTAATTTGTGTTAGAAATTAGGGCTAGGCCCAGGGCTGGCTCCAGGTGAAATGGGGATTAACGTTGTCATTCCTGGGCGGGTGACATTTCCTCATTGCGGTGTTACTAGTGGTGTGACACAGTGGCAGTTGCATGCCTATGGAAAAAAAGAAAACAAAACCTTGTTTGTACTCCTTACTGTAGCATTACAACGGTTACGGTACGATCGAGAAAATAGCAGGTGACAGTACACTAGAACAGTGCCATAATGTAGCCTAACAAATGGTAAAGTATTGCAAGTATAACTAGTACTTGCGTTGAATTTATTTGACATTGGCTACTACTACTAGAAGATATAGTACTGAAGCTGAGTAAGTCTAGAAGATATCCTCGTATTCCTTCACCAGCCTGTTGCTGCTATCACCTTATCCTCCCCAGCAAGTGTGCGGAATTATTGATGTCATTTTAGTCAGACATCAAGCAAAACAACACAGCCCGGGGGAAGAGGGTTAGGGTTTGTAAAATGGATGGGAATGGGGGTTTCTTTTTGGGTAGGTTTTGTTGAGAGAAGAAAAAAAAAGCAGAGCATGGACAAACAATAATTGAAGATACAGAGTTTACAGACAATCTTTGGTTACAAAGTAAAGGTAAGCACATGCAGTCACACTCATAGAATAAAAGACAACAATGGATACTGTATCTGTATTGCGTATGTTGTTGGAGTTGTCCTGTTGAAATTGGTAAGTAAGTTGCATGCAGCAAACAATTCCTCTTATTGGCGGCACTCCTCCATTCCAGCTGACGCTTCGTCCATCAATGTGGTGGTGACCACTGACAGAAGAGACACCCTGTCCACTGCCTGCCTGGCGGATGTTGACTGAAACCCGGCCTGTAATTATTGAACGGAAAACAGGAAGTGCTATTACAATACCACTGATAAATAAATAAAAGGTATGTACGCTGTGTGGTTCAAAAAGTCACACTTTGATGATGCCTAGCAGAAAAATGGTTACAAAACGTACTTTGAAAGTAACAGTAGACCCAAATACAGACCGTGGATTGTATTCAAACCACTTGCCTGCAAGCAAAAGTATCCATAGCCAGCATCGCTCCAACAGTGCTCTACAACAACAGAACCGCGTTGCAATAGAACCCCCCTAAACACATGCAATCCTGCTGCTAGGGCTAACCCTAACGAACCCTAACTTACAAAGTGCCAAAACTGGTGTTTCCTTATGGATTTTGTCCAACTAACTTCTAGCCGGTATTAGACCTTCCCAGGAATGCCCCAGGCAAGACCCGCCAACCCACCCGCAAAAAAACACCCGACACAACACCACCAAACAGCGAAAAAGCTAAATCTCATACTTACAATGTCTCTCGGCCTTCGGTCCAAACGCGGCGCTGTGCAGCTAGGTCGTCATCATCATCATCAATCATCATAACTCCTGTTTTCCACCACGGATTTCCTGAAAAGCAAATGCAATCAAGATTAGACTGTCGCAGCAGTGCTTCGACAGAGACCCCGGCCGCAACCCACCCACGAACAGCAGGAAGCCCCCCAAAACGCTACATTGAGCAAGATGTCTGAAGAAATGGCAAAAAAAAGGCTGTTCCTTATGGATTTTGTCCAAAACACTTGTATCCGGTATTAGACCTTCCCAGGAATGCCCCAGGCAAGACCCGCCGGCGCCAACCCACCCGCAAAAAAACACGCGACACAACACCACCAAACAGCGAAAAAGCTAAATCTCATACTTACAATGTCTCTCGGCCTTCGGTCCAAACGCGGCGCTGTGCAGCTAGGTCGTCATCATCATCAATCATCATAACTCCTGTTTTCCACCACGGATTTCCTGAAAAGCAAATGCAATCAAGATTAGACTGTCGCAGCAGTGCTTCGACAGAGACCCCGGCCGCAACCCACCCACGAACAGCAGGAAGCCCCCCAAAACGCTACATTGAGCAAGATGTCTGAAGAAATGGCAAAAAAAAGGCTGTTCCTTATGGATTTTGTCCAAAACACTTGTATCCGGTATTAGACCTTCCCAGGAATGCCCCAGGCAAGACCCGCCGGCGCCAACCCACCCGCAAAAAAACACCCGACAACACCCCCAAACAGCGAAAAAGCTAAATCTCATACTTACAATATCTCTCGGCCTTCGGTCCAAAGTAACGCGCTGTGCAGCTAGGTCATCATCAATCATCATAACTCCTGTTTTCCACCACGGATTTCCTGAAAAGCAAATGCAATCAAGATTAGACTGTCGCAGCAGTGCTTCGACAGACACCAAAAATTACACACAAACCCCCGGAACCCCGCCAAAGAGCACCTCAAAGGCAAGCAAGTCAGCAAAAACGGCAAGAAATTTTCACCTCATATTTGGTCCAAAACACTTTTGTCCATTATTAGAGCTTCACAGCAATGGGCCCAAAACCGTCAACTCACCCGCAAAGAAGTACAACACCCCCACAAGTGCTGAGTCTTTCTTCATTGTGCGTAATCCAGCACTCTGCTTGGAGGGAAATCGCAGTCTGGAGGAGGAGGATAGAGGAGCATGTTCTTCAGAACTTGTGAACCTGAGGAATGTAGACTGCGGCACCTTCAAATCAATAAGCAAACAAGTGAAGACAGTTCTGATGATGGTCTTCTTTTTGGGATTAGGTGATTAAAGTTTGAATTAAATTAACTGTGCAAAACAAAGAAAGAGAGACACAAAGCACACAGGAATAAAAGTGAATAAGGACGAAAAAGAAAGTTCTTGATTGATTGTCTCATTTTCAGGGCTCGGTGTCAGGGAATAAGAACAAGATTTCGTCATCATACTCTGCGAATTCAGGCTGGATGAGGTCAGTGGCACCGAACAGAGAAAAAATCCCCTCATCTACGTTGCTGTCCTCATCGTCTTCATGTGGCGTGCTTTCTCGCACTTTGTAATCTGGTGGTATGAGGTGCTGATTCATCTTGATCATTGTCAGCCGCTCCACATTTTTGGGCGATAGGCGGCTCCGTTTGGCAGTTACAATGCCACCAGCAGCACTGAAAACACGTTCAGAAGACACACTTGCGAGTGGGCAAGACAAATAGTTTATAGCCAGGTTGTAGAGCTGTGGCCACAATTGTTTTTTGCCATGCCAATACTGCAATGGCTCCTCATTAAGAAAGACCACTGTTGAGTCATTCAGATAGTCCTGCACCATCGACTCAAGGTCATCAACTGTTCCTCCACTTTGCTTACTTTTTGCTGTGCCTGTGACATTTTTTAGAGAACCATACCCCATCAAACTTAGCCAATCCTCCTCCCCAGCCACTGTTAGTGTTGTCATTGTGTGTGGTGCAGATGATCCAGTTGCCGGTGTCTTTAACGGCTGAGAGGTCACTTGTGCCCCAGCCACAGGTGCAGAAGTGGATTCTTGTGACTGCGGATGGCCTGCTGATGCTGATGCTGATGTACTGGCTTCTCCTTCAATAACCTGCCGTTCTTTTTCAAACCTCTTGGCTGACCAGGCTAACCAATGTTTGTACTTTTGAACATCTGCATCAGCGAAAGGAAAGAATGCGTTGTCTGCCAGCGCCTTTTTGTAGCGTGGATCCAGAATAGTAGCACAAATGTAATGCTGATCTGAGTTGATGTTTTTAAGACGTTCATCACCACGTAGGCGATGTAATAATTTCTCAGACAAAATGAAATGGTTTTTTTTTTTTTCATCTTTTTCAAACTCAGAAGAAACCGCCATCAGTTGGTGCTCCAGTATGCACAACAATGGGATAGCTTTTCCCAAATTACAGTCCTCCTGGCTGACTGCACGCGTGAAGAACTCAAAAGGACGAAGCATGTCTGTCAGGCTTTTAACTATGGCCCATTGCGCCTTACTCATCCGCAGGTCCTCCTTCTGAGATGTAGCCTCTGTCAAGAAATAGTGATCGAGTACCGTATACTGCTCATGCAGACGCTCAAGCATGTAGAAGGTTGAGTTCCAACGTGTTGCCACCTCCTGGATGAGTGCTTTCACTGGCATTCCACGTTGAAGTAGCAGTCTCCGCAGATGCTTCCGGGCCTTAAAAGAATGGCTGAAATGGTTGCACATTTTGCGGCAGGTGGCCATTACCTCGAACGCTGGACTCTCTTTATCACTCAAGAATTTTTGAACTACCAGGTTGATACAGTGCGCCAAACACGGCACTCTAACATGGTGACCCTGTGACATGGCCTTAACTACATTGGCGCCATTATCCGTGGAAACATAACCAATCTTGCGTTTTAGGGGGGATAGCATTGACAACACCTTTTTGTCAAACTCTTCCAAAAGGTTTTCTGCTGTGTGACTTTTCTCCAAGGCAAACATGGCTAGTGTTGCATGTTTCCGAGCAGCTTTGAAAACTTGGTCCGGGTCAACACCTGCGTTTAGCTTTGCTATAACACCTGAAAAAGAGACCCAGTGTGCAGTGATGCACATGTAATCATCGCCTGGGCCACTGGTCCACATGTCTGTTGTCAGATGTATTGTGTGAACAGCACTCTTCTGCAAAGCTGCCCCAATCGCCTGCAGCACATCTTCATGTAGTGCTGGAACCGCAACTCTGGCAAAATAGAACCGGCTCGGAACCTTCCATTTAGGGCAGAGCGTTGCAACTAATTCAAGAAAACCTACCGCTTCTACAAAAGAAAAAGGTAGAAGGTCCACAGCTAGCATTTTAGCCAGCTTAGTGTTATACAGACGCGTCAGTGGGTGGTTGCGTTCATATGGCACGTCTGAAGTAAGCATTGTTCTAATGTTGGCCTGGACCAAGCATTTACGGGCTGATAATGACTTCGTTGACCCAATTTTGCTCGCTGGTGAACTTTTGTGCGTTGGTGTCTCACTCGCTCCAACACTCTTAGTGTGCCTCACATTGGGTGTGCTGCTGAGAGGGGTACTGGGTGTAAGGGAAGTGTTTGACACGTCTTCTTCCTGCTCGTCAACATCAGATGAAACATCAACGTTTCCTTGATTTTGGCCTTTCTTGATCGCAGCTAGGTGCGCAAACCATTGGACACCGTGCTTTCTGTCAAGATGACCACTCTGGCCGCCGGTACCATAGTTGCTACCTGGCTTACCACGACTAACTGCAAGCTTACAAAGGGTACAAATGGCAAACCTTGGATTTTTGGGACAAACAGTAAAGAAGTCCCAAACTGGGGACTTGAAGTGTCTGTGGGACCTGGAGGAGGCGGCGATACTGGTGGTGGTGGTGGTCATGAAGCTAATGCCAGATGAAGTGGAGGATCTGGATTGGCCAACTTTTGTACGTTTTCCACTTTCACCGCCACTAATTAAGGTCGAGGTTGACGCAGGTCTCTTCTTGCCAGAAAGAAATATGGAAGCGGGACGAGTTGGTGTACTACTTAACTCCAATGATTGTGGTGTTTCCACTGCCTCCTCATCGACAACATCATCATCATCATCATCACGCGCAGCAGCTCTTCGGGCTAGGGTCAAAATGTCTGTTTGCTGCATGCCCGCTGGGGCTGCAGTGACCTTTATGATGACTGGGTCGTCGTTGGCAGAGTCTTCATCAGCAGCAGTATCCGCCACTTCTTGTTGAGCCTCATCACACTCCATAAGTCTGAGACTTTGGACGAGCTTCCTTTTACGCTTAAGTACCTTTGTTGGATCATGGTGTGCCTCACTCTCAGACGGCTGTGGTGCTGGTTCCCAAGTTTGATCCGTATCATCAGAAGGAGGTGTGCTTGAAGAGGATGTAGACACCACCCTTGATCTCTTCCTTGCTAGGGTTGTGGAAGACAATGAAGGATCATCAGGAGGAGTGGCTTCCTCAAATGATACCTCGCCTTGATTGTCGATTTCCTGATGTGCCCCTACTTCGGGAGGAACAACTATTGTGGGCACTTGTTGTGACCCTCCATGCACCTCTGCATGCGCATCTCCTTGCGCTGCCTCTCCTTCCACATGTACTTGGGCTTGTACTTGCACATGTGATTGTTGTTGCCGCTGTGGTTGTTCAACACTCGTCAGATGAGCTACAACAACCTGTGTTGATTGAGGGACATTGCTGCTGCTTTCTTGCGATGAGCCAACATCACTGGTCGATGGTGATTGAAGAAGTATACTGGCTGCCTCTGCAGCACTCAAGGGCTTGGACTTAAGTTGGCGTGGTGGTGGTGGTGGCACTGAGCCCAATGGAGCGGGGGTGCTGCTGCCAGCTTGGTCCCCAGCAGATCCCGCTGCAGCTGCTGCAGGCATACTTTTTTTTTTACTCACAAAAAAAGGGGCGGGCGGCACACCAGTGTCCTTGGTAACTTGCTTCTTCTGCTCCTTACTGGCACCTTTCTTGCTAGAGGAGCTACGGGTTACTTTTTTTGGGGCCATCTTCTTCAGAGCAGGTCAGCAGGCAGCAGTTGCACGAGTTGCAGAGGGTTCTGTGTCCAGACGTGACGTCGCGTGACGTTATGCTGCACACACCGCTGCAGGACTTCTTCCTGGCACTGGTGGTTCTATTGAGTCTTCTTGTGCACCTAAAAGCAATGGAAGACAGAGGAACATCAGTTCAGTTATACACCCCAAAAAATCGACAAAACACAGAAAAATGAGCACAATCCCATGCCATCCATGATGTTTACATTGAAGACACCCCACAGAAAGACTAGGGACATGCAAGTATGCAACACTCACTACCCCTGGGCATAAGGGATGAAAAGTAGGCAAAATAAGTGCAGGCCTCAGACACTGCCTCTCCTCAAAATGGCCCCCTTACACCCCAAGCACATGTTGCTGCCTGTACCAGCCAGCACTCAAGATGGCCACCACCACCACCCACATGGCCAGTCCACATCAACAGTACACCCCCAAAAAACAGAAAAACAGCCAGAAATCACCACAATCCAATGCCATCCATGATGTTTACATCAAAGAGAGTGAGACAACACCACAGGCACACTCAGTCCATGCACCACCACCACCCCTGGGCAAGCAAAAGGCCACACCAGCAGCCCCCCAAAAACGACAAAAAACAATAAAATAAGCACAATCCCAGCCCATCCATGGCCTCAATTATGTTTAAATTCAAGAAGACACCCCACAGAAAGACTAGGCCCATGCAACACTCACCACCCCTGGGCAAAGGGCCACACCAGCAGGCCCAAAAAAACGACAAAAAACAATAAAATCTGCACAATCCCAGCCCATCCATGGCCTCAATGGTGTTTAAATTCAAGAAGACACCCCACAGAAAGACTAGGCCCATGCAACACTCACCACCCCTGGGCAAAGGGCCACACCAGCAGGCCCAAAAAAACGACAAAAACCAATAAAATCTGCACATTCCCAGTCCATCCATGACCTCAATGGTGTTTAAATTCAAGAAGACACCCCTCAGAAACACTAGGCCCATGCAACACTCACTACCCCTGGGCATAAGGGATGAAAAGTAGGCAAAATAAGTGCAGGCCTCAGACACTGCCTCTCCTCAAAATGGCCCCCTTACACCCCAAGCACATGTTGCCTGTACCAGCCAGCACTCAAGATGGCCACCACCACCACCCACATGGCCAGTCCACATCAACAGTACACCCCCAAAAAACAGAAAAACAGCCAGAAATCACCACAATCCAATGCCATCCATGATGTTTACATCAAAAAGAGTGAGACAACACCACAGGCACACTCAGTCCATGCACCACCACCACCCCTGGGCAAGCAAAAGGCCACACCAGCAGCCCCCCAAAAACGACAAAAAACAATAAAATAAGCACAATCCCAGCCCATCCATGGCCTCAATTATGTTTAAATTCAAGAAGACACCCCACAGAAAGACTAGGCCCATGCAACACTCACCACCCCTGGGCAAAGGGCCACACCAGCAGGCCCAAAAAAACGACAAAAAACAATAAAATCTGCACAATCCCAGCCCATCCATGGCCTCAATGGTGTTTAAATTCAAGAAGACACCCCACAGAAAGACTAGGCCCATGCAACACTCACCACCCCTGGGCAAAGGGCCACACCAGCAGGCCCAAAAAAACGACAAAAAACAATAAAATCTGCACAATCCCAGCCCATCCATGGCCTCAATGGTGTTTAAATTCAAGAAGACACCCCACAGAAAGACTAGGCCCATGCAACACTCACCACCCCTGGGCAAAGGGCCACACCAGCAGGCCCAAAAAAACGACAAAAAACAATAAAATCTGCACAATCCCAGCCCATCCATGGCCTCAATGGTGTTTAAATTCAAGAAGACACCCCACAGAAAGACTAGGCCCATGCAACACTCACCACCCCTGGGCAAAGGGCCACACCAGCAGGCCCAAAAAAACGACAAAAAACAATAAAATCTGCACAATCCCAGCCCATCCATGGCCTCAATGGTGTTTAAATTCAAGAAGACACCCCTCAGAAACACTAGGCCCATGCAACACTCACTACCCCTGGGCATAAGGGATGAAAAGTAGGCAAAATAAGTGCAGGCCTCAGACACTGCCTCTCCTCAAAATGGCCCCCTTACACCCCAAGCACATGTTGCCTGTACCAGCCAGCACTCAAGATGGCCACCACCACCACCCACATGGCCAGTCCACATCAACAGTACACCCCCAAAAAACAGAAAAACAGCCAGAAATCACCACAATCCAATGCCATCCATGATGTTTACATCAAAGAGAGTGAGACAACACCACAGGCACACTCAGTCCATGCACCACCACCACCCCTGGGCAAGCAAAAGGCCACACCAGCAGCCCCCCAAAAACGACAAAAAACAATAAAATAAGCACAATCCCAGCCCATCCATGGCCTCAATTATGTTTAAATTCAAGAAGACACCCCACAGAAAGACTAGGCCCATGCAACACTCACCACCCCTGGGCAAAGGGCCACACCAGCAGGCCCAAAAAAACGACAAAAAACAATAAAATCTGCACAATCCCAGCCCATCCATGGCCTCAATGGTGTTTAAATTCAAGAAGACACCCCACAGAAAGACTAGGCCCATGCAACACTCACCACCCCTGGGCAAAGGGCCACACCAGCAGGCCCAAAAAAACGACAAAAAACAATAAAATCTGCACAATCCCAGCCCATCCATGGCCTCAATGGTGTTTAAATTCAAGAAGACACCCCTCAGAAACACTAGGCCCATGCAACACTCACTACCCCTGGGCATAAGGGATGAAAAGTAGGCAAAATAAGTGCAGGCCTCAGACACTGCCTCTCCTCAAAATGGCCCCCTTACACCCCAAGCACATGTTGCCTGTACCAGCCAGCACTCAAGATGGCCACCACCACCACCCACATGGCCAGACCACATCAACAGTACACCCCCAAAAAACAGAAAAACAGCCAGAAATCACCACAATCCAATGCCATCCATGATGTTTACATCAAAGAGAGTGAGACAACACCACAGGCACACTCAGTCCATGCACCACCACCACCCCTGGGCAAGCAAAAGGCCACACCAGCAGCCCCCCAAAAACGACAAAAAACAATAAAATAAGCACAATCCCAGCCCATCCATGGCCTCAATTATGTTTAAATTCAAGAAGACACCCCACAGAAAGACTAGGCCCATGCAACACTCACCACCCCTGGGCAAAGGGCCACACCAGCAGGCCCAAAAAAACGACAAAAAACAATAAAATCTGCACAATCCCAGCCCATCCATGGCCTCAATGGTGTTTAAATTCAACAAAACAGTTGTATCATGCACCCATAACCAACCCTGGTCCTACTGGATACTGTGGCTACCCACAATATAATTTATTTAATTTTCTGAAAAAGTTCCAAAATTGTACTTGCAGCAACTGTAATGCCCCAAACAAACTTACTTGTGAAAGTTGATTTCTAATCCAAAAGTGATCCAAAGACAGTCAAAAAGGCCTCAAATCCAAATATCCAGCAGCACCCACAAAAAGTAATCCTTCCAGCTCCAGATCCAAATGAAAGTGACCAGGAGATGGACAAAGCACTGGGAGGAGCCTGCTGGACAGGAACAGGAAGTTGGAGACTGTGGGGCACTTCCTTCCTCCCCCCCCCCCAAAATGGACTCCTTGCAAAAAAAAAGGCCATGCAAATGTCAACCTGAGGAGTGATTCTGATAAAAATCATAATTTTCTGAAGGTTTATCCTGTTTGCTGGTGATTTTCTTGTGCGAAATTGCAAAATCTCTATTTCGCAAGTGCGAGATTGTTCCTTTCCGCCGCAACTACATGTTCGCAATTGCGAACTCTCGCGAGGTGTGCTGTGCAAGGTGGCAAGCCGCGAGTACGTATTCGCGGGCGACAAACTCCCGCGGGAACACGCAGCAAGATCTAAAATGGCGCGTCACTCGCAAAGAAAAACAACTCGGCAAACGCTAAAATGACGGAAAGTGAACGCCGTGCACCACGCCACGCGCCGCAACCAAGCAAAAAATCCGCCGCGAGCGGATTCACGGATTTTCGACAAATTCGCGAGCGTTCGCGGATTGCGGATTTGCCGAAAATCCGAAAAATCCGCGAGCGGAGCGGATTTTACGCCCATGCTTAATCACGATCACCTGAGCAGCACATGCCAACGCAATGGCGGCAGAAGGGAGTGGGAAATACAATGCAGCCATGTTCCTGAACCCCCGCCACCTTTTGACACTTCTACGAAGCAGAACATTGGTGCCAAGTGGGCTGCATGGACCACAACCCTTGATGACCCCATAGATGCAGTAGAGGAAGAAGATGAGAAGAAGATCATCAAATATTTAAAAAACCTTGTAAGTGAAAGAAAATCCCACAGACTGATGTGAAATCGTACCAAAAGCTAAAAGAAGCATTGAAGGCCAAATTCCATCCAAAACTGAATGTCAACTATGAAAGGTATATCTTCAACCAAGCACAACAGCAGGTCAGTGAAAGAATGGGCAACTTTGTTGAACGTATTGATGTACTCCTTAAACATGGCAAGTTCCGTGACTTCACTGACGCAGAACCCATGAACCTCGGAGTACTTAATGGCTGCCTTTCAGATACGTTTATAAGGCGCATGCTAAGAGAGACACACTCTTAGCACTCTTAAATGCTGATAGCTTTGAGAGCGGAAGAACAAGCAAATTGATAAGCCGCTGACATGGAAGCAGGAACAGCACATAATAAATGGGCATTGCCCGCGAAAAACAAGCACAAGCATAAAAAGATACATCTAAAGTGACTTTTTCAAGGAAAACAAAACCATGCTTCTGATGTGGATTTTAGTTTCCCCATGAAGGTAAATCTCCAGCCATAGAACAAGCCTGCAAAGGTTGAGGAAAGAGGACTATTTCATAACTGCGTGCCGAGCTAAAGAAAAATCAAGTGCATCACAACGGCAAGAAAAGATGGACGCGATAATGTTCCAGAAGCATATTGCCACGCCCCTAAAAACAAAAAGCAAAACTAGCTTCAGCAAGTAGAAACCAGGCAAAATCAATCGTTGTGAAGTTCATCGTATAAGACTCAAGAGTATCCCAGTATTTAGCCAGCCTTCTTTTAAGTATGTTTATCACGATGCAGCCATTCTATTTTTGATGAGTCTTTGTTTTTGTGGCCATCGAGAAGTGTTAGTCGATAGACTTTGGCTCTAAGGTAGTCCATTTTCTGGCCCAGTAAAGTACTGGTTTTAGACGAATCGCGGAGGAAATGCTGGTTATGCCCAGTTCTACTGTTACTGATCCCATCGGAGTACCTGCGTCTAGGCGCTGTTTGTGTTGTTAGAAACCGTTCTCAGTTCTCTGTAGCTTGGTCACCCGTCTGTAGGCCCACAGGTTGACTCCATATATGGTTACATCTACTGCTTTGAAGTTTTATACTTCCAGACTCGTTTTTATTCATTCACCACATTTATCTTGCAGAGCAGAATGCCAACTGTGTTATGCCTCATTTCTGTTGCATTCTTCCACAATTGTTTCACCCAAGATAATTTGTGGCCAAAACAAATGCCTAGCTACTTCAAGGTAAGGACACACTCCAGGACTTGATGTGGAACATTCTTGTCAGGAGAGCTTTCAGGTTCAGGACCATAAAAGTTTTTGTCTGTGCCAACAATACTGCATCATCCGCATAGAGTAAGAAGCGGGCTTTCTCACCTTCCACCACTGGGACATCTAGGTTCAAATCTAAGAAGAACCTCTAACATAATTTATATACAAGTGAAATAATGTTGGTGCAAATACTCAGCCTTGGTAGACTCCAAGTTGTATTGGGAAGTCTCGGGTGCATCCCCCCTTTGGTCCATATCTGACCCTCGTGATGGTCTCGTGATGGAGTCGTTTTGTGCACGCAGCAGGTTATCTAGTGTCAGTGTGAACCAAAAGATTTCTGTCAACTGAATCGAATTCCATTTTCCTGGCTACAAATGCCAAGTAAAGAGTGGACTTCCTCAGCTTTGTGTATTGAAGTGCATGTGCGACAAAGTGCCATAGATTGATCTATAGCTACAACCTCTTTTCTGAAGCCCGCTTGGAAGTTCAAGTGTATCGTATCACTTTCGACCCAATCCTGGATGAGATTAAGGAGATTTTTCTGGCTCCGTCAGTAGTGAAATTGGACGATAATTCTCAGGATCTGACTGTGAAACTTTTTTGATAATGGGATAGTAAGTACTGAGCTCAGGGCCATCCTAAGTGTTATGTCTGTGTTAAAAACACTTTTTCAAAGTGTGGCCCATCACAGAATATTCAGTCGAAAAACCTCTGGGGGGATTCTATCCAGCCTGAGGGCTTCATGAGGTACACCTTTTTCAACACAGTTCAGATTGATTAATGCCTATCCTTAGGGAATGTGTAATGTGTGATGCTTTCTCATTTATGTCTCAGGCCTGATACAAAAATGAGAAATCTTCCAACCACTGCTCAGGCTGACTCCTGTTTTCAGGTTTGAGGTAGGACCTCACATCCCTATCTTACTAGATCCCAAAAGGATCCTTGGTTCTCAAGACAGACTAAACTAAGTTCCATACTTTTAGTCAAAGGTGGCACTTTTTATACTTGAACAGACACTTGCAGCATTCCCTTAGGTTACTAAATCTTTCTTCTTCAATTGGATTGGCATGCCTTCGTTTCAAAGCTTCCTTCAATACATGTTTCTCCTTTAGGCATTCATAATAGGACCATTCCAGCTTATTCATGTGAGATTCCACAGGATTTCTAGGAATGATACCTTTGTCTTGATCTGGAAAGTACATTTAACAAGCCCTCAAAAGTGTGCAATGTTTCTGATTCTATCTATATGCTTTCCTCTAAGTTGACAATCATTTCACATTTTTCCTTCAAAGTTTTATGTGACTTCTAATTCTGGGTGATCAGGGTAATTGGTTGCCACCGGATTATGCCCCGGCGGGACTTTGTTGTTACATTAGAAGAGGTCAGGTGATTCTCCGCTTTATTGTACGTGAGTGTTGGGCTTTCTATAGAAAGTGATGGGATTAAAGGGCCATGATGGCCTTCCACTCGCCCGTCCACACGCAAGTCAACCCTGAGGTCCCATGATTCAATGCTGATTAGAATAGGGTCTCTCGGGCTTGGTTGGGTGCTATCTCTGAATGTTTCCTTTGCTGGAGGCCTGGAGCACCCGATATGGTTCGCCCACTTCACTTGTGGAGGCCACAAGAAGCCACCATTGAGGTGAGTCGATGTCCTTCCTTTCTAGGTCTGAAAATGTCAAGGGTGAATTCAGGTATATTGGACCCCAAACCTTTTCCTTTTCAATAGGATCTATCTCCGACATTGAAGCGGGCAATTAAATACTGAAGTCACAGCAGACCAGAATCACTTTGTTTTTTCTACTTGAGCCAGCCTCTTTAGTTGTGGATTGCATTTGAATAATTACTGATATGAGGACGTTCAGTAAGTGGCACCTGCCGCTTAATGGCTGGAGGCAAGTAAACTTTTGTCATATAGCTAGTGTTTTTCTTTATAATGTGTTAAGTTAGCATAGGCTTATTAAATGTTTAAACTCTATTTTTCCTTTTGCTGCTTCTGCACACGACACTTAAATGTTGATTTAGCTTTCAACCTAGTAGCCCGTTGTGGTTTACATGAGAATAATATGTTATTGCTCTGATATCAGCTTTGCTTAATAAACTATGTCTGTACAGAGAGTGCTGAAGCTTCAGGAATAACACGATACAGAATTGTTATGAGGTCTGATCTCCGCGCCTTCATAGACATAACATAAGTGCAGCTTCTGCCAACTTTGGGCTTTAGGCGGGTTTTATATTGCTTGGTTTAGAGCACACGACACCCACTTGATGCGGTTTGCATGCAGAGAGAGCTGGTGTATGCTGATGTGATCTCTTCATACTAGGATCTTGAGGTATGGGCCCGCCCTGCTAAAACCCAAAGAGACCTTCTTAGCTATTAATATAATATGCGAGTTAGGGAGGGTGAGAAATAGGAGTTGTTAAGCCCTTATTCATTACAGCATGTTAACATGCTGTCACCATTTGCTTTCTATGGACTAGTAACTATGCTGATAACTTTGCTTCTGATAATATGTTTCCTTGTATTATCAAACCGCCTGATTCATCAAGCTAAATTGTGCTCGCAATAGCTGCGAAAATGCTATTGCGGGCGCAATTTCCCCAATCGGCATTCATCACGACAATAGCGAAGTCGCAAACACATAATAGCGAATCCGCAAATAGATTCGCAGAATCCCGGCAGGAGAGCAATAGCGAATCGGAAAATGCGACAAACCACGGATACTGCGAAAATATTCGCGAATTCGCTATACAATCGCAATCGGTATTCATGAAAATTCGCAAATAGCGAAAAAAAACAAAAACGCTGTTTGCTAGGCGCAAATTAAGGACAACCCAAAGCAGGTGGTAACCATAAAAGCCATTGAAATTTTTTTTTGAAAAACCGTTGGCCAATCAGTAACAGGTGCAGGCCTGACCAAACACACATAAGGAGAATCAGCAGCAGCATTTGAAGTCTCACAATGCCAGGAATGTACATGGTGGTTAGGCGGCGAAGTCTACAGCGAGCAGCACGGAGGAGACGCCGAATCCAGGAGAGGATATTCCGCCAGCGGGTCACCCTGCTGGGCCAAACCAGAGAGCAGATATATCCAAGTACCGCCTGGATGGGGCTATGATTATCAAGCTAATACAGGACCTTGACCCCCTGATGCAGCACCCAACAAGGCGGACAAATGCCGTGCCTACACATGTGCAGGTATTGTGTAGTCTGCACCTCCTGGCCTCTGGGAGTTTCCAGGGGATATTTGCGGCTGCTGGGGGGATATCCCAGCCCACCATGTCCCGCTGCCTACACAGTTTCCTTGACGCAATGCTGACCCAGCTACACCAGCACATCAAATTTCCCACCAGCCAACAGGAGTTGGATTTGACCAAGCTACAGTTCTACAATGTTGCCCATTTCCCACATGTGATAAGATGCATTGACTGTACCCACATCGCCATCTGCCCACCAGCTGCCACGGAGTACATGTACCGCAATCGCAAGTCCTACCACTCCCTCAACATCCAGATGGTCTGCAATGCTAAGACATACAGCACGGACATAGTGGCACAGTACCCAGGGAGTACCCATGACTCATTCATATTCCGGCACAGCAGCCTCCACACACGACTGGCCAGGGGAGACTTTGGGGAAGGACACCTACTTGGTAAGTACACTTTGTCCACAATGTCACATTGCGATGAAGTAGTTGTGCTGCACAGGCACTCACCCTCTGCTCCTCTCATTCAGGTGACAGTGGCTACGCCCTCCGTGAATACCTCCTCACCCCATACCTCAACCCTGCTACACCACAGCAACGGCGTTACAATGTTGCGCACATATGGACAAGGAATTGCATTGAAAGAACTTTTGGGCTGCTGAAGAGCAGATTCCGCATACTGCACAAGACAGGTGGGGCCATGTACTACAGCCCTGATGTGTGCTGCCGCATTGTGGCTGTCTGCGCAATTCTACACAACATTGCTACCAAGCGCAGGATACCTGTAGACATCTCTGGCAGTGAGTCGGAAGGGGACGACCGGCCACCTGCACATGGGCGTCATGCACGCGGGGAGAACCCAGCTGAAGGCCACAGACGCCGCAACCACATCACAATGAACAGTTTCTAGTGCACCCACTCCCCTCACCCAACAAATCACAATTGCATGCAAATGGAAATAATGACATGACGCCAATGTATAATGCAAGAATAAATATTATTGTTTGATTCACAATAATAGTGCAAGTTGCCATCCTTCCTATGCAATCAGTATTGCCCCATACTGCTGCGTCCAAAACACAGGGCAGGCTTATAGTGTCAGCCTGTGCCTGTAAAAGTACATGTTAGTCAGGTGCGCCTCCGGCGCGAATCACCCAAGCGTCTCTCCGGCTCCTCCTCTGCCACCGCACGTGACCCTGCAGTGGGCCTGGTGCTACGTCGTAACACCGCAACCTGTGAGGCAGACTGGCTGCTCACACTTGAGGTGCCCTCGCTGGCATCGTCCCCCCCGACAGTGCCAGGTACAGGGGGTGGAGTGCAATAACGGCAGTGGTGAGGTGTTCTAATACTCTGGCCACATCCTCGCAGCATTGGATTAGCTGCTGCTGCTGCGCCAGGGACCGTCGCGATAGCTGGGATGTCGCATTGCCGATCACATAGTTAGACCTGGTGTATGACGCCAGCCGCGTCAGTAGCTGCCGGTGGTGGCGGCGCCCGGTGTTGCGCTGTGATATTAGCGCAGCAGTGTTGGCCTCCATGGCTGCCGTCATGCGGTCCATCCTCTCCCCCACACCTGCCATGGCTGCCGTCATGCGGTCCATCCTCTCCCCCACACCTGCCACATTGCGGCCAATATTATGCAGCTGCATCTGTATGGCCCCTTGCCGGCGTGCCTGCATCTGGTGAATGCGTAGCATTCTACGCTCTATGCTCATGCTAGGCAATCGCACTTCCATCCCCCTCCTGCCGCTGCGTGCATTGTTCTGCAGGTGAGCCCTGCCATGCCTGCTCTGCTGGCTGCCCACAGTGGGTGGGCGCTGTGTCACCGCTGTCGCTGGAGCAGATATGGAGGCTCCAGCTGCTGCTTGCCTGGCTGCAGGGGTTGGTGCAGCGCCTGTTGGTGCTGGCGCTGATGCTGTGGGCCTGGCTGCAGGGGTTGGTGCAGCGCCTGTTGGTGCTGGCGCTGATGCTGTGGGCCTGGCTGCAGGGGTTGGTGCAGCGCCTGTTGGTGCTGGCGCTGATGCTGTGGGCCTGGCTGCAGGGGTAGGTGCAGCGCCTGTTGGTGCTGGATGTGTTTGTGACGGCACCTCCTCCGCATCCTGTGGTTGCTCATCGATGAACAGCCTGTCACTGTCGCTGCTGTCTGCGCCACCTGTGAGGGGAAGTGGACGTCCATAGTTGCATGTATCTGTCATCCGTGCAGTTGCTACATGCATGCTGGATGACATTCCCTGACTGGCTGTGGCATTGCGTACTTTGGAACCTGTCTGGCTGCATTGGGGTACTTGTACATTGTGGCCACACTACTTTAGGGCATTACCTAATGTGCACCGATGGCATGACTTTGGAACATTATGGGAGGCTATAGGGTAATGGCCATTCATAGGGGACAGGGTCGCAGTCGCATGCCACTTACCTTGGCTCTCTTGGGTGGGGCGGGATGAGTCCAATCTGATGACCCCAATGCACGCCTCGGACTCCAACGTGTCCTCGACGCGGTCCTCCATGGCGGTGTTTGGAGGGACTGTAGGTCCTCCCCCTCCAGTGGCTAGGGACTCTCCCAGCCTCTCGGCAACCCTCTCCTTGGCACGACCTCGGAGGTCGTACCACCTCTTCTTTAGTTCATCCAGTGACCTGTCTGCCACGCCCACGGAGTTCACTGTGGCCGCTATCCCGACCCATATTCTCCGCTTCTCCTGCTCAGGCACCCTCCTTGACTCTTTTCCAAACAGTTTGGAGTGGTTCTCTACCACCCCTTCGATGAGGTGCTCCAACTCCTGTTCGGAGAACTTCAGTTTTCTCTTGCGCCCGGTGTTTCTGGGCCCTGGCACAGCCTCCTCTGCCTTTGCTGCAGTGAGATTGGGTGTGGTATTCCAAGTTGGCAGGTGTCCTTGCAGGAGCTCACTCTGTTGCTGCCTCGAGGTCTGCCTCACTGTGGTGAATGGGGGTGGGAACTGGCTGCTTCCTGGTTGTGATGTCATCACTGTGCTCGAAAAGCGACTTCCCGTTTTCCCGATCACGTGTATTAGCGATTTCGCAATTAGCGATATCGCTAATCCTACACGGATGTTGCCGAAAAAAGCGAATAATCAGCGATTTTCGACACTCGCTATTGCTTTTTGCGGCCGCGTGCGAATCGCTTTTTTTAATCGCAAACAATCATGAATGCCGATCTGCGATTTCTAAAATGCGATTCGCAATTAATCGCAATTGGGAAATCGCAGATTCCGGTTTTCATGAATCAGGCTGTAAGATACTGCATCTGAGAAAACGGCATTAGTAAATAAATATTTCAAATGTGCACGTGTCCTCATTTACTCCAAGTTCTGGTTTGAAATGATTGTATAACGAAAGAGTGCTCATGTGTTCCACGTAACCTGAGGTATTGTAAGTTCATGTTCTGGTTTGTCTAAACATTGGGAGTTTGTTATGACCAATGAGACACTGTAGCTGGCTCGGTAAGGGGTTTGTTGGGTACTGAGGTGAGTTTTGGGTCACCCTAATTCGCCGAGGTTCCAATCCTCTGTGCACAGTTATGTGGGAGAACAGAAACCCTGCGACATGGCGCCCAACCGTTGGTGGTCTTATATCATGACACTCGAGTAGTATATTGTTCAAACCTTAACCCCTTCACTGTCGTTTCCGGAAAACGGTGGTGTCGGAAAAACCTACCTATGTTTGAAATAGGTCTTTTCAAGCTTGAATCTATCTAAAACCGTTTCTTTGAATTACTACCCAGTTGTGCTACAAAGTTTCCTTTGTTTTTCAGTAGTTCTGGTGTTTTCATGGCACAGGCTGTGAACATCCCGCGGCATGGTCGCATTGCGGTGCGCAACCATTTACAGACTTTCCAGGTCCCTGTGGATGGCTTAGCTGTGATTTTAGTGGTGTGTGCAGATCCGGCGTACCCTTACGAACTGTTTTATTCGTGGGTAACGTTTCCGGCAGTGGACGCGAATTCTGGTGTGTTCCACACCTACACACCCTCACCTGTACCGGCTGAATATACACCGTACAGGGCACTGGAAATACCTATTGATCATTGGCAGCATCGCGTTTGGTTTGATGGCGCCCTACCCCACTCTTTGTCCACTGCGAGGTTGAGTCCTTTGTCCATTCCAGGCACAAATTGGCCTGCATAGGGTGGATTCACCCCGCACCCGAATCACGGCGCTTGTCCCCTAGCGGATATTCGCGGACTACATGTTGTTTCGATTGCCGTGATTCGTGCATTAGTGCAATACATAGGTCGACATCTCCCGGGTGGTCCCCCAGGGGGTCCGGCTATTCAGACGGAACATGGCGGTTTAAAGCTCAGTCCGGTTATGGTCAATTCGGTTTTTGGTAAACGCCCCGATGATAAAGATGAATTCCCTTTCTGGCTTGCCGAGAAATTTGACCAACTGGAAGCTGTGTTTCCGGATTCTACTCCTGCTGATAAACATAGAATGTTGACGATTACTTTGCCTAAGGATTTAACTCCTGAACTTGTTGACTGTGAAAGTTGGGGGAAAACTTTTGCGGCTGTTTATGCGAGGTGTTTCGGCACCCCATCTATGTCCGTACTGCCTACGATCGTTAAACGTGTTCAGGATGATCACGGACCGGAAGCAGCGGTTGAATTGGGTATGCGCCTGTGTGGTTCTTTTGAGATTGTTAGCGATCTCATACTCTCCAATATAAAGGGAGATGCAGTGAACTTTCAGGTGTCGAATGCTTTGGCTGCTCTACCCGATGCCGAAAAACCCCGACAGTTGGCGAAGATAGTTGTGGCCGCATATAAAACTATAGGTCGCACAAGTAAAGGTCTGAAGTATTTTGCTATCAAGGAGAAAAAACAACCACAAGGGCAGTCTGCTGAGGCAGATGTCCAGCCCAAGTCCAAGAAACAGAATTGGCCTAAAAAACAGAAACAGGGGAAGCAACAACAGCAGACTCAGGATTCTTATCCTGCGCCACAAGTTTCTGCGCCGACGGAGAGAGTTTATGACTTGCGCGATCGCGCGATGATTAAATCACCTGATCGATTTCAGGTTTCTGATCAACGCTCTCCTCGTTCCTTTCAGGACTCATCGGCCCCGAAGACCGGTGGAAGAGGAGGTGGAAGAGGAGGTGGAAGGGGACGTGGTGGCCAACCAGGACGTGACCAGCCCCGCCAGACAGACGGCGCAGGGAAGCAGGAGGATTCTACGCCAAAGAGGCCGCAGTTTGCGGAAAAGAAAGTCGCAGCCCTAACAGCCTAAGAGAGCACGAAGCTCTGCCAATTGTGCGGTGCAGTCCCCTAGAGGCTGCGTGTGTACTGCCTTGGACTTGAACTCATCGTTCACCATGGCACCGACCACAACGGCGCATGCGGAAACGTAGGCGTGTTTAGAGCCATGCGCAACCTGCGCCGAACCATCAGTGTAAATGATGCAATGGAAGTCCTCCAAAGGCCGCATAGATAGAGGAGCAGGATGAACAAACTCATACTGCAAGTACTCTTGCGACCGCAATGAGGCGTCAAAAATAAACGTGACATCCGTGGACGTCAAGTAAGCAGCCCATTGAATCCACCGAGGGTGCAAAGCTTTTGAATTCGGTACACTGGCTTTCGTGACTGCCTCCAAATGAGGACAGGGTGTAACAACCAACATGCGTTTCCCCTGTGACAGAGCTCGTTCCTTAAGAATCGCCATCTGCACAGCCATTAAAACCTTTTCCACAGTGGGAAACCGCATTTCAGCCGAAGTGTACAAGTGTGACTTGTAAGCAATAGGTACTGTGTCTCCTTCATTAAAAGTGAGGTACGTGAAACCCACTGTCCCTGGAATTATTCTTATTACCAGGTTGGTGTGGTTGTCACAAGTCAGTAAAAACTTAGAAGCGAGCAGATCAGCCTGCAAGGATTGCAAGATGGCTGAGTGCTTAGGCAGCCAGCATGATTTGGAAAAAGTTGGTTGTATCAAAGCATACAAAGGCTTGATACGCTGGGCATATTCCGGAATGTAAGTTCTCCCGAAATTTAAAAAGCCCAGTAGAGACTGTAATTTTTTCAGTGTTGTAGGAGCGCGCAACTGTGCGCATTTCTCCAAGAAGTGAGGAGCCAAACCTCTACCCTCATTGTTGAGCTCATAGCCCAGGAACAACACTGTGTACTCAGCAATGTGCTATTTTGCAAAGTTAAATTTGTAACCCATGTCTGCAAAGGTACAAATAATCGAATTTACACGACACAGATGCTCCCAAATTTCGTTGTCCGTGAGATATATGTCATCCACATACGAGCAAGCATCTGGGTCGATCCTCTCCAAAAGAGAGACCATGCGGGCGGTAAATATACCAGGACTATTCTTATAGCCCATTGGGAGACGCCAGAATTGTTTTTGGACCCCAGCGCACGTAAAACTGGTCCATTGGGAGCTAAAGCTATCCAATCTGTGGGCATAGAAACCGTTGGATATGTCAAGCGTTGTTTTAAAACGCTTACGCACTAGACTATCCACTAGGGCAGAGCTGTGAGTATTCTGTACTGCACAGTTACGGCAATGCGGGTTCAAATGCCGGTAATCCAATACCAAACGATACGATCCGTCAGGCTTGGTCACAGTAAAAAGAGGATTATTCATCGGTGACACACACGTTTCAATGACTCCCTGATATTCCAATTGTTCAAGGATTTCCGCGACGGAAGCCTTGGCTTCACGCCGAATGGGATATTGAGGTAGAGGCTGCGGCTGAGACCGCAAGGGAATTTCGTGGCAAGGGGACAATTTATCCCACCCACATTGGTTCCGGTACAGAGCCGGTGCAAGAGCCCGAGCCCACTCTTCTGCAAAATGCTGCGCATGCTCTTTCGAGACAGTGTTCGCGAAACTGGGAGGATTACCTCCTCCCCTCGCGGCGCCGCGAGCACAAAAGGTGGGGGCCAGTCAGCCTCCAAAAGCAAAATATCATACGTAGACGAAAGATTTTCCCAAAATACCCCTTTGATGGTACGTTGTATGTCACCTTCAATTAACAGCACTATTTCATAAAGTCTATCAGGGGGAGCAAGTCTTGTATCGGCTGTTTCAATTACAACGTAGACATCAGTCGCTGTCACCTTCAGTAGTGAACGCAGCGCCTCTCTCACTATGGTAATCTCCGCCGCGCTGTCCAGCAAGGTCAGAGCCCACGTCAGATTCCGAAGCCGCGCTCCCACTATCTGTGGCATATCGATGCGCTGTTAAGGCAACGTCCAGAAGGAATACTGTAAATTATACACAATGGGAGCATTGCCCAGCTCCTAAACAGGGCAGTTCAAGTCCTTTTTTTAAAAAAAGTACACTTATTTTACTGACTTCAATCAGTCTAATCCCGAGTCCTTTTATTTCAAAATGACACAGAAGCCTATGTCCAAGGTTAGACTTACCGATACCAAATTATTGTACTCGAAATCCTTTCTTGATCAGCTGGCTGTTGGCGGCTATGAATTATGGAAGGAAACTATTGACTTAAAATCTGTTTGGGGTTCTAAAAGCTGGCAGGTACAAGGCACTAAGGCTTTGCACCGTGCTTGTCTCATCCCGAATCAAATGTTGTTTTTGAATTCCTCTATTTCACAGACAACATGCTTTGGATTGGCTACTTCTAAAAAATTGAATACTCCAACCATCCCTGAGTTAGAAGAATATTCTGGCTGGAGTAATTATACTCAGTTTTCGATTAGGGACTTGCAAACCCTGTTGCTGAATTCATCCTTTAACATATCCAGTATGGATCCAAAAGGTTGGCTGATGTGGCACAGGAGTGCTGATTCATGCCAGCACCGTTTTCTGGGTTTATCTGATGGCTTTACTCAGGTCAGACCTGATCCACGTTTTGAAACTGAACATTCTGTCACAACTTACTCTGTGGGCAAATTATGTCAAAATTGGCTGAAACATTCTAAATTGTCTGCAGTTAAATTACATCTTGCAAAGCTGAATGATGATGTAGATTTAAATGATTTCATAAAAGGCCCGGCTAGTGGTAGATCATAAAGATGGATATATGCTATTTACAATGAAATCTGGAAGACATCACAGATTGAGGCCGCGACACGCCTTAGAGCTATAGATCAAGCCAATCTAGAAAAAGTGCTTGCTGTGGTAGATAATAGTATTAACATGCTTTCTTCCCGCATTTACACTTTAGATAATATTGTGTCTTCTGTAGTAGATATTGTGCATGATGAAGTTTCTGTGTTGTACCATGGTCAGAATCAATTATGTTCTATCATGCAATTTGCATGGACCCTTCAAACACTTAAATCTGGCAAGGTGCCATGGACCTACATGAATGTTTCTTCTCTCTTTGCCCACTTTAATTTGACTGACAAGCAGTGCTTGCTTTCCATGCGAGATGCTTAATTTTCTATGTTACATATTGAGAGATTGGAGTCCCTGCCTTTTTCTGTGGCAGAGGCCAGCGCTGCAAAGTGGCTTATCCATGGTTTGATAACATTACCTTTTGCTTTGTATAAATTTACAAATTGTATGAGATATGTTGCCATAGGTCGCTATGAGCCATTAGGTAGTGCGTTTCTCCATGAAGTCTGGTCCCTTCCTTTCACTTATAGATGTTTGAAAGACGGACAGGAGGTTTATCTGAATGGGGAGGAGTGTACAGAAACACCAGATCACTCGCTTATGTGTAGGCACATACAATTGCACAGTTCTTGTAACCAGGACCGGCCAAACTTAGCCTGTGTTTTAAAAGGGACTCCAGTTCCTGCAATCACCCCGACTTTTACCTTGCTGGGAAACGGAAGTTATTTACTTTTAAATAATGAAGATTGTTGCGGGTTAATTAAAGGTGTTGCTTATGTGGTAACTGTAACTGAGCGTGTAGTTTACTGCAGAAATGTTCTGTACCCACCCACACATGAAAATAGGGATGTTTCCATCTGGCCACGCATCCCAACCTTGACAGCAGAGTTCAACAGCATGAGCAGAATAAGAGCTCTATTGTCCCAGAAAGAAGTGGCCTTGAGTTCGGCTCGGGAAACTTTCGTGCTTCACATAGCTAACACCCGGACTGAGGTTCAGGCCCTTTTAAATATTTATTTACCGTTGCATTTCAGCGAGATGGTTAATTCTATCTTTAACGCGTCCTCCACAACTGGGCTGGCGCATTTTTTTAAAACAGTTAGCAGTGGTCTTGTAACTTCATTTGAAAAAATATTTGGAGTCATCCCTGCTTTCTTCCATTCCATTTTTTCGAGTTTGTTTGGTGGATTCCCGGTTTTACTAGCACTAGCGGCAGGCGTTCTAGTGGTTGTTTGCTTCCTTAAATATGGATGCCCAACATGTGGAAGGAGCCTCCCAGCCCCTTCTGGCGCTGTTTTGCAACCGGCTGCTTGAGTATTATGGCACGCTGCCGCTTGCGATTTTAAGCACGGCATATGGATTATCGTTTGGATTTTCCCACTTCACCTGTGTCCAGCCTGTGTTTCATTGCCTAAGCTGTGATTTTGACTGGGCCATTGATTTGTGTCTCTGCGGACCGGTTTCTCCTGACGTCGACTTTAATCAGCTGATGAGTCCCATCGTTACTCACAAGTTGGTTTGTACTGGCGAAAGGATTATGGCCTTGGCAGCGATGCATGGACTAATGGGTCCTTGGAACATTCTCGCAGCAGCGCAAGATTTCTTGGCACTGAGCTTTCTTGAGCACGCACCGAGTTGTCCTCTGATGGTAATAGAGGCTCCGGTACTGGGCGAACACGTTTGTTCTTTTCCTCTTTTGAATTGGATGGCTGAACTGTTTTCGGATGAAGACGGTGATTTCATGTTGGAGGCTGTTGCTGCATATTTTGCATATTCGGTCTGCCCTTGAATACCTTTCTTAATTTATGATGATGACACCTTTTTCTTTGCATTTTTTCACCTCCCAGTCCTATTGACTTGAGTGCTGTTGAATACTAAAATTGACATTTTTTGACTTTTTGCTTTGGTTCATGTAGTCTTTTCCATCACTTATTATGAATATAACGTTGTTCATAGTTCTTGAACTCTGCTCTCATGAAGTTGCCCTTATCTTATCTTATCTTATCTTATCCGTGCTCGGATCATGGGGGGGTGTCATATAGCTAGTGTTTTTCTTTATAATGTGTTAAGTTAGCATAGGCTTATTAAATGTTTAAACTCCATTTTTCCTTTTGCTGCTTCTGCACACGACACTTAAATGTTGATTTAGCTTTCAACCTAGTAGCCCGTTGTGGTTTACATGAGAATAATATGTTATTGCTCTGATATCAGCTTTGCTTAATAAACTATGTCTGTACAGAGAGTGCTGAAGCTTCAGGAATAACACGATACAGAATTGTTATGAGGTCTGATCTCCGCGCCTTCATAGACATAACATAAGTGCAGCTTCTGCCAACTTTAGGCTTTAGGCGGGTTTTATATTGCTTGGTTTAGAGCACAGATACACACTTGATGCGGTTCGCATGCAGAGAGAGCTGGTGGAAGCAGATGTGATCTCTTCATACTAGGATCTTGAGGTATGGGCCCGCCCTGCTAAAACCCAAAGAGACCTTCTTAGCTATTAATATAATATGCGAGTTAGGGAGGGTGAGAAATAGGTGATGTAAGACCCTTATACATTACAGCATGTTAACATGCTGTCACCATTTGCTTTCTATGGACTAGTAACTATGCTGATAACTTTGCTTCTGATAATACGTTTCCTTGTATTATCTAAGATACTGCGTCTGAGAAAACGGCATTAGTAAATAAATATTTCAAATGTGCACGTGTCCTCATTTACTCCACGTTCTGGTTTGAAATGATTGTATAACGAAAGAGTGCTCATGTGTTCCACGTAACCTGAGGTATTGTAAGTTCATGTTCTGGTTTGTCTAAACATTGGGAGTTTGTTATGACCAATGAGACACTGTAGCTAGCTCGGTAAGGGGTTTGTTGGGTACTGAGGTGAGTTTTGGGTCACCCTAATTCGCCGAGGTTCCAATCCTCTGTGCACAGTTCTGTGGGAGAACAGAAACCCTGCGACACTTTGAGGATGAGAAAAATCAGGCAAAACTTCCCAGCGTGAGATGCTGCTCATAGCTGTTCACTGTTGAGTTTGCTTGCCCTTACAAGCATGTGTGACCCAAATCGATGTGACCAAACCTCCTTATGGTCTGCCCTCTCTTGACTTGGCTGCTGGAACATAGTTTGGAGTAACACCATCCACCCAATTCTAATATTCCATTAGTGGTGACATTTTGTTTTCATGACTTTTGTCGTGTGGGGGTTCTATTAACATTCAGTAGTGATTAGCTACTTATGCAACAGGGTTGTAGGCTTATGCAATTAGTGTTTTTTGTTTGCACGTTCTGCTATATTAAGCGTTTATTTTTGTAGGTGCTTCCATATACTTCGATTAAAATGGTAGTCGCACCCTTATCGCTGTGTGTGGGCGCGCTTGAAGAATGTCTGATGTCATAACTTGTTCAAAATCAATAATGAGTTTTTAGGGATTGCTGTTATTTGTTTTTTCTTTGATCAGTGTTAAGATTAATTTCAGGTTGAACTTTCTTTGTTTGGCATTTATTGCATATATTAAAGGGACATTTGTCTTATGGTATAGTCCTTCTGTAGTGTATGCTCCTGTAAATGCGGGCAGCCTTGATTTAAATGTCCTGTCCATCATTCATGTCTTGCATTGAGTAATTGTCATTTACATAGTCAATCCTTCTTGTGTTGCTGTTTTCATGGTTATGCTGTGAGAAATGGTTATTATGTGTATGAGCTTGTGCTTGTTTCTCGTGAGTCCTGTGGGGTGTTTCTAACTTGGACTTCAGTGATGTTTGGGAGGTGACTATCCTTCTTTCCACTTTCACCAAATTGGTGGCCAAAAGCAAGCATTGAAGTAACAGTTAATGCAGCTCCAATGTGTCCTTTCACTGGGAGTGCTTGCTTTGCTCCAGCTGCGTTCCTTATGAGCGAATTGTAGTTTATCCTTTTGTGATTTGGTGTATGTTGAACTTTCACACATATCTGTGGATTACACAATTATACCAATATGTTATTAGTATGTATATTCTTTGCTATTACAAAAAGAATATCATTTTTATGACATATTTTACATATTTACTTACATTTCTGGCAGTTCTTTAGGGTTTGTTGATCTTTTTGTGTTCATGCAGGGCTGCTGCTTTTCTTTTCATTCTTCTTTTTTTACATGTTACTGTTAAGACGTTGAGATGTTTTAGTTAGTGCTATGATTTTTAACATTTTTTAACCTTACATGGTAAATGCTAATTAAGGTATTTGGTTGGTATTCGTATGTGTTTAATTCATATATGTTTAAAATACTTTAAATAAGTATATATTTTTCTATTGATTTTAAAAGATATTTTGGTTAATAATATTTTTGATTGTGTGGTGCTGTCTATATTGTTTTGATTTGTTATGTTTACTATATTTCCACATTTTTTTCAATATTTACTTGTTTTCAATATATTTGACCACTATGTTTTTGAAGTTGATATTTGTATTTGTATATACGATGGTGATTATTTGGATTCCCAGTAGTTTTTTAACAACACTTTTTTCTGTCAGTAATACTTATCCTAATATTATGTCATAGAAGCGCCCAGGACTCTCTGGCACTCCTGGGCTCTCCTCCCGAAGGTGCCCTCAGCGGCACACTGACTGCGAACCTCTCAAAGTTGCCTTCATCATCACACCGACTGTGAGCGTCCCGAAGATGCACTCAGGGGCACACTGACTGTGAACCTCCCAAAGGCGCCCTCAACAAACACTGCCTGTGAACCTCCCAAAGGCGCCCTCAACAAACACCGACTGTGAACCTCTCAAAGGCGCCCTCAACAAACACCGACTGTGAACCTCTCAAAGGCGCCCTCAACAAACACCGACTGTGAACCTCTCAAAGGCACCCTCAACAAACACCGACTGTGAACCTCTCAAAGGCGCCCTCAACAAACACCGACTGTGAACCTCTCAAAGGCGCCCTCAACAAACACCGACTGTGAACCTCTCAAAGGCGCCCTCAACAAACGCCGACTGTGAACCTCTCAAAGGCGCCCTCAACAAACACCGACTGTGAACCTCTCAAAGGCGCCCTCAACAAACGCCGACTGTGAACCTCCCAAAGGCGCCCTCAACAAACACCGACTGTGAACCTCCCAAAGGCGCCCTCAACAAACACCGACTGTGAACCTCTCAAAGGCGCCCTCAACAAACACCGACTGTGAATCTCTCAAAGGCGCCCTCAACAAACACCGACTGTGAACCTCTCAAAGGCGCCCTCAACAAGCACCGACTGTGAACCTCTCAAAGGCGCCCTCAACAAACACCGACTGTGAACCTCTCAAAGGCGCCCTCAACAAACACCGACTGTGAACCTCTCAAAGGCGCCCTCAACAAACACCGACTGTGAACCTCTCAAAGGCGCCCTCAACAAACACCGACTGTGAACCTCTCAAAGGCGCCCTCAACAAACATCGACTGCGAACCTCTAAAAGGCGTCCTCAACAAACACCAACTGCGAACCTCTCAAAGGCGCCCTCAACAAACACCGACTGCGTACCTCTCAAAGGCGCCCTCAACAAACACACTGTGAACCTCTCAAAGGCGCCCTCAACAAACACCGACTGTGAACCTCCCAAAGGCGCCCTCAACAAACACCGACTGTGAACCTCCCAACGGCGCCCTCAACAAACACCGACTGTGAACCTCTCAAAGGCGCCCTCAACAATCACCGACTGTGAACCTCTCAAAGGCGCCCTCAACAAACACCAACTGTGAACCTCTCAAAGGCGCCCTCAACAAACACCGACTGTGAACCTCTCAAAGGCACCCTCAACAAACACCGACTGTGAACCTCTCAAAGGCGCCCTCAACAAACACCGACTGTGAACCTCTCAAAGGCGCCTTCAACAAACACCGACTGTGAACCTCTCAAAGGCGCCCTCAACAAACACCAACTGTGAACCTCTCAAAGGCGCCCTCAACAAACACCGACTGTGAACCTCTCAAAGGCACCCTCAACAAACACCGACTGTGAACCTCTCAAAGGCACCCTCAACAAACACCGACTGTGAACCTCTCAAAGGCGCCCTCAACAAACACCGACTGTGAACCTCCCAACGGCGCCCTCAACAAACACCGACTGTGAACCTCTCAAAGGCGCCCTCAACAATCACCGACTGTGAACCTCTCAAAGGCGCCCTCAACAAACACCGACTGTGAACCTCTCAAAGGCGCCCTCAACAAACACCGACTGTGAACCTCTCAAAGGCGCCCTCAACAAACACCGACTGTGAACCTCTCAAAGGCCCCCTCAACAAACACCGACTGTGAACCTCTCAAAGGCGCCTTCAACAAACACCGACTGTGAACCTCTCAAAGGCGCCCTCAACAAACACCAACTGTGAACCTCTCAAAGGCGCCCTCAACAAACACCGACTGTGAACCTCTCAAAGGCGCCCTCAACAAACACCGACTGTGAACCTCTCAAAGGCGCCCTCAACAAACACCGACTGTGAACCTCTCAAAGGCGCCTTCAACAAACACCGACTGTGAACCTCTCAAAGGCGCCCTCAACAAACACCAACTGTGAACCTCTCAAAGGCGCCCTCAACAAACACCGACTGTGAACCTCTCAAAGGCGCCCTCAACAAACACCGACTGTGAACCTCTCAAAGGCACCCTCAACAAACACCGACTGTGAACCTCTCAAAGGCGCCCTCAACAAACACCGACTGTGAACCTCTCAAAGGCGCCCTCAACAAACACCGACACTAAACCTCCCAAAGGTGCCATCAACATCACACCGATCGTGAACCTTCCAAAGGTGCAGCGATTGTGAACCTCCCAAAGGTGCCCTCAACATCACATTGATTGTGAACATCCCAAAGGTGCCCTCAACATCACACCGACAGTGAACCTCCCAAAGGTGCCCTCAACATCACATTGATTGTGAACATCCCAAAGGTGCCCTCAGCATCACACCGACTGTGAACCTCACAAAGGAGCCCTCAACATCACACCGTCTGTGAACCTCCCAAAGGCGCCCTCAGTAGCACACCAATTGTGAAACTCCCAAAGGTGCCTTCATCATCACACCGACTGTGAACCTCACAAAGGTGCCCTCAGCGGCACACTGACTGTGAACCTCCCAAAGGTGCCCTCAACCAGCCGTGGCCTGTGGAGGGAGTTGAGGTGGGGCAGAGAGGCGGGCGGGGGGAGGGGCAGGGTGCGGGGGTGCTAAAAACCGGAATATGGATTATTGGAGGTAAGTAAACAATTTAATAAATAAAACTAATTTCGTAGCGCGCCCTGCATCGCAAAATGCGATGCAGCCCAAGCTACGAAATTCATTTTATTAATTAAATTCTTTACTTACCTCCAATTATCCATATTCTGGGTGTTAGCACTGCCCATCCTGCCCCTTTCCCGCCCCGCCTCTATGCTCCACCTCAACTCCCTCCAAGGGCTGTGGGTGCCCTCAACATCACACTGACTGTGAACTTCCCAAATGTGCCCTCAACATCACACCAACTGTGAAACTTCCAAAGGTGCCCTCAACATCACACCGACTGTGAACTTCCCAAATGTGCCCTTAACATCACACCAACTGTGAAACTTCCAAAGGTGCCCTCAACATCACACCGACTGTGAACTTCCCAAATGTGCCCTCAACATCACACCAACTGTGAAACTTCCAAAGGTGCCCTCAACATCACACTGATTGTTAACCACCTCAAATATGCTGCACAATTAGTGAACCTCACAAAAGCTTCATTGCCTTTTCACACATGTCTGGAGTGTGGCAAAAATATGCGGTGAAGAGGTACCCTCAACTACATATCGCGGTTTCTACCTCAATATCGAGGAAATAATATCACAAGGCCTGAATATGGAGGCTTAAGGGTCGAGAACAGAAATGTTCTGAGGGTGCTCGTTCACCCGGTAAGAAGAAGATTACTTAACTTCACATGTATGTACCTTGGTGAAATGTCTATCTACATGTTGTGGAGTCAAGAATATATCATCCCTGCTTACATAAATGCAGATACTGGCAGGATATTATGTAGTCACTAGTAAGGTCTGGATATTTTGGCTCCACAACGTTTTCTCCCTCGGATTTTGATGTTCAAGCGCGCACAGACACACCCCCGTGCACATGAGGGCACGCACCCGTGAGATCATGCATGCACAACATGTGTGAGAGGTCAATCCATGTTTCTGGTGGCTTGGAGTGAGGTGGCCTCCCTAGCTCTGTGGTATCCTGGTGGAGGGGGGTTACCTGGAGCTTCTAAGCTCTGGGGCCAACATTGAATACAGGACTTACCTCCATCTAGGCATGTGGCTCCTGACTCACCTTTCAGAAGACCCCCCACCACCACTTCCAAGACGCAACATACACAGAGCGGGAAAGCATTCCATAGGTCTTTGCCAAACCTGGAAACAATGACTGACAGCTGTACGCACAACTCGCCATGCAGCCATTGCTCACCTAGAATGCATTCCCTGCAGTGAGGCCCTGCGGACCGAAGAATGATTGCAGGGCTCATGGGAGGCTTCTCGGAGCAACAGGACAAACGAGATTTTGCCGTTTGTGTGCTCCCTCTGTCCATAACCACAATGGCCTTTTAAAGGCCGTTTGTAACAATGTAGCGCCCTCTTGTGTCCATGCGGGGCGGTGCCTCGTGCAGCACTGGCCCAGCTCAATGACAGGTACCTACCGAGCAGCAGGTGCCTCGAACGTGAGATGAGTGGTGATCTGATCACGTCGTTGACCTGTGACCTGCGTGGCTTTGACAGAAATGTTCATCAAAAAAGGGGGGATGAGGAATAGTTGTCCCGTTCAGTTCCCCAAGGACAATATTAAAGTAATCAAGTGGAAAGGGACACTTGTATCTACAAACCCATTGGTTCACTTTGACAACCCTCATAGAAGCCAGAAGTTTTACGATGCGGTATATTTGTTTGTCCGCCCCTCTTCTAGCGACATGGCATAGTCATTGGGTGGTCAAATGTTAGGTATGCCTGCCTCACCCGAGGCACCTCTGGAGAGTGTAGAAGTGTCCAGAGATCAAAAAAATATAGGTGCAGTGGCCAACTAGTGAGGGTATAGTTAAAAAACAGTATAAGCACCAAAACAAATTTAATAAAGACGGTGAATACTGTGAACTAAAAGTCAATGGATATATTCGATAATCGTGTGACTAGATTATCATATACGTTGTTTTTTAAAAGTCGACATGTTTCAGCTCCTAAAGGGCCCAGAAGGGTCGGTGGAGCTTTCGTCAGGACGTACACACAAAATTGTACTTACACTACTCGTGCAGTATTCGAATGCTTAATAGGCAATCATGGAAATATTATCCTGTATTAAGGAAACAAAAACAACAACATCATGCTGTTCAATTGTAATTCTCAGTGTAATTTCACATGAAGTTTCGAAGCATACCAGACTGTTCCACACACAGTCTCCATCACACTGTATTCAATGACAAAGTGTAATTCTGAAAGTGCACAGTGGTTAGTGCAAATGAACTAACAAAATGGTGAAACACGGGTGTAGGGAAAGGGAGGGCTTTAGTCTCTATCGAGGACAATAGAACGTCAGTTTTTTGTCAAAGAAATCTTAGTTGGAAGAAATACACGACGCCTGCGAAAAATAAATAAATAAAGAAGCCAAAATTGCGCTTCTCTTTTCATTTTCTCATAATTCCCAGGCAGTGTGGACTATCACAACCCATGTCATGTGTGCAACCAAGCACAGTTAGCAATGATAGAAAAATAAATAAATAAAGAAGCCAAAATTGCGCTTCTCTTTCCATTTTCTCATAATTCCCAGGCAGTGTGGACTATCACAACCCATGTCATATGTGCAACCAAGCACAGTTAGCAATGTATGTGTAACAACACTCTCAGGCACACAGGCTGCAGTAATGCGAGCGCTTAGATGTAAATACATAAATATCGAGCGTTTGCTAAGTGCCTGAAAGTGAGGCGAAAAACACCCCCTCAGCCACGCACAGGTCCCAATGTCTGTACAACAACAGGCACACACCTTGCAGTAGTGCGAGCGCTTAGATATCAATATAGGGCGTTCTTTTAAGTACCTGAGTGCTAGGCGAAAATCACTCCCTCAGGGTGCTGGGAGCCGCCGTTTTTGGTCACCGCTGAAAAAAAAAAAAAAAAAAAAAAAATGAATGCAGCTTGAAAATAGCGTGATACACCGCCTGGACGTGTAATGTCCTCGGGGGCCTCGCTCTTACCGACATGCGTTGTGCGCCGTGCTTGTGCTGGCTCTACCCCTGGAAGCGCCGGGGTAGGCCAGGGCAGCGTGTTATGACAGGCGGAATGGAAACAGACGATGTCTGTTGCTTTAGGAAGACAGACTAGCGTCTAGGAAGGCGTCTAGGATGGTAACAGGGGACACATTTAAACCATAACATATGGGTTAACAAATATTGCAACTTTAAGGTTAACTAATTAAGAGGTCAAAACATTTTTTTAAGCATTTTAAGTGTAAACCGTCTTTTGATTTGTTGTCTATATTTTTTGCTCAAACCACATTAGGATAGTGTGCAAATGCGTTTTGGCTTACAGAATCAGGATATCAATAAAGATGAAAATATATATCCAAATATATTAAAAGTCGCCATGAGTGTGCCGCATTATGCTTAATGCTTAATAACATGCCCAAAAAGATATGGTGTCATGCAATCATCATGTTATTCCATTTTTTCATTTTTTCAAGAGGATACCTTATTTTCTACAAAAATTGCAGAATAATTGGATTTAAATTGAGGTGTACTTTGACAGAAATGTGCCCGGTGTTGCAAAAGTAAAGAGAAATACATGTGGTCTGTAGACTGCAAACCAGTGAGAAGGCGGGATGTGCCGGGGCTGGGGGGGGAGGGAAGGTGGGGGGGAGGGGGGTTGATCTCCTACTGTTCAAACGCACTGTTCAAAGGAAGAAGCATGGATCAGAAACTTTGCAAGTCACTGTAAAAAAGAGCCATATAATCAAAACCTGCCACGCCCGGTTTCTCGTGATGAAATGACTCAGCTGTAGGTAATGCAGGTTGCAGACTTCAAGCCCCCCCTCTCTTGTCAGAAGGCGCGCGCCCCTGGAAGCTTTCTCCCCCATATGATACCATATGTGCAGGCTCACACATCCACACACCCGTGTGGTGTGTCTTCACATGTGCCTTGTTACCACACCGTCCTACAGGTGCGCAGCACTCTGAATTATGTTATTATCAGCGGGTTCAGCGATACTCACTTTACTGACCCCAGAAAGATGAAACGCTGAGCGTGCCTCATCAATGCACTTCTCTGACCTCAAGGTGGCCTGCAGATTACCACAAAATGAACATGAATCCGCTGAGCCGTCACGCAGGGCGTGTCCGTGGCCAGGCCTGTGATGAGTAACAGCGCAGTGGAGTATTCACCCCCCGAGCAGATCGGTGTGTCTCCAGCAGGCCTCCGCTTCCAATCCTGGCAGGGTAGCCCATGTGGTTAATGTGCTTGCTGCACACACCTGTGCATGCACATATGGATGGCCACAGCCCTGACACTCATAAGCAATCTGTGGGAGGCGTGGGCTGACACTGCTTGTTCTTTGCCTCTTCAGTACTGTGACACCCCTTCATCAATGTGAGGGAAGCTTGGAGTGTCGTTTTTCTGTGCCTGTTTGGTACTCAGATGCCTGTAGTAAAGGTGACTGTTCTGTACATGTTCTGCCTGTGAGGGAAGCTCGGAGTGTCACTGCTCTGTGGACGGCAGTACCTTGATGCCTGCAATATCTCAATGCCTCCTGTACCTTCATGCCTGCAGTACTTCAATGCCTGCAGTACCTCGATGCCTCCCGTACCTCGATGCCTGCAGTACTTTGATGCCTGCAGTACTTTGATGCCTGCAGTACTTTGATGCCTGCAGTACTTTGATGCCTGCAATATCTCAATGCCTGCAGTACTTTAATGCCTCCAGTACCTTCATGCCTGAAGTACCTCGAAGACTGCAGTACTTCAATGCCTGCAGTGTCTTGATGCCTGCAGTACCTCAATGCCTGCAGTACCTCGATGCTTGCAGTACCTTGATGCCTGCAGTACCTCGATGCTTGCAGTACCTTGATGCCTCCAGTATCTCGATGCCTTCAGTACCTTGATTCCTCCAGTACCTCAATGCCTGCAGTACTTCAATGCCTGCAGTGTCTTGATGCCTGCAGTACCTCAATGCCTGCAGTACCTCGATGCTTGCAGTACCTTGATGCTTGCAGTACCTTGATGCCTCCAGTACCTCAATGCCTGCAGTACTTCAATGCCTACAGTGTCTCGATGCCTGCAGTACTTCAATGCCTGCAGTACCTCGATGCCTTCAGTACCTCGAGGACTGCAGTACCTTGATTCCCCCAGTACCTCAATGCCTGCAGTACTTCAATGCCTGCAGTGTCTTGATGCCTGCAGTACCTCAATGCCTGCAGTACTTCAATGCCTGCAGTGTCTTGATGCCTGCAGTACTTCAATGCCTACAGTGTCTCAATGCCTGCAGTACTTCAATGCCTGCAGTACCTCGATGCCTTCAGTACCTCGAGGACTGCAGTACCTTGATTCCCCCAGTACCTCAATGCCTGCAGTACTTCAATGCCTGCAGTGTCTTGATGCCTGCAGTACCTCAATGCCTGCAGTACTTCAATGCCTGCAGTGTCTTGATGCCTGCAGTACTTCAATGCCTGCAGTGTTTTGATGCCTGCAGTACCTCAATGCCTGCAGTACTTCAATGCCTGCAGTGTCTTGATGCCTGCAGTACTTCAATGCCTACAGTGTCTCAATGCCTGCAGTACTTCAATGCCTGCAGTACCTCGATGCCTTCAGTACCTCGAGGACTGCAGTACCTTGATTCCCCCAGTACCTCAATGCCTGCAGTACTTCAATGCCTGCAGTGTCTTGATGCCTGCAGTACTTCAATGCCTGCAGTGTCTTGATGCCTGCAGTACTTCAATGCCTGCAGTGTCTTGATGCCTGCAGTACCTCAATGCCTGCAGTACTTCAATGCCTGCAGTGTCTTGATGCCTGCAGTACTTCAATGCCTACAGTACCTCGATGCCTGCAGTACCTCGATGCCTGCAGTACCTCAATGCCCTACAGTACCTCAATGCCTGCAGTACCTCAATGCCTCCAGTACCTCGATGCCTGCAGTACCTCGATGCCTGCAGTACCTTGATGCCTGCAGTACCTCGATGCCTGCAGTACCTCGATGCCTTCAGTACCTCGAGGACTGCAGTACCTTGATTCCCCCAGTACCTCAATGCCTGCAGTACTTCAATGCCTGCAGTGTCTTGATGCCTGCAGTACCTCAATGCCTGCAGTACTTCAATGCCTGCAGTGTCTTGATGCCTGCAGTACTTCAATGCCTAAAGTGTCTCGATGCCTGCAGTACTTCAATGCCTGCAGTACCTCGATGCCTTCAGTACCTTTATGCCTGCAGTACCTTGATTTAAGCGTGGGCGTAAAATCCGCTACGCCCGCGGATTTGCGGATTTTTGGGAAATCCGCAATCCGCGTATTTTGCGGATTTCCCACAAAATCCGGAAAAAAAATCCGCGGACGTAACGGGTTCAAACTCGTGTATACAATGGCGCCAGCAAGCTGCCAGCGCCGTTGTAAAATAGTTACAAAGTTAGCTTGCACAGGAAGCACTTAGATAAAATAAAGCAGCACCTGCTTCGTTTTATCTAGTGGTTCCTGTGCAAGCTAACTTTGTAACTATTTTACAACGGCGCTGGCAGCTTGCTGGCGCCATTGTAAAATAGACAGTGACCCCTGCGCCCTTCGGCGCGATTGCATAGTAACACACACATGGTCGCTGGAACTAGTTGAAGCTCAAATGCAGTGACTCATTCATCAGCCCAGAAACAATCGTGAGCGTCGTGGAGGCTGGGCAGATGTGCCTTCTTCCCAAATCTACCATCGAAAATCAGCTGAGATGCTGGACAGAGGCCTTTGCATCCTTGCCTTTCACGAGCGCAATCCCCGTGCTGTTCCTGTGACCAGGAGCTTCTGTATCTTCATCTGCTGCTCTGATCGGTCTCGGACCTTTTATACACACAAGAGGCATGTGCACTCGCATGGGAGCCCACCCGTTTGGCCCCGCCCACACACTTGCGGTGGGCACCGTCTTCCCACCATTTACCCACTATGATGGACAGCTCACTCAAGGGACCCCTGCGCCCTTCGGCGCCATTGCATAGTAACACACACCTGGTCGCTGTAGACAACTCTCTGGCACTTTAGGCAGCTGTAGTGTAGTAAAAGCACTATACATTACCCAACGAGGTAGCACTTACTGATTATCCAGTAGAAAGTCCTCCAGTTGAGTAGAGGTATGGCACAGAACGGTGGCGTCTTCTTGAATAAATATGAAGGGCAGGGTTCATTCTGGCACGGTTGTCCTGTCACAAAAATTAAACCTCAACAGGAAGCACTTACAGATATCAATAAAGCATGTGCCCTAGTTGAAGCTTAAATTCAGTGACTCATTCATCAGCCCAAAAACAATCGTGAGCGTTGTCAAGGCTGGGCAGATGTGCCTTCTTCCCAAATCTACCGTCGAAAATCAGCTGTGATGCTGGATAGAGGCCTATGCATTTGTGTTCGCACGGGTTTCTGCCCGTTCGCGAGCGTTTTGTACAATAAAACCCTCGCGAACGTGCAGAAACCCGTGCGAACACAAAAAAATAAAAAATACGCTAGGATCCGCGGATTTTGCGTATTTTCGAAATACGCAAATACGCAAATACGCAAATACGCAAATCCGCGGATTGCCGATACGCAAAATCCGCCCATGCTTACCTTGATTCCTCCAGTACCTCGTTGCCTCCTGTACCTCGATGCCTCCTGTACCTCGTTGCCTCCTGTACCTCGATGCCTCCTGTACCTCCTGTACCTCGATGCCTTCAGTACCTCGATGCCTGCAGTACCTTGATGCCTGCAGTACCTCGATGCCTCCTGTACCTCGATGCCTCCTGTACCTCGTTGCCTCCTGTACCTCGATGCCTCCTGTACCTCGATGCCTTCAGTACCTTGATGCCTTCAGTACCTCGATGCCTGCAGTACCTCGATGCCTGCAGTACCTCGATGCCTCCCGTACCTCGATGCCTCCCGTACCTTGATGCCTTCAGTACCTCGATGCCTCCCGTACTTTGATGCCTCCCGTACCTTGATGTCTGCAGTACCTCGATGCCTGCAGTACCTCAATGCCTCCCGTACCTCGATGCCTCCCATACCTCGATGCCTCCTGTACCTCGATGCCTCCTGTACCTCGATGCCTCCAGTACCTCGATGCCTCCCGTACCTCAATGCCTCCCGTACCTCGATGCCTCCAGTACCACGATGCCTCCCGTACCTCGATGCCTCCCGTACTTTGATGCCTCCAGTACCTCGATGCCTCCCGTACCTCGATGCCTGCAGTACCTTCATGCCTTCAGTACCTCGATGCCTCCCGTACCTCGATGCCTCCCGTACCTCAATGCCTCCCGTACCTCGATGCCTCCAGTACCACGATGCCTCCCGTACCTCGATGCCTCCCGTACTTTGATGCCTCCAGTACCTCGTTGCCTCCCGTACCTCGTTGCCTCCCGTACCTCGTTGCCTCCCGTACCTCGATGTCTGCAGTACAGTCCCGCACACCCCCCGCACGGCGCGCGGTGCTCACCCAAGCTCCCCCTCAGACCCGCTCCTCCTCCGCCTCGAAGCCTCCAGGATTTGTGGTCTGAGGCGGCCTCATCGGGGTGATGAATGTGACGCACCCCAGAGGCAGTAAACAACCCTGCTTTACGGTGGGCCTGGGCTTTAATAACTCCTCGACGCCCCCCTCCCCCGCCCCTCTCCCATGAATCACTTCTCCTGACAGTTCAGGAAACCGCAGCGACGCTCCCCTGGCAGCTTTATCACCTCTTTAACATCTCAAATTAACAGGCCCTGCGTGGCCATCACAGGAGTTATGCAGATGTGAGGATGCAAAGTACCAGAGCTTCTGTACCGAACTTAGAGCAACTGTTTTCTTCCTGTATTAAGCCCAGGTCAGACCCTTTGTATCAATAGTTGGGGTTCAGTCCATTCTCCTTATTCACCCTGAGCCTCTTCAAAAAGGCAACTTACACTTTTGAGTAATTTACATTCTGAGTAAGTTTACTGATTTTTTAATTTTCACAAAATTCAAGTATAAATTTGCTACAAAAGTGTAATTTACACCCGGTGTGTAAGGATGTATGACGATATGAGGGCCATTTCAACGCGGTCTGTTAGATCGCAGTTTTCACAACGCAAGTCGTTGCATCGACCGGCGCTGCAGGGCGCTGGACTTAGGAATAGTGTGAATCACCATTCCAACTCCAGGCAACGTACAGTAGGGAAGGTGTTGGAAACAGTAATTTACACTAATCCTTAGTCAACAGCGCCTTCCAGTGTAAGTCGGTGTAACGACTTGCGTAGTGAAAACCACGATGTATAGTACCACGTTGAAATGGATGCGTGGTAAACCGTGAGCAAAGGCCATGGTCTTCAGGTGAGTAGAGACTTCCGCCGTCCTACAGAGGCGGGACCAGACTCGGGCATGCCGTCGAGTATGGCGGTCGCGCTGGTCCCCCGCGATCAGGCGAGAAGAGGGGTCACCATGCACAGTAGCGATGCGTGCGTCTCCTACAGTCACCAGCACCTATCTAGACATTCAGCATTTGACCCAGAAGCGCAAGAAACGCTTCCGGGTCCTACGTGGAGCACACGTCCCAGAAGCTGGTTCCAATTGACTTCCTGCCCGGAACAAGGCATAAAAAGGCTGTGGTGCAGCGGATCACTCTATTTCTTTGCCGCTCCACAGCGGATCGCTCTAGTTCTTTGCCGCTCCACAGCCTGAAGGGACGCAAGGGCCTCAAACTGTGGAAGACCAGCCATCAAGATGGCCAGTTTAGACCCACGCAGTTTTGGGTCCCACTCTTTCAGAATAGGGGCTGCCACTGAAGCGGCGGCCCGGGGTCTTTCCCGGGAGCACAGTACAGAGGATTGGTTGGTGGCCCTCAGACTGTATTTATAACACACGAAACACAGGGGGTCTAACAGCCAAATTGAGAGGCTACACTGTCGATACTGAGTCAACAAGATCTCAAAATATCTTTATCGCACACACATAACGTATTAATAAGGATAAAGAAGGAAAAAGGCTAACACTACATGCATAGAGGAGACCGGTACATCATCGATTATTCGTAAAATGGCTGATTAATCCACAACAGATTGTAAAGGGTTTCCATCAAATTAGACTCAATGATCAGTCCTATCATTTGGCCAAACCCATGTACAAATGAGGCTGGTCCCCTGATCAGTGGGACACTCAGCTCCGCACCTTATTGTTGTATCAGGATTTGGTCCACCAAATACACAAACCGTCCATGATGACTGATCTTTTGATGGTAAAGTAAGAAGAAATAGTGCAACGAACAAGAAAGTGATTTAAAATAGGATGGAATGTCCTCCTTCTAAATACTTTATTCTGCGGACTGGACACGCCTCCTAATTAAAAAATAGAACAGTGCAAGAGAAGATAGTGACAATTATGTGTCTACATAAGGGCCAACATGTTTCTGCCTAACGGGTATTTAATCCCTTGGCATTCGTCAGGGCCTCTGCTCGTATAATAGTTGCACTCCGAATAGTGAAATATAGAATTCACCACCATCACCAAAACAAATTGTAGTAAAACTGGTTAGAAACGGTACAACCTGTAACAACCATGGACATTAACCCTCCGATTCACAATGGTTACTGTGAATTCCTTTGTGGTAGGGCAATAGACCTCACCTCACCTGGACACTGCTCAGACCCCGCACTTTCCGTCGGTACCTCAAGCTCCCATCTGAGACTTGGGGGAGGCCACACTGTCACAAGCGCTATATGCGGCTGCATATGCTCCTGAGTTGTGGTGCTTCATTTACGGTTGTTTTCTCTCCCTGATTTGACTTGCAGTTTCTACATCCTGTCCTGCAGGGAGGAAGCTTGCAGCGGTTCGTCGTCTGTCAGCACCTTTTGCGCACCAGGTGCCCTCCTAGGAGCACAGCAAAATGGACGTGTGGGTTATTGGCCACTCATATGTAAAACGGTTGAGACAATTTTTCTTTGCAAGCACTTATGCACACAGAGCACAGCAGGCTGGCTTCAATGTTTCTTTCCACGGTCAGGCGGGGCTACTCTTTGCCAGCTCAGGGATACGTTGGTAAGCTTGCTGGGAAATACTCAGGTACCCCATGCTGCATTTATCTTGCATCTAGGTGGTAATGACCTGGTGAAACTTGGCAGAAAAGGCGTAGTGGAGGCCCTGATTACAGAGGTGGGGCGGCTGGCAAAGAGATGCCAGGAAGCAGTACTGGTTTGTTCACACATGATTCCCAGATTTCAGTGGAGAGGGGGTGAGTTTGTGTGGGCCCTGAATCATTCAGTAAAAAGGATCACAACCGGGTTGAAAAGTTATTCCGATCCCCGAAACTGCAGACAATTGAGGCCAAGATGATGGACGAGCCTTAACAGAGCTCTCATTGCCCGATTATAATCAGGACTCACCCTGCCAGGCAGCAGCTGTAATGGACCCCTCGTTATGATCCCTGACACCTCCTTCGCCCTCCTGGGGTGATGTTGGAGCTCGGGGACCTCACAGCATAGACCAATTGGACAGCCAGCCCTCAAAATGGCAGCTACCGTGCTTCCCCTTGGTGGCCTTTGAGCGCTGCCTTCGAATGGGGCGTGAGCCTGTCAGCAGCAAATTCGGGGGATGGAGGAGACCCCAGGAATGCTGGTGGAGCCATGTGGGTTCTGTGGGGCGTCCCCTACCCGGAGGCTGGAAATGCGGGCAAAGTGCCACTCACCTGATTGAAAGATCTGCTGTCATCGGAGCGGCAAGGCGTCTCCCCGATGGTGCAGGTGAGGCTGACTGGGACCCACCAGGACCAGGGCTTTAAGTGCGGGGGGTCTGTGGGGGTCTGAGCCTCCCCAGTTTTTTGGGGGGAAACTTAAAAGGGGGCTCTAGGGGGCTCTATTTTCGTGCCTCAAACGTCAAAGGTAGGGTGACCAGAAGTCCTTGTTTTTGTTTGGTGTTACTAGTGTGGGTAACATGTCTTGATAGTGAAATATTGCCAATTTCGTTTTTCACTATTGAAAGGCTATCTTGCCCATAGGATAACATGGGGAATGCTGTGTAACAAGTTTTCCTGCATATCTTCCCATAACGGCAAGATAGACATATGGAATCTGGTATCCCCGAACTCAGAATTTAATAACACATCCTTTAGTGAAGATGTTTTTTAAATTCTAAGTTTGGAAATAGCACTTTTAGAAAGTGGCGGTTTTCCTGTTGAACCTTTTTGTGTGCCTGATTGTGTTTTGACTGTCTGGTTTGTGAGTGACAGGGACTTATACTTAATAAGTATACTTTTTGCCTATTTTATTATCCTTTGCTGGATGCGACTTCATGATTTTCTTAAGCACACAATGCTAGTTATCTTGATTTAGACCACGCCCCTACTCGGATAGGCCACACCCCTTCAAGAAATTTGACACGCCCCTTTTAGAGCACCACCAGTTTTTTTTTCCACTTAAAGCCCTGCCCACGACCCTTATACTCCTACTATCCAGTACTACTACCTACTATCTACTATCCAGTGACCAAGGGGCTGAGTGGGTGATAGGGGATCTTCTCCCCAGTAGTACCCATCCCCTGCCAAAGTGGGGGGCAGCGAGCCAGGGCAGAGGAGGGAGGTAGGGAGTTCAAGAGGGTTTGAGGAGCAGAAAAAGTAAATAAACTCACCTTGCAGCCACCCGCGCATCGCCTCGTCCTTCATCTGGCTCTGGGCACTTGCTTCCAGCCTGCCCTGCTGCCAATCCTGAAGCTTCGCTCGCATGAGAGCGGCTTCAGGATTGGCCGGAGTGCCAGAAACTCGCACTCCCTGGCAGACTAGGAGCCTGTGCCTGCTCTCTCCAGCCCCAGCAACGCAGCAGAGGCTGGAGAGAGCTTCACTGAGCATGCAGGGTTTGGCCGGCCTGAGACAGCTGGCCAAACACTCATGCACAGTGAAGGGAGTGTCCACTACTCCCACCAGCAGTGTCATCCCCTGGACCTGCCCCAAGACTCATCTGAGTCCTAGCTCTGGGTCCGGGGAATTAAAATAAAATGATAATAAAAAAGGTTTAAAACCTGTTTTATTTTCTGCTGGTGGCAGGAGGGGTGACGCTCCTCCGCTCGAATGGAGTGGCCGACCCTGCTTCTCCCGCCTACAGCGGTGGCTGCGCACACACCGATGTGTTGGGGCCGGGAATCAATATCGCTAGCGGAGGGCTGCTGCAGGTCGCGGAGCCCAGCCAAGATGGCGGTGCGTCCGGATACAGGGGGAATACATGGGTCACTAGCAGCAACGCAACGTACCCCACGACGAGGTGGCCTGGGGCCCTGTAATTGATGATGTGAGGACTTATACAGCTGCACCCTGTATACCTGGTGATCTCACATCATCAGATGTTGTGCATCTAGAAGGGAGGCAGGCAACTGTGCCTAGATTAACTTGCGCTACCATGTTGATTCACCCTCATGGACCAGGGGGGTGGGGGGGCAGGGAGGGGGGAGAATTCTTATGCACCAGGGAGAGTCATAGCTCTGGCACAGATCGGCCTGGGGGGGAATGTCCCTTCGCGACTCTGACGGTGCGCTCTCTGGGGCGCTTCAGATCAGATGACCACTGCTCCCTGTGGACACTGGTGGGGTGGCTGGCAGAGTGATGGAAGAAATTCTGCCCTGTAACTGTATTCATCTGCCTGAACTCATGCTCCTGTGCTGGTTGGGGTACCCACTTTTGAAGGGCCCCAGATCGGCCGCCACAGTCTGGTTGTGCTACCCTAGGGCAGGTAGGTCTGGGGCCAAGCGACTCCTCTAACAGTCCTACTCACAAGCCTCATTTGATCAGCGTCAAATTGTGGATGGTAGTGGCCCCTCCGCAGGGCAGAGCTACACTTGGTGGAGATGCAGCTCGTGCTCGTGAGTCAAGCAGGCCGACTGTGCCACGTCGTTGCTCCCTACATCAACTATCACCTTACAGTTGGAGATCGGGTACAATAAACCCCCATGCTGAAGCCAGCCCAGAACAAAATGGACGTATGTGACAGATAATAGGGAGGCTACAACACCCACTGTTGTATCTTGCTAGCCCCCACGGACTTACTAGCCATCATTAAAGTAATTCAGGACTCCAGGTAGATGGGGGAATCCAAAGTAAACAGCGTCCGCATTGACCTCCACCTCATGCATCAAGACCTGCACCAAGTGGCGGAGAGGGTGATGGAAACTGAAGTTCTAACCAAATGGTGGTTTATGGTAGGGCGATGGCACACTTAGGGAAATACACAATCAATTTCTATATAGAAAATACTAATCAATAGCAGTGCCTAAGGGTGAAGAGAACCACCAATCCCTCCAATATGTGGCCTCAGCCCACTCAACGATACTAGTAAGTTCCCCAGCACACGCAGGAACATTTACACTCCACTTGTGACAAATTGTACACCTATTTTCATGTCTACTTCTTTTATTTTTCTTCTTTGTAACTTCTCTTTGATCTCCGCTAACACGTGTTTCGTCACATCTCTCGCAACTGCTTCAGGGCTATGAGATCATATACAAACAAAAGATTTTTTCTTGACATCAATATTTACTCCCAGACTCTTCCTATCACCTGTTGTGATTTGTATGTAGTTACAAACTTACTCCGGAACTTAACGGAGCTCTACATATCTGCAGTGTGGAAACCCATGCATTATGACCTCATGTTCTCCACGCTAAACAAACGGGTGTTCAAATTAATGTAAATGCAAAATATTTCTTTTTCGCTAACTATAGTCAAGTTTTGATCAAATTCGAATGTACACAGCCAGCTCCGCCACAGGTATAAGTTCTTAGCACAACTGGCAATAATAAACCCTCCGGGTTGGAATTATCACCGGATAAAGAGTAGGCGTCTTTTATACCACAATCTAAAAGAAGGGTCTGCGAGCAGGTTAGCTTATATCCTTACTTACATTTTGATTTGCATATTAACAGATACCGCTACCTAGATATTAGGTATGACCCCATTTGATAGTATTCTTTATACACTGGTGAACACTTACTCACGTGCATGGACACGGGGATGTGGTGTGAATGGCCGGTCTCCTCTCAACACAGAAAATATGCACCACAGAAGATTTATGTTGAAAAGTTATATGATAGAAATAAAGAATAATATTATTTCTAGTTGCACTAAGAACCTTTACATGTGTCAAAGCTGATTGTGTACAATTGAATTTGATCAAAACTTGACTATAGTTAGTGAAAAAGAAATATTTATCATTTACATTAATTTGAACACCCGTTTGTTTAGCGCGGAGAACATGAGGTCATAATGCATGGGTTTCCCAACTACAGATATGTAGAGATCTGTTAAGTTCCGGAGTAAGTTTAAAACTGCCTACAAATCACCTTAGGTGATGGGAAGAGTTTGGTAGTAAATATTTATTTAAAAAAAATCTTTTGTTTGCATATGATCTCATAGCCCTGAAGAAGTAGTGAGAGATGCGGTGAAACACGTGTTGGCGGGGATCAAAGAGAAGCTACAGAGAAGAAAAATAAAAGAAATTGACATGAAAATTTCTGCACAACTTGTCGCAAGTGGACTGTAAACTTTTCAAGCGTGTGTTGCGGAACTTACTAGTATTGATGGAAACTGAAGCCCAGATTTTGACAACAGAAGATGAGGTAGTGACCCTCAAAGGTTAAGTCTCCAAACTGATGTCCACGGCGCCGACCTGGCAGGAATGATGGAAGATGCCGAAAACTGATGTAGAAGGAACAACCTGCGCCTTATCGGCTTTCCGGGTGGAGGGAATGGTTCCGGTCCTAGGTTCCGATGAGTACATTGTCTTGTTGTTTTATGGTGGATCGTGTGCACCATGCCCTTACTAAAAGACCTCCAACTGGGCCCCCCTGCCCTTTGATAGCACACACTTTCAACCATCATGACCATGATGGTATCCTCTGAGAAGCCTGGAGGCAACAAGATTTGTGATACTCCAACACCAAAATCTTGATCTTCCAGGACTATGCAAAAGCGGTTGAGCAGGGTCGCTGCTCGTTTAGAGTATGGTAAGCAGAAACTGTGCGCTTAAAGTCCATTACATCCTTCTTTTCCCGGCTAGTCTCAAGGTGATCTTTGACTTGCTGGCCTATTTTTTTGACACCACTGAACAAGCCTGGGGGTGGGCAATGGAGCAGCAACAGCTGGGGCTGACAGGCTGCAGAGGCCTGGCAGAACCACCTGTGCAAATGCCCTGGAGAAGACGTACCCGCTCCCGGAGAGGCCAACCTACCCAGCGTAGAAGACAGGAATTGGCAAGCCCATCTCCTGCAGAGGAGGCCCCAGGTGCCTGGACCTCAAGACGACCCTCTCTGACACCCCAGCTCTCGTTAAAACCTTGGAGATCATTGACCTGAGTTGGGGTGGTCGATGGACTCCTCTCCATCCGCGGAGTTCACAGAGTTTTGCCCACTCCGCTTGAAGCATGGAGATCAACAAAATCTCAGCTGAATGCCGTGTACCAGAGTTTGCTGCCCAGTGTCCACCCCACGAGCATTGCAGTGATAGCACAGGATGAATGCTTCAGCACTTCGCACACTTCAAGGAGTGATTTTGAACTAATGAATCAGTTAGACACAACTAGACAAAACCAGTCAAGCCACCATGTGGACGATGTGGATTATTATGTTGTGACAGTATTTTTTAAGACCAAAGAACATAGTTACGATTTTTCAAAGTTCTGAAAATATATCACTTTTGTGTGAATTTACACACCATAGGAATCAATGAGGAAAAAGAAGAAAAATGCCTATAAAAAGAGGCAATGCCTTCACGAAGTTCACCTTCTTGTTTTAGGTCAAAGTCTGAACCAGGTCCAAAGTTTCAGTGGAGAAGTTTAAGAGCGTCCCAGATCGTGGGGAGCAGAGTGCTGAGGGTCTTGAAAACTGGTGTGCAAAGACAACGAGGGTTACTTGAAAATGCACTGCACAGTTGGACTCACAGTTAAGTCTGGCTTAGTCTTCTTGTAGGGAGGAAGTCGCAAGAGCCTGGGGGACCACAGGAGCAGAGCTGGTTTGTCGGTGATGGGGACGGGTGCAAAGCGAACAGGTCAGCTGGGCGATGTGCGTCTCTAAGGGTCCTCGCGGTCAGGAGCAGGCAACTTGGTGAGGCAATCTCAGGACAGAAGTGCCACTCAGGAGGTGGGTTTCAGGTGTCTTGACGTCCCTCGATGGATGCTTGCTTTTGGTGCTTTGTGAGTCTGGAACGGTCTCTTCTCTTCTTGGTTTTATTGCTGGGGGTCCAGTATCCTGAGTTTTGGCATGCTGTGGCTCCGGTAAGCCCTGGTGCCTCCAAACTTGGTGGAGAGGCAGACCTGACCCCCTGGAGCTGTAGTACCTCTTCTTGCTTTGGTGCTGCATCGAGGTCGTCGGGGAGCAGCAAGTCGACACACGAGACTTTACAGAATTGGTGCCTACAGTGTGTAGGGGAGTGATAACTTCACTCCAAGGGAGCTTGTCTTTTATTTCTTGAAAGGCTGGAGGTGCTCTGGGATTCTTGGACTCCTTTCAGGTTTAAGAACAACACAGCAGCAGCAATTGCAGAGTTCTTCTTACAGCTGGCAGGGTTTGGCACCTTTTGTTTCTGCAGCAGGGCTCCTGTTCTCGCATGGCAGGTCTTCTTATGTCCTGGTCTTCTTTGGTCGATTAATCTGATGTTCAGGTCTTGGGGAGCTGCCTAAATACTGGATTTAGGGGTGTTACAAGGGAAGGCAGGTTGAAGCCAATGGTCTTCTTACCTTTAGAGTGTCTACACCCTCTAGTGCCCACTTCCCGCGGGAAGAGGCCCTACCCTAGCCCTGATTGGAGTTTTTCCCACCATCTCAAGAAGAAGAAATTTCAAGAGAGGGGTTCGCCGTGCCTGCTCCTCCCTAGGGTAAATACCCAGTGGTGCTTTACCTTCCTCTGAATCCTTGCGAATCTCACTACGCCCCAAAAATATAAAACGTATTTCGAAGTCTCTGTACTTTGTGAAGATCTTTTCTGTCCTTGTGGAAGGTTTGTGCTATGTAAAATTGCCTGTCACCCACACTCTAATCTCATCCTCCAAGAATTAGGGAGAAAACATCAACGTTTAATCTCTGAAAGCAATAACCATTTAGTGGTCAAATTGCAGTGTGAAAGTGGAAAATCTGGCATCAATCCCAGCTTCCCAGCTTGACCAAATTGTTTGATCTTCTGCAAAGACTTTATTTCACAGAAGCATGTTTTTGTTCATTATTATGTATGAGAGTGCATTCAAATACCTGTGTTCAGATGTGCACTGTACACAAAACTCATGTTTTATTTAATAACTTATAATGTGCTCCAGTATAATAAGAAACTAATAAACATATAGGAAACATAAGAACCAAACTTGCCTCATTGGGCCTGAATTCCGAAAAGTAGTAAACATACTCAAAAGTGTAAAGGGACTCAAAAGTGTAATTGCCTTTGTGAATCAGGGTCACAATCTTTAGGATAGAGGCAGGAATGCTTCTCACTCGCTGGACCGTCAGTTTGATTTAGCGCACAAATGTGCTACCGTTGACCGCAGGGCCAGACAGGCCACAACGGGCACCGGGTGTTTCTCCGGTAGGCCGCTAAGGTGGGGGGTGGTTTTGGGCCCCTGGGGGACCGTTTTTGTTGGCAATATCAGCCTCCTGTATCAAAATCGGCCAAAACCGGCCCTTGCATACTGCTCAGCTGCATTCCCCCTCACCTCAAGGTGGGCCAGCTGAGCAGTATGCCAGGGCCGGTTTCTGTTCCCAGTCTGGCCCTGGTTGACCGCCTTGTTTTAAGCGAGCCAGCCCACCCTCTGCTTGTACGAAGTCCACATCAGAGCCTCCTTCTCAGGTCTTGAGTTCCGCAAGAAGCAGAAGGCGTGGCTCTTTATAAAATCACCTGGGGACCACAAACCTACACACCTGGGAAGGTGCCTGGATACCCTCTGTAGGAAGTTGGCCTGGTATATGATGTTCACTATTCTAGTGAGCACCGTGCACCAGTCCAAACAACTCTCATGGTGATGGTTGTAAAGTCAACCTTATAGACCAGCTATCCTAGTGGTAGCGTGGACAAAGCAGTCTTAGGCTAAACTCAAGAGGGCATGTGAAGCCAGCTGTTTTACCATATGCAATCCCTTTAATACCAAGTGAAAGGACACCACACAGGTTGTATGTCAAAATATATATGTATTTATTATAAACACAACCCCTCTGAACTCTTTATGAGGTCAGAGGCTAAAGCACATAACAAGTTACTCAATTATCATACAATAAGTTGCACAAAGTTGAAGAACCGGGGTGAGCCTGTGTCTACACAACACACTGTGGAACGCCTCTGGTCAAAGCTGCCGGTTGACAGTTGGGTTGAAGAGCTAGCTATATCTCGCCCTGATCCTGTAGAGGACCCTAACATTGCTGATCAACACCTGGTTAACTGGCTCACTAACTCTCTTGATCTACTGATTCCTAAGAAAAGGAGGCTCATCAGGGAGAGAAGAATCGCCTCGGCTCCCTGGTACACTCCAGAACTTAGGAGTTGTAGAACTTCTTGCAAAAGGCTTGAACGTGCCTGGAGAAGAGAACAGACGGAAGAAAGTCGGGCTAATTATAAAAGAGAGATGAGGAAATACAAAAGTGCACTGAAGGATGCCAAAAAGAAGTTCTTTAGTGATAGGATTGAGAGGGCAAGCAATTCTCCAAGAGAATCGTTTAAAATCTTTAAAGAACTTCTGAACGCCCCGGTCCCGCCAGTAGTGCATGCCAATCCTAAAGATAAATGTGAGGAACTGGCCAGTTTCTTCCATTCAAAAATAGATACCATCTTATCCTCTCTGCCCGCTATGCCCCAACTCTCTGAGCCGGCTGTTGGTTCAATAAGCTGTCTGACTGAATTGGTCTCCTTTGGCCCCTTCTCGGAAGAGGAGGTTATAAAGGTCCTGCTGGAGATGAAGAGTGGATCCCCGAGTGATCCAGTGCCCATGAAACATCTTAAACTTGTGGCTAGTACTCTGTCAGCTCCGCTGACCGACCTTATTAACCTTTCTCTCTCGCATGGCATAGTCCCTCAAAGATGGAAAAGGGCTGTAGTAAAAGCCTTACTGAAGAAACCAGGCTTAGATCCCGCTAATTTGACTAACTTCAGGCCAATTTCGCTTCTGCCGGGGTTTTCTAAAATCGCCGAGAAGCTGGTTAACCGTCAGCTGTCCTACCATCTTGAGTCCAACCACCTGTTGGGAGACTCCCAGACTGGTTTCCGTCCCGGCCAGGGAACGGACACAGCCCTGCTGGCGGTAGTGGAGGAAGCAAGGAGCACTCTTGACTCTGGAGGATCAGTGGCAGTGATCCTCCTTGACTTGAGTGCTGCCTTTGATACCGTGAGTCATCAGGTGCTCCTCCAACGCCTGTCAGAGGTAGGTGTCTCAGGGACGGCCCTGAAATGGTTGGGATCCTTCCTCTCCAACCGTTTCTACCAGGTCTGGGAAGGGGCAGAGCAGTCTTCCTTATTCCCTCTTCAATGTGGAGTCCCGCAGGGCTCATCGTTGAGCCCTACCTTGTTCAATGCATACATGACTCCACTTGAACGAGTGGTAGCCCCTTCGGGGCTGAAGATCATCAGCTATGCTGATGATACTCAGCTGGTGGTGGGCCTCACTCAGCTGGCGGAGCAACCCAATGTGCTACATGACTGCCTGGACAATGTCTATCAGTGGATGTCCAACTCGGCTCTTAAGCTGAATGGAGGAAAAACTGAGCTGATGCTCCTGGGTAACTCCAGTCCCTCCATTATTGCTGGCTGTTGGCCCCGGTCTCTTGGCAACCCACCATCCCCCAAGAAAGAGATCAAGTCCTTGGGAGTATGGTTGGAGGAAGATCTGTCCTTTAGGACTCACGCCAGGAAGACCGCGGGGGTCTGCTTCGGTTTACTGAAGTCAGCCCGAAAGGTGCTACCACTGCTTCCGGATTCAGCCAAGAAGCTCCTGATGCGTGGTTTAATCCTTTCAAGGCTTGACTATGGAAATGCCCTGTTTCTTGGTGCCCCCGAAGCGACCTTTAAAACTCTCCAACAGGTGCAAAACGCAGCCGCTAGAGTCTTGATGGAGATCCCTAGAAGGCAGTCGGCTGCCCCGGCCCTTAAAGCGCTTCACTGGCTCCCTGTCAAGGAGCGGGTGAAATTTAAGGCGCTGTGTACGGCCCATAAAATCTTACATGGCAAAGGCCCTCCCATCCTTCTTAATATGGCCCGTCCTTATAAACCCTCACGCCCTTTGCGCTCGGACCAGCAACATCTTTTGCGTTCTGCGAGAGTTAAGAGAGCTAGAACTGGGGGCAGGCGTTTCTCGGTACAGGTGGCATCTCTGTGGAACTCTCTGCCCCTTAAGATTCGCTCAGAGCCCAAGCTCCTACTATTCAGGAAACTTCTTAAGACATACTTGTTTCCATAGCAGTGAGTAATCGAGTCTCTCCTTCTTCTTTGGTCTGTCGCGCCGGGATGCCCCTGGGTAAGCTGAGCGCGTTACAAGTTTCATATAATAATAATAATAATAACAAAGTACAGTCGTGCCCTAGGGGCGCTGAAGACCATATACTAAAATAGTGGTATAAGAACCACGTCACGAACACAGGATAGGCCTAGGGCCTAGGGAATCGCTGGGGCTACGCTGAGCTAACAAGAGTTAGGAAGCAGGAGGCCCACGGGATGCGTGTGCAGTGTCTAAACACACACGCGAGTTACCTTAGGGAAACAATGGCAACGTAAGAGTTAGAAGCTAGTTCTTTTAGGACACTTCCGGATGTACTAGGAGAAAGCCACTGAAAACTAGGACACTAGGATAGTCAATACCCACAGGAGCACCGGAGTGCCCGCGTTACCTCACCCACAGGAGCGGGTGCATTGGTGTCAAGTTGTGTCTGGTTTCATCGCTCAATCCTATGGAGACCTGTAAAAAGATGCTGCAGGCGACCAGGAGAGAAGTGTCCGGTTGGATACAAGGGCAGATCGAGGATTAAGAGTACCTGAAAGCAGAGTGGACAGAGCCTGGGTCACTAGCCAGTGACCAGGAAGGAACCAGGAAGGAACCAGGCGATGTCGGGAAGCAATCAGGTGATGTCGCGAAGCTTGACTCTGCAGCCACGTGGACCAGGAGGCGTCGAAGACAACCAGGAGCTGAATAAGTACTGTCCCACAAAGGGTCTCGCTGTTGGAGGTGTCGGCTTCAGGATTGGCATCAACAGGCCTTGGCAAATGCAACCCAGGCAGGAATGGAATATTCGCTTCGAGTTAGACCAGCAAGGTCTAGGGGGCTTCTCCTTTGCAGGGAAGCAGGGGCCCACCTGGAGCAACCAGGCAGGCAGTTCATATTCAAAGGTTGGTTGTCACAGAGGCCACTAGCCAACAGGCAAGTAACCGGACAGACGCGTCAAGCACAAAAACACTAGCAGGCCCAACGCGGCACTCGTGGAGTGTAGAGGGCTGTGCTTCAGTGCAGAAGGTGCTCGGGGCTGGGGCTTCTCAATCCTTAATGCACAACATCGAGGGGGCCTCGGAAGCTGCACAAGTAGCAAAGAGCAGGTTATTCAAGATGGCCGGTCCCACGTCTCTCGTCTCCTCCCTGGGTCTCAGCTTTGCTGTTGCTGTGGATCGGGGTCAAAGAAGTCTGGAAGTCTGGCTCTCATAAGACTCTGTGCTCGGGCTCCGGCAGGAGCGTCGACAAAGTAAACCGCAGATCGCTGGATGGTGCCTGTTTGCACAGGGTGGTCACTCCTTGACCACAAGGGAGATTCTTCAGTCTTCTAGTTGCAGTAGAATGTCGAAGGTCCAGAGTTTCATTACAAGTTTCAGTTCAGGATAAATCTAAAGTCTCTTGACTCAGCTCCTACCTATATACTAATCTGAGGGGCTGGATTAACTGCTAGGTCCCTTCTATGGTTGGGTCCAGGGAAGGGGGTGGTTACACCCCTTTCCCTTTGTCCAGTTTCGCGCCAGAGCTAAGGCTGGAGTGCCCCAGCAACTGGTTTGACCCGGGCTATGCATGGAGCACCTTGTGTGCCCCAGGCAGTGTCTCATTTCATTCAGCCCTCCCTGCCCCAATACACTATGGCCTGTCTGGGGTGGTGCTAGCACCTCCCAAGACAGTGTGGTATATAAATAAATAATACCGGGACTATTTTTGACTATATTAACAATAACAGATAGCTCAATAAATAAGAGGCAGGATCCGATGTGTCCGAGTCAAAAGGATTTATTCAGGCAGAAGGGAGGGGACTGGAACGGGATAGCCTGAAATAAAACAGGTAGGACGGAAGGCAGCTGCAAATGCTTCATCGACAGTGCAGCATATATATAGTAATACATTTCAAATACATTACATACAGTAGGCGTAACTTATGACAAACGAAAGATAAGAGTGCATGGGTGGAGAAAGAAAGGCGTGTACAGGGCGTGTAATGAAACATGTGGTATGAAACGTCACGGAAGTGTCATGAATGGGGCGGAAACATGGAGGGGGCTACTCGAGCAGCTGGGACCTTTAACCTAGTGGTGCGCGCAAAACGGGCAATGACGTGTTACCAGGGAGAACTGGGGCTATGACTTCTGCGCTAGAAGAGGAGACTAAAGTCTACGGTGTCAGGACGACATGTACCTATAGCATATCTGGTATCTGGTGTTTGGAGTACATGTTGATAGAATCCAAAAGTTATCAGGGCAAAGGCTTCTTGACACTAAGACTGGTGCATGCATTATTCTACATGTATTGTGTGTACTAGGAATATTCTATGAATATTAATACAGTATTTCTCTTACATGGAGACAGAAAGACTAGACCATAGCTGGAACTGTTGATGCGGTTCAGTAGCTTAGGAATGCAGAGAAGGAGGGCTGGACTGATAACTAGAAACATAACATACTCTTGGCAGACATGCAGGCAGAGCCAGGCCGGGCCGGGCACCGCGAGGCAGGAAATGAGTGAAGGGTCAGGGATGCAGGTGGGGGCTGCATCGCTCCTCGGAGAGGGTTCAGGAGACTGGAGCTGAATCTGATGTCCGGGCCCTTTTGAGGCCTAGAAACGGGGACAATTTATTGAATTAACGTGCACACTGTAAAACGTGGCAACATAGGCCTAATACTCGTTGCTTTCACGAGAACTGGAAACTGGCATGCTAGAGTTGGACACAACTATAATTGCGTCTTTAATCGATCATAGGGGGATACATGCATATCGATCATGCACATATAGCATAGGATGGGGAACACGTAGGCACATACAACATGGCAAAATTTACTTTTCCACATTCCCTCCTTGTGCCCTACGTTTCCATCAGGAAACATCAATATTCATGATACCATCTATCTGTTCATATAGCATCATTTGCTCATCTCGAATTGTCTTGGAACGGGATTTAGGACTAGGAATACAAGAGGTAGCACACATGCCACAAATCGCAGGGCCACATTGTAAACAGAGGCAGCAACTGAATATGATCATTACTGCTATACCTAGGAATGACAATACTTTCCATCCCCAGGCAGATATGATACTCCAGAGCCAACCGGACCATGTCCAGGTGCCTGGATTCTGGTGTAACTGATGGGCAATTTTATGAAGTCTGGTTATAGCTGAATAAACAGACGGCGCGTTATTAGGAATGAAAATGCAGCAACTAGATCCGATGACTCTACAAGCTCCTCCTCTATCGGCCAATATGACGTCAAGAACGAGACGATTTTGGAGCACAACAAAACGCATAGCAGATTGCTCTTCGGTTAAGTTACCTAGAGCGGAAGTAGTTTCATTCACTACTGCTTCAAGGGTTCTGGTTAGCCTACGTATTAACTTACTATTCTGGACAGGACCTATAAAGAAAAAGAAACCTTTATTGAAGTCTTGATACTGTTCTAGAGCGGTTTCAGTTTGATCGACAATTGGGGACTCAGTCTCCCTTCTATGTCTAACGTGTACTAGATGTGTGTTTCTGTGATAATCGGATGGGGCTAGAAAAACTGGTGGCAGTAGGAAGGCAATGTAACATGTTCCATCCCAATCGAGGGGCAGACGAACATATGCGGTCTGACCACAAACAAAATAAGAATGACGTGAGGCTTTGAAAATAGATTTCCCACTGTCACTATACTCGACCACAGTAGTACAATCACTATGTCCTACATGTGCGGAACCATTCTTTCTGACACATAATTCGCCTTTGACTGGTAGTACTGAAATAGCAGGCAAATCTGGAGTAGTATCGGACTGAACATTCAGAACCATGAAATTCGAGGAATAATTACCTAAATCATATACTTCATTTTCTAGATCTAACCCTGTTCTATGGGAAAGACCTTGCTTGTCTGGGAAACATGTACGATTCAGAAGGGACATATCAGTTGAGGATGACGTTAACGTGGACCATGCTCCACACGAACCATTATGTGAAAACGGATAGGGAAAGAGTGGCAGAACTCCCTTCGGTGTCTGGAAAGGGGGGAGTCGACCACACACCCAACAATTAGTGGCATTGCTGGTCTGGTGTGAATAATGTAACATTCGGATAAAAGTGTTGTTACGCATAGCAAGACGATAGGATAACTCGTGAGGAGGCAGATCACTAAATGTGTGCTCTACTGTAACATTAGAAAACATATGTACATGTGAAATAGGAAAACATAAATGTAACGCATAACTTATGCATGTAACCATAAGACTTAGGAACAATAAAAAGAATAGAACGATAATACATCTTTTAGAGTTTTGACTAACTCTCTCACTGTGTGGGTCTGTCTCATACATGTCAGGAACCTGTCTAACCGTTTCACCCGAGAGGGACTTAGACAATTAAACTGGCTGACTTACTAGACCGGAGTTTTGCTTTATACTCCTACTGCGGAGTTTTCTCTAACAGGGGAATTTTAGATTCATTTTCGGGGCAGTCCTTGGGAAATGTCTTATTTCTGAGTCCATGAAATTTCTTGATGTGGCTCATATGTAGCCACCCCTTGCGGTTTTCGAGCTTCACTGCAGTCCGGGTGGTGAGGAGGACAAGACAGGGCTGCTTCCAACGGGGCTCCAGCGGACTTGAACGATCAAAATTGCGAACCAGAACGAAATCCCCCGGAACGACTTCATGCGGTTTCACCTCGGTGTTGTCTGGAAATGTAGCGGCAACCTGTGAACGACAAGATTGTAGTGCAGACATCAAGGAGGCAAGGTAATCTGTCAACATATTACTGTCAATATCGGTAATGCTACGGGGTCTAGGTGTACCCCACATGTTGGGGGGGCGGCCAAAAACTATCTCGTAGGGAGATAGACCTGAACGGGAGTGAGCAACCATTCTCATATAAAAAAGGGCACTGGCAGTGCTACTATCCAATCTACACCTTTCTCTGCGCATACTTTTGCAATGCGGATTTTCAAAGTCTGGTTATGTCTCTCTACGAGACCGGCTGCTTCAGGATGGCGTACACAATGGAACTTCCACTGGTACCCTAACAGAAGGGATACTTGTTTCATGAGCTCGGATGAGAATGGCTGGCCGTTATCTGAATACACGACCCTAGGTAGTCCATAGCGGGGAAAGAACTCACGAACCAACTGCCTGGCAGTGGTCGCGGCTGTGTAATCTGGAACTGGATATGCCTCTGTCCACCTGGACAAAGCGCATACAACTACGAGGACATACTTGAAACCTCGACATCGCTCCATCTGAATATAATCCATTTGGAGGACTTCAAAAGGGTGGTCAGGAGGATGGAATCCACCTTGTTCCACCGAGACACTTTTACCTGGATTGAACTGACAACATATCATACAGGTACGTACTTTCTGCTTGGCTGCTGCTCGTAAATGCTTGTTGAACCAAAGGTTCTGAATACTGTCTAACATGGCTTTTTCTCCTAAATGTGCTGGACTATGTGCGGTGTTAATAATGACTTGAACCATAGAGTCGGGGAGAAACCATGTGGCTTTTCCCTTCGTCAACCATCCTTGATCTGTCTGGACCCCTCCTTGTTCGGACCATTTCTTGATTTCATCGGGAGTAGCATGTAACTGTATATCTATGACATCTTGTGTAGGGTCCTTAACTGTCATACAAGTAGTCTGATCTGGAATGTGTGTCAGTGTCGTGTTAACTGGAATGTCCGGAGTCTGAGCTGTGAGCTTGGCTGTTCGATCTGCTAGATCATTACCCTGGGAAATGATATCAGTGACTTTCGTATGTGCCTTGCACTTCATGATAGCGATAGCTGTCGGTAAATGTATTGCTTCTAACAGAGCTTGAATGAGGAGACCATGCTGAATCTTGGTTCCATGAGAAGTCATGAAACCTCTCTCCTGCCAGAGCACTCCAAAGTCGGGTACGACTCCGAATGCATAACGTGAATCTGTGTATATGTTTACTTTCAGGTTCTTAGCTCGTATGCAGGCTTGAGTCAGAGCGACAAGCTCTGCTGCTTGAGCAGACAGGGTGTCTATACGATGTGTTTCTATGACTTCGGTGTCAGTAGTCACTGCATACGCGGCTACTAGTTCTCCTGTACTTGTTCTCATACATGAACCATCCACATAAAGTGTCAGGTCGGGATCAGGTAATGCAATGTCGGTCAAGTCTTGTCTTGGCTTTGTCATGGTGTTAACAACTTCCACACAATCATGTGTGGCAGGATTTGAAGTAACTGACGGTAACAGTGTAGCTGGATTTAAAATGTTGCAGCGTCGGATTTCTATGTGTGGCTGAAACAGTGTCAGTTCATAACCTGTTAAACGTGCTATTGTCAAGTGCTGAGTCTGTGTTCGGTTTAAAAGAACTTCCACGGAGTGTGGAACTTGTACTGTCAGAGAGTGTCCTAACACTATGGAATCACTCTGTCTGATAGCTAGAGCTGTGGCTGCAACTGACTTGAGGCACGCAGGCAGAGCCTGGGCCACTGGATCTAATGTGCTAGAAAAATAAGCACAGGGCTTGTATTGTCCTGCTTGATCTTGTGTGAGAACAGATAATGCAGTACCATCACGTTCTGTGACAAAAAGTGTAAAAGGCTTACTGTAGTTCGGTGTTGCTAGAACAGGTGCATTACATAAAGCTTTCTTTAACTCATTAAAAACAAGTGTATGTTCCTGGGTCCAAGGGAGGACAGTCGATGCGGCTGCCTCCTGTGTCGTTAACTGTATCAGTGGCTTGGCTAGAAATGCATACTGAGGAATCCATTGTCTGCAGTAAGAAGTGAGGCCGATAAAGGCTCGTACCTCCTTCTGTGTCTTGGGCTGTGGAAGACGTGCTATTGACTGGATACGGTCAGGTGTCAACTGCCTACCCCTCTTGGACAGTAAGTGTCCTAAGTAGACCACTTGCTGGACACAGAATTGCAATTTGGAAGGGGACACCTTGTGCCCCATCTCGGCCAGAAAATACAGAACTGTAAGTGACGCACGCTCGCAGTCACGTTCAGAACGGGCTGTGATCAGTAGATCATCGACATACTGGAGCAGGGCAGTGTCAGTTGGCATGTGAATATTGTCTAGTTGTCTCTTAAGTGCTTGACTATAAATGCTAGGACTCTCTGTGAAACCTTGAGGTGCTCGTGTGAATTTATAGCTTCTTCCATTTAAACAGAATCCGAAAAGGAACTGGCTGTCTGGATGAATGGGGACACTGAAAAATGCGTTCTTGAGATCGATAACTGTAAAGAACGTGGCTTCAGAATCAATGGCTGTCAATAGAGAAGAAATATCTGGGACTACAGGGTACTGGGGTATAATACATTTATTAAGTTCTCGAAGGTCAATCACTAATCGATAAACTGGAGGTGCATTTGGATCAGTACGTTTCAGGACTGGAATGATAGGAGAATTACATACATTGGAGTCAGTTTCTACAACCACTCCTTGAACAATAAGCTGGTCAATAATTTTGGATAAGGCTGCTACAGCCTCAGGTGGCAATTTGTACTGTCTGATTCGTGGCAAAACAACACCTTGCTTCAGAGTCACACGATGGGGTGTGATATGCATACAACCTACATCAGTTGGACCTTGCGCCCATAAATGCTGTGGTACGTTCAATAATCTTGGATCAAAATCACGCAATACATAATGACCTTTAAAATCACGGAGGAACAGGCGGACCCCTTCTGGGGAGCAGCATATGACTGCTCCTAATTCTTTTAGTGTTTTAATGCCTAACAAATTTTCTGGACAAGACTTCGTGAGTAACAAATCTGTAGTTCGGGACAATGGACCAACTTCTAGAGTAACTGGTTTCGATATTTCATTAACAATAGGCTTTCCTGAAAATCCAAGGGAAACATTTCTAGAGCCTGAGAGTGGAGCCCCTGGAACCTCGTCATGACTGATGGTAGTCCTACTTGCCCCTGTATCAATCAGAAACTTTCTGTCTTTCCCTAATACTTGACTGTGCACATAGGGACCCTCTTGATCTACAGGAATCTCGATGAGAGGCAAGCCTATCTCCCTCTCTAGGCTGTTTCATGAATATGGCTGATAGTCTGGATACTCTGACTGTGCGTACTGGTACATTTGCTGTGTAACATGCTGTGTTGCAGCTATAGGCTGCGGTGCTGAAACTGTCTGTTGTGCATTCTGTGGTGGCTGGGAAGTCTGTGAAACTTGTTCTTGTCTAGGCGGACGTGGTCTCTCTTTGGTCTTACCAGTAGCTATGTTGTGTTTCAGTAAAAACTTTATTGAAACATTTTTTGAGTGCCCTGGGGAGACGCGGTTCTCAAGGGAGCAACGCAAGCAACACATGTGTTTCAGAACTGCACATTCGTTTATAAAATGACCTGGCTGTTTACAGTAATTGCAGGTCCCTTTAACGGGAGCTGCAAGATGACTGGCTTGATTCGGACCCCTCTTCTGACTGTCTTGTGGAACAGATTGTGCAACTAGTACTTTCATTTTCGTGTCTTTCATACGTCTCCTTTCGTGTTCCTGCTCTTCCCTGATTCTGTTCTGGTGATACTGGAGCATTTGAAGCATCTGTGACGGAGTATTAGCTTGCCAGGTACTTTCGACTTTCAAGACTCGATTTTTAACTTGTGGACTTGAATTCTCGACTAGTTTGGTGACAAAAAGATGAGGGTACGACTCACTACTTGTTTTCAGACCACTATTAATAATAAAACATTTTTCAAATCTAGAATAGAAATCACTAGTATCTTCGTCTTGCTTCTGTTTACAGGCTGAGATGGCATCCCAATCTTCCTTTTTCGTGGCTAGTAATCTTGGCAAGACTTGTATTAATAACTCGGGAAATTCTTTAGCTTTATCCCCAAGACCGGTACCTGGTACTCGTGAATTATCTTCAGCTTCTAGAGCTGTCCAATCTATCTTTTTCTCTCCCACCTCCCATTCTTTTTCTTTGAGTTTTTCATATGTGCCCGCAGGCAACAGGACCTTTAACATTTTAATAATATCAGGGTACGTGTATTCTCCCATACGGAGCATGTCCTTTAATTCACTGGTGGAACCCTGCTGGATCTTTATCATGACAGGGAATTAGCTTTTTCATCTCTAAGAGTTCCATCTTTGTGATGGGGGTGTAAACAAATACTCGTTCTAGACCACCACCCTCTTTCTTGACTGGGTGTACTTCTCGTAACGGATTCTGTCTGTCCATGTAGAATGGTTTACTTTCTGGGGGTGAGACGTGAACAAAATGTGGATTCAGAAAAGTTCGGTGTTTGTGGCGCTGTTCTAGAATGACACTAATTAAATCGGTACCTAGACCTTTCCATCTGTACTGGAGTAACTCGTTCAATACATCGTGTAGAGGACCTGGATCAGAATGCTGGTCCTCATACAGCGTAATGAGGTGCTGGATCATATACATACCCACCAGTCGCTGCTCGGCTGGGGGCAGTTTCAGAAACATTTGTGCCACTATTTCGTCTGGAAAAGTGGTAGAATCAGTAGTCCATCGGACTGCTGATTGGGCTAGTTCTTGTTCATGCATTGTACTGAGCTCACTATAACCTATTCGTGATTTCAGAATGTGATCGGTAGCTTGGAATGGTGTGTATCACTTACAACGCAACTTTTACGTCGTAATGCTGTTACAACGCAGCTATTACAACGCAGGATCCATTACAACGCATGGCATTACAACGCATGGCATTACATCGCAGATGCTATTACAACGCATACCATTACATCGTAAGTATTGGTAAGTATATAATTTATTTTAATTTTATTTAATATTATATAAATGATTTAATTAATATTAATTATAAATAAAAATAAATAAAAATATTTATTTATGTTTTTAAATATTATAAATTAAATTTATTAATTTAAGTAATTTTTTAAATAAATATGAGTATAGGAGTATATGTATAGGTGTACTGAGGTTTTAGGGCAGGGTTTGGGTTTTGGGGTACAGGGGTGTTTTTAGGTTTCAGGTTTGGGTTTTGGGGTACAGGGGTGTTTTTAGGTTTCAGGGTAGGGTTTGGGTTTTGGGGTACAGGGGTGTTTTTAGGTTTCAGGGCAGGGTTTGGGTTTTGGGGTACAGGGGTGTTTTTAGGTTTCAGGGTAGGGTTTGGGTTTTGGGGTACAGGGGTGTTTTTAGGTTTCAGGGTAGGGTTTGGGTTTTGGGGTACAGGGGTGTTTTTAGGTTTCAGGGCAGGGTTTGGGTTTTGGGGTACAGGGGTGTTTTTAGGTTTCAGGGCAGGGTTTGGGTTTTGGGGTACAGGGGTGTTTTTAGGTTTCAGGGCAGGGTTTGGGTTTTGGGGTACAGGGGTGTTTTTAGGTTTCAGGGCAGGGTTTGGGTTTTGGGGTACAGGGGTGTTTTTAGGTTTCAGGGTAGGGTTTGGGTTTTGGGGTACAGGGGTGTTTTTAGGTTTCAGGGCAGGGTTTGGGTTTTGGGGTACAGGGGTGTTTTTAGGTTTCAGGGCAGGGTTTGGGTTTTGGGGTACAGGGGTGTTTTTAAGTTAAATAAAATTAATTATATTATATTAATTACATTTCTTAATTAAAATAATTAAATTAAATACATTATTTTAAATAATTTATTTTAATTACAATCAAACAAATATTTAAATTAAATTAATTTAATTATATTAATTAAATAAAATTAATTACATTTTTTATTAAAATTAATTTAAATAAATAATTACTATTATTTTAATTAAAATAATTTAATTAAATTAAAATAATTACATTTTTTTTAAAAAGGTATACTTACCTATACTTACGATGTAATGCCATGCGTTGTAATAGCATCTGCGATGTAATGCCATGCGTTGTAATGCCATGCGTTGTAATGGATCCTGCGTTGTAAAAATTGCGATGTAACGGTCTGCGTTGTAAAATAACGCGTTGTAACATCATAGATCCGCTTGGAATACTTGCTCAAGAGAACACTGTTCTGGTACTGGAGGAGGAAACGCTTTCTTGTAGTCTGGGCGTGAATGTCGGTCGGAAAGTCTAGGTCTACCTACATACGCTATTCTGGAGGGATTCTCGTCGTCTACCTCTTCACTAGAAGAGTCATTCTCTTTCTCGGTTGCTTGTTTTGCTTCTTGTTTCTCGTGTATCTTTATTATTTCCCTACGGATTTTCTTGTACATACTCTCTATACAATTTTGTGTCTTGTGTTTTCCCTCGGCTATATTGTCACTCCACCTGGTCAGGGCTTTCATTTCTTCTTGATCTTTTTCCGGACAATCTTGCTCTCTTACTAAACAGTTAATTAGAAACTTTAAAAGCATGAGCTGAGTCTCCACTTTTCTTTGAACCATGGCCTCGTGAATACTTTCTGGATTCACTCCTGTACGGATAAAACGATATATTCTGTCTAGATGTTCTCCCATATCGGGCAGGGTGTCCAAATAATCGACAACCCGTCTTAAACGTAATGAATATATGACCATATGACCTTCGCCTGGAACTGGATCATAACGGCATTCAGTAAGTGCTCGCTTGATATCTGCGTATGTAGTCATTTTTGGCGTACGCTGTAACGCTAGTTCATGTAGCGTCAGACATCTGTGTTGAGGCGGGGTACGAAGAGAATCTCCCCCCGCGGCTCCTAAACTAGAATCGTCGGTGTACACTGTACGTGCTGGTAGGGTGACTGACGGAGCGGGTACATGTACTGTGGGCTGGGCCGGGGGTGCTGTAACAGATGCTGTAACGGGTGCTGTAACATGAGCTGTACCCACGGGACCAGTGGCTGGAGGAACAGGAATTACATTATTTACGGGAGCAGGCGGGACAGGATTTGCATATTCTGGGACTGTGTCATCCAAATAGGATGAAAGAAAAATATCAGCTGCGGTCGGTTTGTGACGTAGCTTAATCGGGACCAATGGTGGCGGGAAATTACAGGGTGCTTCCGGGGTTGCTTTTGGCAAGCCCTCGGCAAGAAGAGGATACATACCCTTGATAAGGGCATTTCTCTGTCTGTCTGACTGTTCTGCTCTAACTCGTTCACCTTCTTCGATTAATTACCTTTCTTGGGCTCTTTCTGAGGATTCCCTACTTAATTCTGTTTTTCTGAATTCTTTTTCGGTTCTTTTATGAGATTCTTTGCGCCATAACTCGATGGCATCTTTCTGGGACTGTCTGGCTTTCTTTTTCCATAATGCTTCTTCTACTCGCATGATGCACTCGGCATCCCATGTACCTGATACGGGCCATCTATATTGCTGATCTAATTCCTTGGTATAGTCCGCCCATAAGTCTAGATATATTATGGCATCTAAGCCATGCTTGTGATACATAAAATGTCCTGGACTGTCCCTAGGAGGGACAGGAACTGCTTCTTCGAGTAACCCTTTTCTGGTCTTTAACTGACGTAATTTCGAGAATAAAGGCATTTCCGGAATATACTTGAAACACAATACACAATAATCACAGTAATAAAACAGCGAACAAAACTCTCATACCACGACATAAAAATACATTGATAACAGTTTGAACAGAATACTACCTGATACACTGAAAACGGAACACATGAATTTCTCGAGAACGAAACTTACCAGAATTACTGGATGCACTGCTAAAACAGTACAGAACATACCGGTCCCATAAAGAGACACGTCAGGACCCGTATCCACCTAGGTGAATACTTCGTAATGGATCTGTGTACCCAAACCCAACGGACCAGGACCAAACTATGGTCCTGTCTAGATACTTCCCCTGCGACGGTACTCACCGGGAAAGCAGAAACTGGAAAGCCTCGGACTGGACTGGACTGCTCCGACGTCGGACTACGAACTTCGGAAACTTCGGTTACAGGTGGGCCTCCGGATACTTCGGACCTTGCTCTCTCGGCTTGGGCTCTGGTCGGGACGAACCGCATTCCACACCGCTTCGTCTGGATGTCGGACCGCAGACTCCGTTTCCTCCGTGGGCCTGAGGGAGACTTGAAGCAGAAATATCTGCCGGTGCGCAGTAGAGTTCCGTCACGGCTGTAGAGGGTCAGAGGACCTGCGTGGCATCGCCAGCGCGTGAGGAAGGGGCTCGTCCCTATTCGGGCGCCATTATGTGGTATATAAATAAATAATACCGGGACTATTTTTGACTATATTAACAATAACAGATAGCTCAATAAATAAGAGGCAGGATCCGATGTGTCCGAGTCAAAAGGATTTATTCAGGCAGAAGGGAGGGGACTGGAACGGGACAGCCTGAAATAAAACAGGTAGGACGGAAGGCAGCTGCAAATGCTTCATCAACAGTGCAGCATATATATAGTAATACATTTCAAATACATTACATACAGTAGGCGTAACTTATGACAAACGAAAGATAAGAGTGCATGGGTGGAGAAAGAAAGGCGTGTACAGGGCGTGTAATGAAACATGTGGTATGAAACGTCACGGAAGTGTAATGAATGGGGCGGAAACATGGAGGGGGCTACTCGAGCAGCTGGGACCTTTAACCTAGTGGTGCGCGCAAAATGGGCAACGACGTGTTACCAGGGAGAACTGGGGCTATGACTTCTGCGCTAGAAGAGGAGACTAAAGTCTACGGTGTCAGGACGACATGTACCTATAGCATATCTGGTATCTGGTGTTTGGAGTACATGTTGATAGAATCCAAAAGTTATCAGGGCAAAGGCTTCTTGACACTAAGACTGGTGCATGCATTATTCTACATGTATTGCGTGTACTAGGAATATTCTATGAATATTAATACAGTATTTCTCTTACATGGAGACTGAAAGACTAGACCATAGCTGGAACTGTTGATGCGGTTCAGTAGCTTAGGAATGCAGAGAAGGAGGGCTGGACTGATAACTAGAAACATAACATACTCTTGGCAGACAGGCAGGCAGAGCCAGGCCGGGCCGGGCACCGCGAGGCAGGAAATGAGTGAAGGGTCAGGGATGCAGGTGGGGGCTGCATCGCTCCTCGGAGAGGGTTCAGGAGACTGGAGCTGAATCTGATGTCCGGGCCCTTTTGAGGCCTAGAAACGGGGACAATTCAATGAATTAACGTGCACACTGTAAAACGTGGCAACATAGGCCTAATACTCGTTGCTTTCACAAGAACTGGAAACTGGCATACTAGAGTTGGACACAACTATAATTGCGTCTTTAATCGATCATAGGGGGATACATGCATATCGATCATGCACATATAGCATAGGATGGGGAACACGTAGGCACATACAACATGGCAAAATTTACTTTTCCACAACAGGAAACCTATTGTCCAAGCCTCCCTGGCTGGAAGGACTCCCAGCAGCAGGAGGTCAGACTTGTGTCTGTGGCAGCAGCATCCATTTTGTGATGCTGAGGCTCTGGTTAACTTTAACCGGGATTAACAGGAACAACATGTCTTCTCCCTCTAGAAGGGTGGAATGCTACCCCCGTCGCCAGAACTGGCGAGGTAGTAGTATTCCAAAGCATATGCCACCTTACACGACATGTTTTGATAAAGCCAAACCAGAGTTCGCATTTAACCGCGAGGATTATACTTAATATGTATGGCTATATCATAGAACAGCTATAAGGACATGGTTCCGAAAGCTGCAGACAGGCTCAGCTCAAGCCAGAGCCTCATCTCACATAAAACCAAGCACTCTGCCTTCAGGATTGCTAAGGCCTGCCATACGAGTGAATTATAGGTATATATGTGTCTATATATAATGGTAGGTATAGGAATACTATACCTTAGCAAGGGGTGATTACACGACCTTGCCCCAGCTGAGTGATCAGCCAGTTGTGTCAGTGTGGATGGCCAGCCAGGGGTGGCATAATTCATGCTGCAGCCCCTGGTAGGCCTTGGATGCACCTATACCCTGGGTCTCTATAGTACACTATACAGGGGCTCATACGGTGACCCAATATACAATTAGTTATGTACCTAAAGTACATGGAGTCCATTTTACAGTGGGAGCAGATAGCCTGGGGCCCTGATTATCAGGATCCCAGGCCAACTAAGTCGAAAACCAGCTAAACACCAGGCAAAAAGTTGGGGGTAACCATAGTCAGATATCCATCCTCCTACACCCTCCTGGGTGATTAGTGCGCTGACAAATCAGCATAACATAAATTTTACTGTGACTTTTCTGCAGGGAGTCACACTCTGCTGCTTGGCCTATATTACCTGCTGCTGGGCCGGACCCACCTGGGCCTCGCAGTTTTAAGGGCTACTAACAACAGTGAGATTAAACTGGGGGGGTCATGGGCCTACATCAAGGCGCTGCGTGCAAACTGCACTGCACAGGTTAAGAACCGTATTGTTTTTTTCTCAATCTTTCATCATTCTAAGGTTGGTAAAAATGGCTTCTTTGGGTGGTAACGCGTGATTCCGTGTTTCTGTATAATGTGTATGTGATGCAAAGTACTCTGATACCCTATGTTGGAATGATTAGCGCTATAGAAAAATAATACAAAATAAATGCTATTTAAGTCATTATTAGCATATTCACTCATAAAGGCAGATATATCTGACATTCTTTTAGTGCATGCATATTTTCTACATACAGGGTTTTAACAAAGCCAAAAACCTGCCCCCAAATTGAAGCTTCTCTTAAGCACTGGTGAAGCTATAATAAACCATGTTTTACCTCCACTGCATGGGCACATTGGTTCAGACTCCAGATCACTCCCCGCCAGGTGTGAATGACAACAAAAGCGAGGCTGATGGCCCTTTAAGTGAGGCCTTTGTGTTGGGCCCAGCTGGAAGTGAAAATAAGACCCCCTTCCTCCCCTGCAAGTTGCTGCTTTGAAAGGAAAGCAGACAACCTCCTGGCAATGCTGAATGAGGCCTGGGTTTGGCAAATTACACCGAGATAAATTCTGCACATTTCACTAATCCTGGCCCAAAACTAGCTTAATATTAGCTGCCAGGCCCAGGATCGGGCTGGAGTTTATTCATTTCTTGCACTGATGAAAGGAAATACGTACAGAAGGAGATAGAGAAAAGCTGGTGTTGAAGAGGAAAGAGGTGAGATGAGGAAATGCTGGTGGAGGATTTCAGAAAGATGGGAGACAGAGGACATTACTGCCCTGGCATCACCTGGCCCATTAGGACACGCAAAAGAGGCTGTAACCGAGCTCCTGCTGCATTCAGGCTGTGCTATTTTCCTTTACAGTCACATATGTGTGACCATTTCTGTGCGCTCTGCAGAGAGGCCAAGGATTGGATGTGCATCATGTCTGAGCACTTTAATAACCCACTGGCAGGCAATCTGAGAAACTTTTACTCCCTTGACCCTTGGGGTTCTCAGTTGTGCCCTGCAATAAACATACGCCCACAACCTGAACCCACCAGGGGCCGTTAACAATATGCTCTGTAAAAGAGTAATATGTTGCATTTAAATAAAAATGCAGAAATACAACATCTGGAAACAGCAAATGCTCTTAGGGAATGCAGGATGAAATAAAACCCATGGGGCCCATTCACAAAGGTAAACTGAGAGGAAAGTCTAACTTTACTTCTTGTAAATGCCCTTTGTGAATATCGAAAGTCGTAAAGTTAGACTTTTGTGTCAGTCAAACTTACGTTTTGGGGATTGTGGTGTATAACGCACGAAACACGGACTGGCAGGGTAGATCCCCCCGTGTGGATAAGCTAACTCCGCATGGCTAGTGCGGAGAAGGAAACAATTCAATTTTTATATATATCCCTCACGCACTCTGGTAGGGTCAAGATTCATCATCGGGTTCACCCTGACTCCTAAAGGTCAGGGGGGGCTCGACCGTATTTCAGAGAGCGCTTAGTAATAGAGGAGGGTGACCAGGAGGTTTAATTTAGAGATTAAAAATCCCTCACCTTCTCCTAGGTATCCCTTTATGCGTGGATCCCGTTATACACCACAATCCCATAACCCCTGGCGGGATACTGTATTGTTGAATTGAGTTAGACCGGGAGGACGTGTCCCCCACCCTCTTCATATCTGAAGAGACCTCTCAACCCTTCAGCTCCAACAGGTTTATCTTCCTTGGACCTTTGTTTGTTTATCATAAAACTTAAGGTTTGAGTTTAAGTTTATCTGAGACCAAATGTCCTTAGAATTTTGGTCTCAGTTAAACTTAAGTTTAACTGAGACAAATGTCTAACTTTACTACTCGTAAATGCCCTTTGTGAAAATCTAAAATAATAAAGCTGGGCTTTCGTTTCAGTTTACCTTTTGGAATCTGACCCATGGAATGTAAACAGGGCCTGCTTTGCTGACATGGATTACTTTAGAGTTTCTAACAGTCATTATTGAGAAATCAATCAATGCTTTTGCCTCTAATGTCAATCACGTCAATATAGGGCCTGATAGGGACCCAGTTCCTAGGACTTGTCTCTCTTAAAGCCCCGGGGGGAGGGATCGGTGTAAAGGGGCTGCACAGTCTGATGAGACTGCACCGTTCAGGGGTGGCATGAGAAGGGGACAGAGCTAAGGAAGAAGGGTGGTGGAGTGGGCGGGACAAGAGGAGAGATGACAGTGACCGCAGAGCTGAGTGAGTGTTAATGTTGAGCTGTGGGGTAGGGTATGCTGACCATCTTTGTTCCTCTCTGCTCCAATATCCAGGCCTCATTTGGCCCAACACCATGGGTGCTTTTTATCTTTTAGTGCCAGAGTTAGTGTTATGGAGAAGGCCTGGTGGGCAGTACTGTGGTCAGAGTGATTGTGCCTTCTCTGTCCTTTTCAGTGTAGTTTCACTGAGGGGCGTGGCATCTGTCTCACTGCACCATCCCTTGCCCTGATGGGCAGGACGCGTCTCTTTCCAGGCTTAGGTTTTCACGCTGTCGCTTCACATTTAAGTGCACTTGTTTTGCACGAATAATGCTTTTCGAATTCTTTGCCACAGTGGTTATTTTTACTGCTGTTCCATACTGTCACAAACTCCTTCTAAAAAAAGTGTTTTCTTCAATTATCTAATGTAACATTGATATAATGCATGCCTTGCCGAATATTTTGTTCCAGAATTACTTTAAAATAGTGTTGGTTTCTCCATGCTTGTATCATTGTATGTGTTCAACATGAAAGATCCATTTAATGTACTGTTTTTTGGAGCTAAGCTGCTAAGAGATTGTCGTTCCCGCCCTCAGACTTCATTAAGTTTGATTTTGATCTGCGCTTGTACCATTAATTCCTGAATGTCGGGTTGGAGTTGGATTTGTGGTGACAGAGCTGCCAGTTTGCTCCCTGTGGGACTGATTTTCAAAACGAGTAGTTATTAATAGAATTTGGACATGATTTCAGATTTGCCTCGGTGCCCAAAGAACCCCCTCCCACTATCTGCAAATGGAATAGAGATTAGAATTAGGTTTACAATGGTTCCTGTAGGCTATAGTTTCATAGCTTGAGAGCTGCAACGTTGTCATGGTTTTGGGCTGATACTGGTCTGCGTTGGGCTGGATTTGGGCTTTAACTTCAGCTTTGGGCTTGGGATGCGTCTCAAAATCTGGCAGCACTGGCCGCAGTACAAGGAAGATGGAATATTCATGAGGTGTGTGATGGAGCGCCCGCCCGGCCAACTCTAAATCAGGCACATCATTTGGGTATGTCTCCTCTACTCCTCAATCATTTAAAACAGCGGTGGCTCGCAGAGGGAGTGCTGTGGGGTGGTTTGGCGGGGCAGGGAGGGGCAGGGTGGAGGGGTAGGGTCACCAGACGTCCCCGTTTTCCCCGGACGGTCGCCGTTTTTGGAGAAGTGTCCCTGTGGCCCGACACTTTCCTCCAAGTGCCTTAAATGTCCCTGTTTTCAAACAGTGTCCGGGTTAAACACAGAAATGTCCCTGTGTTTCATTGTTCCAGTTGAGCATGCCTGCTCATGCTCTCTTTTTTGGCAAATACATGCTTTAGTCCTTAAAAGTGTAAATGTAATAAAAAGTACTAATGCTGCTGCGTAAAGGAGAGGGGTGCCAATAAAAGACCTCGGATTTGTTGTCTGTAATGCTTCATTTCGGTCTGTGGAGGGAGCTGTCATTGTAGTCCTTTTTCTATGTCTATGACAGCTGTCAAATAGTCCTACTTTTATGTCGATGGTTACTGCAAACCGTAGTCCTACTTCTAAGTCTATGACCTGTCCCCGTTTTTTGTTTTGAGAATCTGGTCACCCTATGGAGGGGTAGTGGAGTCGGACATACGACGTCCACGAGTAAGGTAAGTAAATAAATAAATAAAACTATTTACCTTGCGCTCACTGCATCGCCAAATCATCGATGCAGCGAGTGCAAGGTAAATAGTTTTATTTAATTATTTACTTACCTTACTCGTGGACATCGTATGTCCGACTGCACTACCCCTCCACCCTGCCCCTCCCCGTCCTGCCCAACCGCCCCACAGTACTCCCACTATGAGCTGCTAATGATTTAAAATGAGCATTCTTGTATTTTATGCATTTGGCAAGTGATGCCATCACTCTTTTCGATTCCCAGCCCTGCACATGAGCATCGTTAAAGTAATGTTACGTAGAAGCGGTGCTTATCTGCAGTGAAGATGGCTGCCACTCTCTAGGGCTCCTGCCGACCACAGTGACTCCCCGAATCTAATGCAAGAAGGGCGAGGATCTGATCCCACATGGAAGGTTTAGTGGTGGGAACACAGTGGAGCACAGTTTGGGGCACTTCTGAAGCTCTGAACCCCACTCGATACTTCAATTGTACTGCATTATGACTGACTGTAAATCTATCGTGATGATGATATGAAGCTCTCTGATACCCTTGGGTCTTGCTAGCGCTATATAAAACTCAATACATAAATAAACAATGCAATTTTAAATAACACCCAGAGCAAATGGATTCCCCCCTACCGCAGAAAGACCGTCACCCATGCACTCCTCACCAGCAGACTTGACTACGGCAAGGCCCTCTACGCCGGAATCAACAAAACACTTCTACGCAAGCTCCAAACAATCCAGAATGCTGCCGCCAGGCTCGTCCTAGGGACACCGCACCATGAACATATGACCCAACACCTGCAAAACCTCCACTGGCTCCCTGTCGAGAAGAGGGTCACCTTCAAACTCCTCACCCACGCCTACAAATCCCTCAACAACATCAGACTCAAATACCTCAATGACCGAGTTTGTTTCCACGTACCCAAGAGAAACCTCCGCTCCGCCGACCTCGCTCTAGCAGAGGTCACCCGCATCCAGAAAAGCAGAACGGGCGGGAGAGCTTTCTCCTACATCGCAGCCAAAACCTGGAACGCACTCCAGGTCAACATCAGACACTCCCCAGCCCTCCACACGTTCAGGAAAGACCTGGCTCTTTGACTGACCCGGAGCTGTTTTACCCACCCCCCAGCGCCTTGAGACCCTCACGGGTGAGTAGTGCGCTCTATAAACCACTGATTGATTGAGTGCTTGATTTGAGCCAGTGATTGCCGCTGGGAGCCTCCAGCCCATATTTTCGGGGACTGGACCTTATTTCTCCGCAACAGACAATTATAAGAGCAAGAAAGGGAAAAACATACAAAACAGAAAATCTGAGCAAGGGAATGATGGAAAAACCATCACGAAGGGTGAAAGCAGGAACCTGCAAGAGTGAGATACAGGGATAGGGAGTGTCGGGTAGTGGATTCAAAATTGCGGTGATAAGGCCGAGCCAACCTTGGTATACAGGGCACCGCAAAATGAACGGCACTCTGTGAATGCACATACTTTTTCCGTTAGAACAACAATGAACAATGATTACGGTCCAACGAGGGAGTGAAGCAAATTTCCCAGCATCCGACACACCAACCTGTGAGTTTCTACTCAGTTTTGTTTGCCTGTTTCCAAGAAGAAAGACATGGCAACCTCTTTAACATATCTCCTATTAATGTGCAATGTCGCTCATGGTGGCGGACGATAATAACCTCTGTGCCTTGAAACATACCTGCCAACTTACAAAATAACTTGGTGTGAGGAGGGGGCGGAGCCCGCGAGGGAGCGTGGCCTGTTGCAGAGAGCTATCTAAAAGACACTCTGCCTCTCAGCAGAAGAACAAAACAAAACAAAGGGTCATTGAGGCTATCACTGATGTACTGTGGTATTTTCACACCTTTTAATGGACTTTGGCTGCTTACTGCCTCTAAAACCTACCTAAAAACCACTGTTTACAGTGGTTTGCAGCCCATTTTTTCTGTCACTGTGGGGCATATGTATCAAGCCCTTTTCCCATTTGCAAACTGGCCGATTCTCAGAATTGGCCCATTTGCGAACAGGAAAAGACCATTTGGGATGCGTCATCCCAAAAGGGTATCGCAAATTAGAGAACCGCAAAATTTGCAATTCTCTATTTTGTGATTGTATTTAAGGAATCGCAAATTGCGATTCCTCAAATGCAATGTAGGAAGCCCAGAAAAAGTGAGATTTAACCTTAAGGAATCGCAAATTACCACCAACTTCAAGTTGGTGGTAATTGTGCGATTTTTTGGAAAAATTCACTTTTCTGCATTTTTCAAACTCCAATGTGGCACAAATACATGCCCTTAGGGCATGTACGTGCGCCACATGTGCACACATACATATTTCAGGGGTGCAACAGGGTGTCCCTTTGACACCCTGACACCCTTGAAATTGCATTCTCAATTTGAGATTCTCTAATTGCGTTTCGCAAATTGAGAATGTCTTCTCATTCATTCCTATGGGCCTCCTAGTCCATAGGAATGAATGGGAAGGAATTCCTTATTTGCGAATCTCAATTTGCGTATCGCCAATAAGGAAAATGTAGGATTTGCTAAATTTTTAGCAAATCCTACATACATTGCATTTTGCGATTTGCTAAAAATCTCAATTTGAGAATCGCAAAAATCATTTTTAATACATATGCCCCTCTGTGATTTCGGCTCCTCGCCACGTGACTGTGAAGGGAGCCAAAATAGCATGGCACGCTGTGGCACAGTGTGATTTGGCAGGTATGTTGATAGCAACCCCCATCATGGGGGGTTCCTGTTATGTTACAAAACTTTTTGTGAATGGCCGTCATTGATTTAATTCACAAACTTTGAACACATTTTTTTTATCAAAAAAGAACTACCAAAGTGGGAGTTTGTTTGAGAAAAACAAAAAACGAATGACCCCCACGCCAGGAGTGTTTTCTCTCCGGGTGTGGGGCGTCATTAATTCTTTTCTGTACCTCATTGTCAGGTTTTTCCTAGCAGTGACAGATAGAAACCAAAAGCATCAGAGCACTTAAAATAGAGGGGGCCGTCTGATGGCTTCACACTGACAGCCCCAGTTCTGTCCAGCCATCACTGACAGCTTTCAGTGCACAGAGCCACAGGGGGCTGTCAACAGAAACCTGACTCCACCTACCTCTAAATAAGGGGGGTTAAACATCAATTTGTGAACATCATATTTGTGATGGAGTACTCTGTCTGCCAAACTCAAAATCAACCCTTTGAATGAAGTGCTTTATGAAGTGCATATATTTATTCTAAAACTGTGTCATTCTCTACAATGAGATTGTGATGTGTTTTCTGCTTGCTTTATTGACGAGGTAAAAAAGCACTCCCTGCATCAATGGACATACGTTTGCTGAAATTACCCTGATTATGGGTGAAATGAAAGATATTGGTACACTTCATATGTTAAGAAAACACAAAACAACCAACAGACAGATGACTGTGGACAGCTGGGAGCCCCAGAGTTCCCAGGGAAGTGTGCTGACCTTCCTGAGCACCCTCTGCCCCCCCTGAGACTGAAGGGTGCATGAGATACAGAGACAGAGAGAGCCTTGCCTGCTGCAAGAATTCATTCCAGTTCACCCCGGGGAGCTGAACAGCTCCTGTGGAGATGGACACAGAATTGCCCCGCTTCTGCTGCACCTGGACTGTGGTTTGAGGAGCCATCCAGAAAATCTGAGAACTTTCCAACAAGTTGTCAGCTTTGCTGGGACCTGCACAAAAGTTTGGACTTACAAAACATGTCAATCCTCTTGATTGGAGCAAGCGTTCAAGCCTACCTGAGAAAGACAGCACCTTGGCAGCTTCATGGGAGTTGTTTTCACTGCACTGAGATTTCTGGCAATGCCAGAGAGGGACGGCTTACTCAACACACTCACCCTTGTGGGGCTCTTTGAGGACACAACTGGAGCTGAAGATGTTCGACCTCACGGCTGCGGTTGCTGGTAGGGAACCCACCAAGTGGGTCTACACGAACACCCTAGGGGGGCGCTTATTGGGCGAGGGAGGAGAGGGAGCACGAGCTACCGGAAAAAAGATGGGTGTATCGATGTGGGCAGACAGAACGCGTATCCCCCAGTTACGGACTGCGATTGATTCACTTTAAATATCTCAACAAATGATACCACACTCCACTCCAGTTATACACAGCAGGGCTCTGCGAGACGTCGAATTGCAACCGCTGTTTTGCGGAGGCGCCACGTTCCTCCACTTGGCCTGGGAGTGCCCCAGGGTGGTGGAGTTCTGGTGGAGGGTTTGTGAAATGATTGGCTGCATCATGGGGGCTCTCCTGGCTCTACACCTTGTGACTTGCCTCCTGAGATATGTCGATAAGGTGCCTGTGGCGCGCCACCGGCTGATGGCAATACTGCTGTTACTAGCCAATCGGCAAGTTGCAATGCATTGGGTCCGGCCCCCAGCACCCGCGCACGCTGCCTGGGTACAGGAAGCTGCATATTGTCAGGAACAACTCAGCACATATTGGGGACTCATGCCAGAGCGATGCAACCATTAGACATCTGGGAGCCCTTTGCTACACAACTTAGAGATGAAGCTGCCAACACACCAGAGGGTCTGAGTAAATTGCGCAGAAAGTGTGTGACTATGAGGCTGGGAGTTAGGGGATAAGGGTCGACTGATGCTGTAGTGTATTGCTTTGACTGTTGTTCAGATGGTTGTAGACGAGGGAGGCGAAAAAATCGTTTTTGCTTTCTGCAAGGATATGCTCAATTTTTGTATCCAATGCTCCAAGTATGCTTTTGTGCCTGTACTGTAAGCTTTGACTGTTAAAAAAAAAACGTGTGTCTATGTTATGGTCAAATGCATGGAATGCATTTTAACATTTTAAACTTTATTTTGCCTTTCAAATAGGATAATGTTCGATGCCTTGTTACCAGTGCTTTTGTTTAGGAGGAGTTTTTCTTTTGGGGAAGTGTTTATTTCCTTCTAACTCTTGACCGCAACATTCAATTTTCTTCTCTTTATTTTTTTGACATTTGTGGTTGTGATAGGTCAGGTGGGCTGTGAGCCCAGTGCCAGCCCACATCAAGTCTTTGATCTCTGCCTCTCTCACAGCCTAACACAGGTCCCCTATAACCAGGGTATAATCCTTGTTCTGGGGAGGTGAACTCTCTTCGACTTTGCAAAAGGAAGTTCTGTAAATACAATGTAGCGCATATTTTAAGACTGCAACTGCAGTAACATCATGGGTAGGTGTTTGGTAATAACTAAAATCAAATGAGCATCAAGCTAGACAGGGAGTAAATAATTTCAAGATACATTTTTGAAACCACTAGCCAGTATATTATTTGATTGTGTTTATGTGGTTTAGGTCTCCTCGGTCTGAGAAGTGAGAAAAGTAAACCGGATGAATACATCAATAATATAGGATCAGACCATGATGATTGGATAAATGCTGCGTCAGGTGGAGAAGGCGTGAAATCCTGCACACGATTGGAAGAATGGCCGGCATTGCCTTGCACTCGGCTGGTTCCAGAGCTGGAGTATATCTAAAAAGACCTAAATATCAAATATTCTTGTTTACTCAGTCCTAACATTAAAATCACCAAAAATTGGAATCCTGCTACCAAAGGTATTGTTGTTCTCACAAGAGCTGATCAGCAAAGCCATGCACGTAAGAGGTAGAAATGGGGGAATATTATACTATTGTTGGATTGATCACAATTCGAAGAGTTTTCCTGGAGATCGATGACAGTCTTGGATTTCCAGTGGTCCTCCAGTTCGCAACCTGCGCCAGGCTGCTTTCTTTCAAACTATTGCGGTTTCTTCCATTAGTTGTGACAGGCGTGTGATAGGTGCTGATCCTAAAGTTTCGCCTGCGTCTCTCATGGGTCAATCCTCTATCTATTCTGACAACAACCACAACAAACCACAACAAACCACTAGAGCACACAATAAGGGGAGGTGATATTGCTGATGTGAGGTGTATCCTGCACCTGTTAGAAAACCCTTCATCTCTTCCTCCCATTTCCACTCAACCTATTGTAGAATCAATTAATTTACGATATCTCATCGATGGCTTCAACAGGAAGATCCTGAAAATTTAATCAGATTACCGTTTCGGATCATGCAACACTATTTACATCAAAGCGTTCTAAGACTGGCCTTCAGCACATGAATGCCCCCCCTCCTTCAGAGTGAGGATGTGACATCAATGAGGGATCTGTGCCTTCTTTTTTTGTGGTTTTGGATGCCCTTGTGTCTTTTCTAAGCAGTAAGCTCCCGCGCCTTGAATCAGCAACAACAGATACATCTCTGCAAGAGAAAGGAAATCTGGACATAGAACTTCTGGGATTGGAATGGTTGATTGTCCCAAGTCAGCAGATATATATTTTTTTTATTTTTAAAACTTATATAGCGCAACAAATCATCCCAGGGGGATCTCTCGGCGCCTTGGCAGCACACTCCCGGTCACACAAGCCCTAAAGCCATTAAAACATCCATGTATCCAACTGTTTCTTAAACTGCCCCAACGTGGTGCACGCTCGAATATCATCCGGTAATCTGTTCCAATGGAAGGGGTCAAGATGAGAAAAAGCTCGCCCGCCCATTTTAGATTTACTGATTATACACCGGCAGGGCAGTTTCTGATTGCTCGATTTGAGCTGGCGACCCGGGACATAGGGATTTCCTTCTTCCTTAGGTATACAGGTCCCATCCCTTGCGTTGCTTTAAACACTAACGTCATACCTACATAGACCTACATATGCACACTAATGGCAGGCATGATTATGGGAACTTTCTTTGAAGGAAAGCTGATTCTGGGTTCCCCAGAACAAATGAAGAATGTTGTGCTTTAGGGGAAAAGGGGTAAACTCAGCCTATACAATTTAAGACTGGCTTCCTTTACAATTAATAATGGAAATTATATAGCTTTAATTCACATGAACATTAGTGAGTTCTTTCGTAAATACTGAGCATATGTATCTTCAGACGAGGAAATTGTAGTTTATTTGAAGAGTATAGAAGTCCTCTCATTCAATTCCTGATCTAACTTATCTAAGCGCTGGAGAAGTAACAACTGAAGAGAGTTTGATGGAAACTGGGCGGCTAATTCCGTTCCGCTCGCGGAATTTGCAAAATTTGGGTAATTTTGCGTTCCGCGGAAAACGTGAAATTGTCCAAAATTCGGCATTCCTCGCCTTTGCGAAATTTTTTGCTTGTTCGTGTTCTCAAATGCGTGTTCGCAAGATATTTCTCCGCAAGCACGCAAACAGCGATTGTGAACAGTAAAAAAGCACTGGAACAAGCAATTCCCGTGTTTGCAGAGATTTTTTACCGTTTCGCGGAGATTTGCGTAACGCGATTACGCTAATTCTGCCCACCCCTATTTAAAAATGAATGAGTAACAAGATAGGGATGGGTCCACTACTGACTTTTATTCTACACTAGCAGCTCGTCCCGACGTTGTCTGGGTATGAAATAGAATGTTTGTAATGTGTGTATTTGGCAAGGGCAATTTATTTTAAAATCTCGCGGTAGACAACATTTTTTGTTTCATTAGAATATGGATGGAGAAAGCCCACCTGCAGCCCTGGTTGATGTTAGCAGGCGCTTGTAATTGGTGTAGTGATCCGCCGCCTGAGCCCGGCTACAGCCCTGGTTGATGTTAGCAGGCGCATGTAATGTCGTTGAATGAGAGAGTTAACAGCTGCGGGTAAATCCGTTTAATGAGAGAGTTGAGTGACAGTGAATAGGAGAGGCTGCAGTAATTTTTCCCGCAGACACGCTCATTTGCGTGTTCCCCCGCTTGAGGCCCAGATGCCGGCCTGTTTGATGTTAGCAGGCGCGTGTTCCCCCGCTTGAGGCCCAGCTGCAGCCCTGGTTGATGTTATCAGGCACGTGTAATTAGTGTACTGATCCGCCGCCTGAGCCCGGCTAGAGCCCTGGTTGATGGTAGCAGGCGCGTGTAATTTTGATGAATGAGAGAGTTCAGTAAGAGCGCGCAGGAGAGGCTGCAGTAACGTTTCTTACCAGGCCTCCAGGTGAACGCGTTTGTCACGCCCCCAGCACACGGTCACAGCAGAAGATCTTCTGATTAATGTATGACCCACATGGCATGAAGGGCAGAACGTAGCACACGCCCCCAGCGTTTCTCACACCCCTAGCGTGCCCCTTGATGCGGTGCAATTACGTTTACATGGCATGAAGGCCGGACACACGGCCCCAGCGTTTCTCACGCCCCCAGAGTCTCACGCCCCCAGCGTGCCCCTTGATGCTGCGCAGCAACGTAATTGGCGCTTGTATGTACGACTCACATGGCATGAAGGACGGACACACGCCCCCAGCGTTTGTCACGTCCCCAGCATACGCCCACAGCCCACAATGTGATGGCTGTACCACACGCCACCAGCGTTAGTCACACCCCCAGCCCACGCCCACAGCACAACGCAGACACGCCCACAAGGGACTACTTTGCTGGCACGGTTCTTTTACCTTTTAAATGCATAGAGGAGTTGGCCTAACGGCTAAGGCGCTCGACTTCGGACCTGGGGATCTAGGTTCGAGTCTTGGTAACGACGCCAAACATCCTGTTCATTCTGGGCAAATCACTTAATCTCCCCGTGCCTAACAAAAATGAATGTGTGTCCTCATGTAACGTAACTGGTGCTATGTAAAGCGCTCTGATACCTGATTCAGTTCGGGTCAAGTTCGCACTATATAAAACTCTGCAAAAAAAAAAAAAAAATGGTGGCCGTCTGCATAGCCTATGTTCTTCTGCTGCAACTGCCCTTTCTAACGCTGTATTGGGTGTTGTGATTGGAGCTGTGGTTACTGAGATTACCCGCCTCAAATGTTTGGGCTCTCTCTTTATAATATTAGTATGGATTTCATACCTTAGCTTCTCCACTGTGGCAAAATCCTTTTGTAAAACAATGCGCGGTGCTCATAAGCCCGATTCATTGAGTTTGGCCGTGATAGCCGCCCTTCCAAAAGAGGGGTCGGATTCTTCACACCGCTCATAATGTAGGCTGATGTCCCTGTAACTACTGATCCACATAGTCTAACTAGAATCCACACCCTTAGATGGAAAGAATTCTTACCACTTTAATCCTTCACCAATAGGTAAGAGGAGCCTGTTCCATTTCAAATCCAGCCTCTTCTGTGCATGGAGGCCCTTGAGGGGTCATGAGTGACATCCCTTTCAGCCCATTCCCAATCTTCATTAGGAATAGGCTTTTGAGAGCCTGTTGGTTCATGTGGAGAAAAACACTGGAGTCATTTACCTTACTAGCCGTTTTTACCTGATTTCTGCCCTGTACCAAGGAGATACCATATGTGGTGGACCTCATGAATTTTTTGAAATTTTACTGCGGACATTCGTTAGTCGTATGTTGCCTCATCCCAGGTCACTACATCACAGAACTTTACATCTCAGACCTGGATACATCGATTACCACTAGAACACGTCATATACTTGCATGTCTTTCACCACTGTTTCATTTTGCGCTTATCATAGCTGAGTAAGGAGATGCCTCCTTCTCAGAATTTCTGTCTCAGTCCTCCAGCTTTTCCCAGATTTGTCAGACATGGAGGCATCTGATAATAAATCTCTTTGCTTCCTCTAAAATGACCCCTCTGAAGAGTTTCTGTGCAAGACTGAGGTAGGCGGGGCTGTGGGGAGTGAATGCTCCTCCCTTGTCCCAGTGGTCTCCTCTATGGCAGCCCTCCTCACCACTGATGCTCAGGTTCTTGGTCAGGGTCACAGAACAGAAAGCTTCAGTGATGCTGGTCGCGCCGGGATGCCCCACTCGCGCTGCTATATTCTCCCAATATCTTGCAGACTTGTCAGGACAGCCTCCTTCTGGTTTCTCATCCTCACTGGTGCTTCCTCCTCCACATCAACACACCTTAGCCAGGCTCAGGATGACGGCCTGGAGAGTGAAAAGAAGGGCTCGTAAACAGCGGTATATCGGAGGTCCTAGGACCATCCAATCATCAAGAAGGGCTTCTACTTCGAAGTCATACGCAAGCATTCACTGTTAGGGGGGGTTCAGTAAGTTTTGTGATGCAAAGACTTTGTCTCTGCAAGAGGCAGATTTCGTTCAGGCACTTTCATTCCTTCAGGAAGGGATTGCCTTAGAACTAAAGGTTTCCACGCTGGAAAGCCAGTGGGCAGCCAATACCATGTCGAGCATTATTTGGTATAATCCTTCGGCTAATAGAGGGTTGGTTCAAATTTTCTCCAGTGGATTAGTTACTTTGACTGCTCAGGCTGAGCCATTGCAACCCTCCTGGGGCTTGAAGTTAGTGATGGAGGCCTTGAAGAATTTGCACTTTGAACCTGTAGATCATACGGATACGAAAATGTTCACTTTGAAAGCCATTTCTTGGTTGCCATGCCTACTTCTATGAGACTTGGTAAACTGGGTTCATTGCCCTTCAAACACCTCTTTTTGAGGGGTTTTGAGTATAGGATTCTCCATCAGTTGGGACCCTCCTTTATTACAAAAGTTAACTCTGCATTCCACAGTGATCAGGAGATAATTCTACAATCAATCGCATAGCTCATGTTCAATGTATGGGGCGATACACAAACAAAGCAAAAAATACAGTCTGACTTTCAAATCCATGCCCCATGAATGGTGCAGGATTCCATGAGGTGGACGAAGGTGGCATGGTTGTCATAGAGGTCTTGGGAGGGGGCGATGTCTTTGGCATCCGTGCTGGGTTTGGCAAATTCTTTGATCACAGTGAAGAGTTCTTTGCTGTTGTGTGCATTAGCGTTGGTACGCTCCTGTATGGTGGTTCTGATGAGGTGGTTGTCAGATTTGGGGGTCTCTAGTTGGCACAGGTAGGTACTTGTGACAAATAGAGACCCTTGCCTCTAGTCAGGGTAAGGGGGTACACTCCTAAAATAACCCCTGCTCACCCCCTTGGTAGCTTGGCACGAGCAGACAGTCTTATCTCAGAGGCAGTGTGTAAAGCATTTGTGAACACATCCAGTAATCAAGTGACAACACTACAGATGGACACCACACAGGTTTTATATCAAAAATAAGTATTCTTTATATAGACTTAGCACAAGACCACAAACAACAAAAATCCACAATACTGTACTTAAAATGGTAGAATTAGCTTAGTTCTCTTTAGTTCTGAAAATGCTACACTTTGAGTCAATGTACCTTAAGATGCGACACTCAGGGCAACGACAGTGTTGCAATGATGGAAATGCGGCAAAGATCCGGTGCAAAGAAATAAAAATGGGGCTTTCTCCTTGATGGAACACGCTTCCCGGTGATGCGGCGGCATCTGCTGCGACCTCGATCCTCTACCCCGGCGATGCGAAATGCTTAACATGATGCGAGCCGCGACAGGCCCTGCGGCACGCTTTCCAGTGATGCGGTGGTGTCCGTTGCGCCGTCCATCCTTTCTCTTTGCGATGCGAGTTGCTTCCACAAAAATGCGAGCCGCGACAGGCCCTGCGACACTCTTCCCGGTGATGCAGCAGCATCTGCTGCGACATCGATCCTCTTCTCTGGCGATGATCCGCGACAGGCCCTGCGACACGCTTCTCGGAGATGCAGTGGCATCTGAGGCAACGTCGAACCTCTACTCCTGCGGCATGCTTCCCGGCGATGTGGCAGCATCTGCTGCAACGTCGATCCTCTCCTACGGAGATGCGAGGGGCTTCGTGTGGTGAATCAACAGCGGCAGTTCTGCGACACGCTTCTCAATCTTGAGTCACACTTCCAGCTCCTTGCGACACGCAAGTCCCCAAAAAGTCCAACAGAACTGCGGGCACTTCAGGAGATCTCTTGAGGAGCTGGTGGGTGAAGTTTGTTGTCCCTGAGACTTCAGCAGGGGCAAGCTCTGTTCCAAGCACTTGGAGATGCGTACACAAGTTGATGAAAGTACATACAAAGTTCCTCTCTCCTTTCTTTGGCAGTCAGGCAACAACTGCAGGCCAATCCCCCAAACAGCACTTAGCATAGGGATAGTCTCTCCTCAGTTTCTTTAGATTCCTCTCCTCAGCAAAGGTTTCTTCTTGTTGTCCAAAAGTGATCTAAATTCTTGGGATCAGGGTCCCAATACTTATACCCCAAAATCCTTTGTTCTCTGAGGGGAGAGGGGCCTGAGTCCCGTCCAAACCAGTTCTGAAGCACTCTGTTGACAAGACTCCTTCTTTCCTTTCACAGTGCTGGGCAGAAACATCAGACGCCCCACAGGAGGTAGAACCAGCATTGTGGAAGGAAAGCACAGCCCCGGAGCACTTTGTTGACATGATTCCTTGTCTTCTTTCACAGTGCAGGGCAGAGACATCAGCCGCACACCAGGAGGTGGAGCCAGCATTGTGGAGGAAAATCACAGCCCAATTCAGGTCCCAGGTGAAACTCCTCCCTCCCATCTACATGCAGATCTCTCTATTCACCACTGGGCTGACTCATTCTGTCTCTTGGAATCCCCCAGGCCTGTCACTCAAACTCCAGACAAGGAATACACAACCTAGCAGAGGCAGGCTTGGATAGTTAAACAAGAAAATACCTACTTTCTAAAAGTGGTATTTTCAAACACAGAATGTTAAAATCAACTTCACTAAAAGATGTATTTTATCATTCCGAGTTCAGGCATACTAAACTCGAATTTCTACCATGTTCCCTGAGTCAGTTAGGATTATAAAATGTAATAATCTAACTGCCCATTCTGGCCTATGGAGAACTGGTAGCCTTGCAATAGTGAAAAACGAAAATGGCGGAAATACACTATTAGGACATGGCACACACACCAGGGCATGTCCTACAGTATACTTCCAATGCACCCTCCTTTTGGGCCTACCATATGGGTGTCTGATATGAAGAAAAGGGAAGGCTTAGGGACTGGCAAGTGGGTGCACGTGCTCAGTCAACATGGCAGTACCAGACTGCACATAGGCTCTGCAATGGCAGGCTTTAGATACACTTTTACAGGCTACTTCTGTGGGTGGCACAACCAGTGCTGCAAGCCCACCAGCGGCATTTAGTTTACCTGCCCTGGGCACTCCTGGTGCACTGTACTAGGGTCTGACAGGTAAACCAAACCAGCCAATCATGCAATCACAAATTCATACATTAATTTACAATAGGGAGCACTTGCACTGTGGCACTGGACAGCAGTGGCACAGTGCCCAAAGAATCTAACACCAGCAAAAACACATGAGGCAACAGCAAAAATGGAATGGAGACCCACACCAATAGTGCCAGGTCTAACAGTGGTGATGTGTGGTAACGGCGGTTTTGAAGGCTGCGTGGTCTGCCAAGATCTTGCTGTTCCTCCATCTTTTCTCAAGCCGTCTGCAGGTGCGCTTGGACTCTTGGAGGGTGGAGGAGAACCATCTGTCTTTCTTGGAGGGCTGATTGCCGGAAAGTTTCCTGAAGGGAGCCAGTGTGTTGGCGCAGTCGGAGATCCATAGGTGGAGATTGGTTGGTGAGGCGTTGGCGTCCTTGGAGGTCGGCGGTGGGGATTTTCCGGAGGGAGGTGGTGGTTGTTCTTCGAAGACCTTGTACCAGCTTCTGCATGGGTAGCGGTGGGCGTGGTGGTGTTCGGTGGGTTTGGTAAAGGAGAAGTTGACACAGTGGTGATCAGTCCAATGTAGTTTGGAGGTGTGGCTGACGGAGATGGTGTTGCTTGTGGAGAAGATAGGGTTGAGCGTGTGTCCTGCTGAGTGGGTTGGGGAGGTGACCAGTTTTTTCAGTCCGATGGTGGCGAGGTTCTCCAGTAGAGATGAAGTGTTGTGTTTGTGAAGCTGTCCAGGTGGAAATTGAGGTAGTCAAGCAGGATGTAGTCCATTGAGGCGAGAGCGTTGTGTGCAATAAAGTTGCCTATGGATTCGCTGAAGGGGAAAGGGGTTCGGGAGGTCTGTAGACAAGAGTGTTGCAGACTGTGGCGTTCGGGTTGGTATTGACCTGGAAGTGGGAGTGCTCCATGACGGGTGAGTGGTCGTCAGAGCTAGTTGCGAGGCAGAGGGTGTTTTTGTGTACTATGGCGATGCCTCCTTAAGGTTGGTTGATGCGGTCCTAGTGGATGATTTTGTAACCGTCAGGGAGGGAGGTGGAGATGTCCAGAGCTGCGGTGGGGTTCATCCAGGTTTCCGTGAAATAGACAACATCAGGGGAAATGGAGTCGAGCAGGTCCCAGATCTCCACAGCGTGTTAGTTGAAGGAGCGTGTGTTGAATAGGATGCAACTAAGTTGGTCCAGTCTGGTTCTTGGGGGCCGTGCAGTTGGTGGGTTTGATGTACATGAGAAGGTGCAGTTGTGGCAGGTGAACAGGCCTTGGGTGTCATTTGGCAACGCAAGGTGGCAGACGGTGGTTCACACGGGTTGGTGGCATTGAGGATGCTGGCATTGTAGCAGGCAAAGGTGTGGGGACCAGGGCGCTGGGCATGGTCAAGGTGCGGAGGGGCACAGACGGGCTTGTCTTTGATATTTGATATTTGATATTTTATCATTTATATTATGCCCAAATCCCTCCATCGGGAGAATCTCCGTGCTGGGATCACTGGCTACAGCTAGACAAGCACATCTCAGAACAGAGAGGTCTTTAGCAGCTTTCTGAATTGTAAATAGTCTGGACATTGACGTAAGGGCATTTGGAAGTTGATTCCAAAAGAGAGGGGCTAGATGGGAAATACTTTACCACCCATGTGAGTTTTTGTAAACCGTGGGATGCAGAGAAGTGATTTGGAACCTGACCTCAGGGACCTAGAAGGTGAGTACCTCACAAGTTTGTTAGATAGGTAGTTCAGGCCCAGGTCGTAGAGAGCTTTAAAAACAGTACAGCAAATTTTGAATTTGATCCGTTTCTGCACTGGGAGCCAATGTAGTCATTGCAGAAGAGGAACGGAGGCCGATCTGGGAGGAGCATTTGCTACAAGGCGGGCCGCAGTATTCTGGACCACCTGCAATTTGCTTAAAGAAGCTTTGTTGGCTGAAACCAGCAGGACATTACAGTAGTCCAGGCGGCGTAACATTAGTGCCTGGATCAACAATTTTTCGTGTGGAGGAGAGTAGAAATGGGAAGACTCTCCTTACTAGGCTAAGTGTGTGGAAACATGCCCCCGCAGTAGTGGTGGTATTCTCTTCGAACGTAAGTTTCTGGTCTATACGGACTTCCAGGTTTTTTACCACTGCCTTTGGAGTAGTCGCGGTGCCCAATTCCTCTGGCCACCAACTAGAAGTCTAGCTCATTGTTGCTCCTCCAAACAGCATGATTTCCGATTTTTCTGCATTAAGTTGAAGGAGGTTATCCCTCATCCAATCAGAAATGGTCTTCAGGCCCTCCGAGAAGATAACTTGGGTGTTGGGATTAGATTTATCAAATGAGAGTAGAAGCTGAGCGTCGTCAGCCTTCGAGATGGGACTGAATCCTAGTGCCCTCATCAATCCCGCCAAGAGAGTGACATAAATATTAAATAGGGTAGGGTCAAACTGGAGCCCTGCGGGACTCCCTTGGTTACTCTTGTGGTCTTAGAGCGAAACGGACGCAGGTTAATCGACTGAGTTCTGTCAGTCAGAAAGTTTGTCAACCACTTCAGTGCAACCCCTTGAACCCTGATGTCCTGAAGTCTCCTAAGCAGGATCCACTGGGAGATGGTGTCAAACGCCTCCGATGGTTTCTGGAAATCATTAGGTAGCCTTAGGGAGGTGGGAGGGACAGGTCAGCTGGAGGCGGGAAGCGGTGCTGGAAGGGGGCGGGGACGCAGGGACAGAGCAGCGGCAAGGGTGGGATGAAAAGAGGACATGTATTCCATTCAAGTCTCTATGCCTGGTTCATGATGCAATGTATTCACTCGGCAGCTCTCCCCTGAAGTCACACTGAGGGCTGTACCTTCCCAGTCACACCTTCCGGTCAGTTTCTCAATGTAACTTAATGGGCCCTAAGTTTCACCACTGACAGGCTTTTCCAGTTACAGCGCCCAGAAGCGGATCCTGCTTCCAGGTTTTCTCAAGGAGCATTCAAACGTCGTGAGTTGTAGGAGACTTCTGAAGACCTGGCTTTTCCCTGGTGTTTAACCATCGTTACTCAGTACTGGAAGCATGAGTCCAAATTTGACCCATTTTTAGCGCCATGATACCCCATGGAGTGATAGTTGAGCTCTACAATAAAACAAAACATAGACATAGGGCAAAAAGTGAGCACGTGCCTGACTCTCTGGTATCGCTCACAGCTTCCGCTTCATGTCCTGATCAATGACAGTCTTTCGTGCTATGAAGCCCAACACGAGATTGCAAAGGAGCTTTGCGGTCTGGTGCAGAGGCACAACTAGAGCCACATTTCGGGGGCGGGGGCTGAAACTTTAAGCAATAGGCAGAGTGGAGCTGCAGGGGCTCTAAGAAGAAACCACACCAAAGCCTGATTAACATGCAAATGGTCTTTTAAAGACATGTGAAGTGCTTGGGTGTGGCTGTGTGTGTGTGCCCGGGATGCTGTCTCATCCCGGGCTGACACACACGACGGGAGGGGGGGGGGTGAAGCCCTTTGAGTCCAATGGGTGTTGCGCGCCTGGTCTTGTGTTGATTGAGATGCTGACGACGCAAGTCCCGGGAGGTCGTGAGGGAGCACTTAGGATAAACACAGAAGGATGAAGTGTGGGCAGGCCCCAGCCTCCAACCTTCAGATTGTGCAACACTTTGCAGAGCTGTGAAGTGACGTGTGTCCCGCCCTGCAGGGCTCGGAAGGGACCACGGGCGCAGCAGCAGGCTCTGACACTGATGCATTCATACATTCATTCATACACGCGATGTTTGTGTGGTCCAAGCACTGCCCTGTACAGGCGTTGCCAATTAATTAAAGTTAAAATGATGTCAATGGGGACAAACCAATGAGTGCTGACAGTGCCGGGCGGCCAGAAGGCAGAAGGGTCGCACCACCCCCACGTTTAAGCTTATGGTCGGATTGGTAACACGGGCACTCGGGTAATGCCTGAGGGGCCAGTATCCGAATTTCCAGCTGTGGGCTGCTTTTCTAAGCAGCCTGAGGGGGGCCATTTGGGCGGTGTCTGTGTTGTTTGGATGCCACCAGCGGCCTACTGGGTGCCGGAGTGGCCTTTCTGGAGGCAGATGACCATCCATTACCTCCTTTTTATCAACGGGCAGAGGTGTCACTCCCTTTCTCTTGCTGGGCCGGCCCATTATTGTATACAGATTGAACGGGGACAGGGGGCCAGAGCAGAAGTGACCTCACTTGTTTTCAGGTGTGTTTCACCAGTGTAAACTTATCGCTGCATTTTTGTTACCTCCCGCCACCCCTCTTTTTTTGTTTATTTCGCCGAAGCAGTGTTTTGCGGAAAGGTAATATGTAAATGTGGGCCACTTTTATTTATCGTGCCAGGGCCGATTTTTTATGCCAATCCAACCCTGTTTAAGCTGTTATGGACACCACTGACTGCCAGGACAGCCTCACCCTTTGGATGCTTTGTGAAAACGCCTGTGAGGACACACAGAGCAGCAGCCAGTGGTTAATTTGTAAAATAAAAGGTGCAGGGGCTCTCCTCAGGAGGTGAAGAACCGGGTTATTTAAGACCCGGCGGCGCCAGGGGCACGCCCAAAGTCTTGGGGTATCACCTGTCTTAGAACACAGAGATACGGACTCTTCTTGGTGGCGTCAAAGATCAAATTTATTGGCTGCAGCCAGTAACAGAAGTCCTAGAAGTCATCACGGTATGAGTTCTCAGGAGACTGCTCAATTTTACAAAGCAAGTCATCCCTTTTTATGCAAAAAAAATTGTGCTTCAGGCAAACATTCCTTATTTACAGTTTGACCACTCACATGTTTCCACGACAAAAAGCAGGAGCATGATGACAAGCCCATTTTTCAGTTTGTCCAGCCCAACATCAATCATTGGTTAAACTTAACATTTTCCATCAGACAGGTCGATCGGCCCCATAATAAAAACGGGCACAACCCCATCGTAAATAGGCCATAAAGAAGGAACAGGAACAGATGAGACGCAAGATAGAAAGGTGTGTGTGTGTATCATAAACTCAGCAATGTCCTGCTCTTTGATCTCTATCTCGATCAGCTAAAGGGCAAGAACTGGTTTGGCAAGGTCAGCTTCAGGCAGCAGGGTCAGTTCATTTCAGGTCAAACACGAGTCAGCACAAACTCAAACTAAGGTGCACTTGTCCCAGAAACTTGTTCAGCCACAGTCATGGGCCTATGTGAGGGCAACCACAAAATGGCAGCCATGCACAAAATGGAACCCAAGGGTTTCAGAACGAAATCGTCAAATACACAGTGAATCCATCAGTGTAACATAACGGAAACACTCATGCATGCTGAGCTCACTGTTTACGGTTCGCTGTTACCAAATTCGTAACAGAACCACGACCATTATGACCCAGGGTCAGAATTCACGGAACCTCAGAGGCAGCACTAACAGGAGAAATTTGATGGTGCAAAGTCTCTCCTGACTAGAGCCCCGGCACTTATTATTCTGGAGAGGACTTGGCCTAATGGCTAGAGCTGCCGATTTTGGAGCTGGGGAACCGGGTTCAAGTCTCTGAGTGGCTCTAAATTCTTGTGATTCTATGGGAAATTTATGTGCTTTGATATGAGTGTGCCCTTAATTGGTGCTATACGTGTGGAGGATTAGGTGCCGGTGCTGAGCACCAGACAGCCCCGGCTCAAATTAAGCACTGCCTGCAGCGAATGCTGGGGTGGGAGGGGCTGTGGCCCCTTCTGTTAATGCACCAGTGCTCTCCGCCTTTGCAGTCTTTGATAGTCCCTAGACAAACACCTGTTATTTTTCATGGAAATTACATTTGTTTAGATACTTTCCTCTCTCTACTATGCAGTGTCTTAGATGGCTTCAAAGTTCTAAACTCTGCAGAGACAAATCAAAAGAATAAATTGAAATTACTGAGATAATTTGAAATGTGTACCTCCTGTGTGCACATCAGATATTTTCATCTCTGTATGGTTTTTTTTATTCCTAGAAGATGTCATTCCGCGTGTTGTCGCTCTGGGACGAACCTATCAGCGCGGCGGCAACGCTGATGGGAGATTTCACACTCCAGCGTGGATCAATTACTCCCCGCCTTCAACATGGCGGCGTGGCTGGGGCTCTCGGCGTCTGACACGGCCCACTCATGTCAGACGCTGATCATAAACACCCCCGGCCTCCCACGGACTCCTGCGCCCTCTAATCAAGGCTGGCGGATGCACTGAGGTGTCAGAAAACAGCACCGCTCTGCGGGAGGCTGGGCGGGCAAGGAGATGAAGCTGATTGGAGCGTGGCTGGAGAAGGGGGATTGTAGCGCCAACAGCAAAAGACCCCAACGTTTAGCTCCTAAACGTCTGTGTCTACCAGGGGCGCAGCTAGACCCAAACTTTGGTGTGTGTGTGTGGGGGGGGGGGTAACACTCCCAGCCAGGGCTGGCCTTAGCACCAGTCGCACACGGTGCAACAGTCTTTTTTGGCACCCCTCCCCCATTTCCTCCTCCATGAATTCCCTCAGTACCACTCACCAACAATGCACCTCATCTCTATAGCACCTTTCTGACAAAAGTTTTTTTTATAGCGCATAGTTTACTCTCAGTCAGTTCTGTGATCTGCATTGTGCATGTTCTTTGTAGCAGGCACATTAACCCTCTGCACTGTGTGTGAGGCAGGACTACCCATGTGAGTGCATGGTGCGTGATGCAACAGTGTGAGAGGAGTGACTGCAGGGTGAGTGAGGTGACAACATGGTGCAGACGTAAGTGCAGAATGGGAGAAATGGATGCATGGTTAGTGATGGACTTGTTTGAGTGAGATTGCAGACTGAGCAGTATGGGAAAGGTGAGTAAAGTGTCACATGAGTGGAGGGTGAGTGGTGTGCTCGTGTGACTGCAGGGTCAGGTACAGAGTGAACAGCACAAGTGCATTGTGAATGCTGAGTGATCACTGTGAGTGGAGGGTGAGTAGGTGAATGGCGTGAGTGCATGGTGATCAGTGTGAGTGCATTCTGATCGCTGTGAGGGCCAGGTGAGCGGGTGAATGGCGTGAGTGCATGGTGACCAGTGCGAGTGGATTGTGATCGCTGTGAGTGCAGGGTGAGCATGAAAGTGAAGGGCGAGAATGAGTTGTGAGTTGTCTGAATGCAGGGTGCATTCCCAGACACTTGAAGTAACTCAGCTTGTTATTGACGGCAGCGCAGGGTTTCAGATATAAGTAAAACTATTGCTATTATGGCATTAATCAAGGATTGAGGGTGAGGAAATAAATAATATGCTGATCCTGCAACAAAACTTCCAGTCTTGTGATTAGGGTTGTCAGCTCATTATTTTGATGTCCCAGATGGTACAAAAATAAACAGTAACTTAAAGCCATATTTGCAGCACTTATTTGTGCATACTTCGAACAGCAAATTTAAAAATAGAGCACTTTTAATTGTATTGTAGGGCTGCCTGAATGATCCATGGCTGATAATTAAAGGGAGCAAATACAGAAAAGTCACATACAAATGAATACATTCTTTTTATTTATAACCCTATGTGGTGTCAAGACAGGTCTTTGCAGGCTCTTTAAACAACACATGGCCGGCATTTTTCTTTTGGCAACCCTACTTTATATTCGTTTTCATGAAATGCCTTCTCACCCTACGGCAGTAAATGTAAAATACAAATGTAAAGAATAGGCAGAGTGGGGGCCCAGGGGGAACTGGAACCAGAAAATAAAACGAAGCCTTGGTGACCAGTTTACAAAGGTATGTAAATATGCAAATGATCTTTAAAGACCAGTGAAAAACTCTGTCCTGCCTGAGATAAGACTCCAGACACTGCCCAGCACAACCCACAGCAGCTTGAGCTGCAGCAGCCCGGTCTGAGACACATGACGGGGGGCTGAAGCCCTTTTAGCCCAATGGGCATTGCACGCCTGGTGTCTACTGCAGCGAATGGTAGTCAAGTATTTATATACCGTCTAATAATCATGTGCACTGTGTTTCAGTGCACTCTCAATTGCAACAGGCTAAGTGACTGATAAAAGAAAGGAGGGACAGACTGGTAAAGTGATTTGCCCAGGATCAACCATTCCTGGGCTGCAGCTGTGATTAAAACGCCAGGATCCTGGTTCCACAGCTGGTTACACTGCCTCCTAGACAAAACTCTTTGCGGTCAGTTGTCGATACTTTCTATCTTGAGCGACTAGTGATGTTTGGGGTGCCCCTCCGTGTACCTTTTATTTGGGGGTGTAATACTGCACTCCCTAAATTTCGAAAGCAGGTGTTGATTACGAGTCAGACTAATGTTTTCCCCTGTTCACCAACAGTGTGGCACAGTTTTTGCGCTCAGCCGGTAAAAGCGCTCGAGGCTTTAGCTGGTCAGCGTTAAAACTCGTCCCCCCCACCATGGTCTCTGGAGGAGGGGGTGGGGGCACACCTCCTGCCAGAGCCATCTTCCCACCCCTCCCTGGACACTGTATACAAAGAGGGACGGAGGCTCTGATACCTGGTCCGGGCAGAGTGACTGAGCGCAGTGACGGACCGTCAAGGGAGGTAAGGGGGGCAGGAAATTCACAATCACTTCTCCCCTGCCCTGTGCCTCTGCACATGCCTGTCTCTAGAGCAGGGCTTGAGCAGGGCTTCAGTCGGGGGTACACGCAGGTACACGGTGTCCCCCACTCTTTTCACAGGGTGTCCCGGTGTAATTTTCAGACACCGGGACACGTTCAGCGCGTGACGTCATGAGGTCATTTGCATATTGTCAGTCCCCCCACTTCTTTTTACAGGACTTGTGCCCTGGTCTAGAGTACCTTCAGCCTGCCTACTTCCGGTCCACCCCCTGCACAGTGGTAAAGGGAGGGGGCGGGGCCTAAAGTGACGTGTGCAAATACGCCCTGTGGCATGTTTTAAGTTGGGGAATTAATTCCTCTTCAATCCTGAGGGCCCCTGGGGCCACCTAGCCCACCAGGTACCCCCAGTAAGCGCCACAGACCTGTGTTGCTGAGAGGTGGTCCAGGCAAAGCCCCTTTTTACACCTCTCTGCAACGCAGCTCTGTGGCGCTTACTGGACGTAGAAGGTGGGCTAGTTGGCCCCTAAAGGACCCCCAGCAGTAAAGGGGACTTCAATCCCCATCCAAGAGCGTGCCAGGGAGCGGGTTTGTAGAGTGGTGGGCATAGTGGGAGTGGCCTGGTACGAGTACTGACCAATGCTGCTGTGTGGGACTGACCAAAGGACTTAGTTTGGTAAGTTGGCCCCAAGGATGTCCTTGGGAGCCAACTACCCCTCTTGTTTCCTCCGGTATGTCCCACACAGTGGGTTTTCTAAGACGTCTTTGGAGGCCATGGCCCCCTTTCTCTACCACTCTGCAAACATGCCTCGTGGGAGACTACGGGATGGGGGATGAAGTCCAATTTAGTCCTGAGGGAGTTTGGGGGACAAGAATCCCTCCTGGTACCTCCTACGCAGTGGAATTCCTGAGCGTTGGTTGGACGCCCAGCACCCTTTCTCCACCACTCTGCAAATGCGACTAGTGGTTAAAGTAGCATATTTCTGCTCCTCTGACTTAGAGGTAGTTTTAATCCCCTGCACTATTATGTACTAGGGTCCTACAGAGGAAGTCACGCTAATCACAGGGGTACCCCCACACATAGTATTCCCTAGTGTATGTAGGTGTTTTCACTGTATTCTTAGTGTCTTTTAACATAACACTGGCTCTAGGCCTGGTTAGTCAGAGTCAGTTACCACCAGTATCCGTCAGAAAAAGTTGTGGTCACAAGATGATTTAGCAACAAGGCCTCTTTCTGCTCCTCTGTTGGTTCTTTCTGCACATGTCTTGCTTCTTCCTGTACTTTTCTTCGTCTTTGTGGACTTCTGTTGCTTCTTTCTGCATTGTTTTTTGCTTCTTTCTGTGCGTTTTTTCTTCTCTCTTCACATGTCCTACCTCTGTAGGCATAGTTAGAAACTAGCATTTAAAAAACCTCTGAAATTCACTTATAAAACATAGGTTTCAGCCACTTTATAGATAGAAACTAGCATTTAAAAAACCTTTAAAATTCACTGAAAAAACCATATGTTTCAGGCACGTTATAGTTAGAAATTAGCATTTAAAAAACCTTTGAAATTCACAGAAAAAACCATAGGTTTCAGGCACGTTATAGTTAGAAATTAGCATTTAAAAAACCTTTGAAATTCACAGAAAAAACCATAGGTTTCAGGCACGTTATAGTTAGAAATTAGCATTTAAAAAACCTCTGAAATTCACTTATAAAACATAGGTTTCAGCCACTTTATAGATAGAAACTAGCATTTAAAAAACCTTTGAAATTCACAGAAAAAACCATAGGTTTCAGGCACGTTATAGTTAGAAATTAGCATTTAAAAAACCTTTGAAATTCACAGAAAAAACCATAGGCTTCAGGCACGTTATAGTTAGAAACTAGCATTTAAAAAACCTCTGAAATTCACTTATAAAACATAGGTTTCAGCCACTTTATAGATAGAAACTAGCATTTAAAAAACCTTTAAAATTCACTGAAAAAACCATATGTTTCAGGCACGTTATAGTTAGAAATTAGCATTTAAAAAACCTTTGAAATTCACAGAAAAAACCATAGGTTTCAGGCACGTTATAGTTAGAAATTAGCATTTAAAAAACCTTTGAAATTCACAGAAAAAACCATAGGTTTCAGGCACGTTATAGTTAGAAATTAGCATTTAAAAAACCTTAGAAATCCACTGAAAAAAACATAGGTTTCAGAGGCGTTATAGTTAGTTGGACATTTCACTCGTACAAAACCATAGAAATTCCCCCGTTATAGTTAGTTCAGTTAATTATAACACGCGCCCCCGCAATGCACTGCTGAAGACGTCACATATTACATCACTCATGACATGGCCAGTGACATCACTCATGACATCACTAATGACATCTCAAATGTGAATATATACATATATAAAACTTGTTGTCTTACACTTCCATGTTTGATGAACTTTGTATGTTGACCGTAGGTTTTTTTGCACTTTAGCTTTGCTAACATGTGTGTGATGTCTCCATTAAAGATGTTGAGATTGGCTTACACCCAACTGGCTCATTTAATTGTCTTGCAGGTCCCTAGTAATGTGGTACAACATGTACCCTGGGCCTTTAAATTAAATGCACTAGTGGGCCTTCCGCGTTGATTATGCCACCCACTTACATAACCCTTTAGGCATGTCCCAGGTCTGCCACTGTAGTCTGTGTTTCCAGCTTAAACTGCAATTTCGACCTGGCAAAATAAACCTTTTGCCAGGCTATACCTTCTTTTTTAATACATATACGCCACCCCTCAGGACCCAGAGGGTAGGTTGCAGTGTATTAAAAACTTTGGACATAAATGTCTACTTTTTACACGTCCTGATAGTGAAAAACTCTTAAATTCATTTTTCACCACAGCAAGGCCTACCTCTCCCATAAAATAATATTGGGCTACCTTATTACATGTAATACGTGCTAACTTTTGATTGGGAAGAAGTACATTTTTGTTCAATTTTAAAGTTTGGTACTGAAACATTGAAATTAAAAATCATGTTGGATTTTAAGTTACAATTTTAAAAATGCTACTTTTAGAAAATTACTATTTCCTGCCATACCTATCTGGTGCCTGCAGAAATTTCCTGTATCAGATGACTGGGCGTCAGGGGCGTAACAAACGCCCCCGCAGCCCCCACGGTGCGGGGGGCCACACTCTGTTCAGTTAATTAAGGGGGGCCGGCCCGGCCCCCTCAGCTCTTCTGAAAGCTATGAGAGAGGCTTGGCTAAAGCAAAGCCTCTCTCCCTCTGTGTCAGCCTGCTCTGAGCCCCTCACCCCCTCCCTCTGACTAAAGAGAAACAAAGTATCAACATTGTTTCTCTTCAGTCAGAGCCAGAGGGCCCGGGACAAGGGTGGGGTGGGGTGGGGGAAGCACAGAGCCCGGCCCCCACTCTCTCCTCCCCACAAGCAAAGCCCACCCCACAAGAGAAGAGACAGGGACAAGGATGGGGTGGGGGCCCTACAAGAGAAGAGAAGAGACAGGGACAAGGATGGGGTGGGGGCCCTACAAGAGAAGAGAAGAGACAGGGACAAGGATGGCGGTGGGGGTGGGGGCCCCAGAGACAGCAGTCTCCACTGCTCCTCTGAGGCAGCTCAGAGCCCGGCCCCCACTCTCTCCTCTCCATAAGCAAAGCCCCCCCACAAGAGAAGAGAAGAGACGGGGACAAGCATGGGGTAGGGACCCCAGAGAGTAGGAGGCAGCACAGAGCACTGCTCAGAGTCAGGACCCTGACAAGGGTGGGGTGGGGGCCCCAGAGAGAGCATTCTCAAGGGCAAAGCTCATATGAGAAGGGATGAGGCAGCAAAATGGGGCCCTCAGGTAAGCACTCTTGTTAGAAGCACCATGGGCGTCCGCGGGGAGGGGGGAGGGGGCAAGGCAGAGAGGAGAAGGGTGCAAGGCAGAGAGGAGAAGGGTGCAAGGTAGAAAAGGGTGCAAGGCGGAGAGGGAGAAGGGTGCAAGGCAGAGGGGAGAAGGGTGCAAGGCAGAGAGGAGAAGGGTGCAAGGCAGAGAGGAGAAGGGTGCAAGGTAGAAAAGGGTGCAAGGCAGAGAGGAGAAGGGTGCAAGGCAGAGGGGAGAAGGGTGCAAGGCAGAGAGGAGAAGGGTGCAAGGCAGAGAGGAGAAGGGTGCAAGGTAGAAAAGGGTACAAGGCAGAGAGGAGAAGGGTGCAAGGCAGAGAGGAGAAGGGTGCAAGGTAGAAAAGGGTGCAAGGCAGAGAGGAGAAGGGTGCAAGGCAGAGAGGAGAAGGGTGCAAGGTAGAAAAGGGTGCAAGGCGTAGAGGGAGAAGGGTGCAAGGTAGAAAAGGGTGCAAGGCGTAGAGGGAGAAGGGTGCAAGGCAGTAGGGAGAAGGGTGCAAAGGAGAGAGGAGAAGAGTGCAAGGCAGAGGGGAGAAGGGTGCAAGGCAGAGGGGAGAAGTGTGCAAGGCAGAGAAGAGAAGGGTGCACGGCAGAGAAGAGGAGGGTGCAAGGCAGAGGGGAGAAGGGTGCAAAGCAGAAGGGACGAGGGTGCAAGGCAGAGGGGAGAAGGGTGCAAGGCAGAGATGTTAAAACCTGAGGCGGGTCGGGGACAATCGATATTTGCCCGGCGGTATTGCCTCTGTGACCCTCTAGTTATTTAATCAATGAAGAGGCAGGCGCTGGAGACTGGAAAGCAGGAAACAAGGTTTTTATTCTCTCCGGAGGAGAACACAACGAAACGGACAGAAGGTATCGTTCTGAGGTGCTCTAGATACATTTCTGAGGCCTGGCCTCTTATACATTGTTTTATGACTTTATTGTAGATTACACATTCATGTTAAAAGCTTTGATGTATGGAAAAGACATTCCCGGAAATCCCCTTTGGGCCCGTTCCCACACACATTTACAGTTGAAGTCCCCACCCTAGTCACAACAGGTGATGAGTACCACGCAGCTGGATATTCCGCCGATTCACGGAATGTGGGGGGTTTGATCGGATCTCATGGAGTGGGGGCTTTGATCAACCCGGGGATCCTTTGATGGGGGAAGCTTTCTATTGTACGGGGAGGGGCAAGGAATGGTATCGGCAGAGCTGGGTGTCGGCCTGGGAACGGGGAAGACAAAACGGGCACACGGGGAAAAAGGGGTTTGCATCTAAGGGCCGGAGATCATGAAAGGGAAGCAGGGAGGTGTCGCGCTGGGAACAGGATGAGGGCCTGGGGCAGAGCAGCGCCGAAGAGGGGTTTATGACTCAAGGCAGGTGCAAGCAGGGGGTGGTCAGCGTGCAGGCTTAGTGAAGGCGAAGGGCTACGTCAGGGGCCAGCAGCATGTAAAAGGGTTCGTTCTGATCGGGGCATCTTAAAAATGGCGGGCGCGCACGACAAAAGTGTGGCATCAGGGGAAGAGGCAAGATGGCGCAGATAATGTTCACCAAAACGCACTAATTTTCAACAGTCCTCCCTTTAACATATTCAAGACATCTTGCTGGTTCATTTTCTACTCGGTTCTATTGTGGTGGGCATGAGAAAGAAAACGGTAGGAACCCTAGATGAAAAGAGTCGTAAACAATACATTTTAACATTTCTAGTTTTTTTAGGAGGTGGGCCTATTTGATAAACTTTGATCAATTTGTTTAGCAGGAAAGTCATAGGAATGTAATACAAAAACGATTCTGTAGCGAGAGCAGCAAGCATATTTCATACTGGCAGGTTATTACATATATATCAGGTTCGGATTGGAGCATGATCAATACAATGGCGGCTGGGAGAGAAATGAGGTCGAGCAGAAACGGCGATTGGGGATGTCAAATGTTCGAAGTTTAACAAGTTCTCATCATTCTTTGTTGCCTTTCGTTGGCGCTGTTGAGCACCGGCGGTGGAGCTACAAGTCCAGCTCTGTTCTAAGTTCTGCGTTGCAGGGCACGACCCTTTCCTCGCGTTACTGGTCGGAAAGGTCCTTTTCGCCCTGTGTCCTTTGAGGTGTTTGTCAGAAAGTTCAGATGGAAGAAGAGCGTACAAAACAGTCCATAGGGTAGGTCAGAGGAAAAGGGGGATGGAGCAAGGCCAAATTAGGAACAAACTAGGGGAACGAGAGACTTCAAATAGGCGGGCGTGTGACCGAATTCAGAGAGCGGGGACTTGTCGACAGACACTGGACATCGAGCAGGGGCATCAGGTCGACCCTTTCTTCTCATGTTGTCGAAAACAGTGCCTCGTCCTGCAGCTCTTTTCTGTCGTGGTCTCGCCTTGGCTAATGTCGCAGGTGTTCCTTAGTCTGTAGTCAGGCCTCGTGCTCCCACATCCGGTCCTTCTCTCCTCCAACAGCAGTACCCTTAAACAAGTTTGAAAAGACAGTCTTTAGAGAATTTGCAGATGAAGATAATCAAAAAGTCTATTTCTCTCCCAGCTCCAGGCAAAGAATGAAAAATGCCCGTTATATTAGTGTTCACAACTGGCATATGAATGACCGGTGACGGGCCTGTTGGATTTACTATGACTTTCCTTTACAATTATTTATTACAGTCACGACAGTTCATCTGATAGTGACCCACCTTCGTGAGACGAACCTGGCAAAGATATGCCGTTCTCTAGAGTTTTACATTTACAAAGGGTACTGTGAGTCGTCAACATGGTACTACACAGGTATTTTGCTGAGAGACGAACATGGCTAAACATTTCCTTTCTATCGATGCATCCTGTTTTTCAACTACTACGGGGTTCATTTCGATGATTTCTTTACCTTGGACTAGTCTGTTAACCTTGTAAAACATCATTCTGGATCCTACGTAACCTTTTACAGCCCGATTACTTAATTAGGAAGGACAGGGGTTTTATGGGGAACAACCAGGGACATAGGAAACTTGTGGTAAGGGCATAAATCGACCCATTTCTCACAACCGGAAATGAGGGGTAGTTTCATAATTCCAGCTTTTGGGCGGCTGATACAGGGGAGGTAACAGGGGTGATCATTTTTCCGGTTTGGGTGTTGCGACAATTCGGGGAGGGGAGGGTCGCGTATTCTGAGGTCCTTGTTTTATACCATAGGAGCCGTCGACATGTAGTTCCCTTATTTCGGGCCAGATTAGGGAACCTCTGTCGTCTTACCTGTCCTTTCCCTTACGGCCCAACCTCGGTTCATTGACTTCTAGCGGAAAAGGAGAGGTAATGACGCGGCCTCAGGGTGATTGTATTAAAGACACGTTTTTGTGCAAATACTGACGGTATTTGAAGCCAATTAGGTGGTGTGCTAGGGGTGGCAGTCTGCCAATTTCGGGGCTAATCACTCGGAAGAGTGGGAGTGCAAAAAATAGAGGGAGAGAGAGAGAGAGAGAGAGAGAGAGAGAGAGAGAGAGAGAGAGAGAGAGAGAGAGAGAGAGAGAGAGAGAGAGAGAGAGAGAGAGAGAGAGAGAGAGAGAGAGAGAGAGAGAGAGAGAGAGAGAGAGAGAGAGAGAGAGCGCAACGGCAGGCTAAATAGTACACGTGCAACAGAGAGGGTGGCAGTGTATTCAAGAAAGGCTATTTAGTGCATTACACAGTAAAGGGCATTCACGGGTCTGCGTTAGAATCTTGTAATCATGCAGTTTGAGCATTAGACAGGGTAGAGGGGACGTGCCTTGAGAAAAAGGAAAGAAGAAAGGAGGTACCATTTTGTCGCACTTCTCGCATTCTCGGTCCTTCGACCAGTTGGGTCGACGCCTCAGTCACACACACACATTCCCTCATAGTTTCGCATCATACGTGACATGGGTTCATTCGTCCGGTCTGGTTTAAGGGTGATCACTTTTTATCAGGTTGTGCTAATTTTTTCGGGTTTGTTCGATACGTGAGTAGTTTGCAGGCGCGCTTAGACACCACCTTGCGGCGCTAGTCCGCTTCGTGTATTAGACATGGCAAGACTTCAGATCTTCGCCACACCTCGGCTGTAATCTCTGATGTAACCTGCAGAGGGAGGAAAAAAGGGGGGTGGGGGAGACAGCATTCGCGCATATTCAAATACATGGATTCATAAGTCCTTTACTTACCTCTTACTCGTCTTTCCTCCTCGGGGCAGGGTCCCCGGGGATATGGTTTCTGGAGTCGGGGGGGTAGTGTGTCCATATAGGTCGTGTGCGGGGAAACGTAAAAAGGAAACCAGAGGTGCTTAGTGCGAGGTATCTAGTCAAAGGATGTATCTCACTATCGGGATCCTTAAACCTCTTTCAACGCTGTGGCGTTCTAAGGTTCTTCGGTTCTTGGGTCAGCTCCGTTCCCTGATACTTTGGAACGTTGTACTTTATAACATTTACATTATTTCATTTCACCCTCCTTTTACATTCCCTCATTTACACCGTTCGTTTTACCCATCCTTGGAAGTCAAGGTCTTCCTCTACGCGAGAGTTCATGAGTCAGTCGCGTACTTTGAAGGCGGAGTGTCGTGTTGTCGATCCGATCCGTCCTCCAGGGCTGGGCAACCATCTTCTTTTAACCTTAAAGAGAGAGCAGAGTAGGGTGCACAGAAAAGAACTTTCCCACCGACCCCACATTTTTAAAATAAAGCATGCAATACCCGTCCATAGTTTCAAAAACTTTATTTTGCAAAATCATTTCAGCATGAGGATTATGAGGGTGCGGTCGTATTTGGCCGGTCGTGGCAATGGCTAAAGTGCGTACAGTGGGGGGTGTCGTTTGCAGCAATAAAAACATCGGAAAGTTTTACTCATTCATTTGTAAGAGACTAAAACGTCTATTAATTGGCTGGGGGTTCGGGGGCATTTATTTTCATAATTTAGAAGCATAATCATAATAGTGGTAATCAGATTTCCTATATGCATACCGTACGTGAGCGTCGTAAATGAGGTTTACATCAGTTATAAAAATATAATACATTGTACATTTGTAATCAACATTTGTAACGGGGATCCTTTCATACTGTTCGTCGAGTGAGTTCTCCTTGTCTTTTCTAGCCAAGTGTACAAAGGATCATATAAAATCTCAGAACATCAAGTTTATATTAGTGCGAAGGAACACCACGAGGTGTTCGTAAGTTCCGATTGATACCAGCGCCATTTTGGGCGGGGCCGGCTCAGTCCGGAAGCAGCATCAGGGGGAAATGTTTCCCATTACTGGCAGTTTGGACCAGAGTCCTTTTCGGCAGTTCTAGAATTCATGCTAACAGAAGGAGTGGCAATGTCATGTTTGTTTCGTTGGCGATCAAGGCAGCCGTCCCTTACCGGAAGCCTGCAAAGGCCGAAGGTTCCGCCGGGGACCTTTGTAGGATCTTCAAGGCTGCGGAGATGCTGTCGGAGATGGGGGCTCGTGCTCCAGGGGGCAAATGTTCGAGTTATATTGCTGGTCAAAGTTACTCTAGTGGCCGGGGCCCGCCTTCCAGCGGACCCAGACGCCATTTTGAGGCCCTACAGGGGCCACTCTCGTCGAGTTTGCAAGAGTGGGAGAGATCCTTCGGAGTGAACGGAAGAGGTCCCTGTTGTGTGAAAGCGGGACGTTCAGCTGGGGTGCAGCTGTGATGCCCCCCACCTGGGGGGGGGCGAGGGAGACTCGTTCGCATCGTCTCCTTCTCCCGGTGCACTCCATGCCGCTCCTTTTCATCGCCCCGCATGAAGGTCTCTCCACATCCGGTGTTCCCCAAGTCCTGTGCTCAGTGCTGTGGGAGCATGGCCACCTGTGGCGCGCATTCGGCGCGGCACGAGTATCAGTGCAGTCATTGCAGGTTCGGTGTTCCGAAAATATGGTCACCATTGCACGTTCGGTGCTGCGCAAGTACTGGGGTGCCACCATGGTGTGTTCGGTGCTGTGGAAGTATTGGCACCATCGCCTGACCGGGGGTGTTCGGCGTCGGGCCGGGGGCTGGGAGACCTCCTATCGGTGGAGGTGGGAGAGGCTCGTCCGCGTCGCCTCTCCCTCCCAGCCCAACTTGGACAAATTGTTGTGGAGGTACGTGCAGGACATCCCGCCGTCCAGAGCTGCTGCGGCTGTTACGGAAGAGAAAAGGAAAAAAGGTGCCTCGTTCTCCTCTGGACATGTGGCGGGACTACTTAAGTCTATCCAGGCCCGTTGCGGCTGGCTGAGGAGACATGTGGCGGGACTACCTACAACTGCCCGGGCTGCTGGCTCCTGCCTCTCCTCCGGCTCCCCCATACGTTAAGATTTCCTGACCAAGAGTTGGCGGCCGGGCCCGCCTTATATGGGTTGCCGTTGGTTGGGCGTAGCCGTAACCCTGCCCTACTTTGGAAGGTTCCAGAATGGGGGGGGGGGGCGAATGTTCTGTTTGACTTTCATTTTCTACAGTTTACCGTTATCATTCCTTGTTTGTTGTGCTAAATTAAAAGTTCAAGTTCATTAATGGTCTACGGATTTTGTTTTACCATTTCTTTCTTTCCAGGTTGCTTTTATGCTAAGTTTCTGCTAACAGAGGTTGAGTAACACGGAAACACGTGTAGAGGGATGACGCAGATTTGTACATTACATACACACAAACTCAGACGGGGGACAGTACAAGTACGACATACAAAGACCCAAGACGAATATAAAACAGTTATTGGTCATAATTATCTCTTTCCGTCTGTGAATTTGAAACGAGGCTGGGTTCCCGTCTTGACGTTGCCCGACCTAGGAAAACTTGAGCATGCCGCTGAAATTGTCCTGGCGAAATCTGTGCCATCGGGCATAATCAAACGTGGTGGTTCTGTCTGGTCTGTCTATGTAAGTCGGGTTCTTCTTTGTCTCGCGCTTTTTCTCGTACTGCCGGTCTGTCGTTCCTGTCGGCCCTTTGCCTTTACTCACGCTCAGTAGAGTCGGGCATTGGGCTTTCCAGTGTCCGACATACCTACAAAAAGCGCATTGGTCTGGCCCTAAGTCTGGTCGTCTTTTGCATAGTGTCGGGGGATAAGTCGTGGGTAGCGATGTCCTGGGGTTGTCCTGTCGGTATATTTCTCTACTTGGTTTGTCCTCGTCTTTTCTCTGTCGTTGCATAGCCTCTCTGCGCCACATACCGAGACTGTCGAGCATAATTGGCGTTGTCTTATTATTTCGAAGGGCTATTTCTAACGTTTCTATTTTATCAAGGTCAAAGGATCCTGCCAGTGGCCACTGTTTGTCTTGACTCTCTTCGGTATACCTGTGCCACAATTTATTATAGGCTATGGTGACTAATCCATAGTTTATGAACATGTCCTTATTAGGGGTGCCTTCTAGTGGAGCTATATGGTCCACCTCTAATACACGGTCCGGGCTAAACAGGCTATTAATCAGTGGGGAGAAGACAGACATGACGGCTCGTAACGAGGGACTAAAAAGTCAGCACTGCCTATCTTATCACTAGGTGCAAAGACTGGACAGAATATTTCTATTCAACGTTGTTTGCAGGCAGTGAATACCTCATGGATCAAAAAATAACAAAAAAGACCAATAAATAACAATGGGGAGAATGAGTAGGTCCGCAAAGATCTGCGTTACCTACCCTTTTCACTATCTGCAAAAAGGGTGGTCTCTTCCCTGTTTGCAGACAGGGAATCTCCAGGAAACAATAGTTTTGCGAACAACAGTTCAGTTTCAAGTAATTATTGAGTGGGGGAGGAAAAATAAGCACGGCTGCTGCCCTACCTATCCTCCACTGCTTGCAAAGAGAGAGCCCGTTGTTTCTCCGTTTGTAGACAGTGAATCTCCAAATAAATAAAGAGCAATACTAGTATTTTTAAACAATCAAACAATCAAGCAATTATTTCGCAACTTGTCGTGATTACACGACCTTACCCGGACCATGTGGACAGTTTCTTGTCTTCCGAATCCAGCGCCCGATCGTCCTCTTTTTCTCGTATTTCTCACGGCACTCCTGATGGTCCCCAGTCAGGACCGTAGATCACTCGAGAGAGGTCTGTTCGGAACCAGTGAAGTTCGGATGATCGGCTGCCAGACGAGGGTCTATTGGGCAAGAGCTCTCCCGATCGTTGCAGTCGTTCACTCTGTCGTCGGGACCTCTCCCACTGGATCCACGAGTCGCTGATGGGCCCCACGCTTGGGACGCCAATTGTTAAAACCTGAGGCGGGTCGGGGACAATCGATATTTGCCCGGCGGTATTGCCTCTGTGACCCTCTAGTTATTTAATCAATGAAGAGGCAGGCGCTGGAGACTGGAAAGCAGGAAACAAGGTTTTTATTCTCTCCGGAGGAGAACACAACGAAACGGACAGAAGGTATCGTTCTGAGGTGCTCTAGATACATTTCTGAGGCCTGGCCTCTTATACATTGTTTTATGACTTTATTGTAGATTACACATTCATGTTAAAAGCTTTGATGTATGGAAAAGACATTCCCGGAAATCCCCTTTGGGCCCGTTCCCACACACATTTACAGTTGAAGTCCCCACCCTAGTCACAACAGGTGATGAGTACCACGCAGCTGGATATTCCGCCGATTCACGGAATGTGGGGGGTTTGATCGGATCTCATGGAGTGGGGGCTTTGATCAACCCGGGGATCCTTTGATGGGGGAAGCTTTCTATTGTACGGGGAGGGGCAAGGAATGGTATCGGCAGAGCTGGGTGTCGGCCTGGGAACGGGGAAGACAAAACGGGCACACGGGGAAAAAGGGGTTTGCATCTAAGGGCCGGAGATCATGAAAGGGAAGCAGGGAGGTGTCGCGCTGGGAACAGGATGAGGGCCTGGGGCAGAGCAGCGCCGAAGAGGGGTTTATGACTCAAGGCAGGTGCAAGCAGGGGGTGGTCAGCGTGCAGGCTTAGTGAAGGCGAAGGGCTACGTCAGGGGCCAGCAGCATGTAAAAGGGTTCGTTCTGATCGGGGCATCTTAAAAATGGCGGGCGCGCACGACAAAAGTGTGGCATCAGGGGAAGAGGCAAGATGGCGCAGATAATGTTCACCAAAACGCACTAATTTTCAACAGAGAGGAGAAGGGTGCAAGGCAGAGAGGAGAAGGGTGCAAGGCAGAGGGGAGAAGGGCGCAAGGCAGAGAGGAGAAGGGTGCAAGGCAGAGAGGAGAAGGGTGCAAGGCAGAGGGGAGAAGGGTGCAAGGTAGAGAGGAGAAGGGCGCAAGGTAGAGGGGAGAAGGGCGCAAGGCAGAGAGGAGAAGGGTGCAAGGCAGAGAGGAGAAGGGTGCAAGGTAGAAAAGGGTGCAAGGCGGAGAGGGAGAAGGGTGCAAGGCAGAGGGGAGAAGGGTGCAAGGCAGAGAGGAGAAGGGTGCAAGGCGGAGGGGAGAAGGGTGCAAGGCACAGGGGAGAAGGGTGCAAGGCAGAGAGGAGAAGGGTGCAAGGCATAGGGGAGAAGGGTGCAAGGCAGAGGGGGAAGGGTACAAGGCAGAGGGGAGAATGGTGCAAGGCAGAGGGGAGAATGGTGCAAGGTAGAAAAGGGTGCAAGGCAGAGAGGAGAAGGGTGCAATGCAGAGAGGAGAAGGGTGCAAGGCGGAGGGGAGAAGGGTGCAAGGCACAGGGGAGAAGGGTGCAAGGCAGAGAGGAGAAGGGTGCAAGGCATAGGGGAGAAGGGTGCAAGGCAGAGGGGGAAGGGTACAAGGCAGAGGAGAATGGTGCAAGGCAGAGGGGAGAATGGTGCAAGGTAGAAAAGGGTGCAAGGCGGAGGTGGAGTAGGGTGCAAGGCAGAGAGGAGAAGGGTGCAAGGCAGAGGGGAGAAGGGTGCAAGGCAGAGGGGAGAATGGTGCAAGGCAGAGGGGAGAATGATGCACGATAGAAAAGGTGCAAGGCGGAGGTGGAGTAGGGAGGGGGAGAGAGTGAGGGAGAGTGGGAGAGAGTAGAGAGTAGAGAGAGGGAGAGTGGAGAGAGGGAGTGGAGAGAGAGAGTGGAGAGAGGGAGAGAGGGAGAGTGGAGAGAGGGAGTGGAGAGAGAGAGAGAGTGGGAGAGAGAGAGTGGAGAGAGACAGTGGAGAGAGAGTAGAGAGAGAGGGTGGAGAGATTGGAGAGAGAGTGGGGAGAGAGTAGAGAGAGAGAGTAGAGAGAGAGAGTGGAGAGAGTGTAGAGAGAGAGAGAGTAGAGGGAGAGAGTGGAGGGAGAGAGTGGATGGAGAGAGTGGAGGGAGACAGTGGAGAGAGACAGTGGAGTGAGACAGAGAGTGGAGAGAGAGTAGAGAGAGGGTGGAGAGAGAGAGTGGAGAGACAGTGGAGGGAGACAGTGGAGGGAGAGAGAGAGATAGTGAGAGAGTGGAGAGAGAGTAGAGAGAGAAAGTGGAGAGAGACAGTGGAGAGACAGTGGAGAGAGAGTAGAGACAGAGTGGAGAGAGACAGAGTGGAGAGAGACAGAGTGGAGAGAGACAGAGTGGAGCGCGACAGAGTGGAGAGAGACAGAGAGTGGAGAGAGGGTGGAGAGAGAGAGTGGAAAGAGAGTGGAGGGAGACAGTGGAGGGAGACAGTGGAGGGAGAGACTGGAGAGAGAGAGAGAGAGAGAGAGATAGTGGGAGAGTGGAGAGAGAGTAGAGAGAGAAAGTGGAGAGACAGTGGAGAGAGAGTGGAGAGAGATTGGAGAGAGAGAGAGTGGAGAGAGTGGGGAGAGAGAGAGAGTGGGGAGAGAATAGAGCCAGAGTGGAGAGAGACAGTGGAGAGAGACAGAGAGTGGAGAGAGAGTAGAGAGAGAGAGAAGGGAGAGAGGGTGAAGAGAGAGAGACGGAGAGGGAGAGACGGAGAGAGAGAGTGGAGAGAGTGGAGAGAGAGACTGGAGAGAGAGAGAGTGGAGAGAGAGAGAGAGAGAGAGTGGAGAGAGAGAGAGAGAGAGAGAAGGGAGAGAGGGTGGAGAGAGAGAGTGGAGAGAGAGTAGCGAGAGAGTGGGGGAGAGAGTGGAGGGAGAGAGTGGAGAGAGAGATAGTGGATAGAGAGTGGAGAGAGAGAATGAAGATAAAGAATGGAGAGAGTGGAGAAAAAGTAGAGACTGACTGACTGACTCAGAGACTGAATACTGACTGACCGAGAGACTGACTGACTGAAAAACTGACCGAGAGAGAGAGACTGGCTGACTGAGAGAGTGACTGACTGACAGAGAGAGAGACTGATTGAGAGTGAGACTGACTGACAGAGATAGAGAGAGACTAACTGACTGACAGAGACTGACTGACTGACGTAGAGAGATACTGACGGACAGAGAGAGCGATTGACTGACAGAGAGACTGACAGAGAGAGACTGATAGAGAGAGAGAGAGAGAGAGAGACTGACTGACTGAGAGAGGCTGACTGACTGGGAAAGAGAGAGACTGACTGGGAGAGAGAGAGACTGACTGACAGAGAGAAAAAGATGAAGAGAGAGAGACTGACTGAGAGAGAGAGACTGACAGAGAAAGAGAGACTGACCGACAGAGAGAGAGACTGACTGACAGACAGAAACTGACTGAGAGAGAGAGAGACTCACAGAGAGAGACTGACTAACAGAGAGAGAGAGACTGACTGACAGAGAGAGAGAGAGACTGACTGACAGAGAGAGAGACTGACTGACAGAGAGAGTCACTGACTGACAGAGAGAGAGACGGACTGAGAGAGACTGGCTCACTGCGAGAGAGAGAGAATGACTGACTGAGAGAGACTGACAGAGGGAGAGAGAGACTGTCTGGAAGGCTGACTGACAAAGAGAGAGAGACTGAGAGAGAGAGGCTGAGAGCGAGAGCCTAACAGAGAGACTGAGAGAGAGAGGGACTGACAGAGAGAGGGACTGACAGGGAGAGGGACTGACTGAGAGAGAGACTGACTTAGAGAGAGACTGACAGAGAGAAGGGACTAAAAGAGAGAGAGACTGACTAAGGGAGAGACTGGCTGACTGAGAGAGACTGATTGAGAGAGAGAGACTGACTGAGAGAGAGACTGACAGAGAGAGACTGACTGACAGAGAGAGACTGGCAGAGAGAGACTGAGACTCTGACAGAGAGAGAGACTGACTGACAGAGAGAGACTGGCTGACAGAGAGAGAGACTGACTGATAGAGAGAGACTGGCTGACTGAAAGAGAGAGACTGACTGACTGGGTGAAACTGACAGAGAGAGACTGTGGGAGACTGACTGACAGAAAGGGAGAGAATGACTGAGAGAGAGACTGACTAACTGAGAGAGACTGACTAACTGAGAGAGACTGACAGAGAAAGAGAGATAGAGAGACTGATAGAGAGAGGGACTGATAGAGAGACTGACAAACAGAGGGACTGACAGACAGAGGGACTGACAGGGAGAGAGACTGACTGAGAGAGAAACTGACTGAGAGAGAGACTGACTGAGAGAGACTGACTGAGAGGGAGACTGACAGAGAGAGGGATTGACTGAGAGAGACTGATAGAGCGAGAGAGACCGACTGACTGACAGAGAGAGAGAGAGAGAGAGACTGACTGACTGACTGAGAGAGACTGACTGAATGAGAGAGACTAAATGACAGAGAGAGATAGACTGACTGACTGAGAGAGAGACTGACTGACAGACTGACAGAGAGAGAGAGACTGACTGACAGACTGACAGAGAGAGATAGACTGACTGACTAAGAGAGAGACTAAGAGAGAGAGACTGACTGACTGACAGACTGACTGACAGAGAGACTGAATGACAGAGAGAGAGAGAGACTGACTCACAGAGAGAGAGAGACTGTGATGGAATTGGGGTCAAAGTGTGTATGAAGCTATGCAATGCCTCTTAAGATTGCTATTGTCTACTAATAAAAATGTATTATGAAAATTTGCTCTTTGTAGTTATATCTGCTTTTGAAATACTGCATTGTCGCATTGTCTAATGTTTTAAAATGGAAACGAGAAGGAGCAGTCGATGCACTTTTGTCAAAATGAGTGGGCCCGATGTTGTATATCATGACAGGAGTCTGCATCAGGAAACCCACCTAACATTGGGCAAACTTCCCCGGTCTACCGATGGCAGGGACCCTGTAATGAATGGACCACCACCTATGAAAGCCTGCTGGCAGACTAAGCCCAACCTTTGACACCACCATCCAGTGTTACTTATAACGGGTGCATTGGTGACAGTGGCGTAACAATCGCTCCGTACCCCCTGCAGTATGGCGGGTCGCTGGCCTGTGAGCTCTAGACTGGCACGTAGGATGGGAGGGGGGCCCCGTCCATGTAGTTTGCAGGGGGCCCCCTCAAGTTTTGTTACGCTACTGCTGGGCGTAGGTGGCAGCTGGACTTTGTTTATTCATTTCAGACAGCCAATCAATAGAGGGATTAGGTGAACCTGCAAAGGCCATCAAATGGCAGGATGAGGGAGCAGAGCTAGGCACAGCACCAGTTGCAACTTTCATACCGCCGAATTCCATGAAAACATGTGTGACATTATTAGCCCTGTCCAGACTTAACTACGGAAATACCCTTTAGTTGGGCTTGCAAAAGCAGTATTTACTCAAGCTTCAATGTCTGCAAAATGCAGCAGTCAGATTGCTGCTGGATATTCCTAAATTTCAATCATTTTCTCTTGGACTGAGAAAGTTGTACTGGCTCTCAGTGGATAAAAGGATAACATTCAAATCCTTATGCTTAGCATTCAAATCATTTCAGGGAAATGGCCCTCAGTACCTGAAACAACATCTAACCTGGAATTTTCCTCTTAAAATGCTAATATCATCACAGAGCAAACTCCTTAAAAAAAAAAAAAATCATCAAAGCTCGATGGGGTGAAAGAAGTTTTATTTTGGGGACAGTGAAATCGTAGAATTCACTTCCGATTGACATAAAAACTGTCTAGTCCTTCAGAAAGGCACTAAAGACTTGGATCTTCGCCAACTAAACCTCCTCTCCATCTTCTTTGGCATATTACCGTTCAGCTCCTAGATGCCCTTAGGCATTTGTGCGCTATATAAATTCTCAAATCAAATTAAATCAACTGAATAGGCTGTGCCCTGCCTTCACACAAAGGACTTGTCACCGCTGCATTGTTCATGCAACCAGCTTAGAGCCAGGGTGGGGGAGGCTGGATACTTCAAGGAATTCAAAGGGATTTCGGTTGTATGTTGGAATAATGAGTTCCTCAACAACGACTCCCTAAATCACGCAGTCTGTACTACGACTGTGTCTCAACAACGATTAGTTTACCACGCATTCTTTTACCACAAATTTTTGTGATAAAGGAATGCATGGCAAACCAGCCCCTAAAATCCATTCTGAACCCCTCCTACTCCATAAAATCTACACCGTACCCCCACCTACCTCCCCCTAAAAACTTACACGAAACCCCAACCTCCTATTAACTAATACTAACCCCTCCCACACCCTAAAAAGTAACACAACCCCTTCCCACACCCTAAATAAGATCGCAACCACCCCAACCTCTAAAATCTCATACAAACCCCTCACCCCCTAAAAACTAATATGAACCCCTTCACTCCCTTAAAACTAACTCCAACCACACCAACCCGCTAAAAACATACACAAACCCCTCCCACCCCGTAAAAACGACCACAAGTCCCTCCAACACCTAAAAACTAATACAACTAACCACCCCTTAAAACTTACTCGAACCCCTCCAACCCCTAATAACTAACACAAACCCATCCCACCCCCTAAAAATGATCACAACCTCCCCCAATCCCTAAAAATGAATACCCATCCCACCTCCTAAAAACTAACAAGAATCCCCGAACCCCTCGTACCGACTGTCTGCGTGAAGCCTGGCCAGCTCATGACGCTATATTGATGACCATTCACAACGCTCTCTCTGTCCCTTGCTGCCCCTTCCACCACAAATGGAACTTTTTGTGCTTGCCTTTGGAGGTAATTCTTTCAGCTGGACTGACCTGGTCCCTCAATCCAATCTAAGCTCCATTGTGTTCAGCCTGAACTTGTGATTTTCACCTGGTCTCGCACAGGCAGAGACCCGCAAGTGGCACTTTGTGCTTTTCGGCTCATTACTTACCTGAAATCTTTAAAATTGCATATCTCCGGGTCTACTGATTTAACAATAGCCTACCAAATGGCAGTGTTCAGGAACACTAATTGCCAGCTCCTTGCAAAGCAAAAGGCCTAATCAAATATCTAAATAAGCCATGTTTCCACTCCCCTCACCTTAGAGTCTATCCCACCCCCCTTCAGTCTTCAGCAGCAGCAAACGTCCACTGTCAGGTACACAGCCTTTACTCCCATGCCATGCAGAGGCAAGGGTATTTATAATTGACCTCACTGGAGCTACATTACTCTGGCTCTCTCACACACCGTGCACATACAACAGGGGATACACAGATCAACATGCATAACATAGACACAGAGTGTTAGGGTTGGGTCAGGGCATTGGCGTGGGTCTTTATATGAGTGAGCCAGTGGGATTAATGACTTAGGTAAAAAGGCCTGGTGACATTTGGGATTCCCTCAATCCCATATTCTGGCAGCACCACACTATGTGCTGCAGCCCTGACAAGCATAGTAGTGTTCTGTCAGTAAATAAACGTGTCTCAAGGTCACAGGATGAGCAGAAGACCAACTCATGTCAGGGACAGGCCCAGGCCTCTGTGCAGATGCTAGATTGATGTGATACCAGAGTCAAAAATCAAAAGTCAGGATACCAGATACATGCAGTGAGACAGCCAGGGCAGGGGAATCGGACTGTACACCACTCAGGTGACATTAATATTCCAAAAGAAACAAGATGATGGACGGAATGTTGCACAATGGCAAAGCATTCACACCCAGTCACAGATCTGGGTTTAATCCATCGGTATTTTGCTCACCAAGCCACCCCAGTTCAGACATGGCCATATGCAAATCAGTCTTGACCCTGTGCCTCATGGGAACAGTCCAGCCCGAACTGCCAAGCCATATCTTTCCTGGACCGGAATCAAGCATCCTAGGACCGGTTTCTGGCTATCAGCCGTCTTCAGCCAGGATAGCTTGACTCCAGTGGCTTAGTGAGCACGGGACCCACGTCTGGGCATACCCTTCCCACATAGGGTGAACAGCAAAACAAACAAGATGATGGACGGAATGTTGCACAATGGCAAAGCATTCACACCCAGTCACAGATCTGGGTTTAATCCATCGTTATTTTGCTCACCAAGCCACCCCAGTTCAGACATGGCCATATGCAAATCAGTCTTGACCCTGTGCCTCATGGGAACAGTCCAGCCTGAACTGCCAAGCCATATCTTTCCTGGACCGGAATCAAGCATCCTAGGACCGGTTTCTGGCTATCAGCCGTCTTCAGCCAGGATAGCTTGACTCCAGTGGCTTCCAACAAGTATATATATTCCAACAAGTTTAATAGTACTGACTCCATGGTGGACAGTATGCACACTTTATTGTGCTAGGTGATTTTGATATTCACACTGACTGTGTTTCGGACAGTGATACTTTATCTGTGCTTGACAGAATGTCTTCTCTTAACCTCTTCCATTAAGCTGGCCATATGATTGATCTTATTTTCTCTGATTCCCCTATGAGTGCTAGTGAACTCTGTCCAGTGCTCTGGGATGGTCACTCTCTGCTGGCTGGCATCAATGCTAATCTGGGCAATGCTAGGGTTTCTGCCACCTTCCAGAGTATAAAGTCTGCTGATTTAACTCCTCTACTCACCTGCTCATTGCCACCTCCTCTGAGTTGGATGCAGGGGGCTCATAGTTGCCTCATTTTCATGGCCTCTCTGCTCCTTGGTTCACCCAAACTCCTGCAGTAGAAAGGAGTGCTTGTTAAAAGGCTGAGAGGCTGTGAGTCTGTGCTGGAAACAGAATCATTTGAAAGAAAAAGAACTCTAGAGAGCAACTTTAAGAAAGTACCATCCAGCAATCAAGTCAGCTAAAACGCTGATTTTGACAGGGAAATTGCTTCAGCTACTAATGGGCCTAGTGAAATTTTTTAAATTATAAATAATTTTCTATCACGTGTATATCCTGAAGGAATAGCATGTATCCTTCCCAGGAAATGTGCGACAAGCTCTCTGTATTTCTATCTATGTTTTTGAGGATGACATTTCTTAAACTGAAGCTAATGTGGCTCTGATTCCTGTGCTAGCTGAGGAAGAGGCCCCTAAAAGCCTCAGTTTTATTTCATCTCCCTAAAGTCACCTGTAGCTGCTATTATGGAACTGAAGCCTGGTTCCCCTGGTGGTATCTGTCCACCTGCTCTATTGATTGAGGCAGTTGAGGTGATCAATAACATCTTGAGTAGGCTCCTCAACGCCTCTCTCTCTACCGCCGCTGTTCCTTCTATGTGCAAAACCCTCTGCTGAACCTGGTGTTTTGGCAAATTTTAGACCAATTTCTCTTCTCCCAACATTTTCCAAAGTTCTTGAGACTCTGCTTAACAAGCAATTGTCAAACTATGAGGAGAATAATACTCGGCTGCCTCTTAGCCAATCAGGAGATCGTCCTGAGTGCGGCTCCGAGACAGACCTGCTTGAAGTCTCTCGATTCATTGTACTGACTTTGGACCGATGAGGGAAGGCGGCGTTGATTTTACTTGAGCTTTCTGCAGCGTTTGATACCGTCTCACACTTGCTCCTTCTTCAGCGCCTTGAATCTCTTGGGGTTGAGGGGCTGATCCTTGATTGGATAAAATCAGTCCTTGAGAACAGAAGACAATTTGTTTGGCTCGCCCCTTGTCTTCTGGGCCGAAGCCTCTTAGGGTTGGAGTGTCTCAGAGCTCTTCCCTCAGTCCAGGCGCGCAACGGCCATTGGGCTCAAAGGGCTTCAGCCCCCCCCCCCCATCGTGTGTGTCAGCGCGGCTGAGACAGCTTCCCAGGCACACACAGCTACACCGAGTACTTCACAGGTCTTTAAAAGACCATTTACTTGATAATGAGGCTTAGTTGTGTTTTCACCCCTTCTTACAGCTCCTGCATCTCCACTTTGCTGGAAGAATCAGCCCCCCCGAAATGTTTTGTAGATGAAATTTGGCTCTAGTTGCGCCTCTGCCTCAGTCCTACTCTTTTTAATGTCTACTTGCTCCTTCAGCTCTTCTGGAGGAATCTTATGGCTTTAAGGTGGCATCATAGGCCCATGACACTCAGCTTCTCTTCTTCTTTGAGGAGGGGGCAGAGGTCTGTAGTGCCTTTCTGCTGGTCTTGAATGGCTTAATTTTACCCTCCTTGTGTGAAATATGGCCAAGATCGAGGTCCCTCTAGTCAAAGCATCTCAAGTTGACGGGTGGCCAAATTGTTGACCTGATAGGGTCTCACCCTCTCCTTTGGAGGTGGCTAAAAACCTTTGTGTAAGATCCACCAACCTTGTAGCTTTCCATACGCAGGCGTCCGCCATGGTGGGAGCCTGCTTTCGATTGCTTTGTTCTTTACATATCTCTTCCCTCTTCCTCTGCTCTCTAGGAAGACGGTAGTCAATGGTCTCATTACATCTAGGCTGAACTATGCCAATGTGTTCTATTTGGGTTTTCCTGAATATCTGATTCATAGCCTCCATATTGTTCAAAATTCTACTGGTCGCCTCATTTTTATAATCCCCTATTGGACATCTCTGTCCCGTCATTTGAGATCACTGCACTGGCTGCCGGTAAAGAAGGGAATTCTCTACACATCTCTTGTTTTGGCCCATTGCTCCTTTTTGTGACTGGCCCCTCACTATTTGGTGAGCAGACGACTAAACCATTCACCGGCAAGAGTGTTGCACTCGTCATGCGCCTCTCTTGCTTTGGTTCTGAGGGTAAGGCAGACCGGAAGGGATGGTCGTTCCATTTATTATTTGGTCGTGCACATATGTAATCAGCTTCCTCTTGCTCTTTTTTTTTACATTTCTAAATGTATTTTTATTGTTTTTCTGAATTACAGCAAAAACTCATCAGTGGTACTCTTTGTTCACCTATGCATTGATTGTGATTGACTGTATTCATCTCTGCACTTCTCTTGATGTTCCAATCTAAAGCTGAAGTAGTACCACCCTTGTTGGCAGGGATTTTAACCTTTTCTTCTGATATGTGTACTCTTTGCGTATTCCACAGAAAGCTTTCACACATAGGGGTGAACAACCTTTACAACGCAACTTTTACCACGCAGTGCCTTTACGACGCAACTTTTAAAACACAAACCATTACAACGCATTGCGCTGGGGGGCGCTCTAGGATAGGGAATAGGTTTAATGTACTATCCAACACCTTCCCTACTATCCACGGGGAGTGGAGTTGGAATAGTAAATTAAACAATTCACTATCCAGCGCCCCAAAGCACTATGCGTTGTAAAGGCATGCGTTGTAAAAACCACGTTGTAAAGGCATGCGATGTAAAAGCATGCGTTGTAATGTCATACATCCACACATAGGACATACGGGCTAACCAGGATCGTTTTTGCCTAAAGCATACAAAAAGTGCATAATAACAATGGATTGGGATGCGGTCCTATGTAATTACCAGTGGCTGAGATTAATTTAAGCATTCTATCTATCACTTTTTCTATCCTTTAGTCTGGCACCCTAAGTGGGACGGGTATGCAAGGTGAGGCTTCTGTGCACATTGTGATGCTTGAACCAAGCTATACCTGGCTGATGAGTCCATAACTAGGGCAAAACTGGTCCTGGGTTGCTTATGTTCCGGATCAGGGAGGACCTGGCCTGGCTGTTCGAGCTGGACTGCTCCCATTGGAGCAGGGTCAAGACTGATTTGCATATAGCCGGGCCCAAACTGAGGTTGCCTTGTGTTCAAAATAACAATGGATTGGGATGCAGCCCGAGTAATTACCAATTCAAGCATTCCATTAAAATCTATTTTTCTATACTTTTTCCTGAGTATGAAGTATGAAACCAATATAAATTAGAGGAGAGGTAAAAATGTATAATCTACCTAGGAAGTTATAAAAATCTATCTTTGCGGCCAAGTCTAAATATTACACAGAACAAATAAAAACAGCAAATGATGTGAATAAAACCCTCTTCCAAACTATAAAAAAACCTGATCACTCCTACGGTAAACAATATATCAGTTAATAACCAAGATTTCTGTGATTCTGTAGCCTGTTTCGTCTAGGAAAAAGTCCTGAACATTTAAAAAAACTTTACTGGTGGCTGTTCTGATTTTGATAATATATGTAAAGAATTAAGGGGCATATTACCAAGCAATAGCGATAATTAGTTAAAGACAAAAATTTACAGCTGAGCTGCGGCGATTTTTATCGCAGATAAACCTTGGTATTACCAAGGTTTATCACAAATGCGATAAAAAACGGCCGCAATGCATGAATATCGCTGAAAAGTCAGCGATATTCATGCATTACCGAGCTAATGCTCTTAGCCATGTTATCCACCTCCCATTGGATAACATGGCTAAGTACTGCTCAGGGCAGGTGTTAGCTTTTGGAGATATTCGCGCTTAGCGCAAATATCTCCAAAAGTTGGTAATAGGAGATAGCGATGTTAGCGACTGTTTCCAGTCGCTAACATCTTGGCACGCCCACTTTGCATGTCATTAGTGATAAATATCACTGACATGCAAAGTGGGGCCCAAGATGGTCGCTATCTCCTACTAGCTGTCGCTAACTGGTGTTAGCGACAGCTAGGTAATAGGGAGATAATTTTATCTCCGCTTTCTTGGCTTTTAAAGTAAAAAAAGCGGAGATAAACCCCCTTGATAATATGCCCCTAAGAACCAAGCCCGTTCGTTTTGGACACTTTGCTGCCCCCCCCCCAGCAGAGCAGATTGCAGAGCTAATTCCAAACATTAAAGCAGGATCTACTCATGACCCATGCCCTCCGAAGATTGTACATTTAGTTCCAGACGTTATAGCACTTCGTGTGTCAACTACCTTTTCCGCCATGTTTAAAACAGGGATCTTTCCTACCTCCTGGAAGTCAGCATCAGTGCTTCCTCTCGTAAGGACAAAGACACTTTCAGAACTAATTCCGTCCTTCTCAGACCCCACCAGGAAGTTCTTAAGTCATTGTAAATTTGTCATATATATTTTTATTTTTGTTTGTACATCCTGTGCTTGCTGCGTTTGAAATTGTTTACCTTTTGCCTGCGTTGTTTTGATTCTATGGCCTGCTATTAGTCGCCAGGAAGTTCTCTAGGCATTGTAAAATTTTTCATATTTATTCTTACTTTTGCTTGTATAGTCTGTTCATACCGTGCTTGAGATTGTGTGCCTGTTGCCTGCGTTACTTCGACTCGATGACATGCTATTTTTGTTTGTTCTATTCCTGCAACAGTTTTCTCATGTAACGTAACTGGTTCTATTGTACAGTGCTCTGACACCTTCGGGTAAAGTCCGCGCTTTATAAAAATGCATGTAATAAATAAATAAATAAATAAATATACAATCTTAATATTTTGGATATGAACAGGTATCGACCCATATCTCGGCTTCCATACACAGCCAAAGTGGTAGAGAAGATTATGAGTCTCCAACTCTCCTCTTTTATTGAAAATAATCATCTTTTAGACGAAATGCAGTTTGGTTTCAGACAAATTCACAGCACTAAAACTGCTTTGATTACAACTACAGAGGAAAGTAAAGCCTCAATGAACAGAGGTGGTAATGCAGTGGGGAACAACCTTTACAACGAAGGTTTTACAACGCGGTACTGTTACCACGCAACTTTTAAAACGCAAGTCGTTACTACGACTTGCGCTGGGGGGGGCTCCAGGATAGTAAATAGTTTAATTTACTACCCAACTCCTGCCCTACTATCCACGGGGACTGGAGTTGGAATAGTAAATTAAAATATTTACTATCCAGCGCCCCCCAACGCAAGTCGTTGTAACGACTTGCGTTGTAAAAGTTGCATAGTAACGGCACGCGTTGTAAAAGTGCACGTTGTAACGTCGTACATCCAATGCAGTCCTTATCCTGCTTGATCCATCAGTAGCTTTCGATATGGTCAACCTCAAAATATTGGTTAACCGTATGCAGGATTTAGGGATTGGCAACTTGGCTCTGACCCTATGGAAATCTTTTTTTTAGGGACGCCGACAAGTGGTGTCACTGAGAAAATTTAACTCAGACCCATACTTTTTACCTTGTGGGGTCCCGCAGGGCTCATCTTTATCCCCTACCTTATTTAGTCTTTTTCTTACACCTCTTCCCTCCCTGATAGAAATTTTTGGCCTTTCATTGGTGTCATACGCTGATGACAGGCCAAATACATATTTATATTACGAATTACACAATGCTATACCAATGTAGAAAAGAAAAGAGGGAAATTCATTTTGATATTACTGAATAATGAATAATATATTCCTACGTGCGTTTCAGCCTTGTGCCTTCATCAGGTATCCATGTAATTATGAAACCTAAAAGATAGAGAGGTGGAGGGGAATAATTTAGAAACAATTGGAGCATTTCTATAAGGGTTACATATTGGTGGTCCTACTAAATATATACTATATACATATGCAATACAATAAATAATGGATCTACATATCTACAAAATTACAATATAGTATTGTAATTGTAATGTGAATATGTATATTGCATTGAGGAGACTCTGTATGTAATGACTATACTGTAAACATGTGACTGCATCTATTGATAATTGCCCCAACAAGAGAGGGGTTGTTAAATCTTTGATCCAATTAATGAATGTATGAACTGTTTTCCCTTTTTATGAAATATAAAAAATTAATTTAATTGAATAAAATATACATTTCTAATTATATAAATGTGTGGGTGTTTACATATTGGTTTGTGTTAATTTGATTGTCCACTATTTTATAGTGTTTCCTATGTTTCTCTCATATATGAAAAAGCAGCCAGCACCTTGCAACGCTCACCAAATGCCCACTTGGAGAAGTGTGGCTCAATGGTTAGAGCAGCAGACCCTGATGCAGAGGTCTAGCATGGGACCAGGGTTCAATTCCCAATCTCGGCGGGTATTGGTCTCAAAATTCCACGGACCTGATAATTCTCGCCTCGGTGCCTATTCCAATCATGGGTCCCACTCTGCAACTCTGGGCAATAGCTTGCTTAATCTCCACAACGGCCCCCACAACGCTAAGGATGCCTGGCTTCACCTTGGGGGTGCCCAGGAGTGGACACCTCACAGGGAAAGCCAGGATGGGTTCCACAGCGGTATTCGTACAAGCGCCTTGAGACCCTTGTGGGTGAGTAGTGCGCTATACAAGTATCAATTTACATTTACTTGTCGGTTAAGTATACAATCGGCTGCCACACCTTGAGTGCCATCCTGCAAGAATACAGGCACAAAACAGTGTCAGCAATAGCTGATGCCACAGAAATCTGGGTTTGTAGTGACTGTGAGCAGCTTCAAAAGATAGAAAAATCCTTTCTGAGGCACTTCCTGAATCTGGGCCGGGGTAGGCCGCTTCTCCCTCTTTTTTTGGAGTTGGGACTGGTGTCCTTACCCATGTCCTTGCCCTTCCCCCAGTGTTGTACTGGCTACTTTTAAATCAAAATCACCAGGGGTGTCTTATGTGAAAGTGGTGCTTGAGGCATCGGATCAGTAAGAGAATATCAGAAACACAAATATCGTGTGGACAGAAGACGATGCCAAAAATATCGAGGACAAGAGTATCGAGAAGGCAAGTGCAAATACGGAAGTATAAATGGAATATTCGTAACCCCAGATCTATGTACCTTGAAGATATATATATCATCGAGGAACAAATATGTGGAGTTATATATATAGTAAAACTTTAATTACCCATAGAAAATGACCTACACGATGTCCTTTCTCACGATATTGGTGTTTCCAATATTTTGTCCAAACTCCAGAGCATCAGCGCCGGTTCGTTTTAAATCAATGCTTGTTCAATCTACGTTAACAAATGCTTGAATCAACTCGGCCTCTGTCATCTCTGGTCGGACCCAGCCCTTATTGTTGGTGCCACGGCTGCTATGGTGAAAGATGCCCTTATGAGTTCAAAATTCAAGCTCTGCGTTGTGCTTGCGCATTCCTCTGAACTGACCCATAATTATTTGCAAGCAAAGCAATGGTTGGCCATCAGACAATATTTAAATGGAATTACTCCTGACGCACGTTGCACTTTATACTTAAAATTCCAACTCAGCACTTTACGCATCAGGTCCTACCTGGCTGAGGGCCTCATTTAGATATTGGTGGAAGGGTTCCTCCATCACAACGGTGATGGATATCCTGTCTGCCAGAATAGAAATCCCATTATATCCTGTGGGATTTATATTTCTGCAGATGGGATATTTGTCACCGTTGTGATGAAATAACCCATCCACCAATATCTAAATGAGGTCCTGAATTTGCTGTTAACCATTCTAACTCTGGTCTCTGTGACTGCGAGTCTGGAGGCCTGGGGCTGTCTTACAGAAAGAGTTTTAGGGTGCAATGGGCATTTGCACGCACGTTGCGCAGATCCGGGACATTTTGGTATTACAGAAGGGTCTGCAGACGCTGGTGCCGCCCATTTTGTAATACCGATAGCTCTGGCGCACATAAAGCTCCAGCGGTTTCTTCAGGGGGCGTTCCCCATGCAAATGAGGAAATCCCTGTGCTTCTGGGCCCGTGCCGTATTACAGATGCGGGCGCAGAGAAAGCTCTCAGGGGGCGCACTCACAGTGAGAGCAGCCCTTTGGGGGAGTGAAAGGGGGTCCCATGGACCCCAAGACATTCCCTTGCATGCGGATGCAGTCACTGGCTGCACCTGCATGCAAGGAGCTCTCTAATCCCCCTAAGGGTTGCGACCTGCACTGTGAAAACACGGAGCAGCTGTGGGCAGCGCATCCATCATAATAGAGCGCATTCTCATTGTTTGAGCTGGGTACACCTTTTCAAAGGTGCGCACGGTGCAAACAATGGAATGCTTCTTTTCTGTACTGCGGCCCCTGGAGACATTAATGTAGTTCCTGTTGTTCTGCACAAAAACTAACACCTTCCATTTTAAGTGTCTCTTACCACTGTTTAAGCAGTTCTCGAATGTAATCTGTTCAAAAGCACTTAGGCGTTATCCTAGAATGAGCAATCAGGTAATATATAACTTAGTGGCAAGCTATATCTTGGCGACCCAGATGGCAAGGAGAAGACAACTGAAATCCTTGCCCCCAGCCCCCAGACATTACAGTAGTTCTTTTCCCTGTACATTCATTAGTGACTTTTATCCTAATTTGACATGGTGAATTGAGACCAGGGGAACTCCGGGTGTATGTTTTGATGTTTTATTGTCCACAAGAGGGGGCCACAATCTGATGCCTGTGTGGCACGTCTTTTAAGCAAAACGGAAATGCTTTAGCTTAAATTGTTTTGCATTTACTAGATTGTAGGGTTTTTTAATTATTGGGAATATTGTTACCGGTTTCAATTATTTACCCACAAGTTTTTTAATGCATGTGTTCCTACTTCTGTACTGTTAGTATAGTTAGAAATGTCATGACATATATATGTTTAATATTTAAAAAAAATAACATCTGTGCGTTATATAAAACATTTTCGTATATTAATTCATCAGGCAAAGGAATGTAAGTTTGTGAAGAAATTCTTAAATGTTTCTATATGGAACCTCATCACCCTTCAGAGTGTACTGTGGCCCCACACAGAATATTGGGGGGATCTCTCTGTTTTTGGGCTTGGCCCTTCGCATTTTGGTTAAGCATGGGCCAAAAATCCGTTCCGCTCACGTAATTTGCGGATTTTAGGCAATTTCGCGATCCGCGAATCTCGCTAAATTGACATAAAATTCGCAAATTCGCTCACGGATGGATTTTTTATTTTTTTTGATGGCCAGCTCACTCAAGGGACCAAAGTTACAGGCACACACAGTCACTGGAGGCAAATCTTCTGGCCCTTTACGCAGCTGCAATGTAGGAAAAGCACTATACATTTACCCAACGAGGTAGCACTTACTGATTAGCCAGTAGAAAGTACTCCAGTTGAGTAGAGGTATTGCACAAAATGGTGGCATCTTCGTGGAGGACTATGCACGTCAGGATTCATTCTGGCACGAGGCTCCTGTCACAAAAATTAAACCTCAACAGGAAGCACTTACGGATATAAATAAAGCATGTGCCCGAGTTGAAGCTCAAATTCAGTAACGTTTTAATGAGCCCAAAACATAAGTGAGCACGGTCGAGGGTGGGCAAGTGTGCTTTAACCCCATATCTGCCGTTGAAAATTAGCTATAATACTTGAGGGAGGTCTTTGCATCCATGAGTTTCTCGAGTGCAACCTCCGTGTAGTTCCTGTGACCAGGAGGCTGCTTTCTCCTCACCTGCTGCCCTGCTCGCTCTCTGACCCTATACACAAGAGGCATGTGAACACGCATAGAAGCCCCGGGTCTTTGCATCCATGAGTTTCTCGAGCGCAACCCCCGTGTAGTTCCTGTGACCAGGAGGGTGCTTTCTCCTCATCTGCTGCTCTGCTCGCTCTCTGACCCTTTACACAAGAGGCATGTGAACACGCATAGAAGCCCCGCCCATTTGGCGGCCCAATGAGGTAGCACTTACTGGATTAGCCAGTAGAAAGTACTCCAGTGCAAATCGCAAAAAATCCGCGAGTTCGCAGATTTTTTTGCGATTTCGTGGGAATTCGCGGACCGCAGATCTGCAAAATTCACCCATACTTAATTTTGGTCAATTGACCTGATGCACCCAGACCGTGTTCTCCCTTCCTCCCTTAATGTATCATCGCCTCTCACTACACACCCCAGCCGGTCCCCTGTGGTCACAACACGCCAAAGTCCCCAATGTTAGATCAAGTTAATTTAATTTCTGTTGGGTTGTCCTTCTCTTTGACCTACAAATGTCTCCTAGACACATCATACATAGCATCAGGAGCCGTTCCCCGCCTGAACGCTGCCCCCCCGCCCCTTTTTTCTGCCTCATTTTTATTACCCTAATTCAGCATTATTAACTTTTTACACTATTAGTGTAATGCAAACTGTATCTCCCTCACTGGGAGCAAGGTTGAAGCAGCCTGAGGCAGGCAGGGGCATCCCCAGGATGGCTGGCTCAGCCACAGCTGCCACAGTCTCAGTTACTCGAGGGTAAGAGTGAGAGAGAATGAGTGTTATGTTATGTTATGTTATATGGTTTTATATCGTGCTCGGCTGCCCCAGCAAAGGGGCGTCCCGGCGCTTTCTACCAGAAAAGGAGGGAGGACCACTGCAGATGAAATTTGCATTTTACATAACATTGTTTAGCAGAAGAGGTGGGTTTTTATGGCGTTTCTAAAAGACAGAAGATCGTTCAATCCCCGAATCTGGGAAAGCAGAGCATTCCAGAGCTCAGCTGCAAGATACCGGAAGGAGCGTCCACCCATCCGGGGTACGTTGGGGCACGTATGCTGTAAGAAGTGGACTTAGCATAGGTGGGGAGGCCATTTTCAAGATTTTGAATGCGAGACATAGGGTCTTGAAGTGGATCCTCTTCTCCACCGGGAGCCAGTGGAGTTTAGTTAAAGTATTTGCCACTGACTGATGTCGGAGGAGACCTGTTAATGCTCTTACTGCGGCATTCTGGACTCGTTGTAGTCTTACTTTCTCCGCTACGTTTACCCCTAACAGTAGGGAGCTTGCGTAGTCCAGCCACGAAAGGATAGCTGACTGTACCACGAGCTGACGTGTCTGGGGGTCAAAAAACTTTAGGATCGGCTTAAGGTTCCGCCGGATCCCAAAGCATGTGGCAGCAACTTTTTTCGTCTGATGGGTGAAGTTAAGGGCGGAATCCACCCATACTCCAAGGTTTTTCACATGACTTTTAGGGTCGGGCAGTTGGCCAAGTGACTCAGGCCACCATTTGTTTCCCCAGGCCGCTGTCTCTTTACCCACCAGCAAGACCTCCGTCTTGCCGGCGTTAAGCTGAAGGTAGTTTGACGTCATCCAGCTGGTAATGTCGATGAGGCTCTGTTTGAAATTCTGCGCGCTCAATCCGCCCTCATCCTTCAATGTTACCACTAGCTGGGTGTCGTCAGCATAGGATACTAGAGACAGCCCACGTTTTCTGGCTACCTCCGCCAGTGGTTAGACATAAATATTAAACAACGTGGGGCTGAGTGCGGAACCCTGGGGCACTCCTTGTCTAATGGGGCACTCTTTAGAGAGAAACGGCGGGGTGAGACCCTGAAAGATCTCCCCGATAGGAATGCCTTAAGCCAATTGAGGGCCTGTCCCGATATTACTGCCTCCTCAAGCCTGGGAGAGTGGGAGAGAGTGAGTGAGAATGAGTGTGAGGGAGAGTGGGGGAGCAGGAGGGAGGGTGATTGAGAGTGAGCGAGAGTGAGTGAGAGGAGTAAGACTGAGGGCTAATGAGTGAGAAAGCATGAGTGAGCGAGAGAAAGAGGGTGAGAGTTAGAATGAAGAAGTGAGAGTGAAAAAGTAAGTGTAAGAGTGAGTGAGTGAGAAGGAAGGAGTGGGAGAAAAGTGTGTGTGATTGAGTAAGAATTAGTAGGAGTGAGTGAATGCAGCCAGTGTAAGAATGTCCTGCAACACCAGCAAACCTGCTATTGGTGCAGAGGCGCCTAGGGCATAACACTGGAATGGGCATACTGGAGGCAATTATTAGCATAAGTGTTGGAAATGGGATCCCTGGCTGGCCAGGGCTTTCGCCAAAGTCAGTCAGAGACCACCACACCCAAGTCAGGGCAAGGGAGTTACACGCCAAGATAACCCCTACTCACCCTCTAGGTAACGTGGCGCGAGCAGCAAGGCTAAACTTGGAGGCGATGTAAGTTAAGTATTTGCGCACGCACCCCAGCAACAACTCCCAGGGCCCACCACAAAGGAAACTCCACACAAGGTTATATAAAAATAGCCTTTGTATTACACCAAAACACATTAGATAAAACACACACTTTACAATGTGCCAGAGGCACGGGCAGAATTTACAAGGGATATGTACAAGACAGGGCCACCTGGACCACTGTCAGGAATCAGAAGTAGCACTTTCAGAAATAGCACTTAGTACATAGAATATAGCACAAAATAGCACACAACCAGTAATTACTGGTAACCAGGATCTCACTAGCACCACCTGTACTAGGGAGAAAACAACCACCTATGTATCACAATACCTGTAGGGGTGTAAGAACATACACATGATGCAATGCATAACATTCATTCAGAGGTGTAAAGGAGGAAAACACATGATGCATCACAATACATTCAGAGGTGCATAGAAAGTACAATTGCGCCAAACTCACGTAAGTCACCACCTGTGACTGTCCCTAGGCCCTCTGGCCTTGTTGGGGCTAGGACGCCCTGTGTCCAAAGTCAGGGGGGCCTAAACGGAGCAGTTGCCCACAAAGTGCTGGGCAACTGGGTAGCAATTGATGGGGCCAACACGCTGGGGGAGCCTCACAGGCTCTGCAGAAATAAATGTCCCCCTGAGCCCCTCTGGGCTCTAGCAAATGTCTGGTCCCTCTGAGCCTCTCTGGGCTCTGGAAATAACAGTGGGGGCTGTGAGCCTCTCTGGCTCGCCAACAATAATGCACCTGAGCCCCTCGTGGGCTTTCAACCAGCACTGGCTGCCACGAGCCTCTCAGGCTCTCGAACACCAATTGCCCTTCTTGAGCCTCTCTGGGCTCAAAACACAATGGTGGGGCTCACGAGCCTCTCTGGGCTCTTCAAAACAACTGGTGCCCCCGGGGCACCTTGTGGCTCCAAGGAAATGCTCCCACTCGTTGGAGCCTCTCTGGCTCAACACAAAAATGGGGCGCCGTGAGCCTCGCACTGGAGGGGAGGGGCGGGCACTGTCAATGTGCCCCGACGCCCCCCTCTCCCCGAGCATTCACTCACCGGCTTCTTTAGATGCTCCCTCGGTCTGGAGAGTAGCACGTCTCTTCTCCCCGGGGCTCTCCCTGCAGGCAGCAGCTTCCGCCTGCCTCTCTCCTGCCCCCGGCCTGCCTGACTTCCAGGTCGCGGCTGCGGGGCGGGACTTCCGGTCGGCCTGCTCCCTGATTGGCCGGCCGGCAGGAACACTTCCGGGTCGTCGCGGGCAGCGCGGCGGCCCGTCTCTGGTGCTTCTAGGCGGGGGATGAATTTACCGAGGGGTCGGCACCCTCGAGGAAAATGCGCAAAACGGGCGGCAAGGTCCCTGGCAGGGTGGGCACCTGCCAGGCGACAAAACCCTCACAAATAAGCGAGGTGGCACTCGCTTGGGGCGGACAATGCCGGGTGGGCACCGGCCTCCGCAGACAAAGCGCTCCCAGCGCTAGAGGCAATTTACAGCGCTCCCTGCGCTAGGCAGACCATCACAGCGCTCCAAGCGCTATAAACAGGATAAAGCGCTCCCAGGCGCCCTCTGCAAGCAGGGCAGAGTTCCAGCAAGTCCTTGGGCAGGCAGGGGGGGGGCAAGGCTGGGCCCAGAGCCAGCTCACTGGGTCTCCAGGCAGGGAGACACCCCAAGTGGCGGTCCTCTGGCCCTGCAGCAGCAACAGCCCCCTCAGGATCCTGGAAAAAGAACAACCTCTGTGGGGACACAGCCCCATTTTTATACAGTGCATTCCTTTGTTCAAGGGTGCAGAGTGGGGGCGGAACCAGTCGCAGCTGGTTCTTGAGTACTCTGTTTACCTCAACCACCCTCTCTATTCACTGGCAGGGCTTGGGTCATTAGACACACCACAGGGGGGCGGAGCCAGAATTGTGTGGGGAAAACCCAGCCCATCCAGGACACAGGTACACTCCTCCCACACATCACTCATGCTAATCTCCCACTCACCACCGGGCAGACCCATCCAGACTTCCTGGAGCCTGGCATGCCAGCCAGCTCCAGCCAATCACACGCCAGCACCCTCACAGCACACGTACAGCCATGTCTAGAAATGGCGCTTCGCTACTAGACACATACATGCTGCATACACCATCTCGCAGCATTCACTCTCACGAGTTCACACATACCAGACTCAAGCCTGTACACCCCACGCATCAGGAACTACCAGGGACACATACATTCCCCATGCATTCCTATGGGCGGGCAGGCCTAGCTCAGCACATGCACTCAGAGTGCGCACGCACTTTCCACTGGGACACAGTGAAAGTGCGCAGAATCCAAAAATCACCATCTCCAGGTCACCATTTCAAGCAAAAAGTCTAGGGGTGAACCTGCCCTAAGGGCCAAAGTCCAACATAACCCCCTTCCAGCCAAAACGCAGGGGAGACCAATCACCACCGTGATGGACTTCCCTGCTTGGGGCGATAGAACACGGACGCGGGCCCGCAACTGCAGGGACACCCTCCTGTTCTATGCCACGGTGAACCCATGGGATTCCTTCTCAACACACTGTCTGGACCAACTGGGCTACCCCATTGGTACTCCCAAGTTGTCCGCGGCCAGGACCAGGCCCTGGGCCACCCAGGTGCCACCGGTCCTTGCCTATTCGCAGAGCGGGGGGTAGTAACCCCTGGCACATAGGAGCCATTTTCCACTCTTCCTGTCTGCAAGACAGGACTAGACTGCCACTGGTTCTCCAGCCTAGGGCCTACAACCTCAGGCGGACCAGGAGTCTCAGGGAAGGCTCTCCTCCCCTTACCTCTTCTTCTAGGGTTCCTCCTTCTCCGGCGAGGGGCACACCTAGAACGCCATTCCAACCCAGGGCTTATCCACTCAGGTTGCACCGGGGTCAGAGGTGGGCTCTCCCACCCTCTGCACCCCCTTCCAGAGGTCTGCCCTCTCCCACCTGGAGAAGTTCCTCTGGAAGAAGAACCGGTCAGGACACTGGTTACAGTCGTCCTACCCTTCAGGTCAGGCTGATCCTGAACCTGGCCTTCCAACCTCTGGTCTAAAACCTTCGGTGGAACAATTGCCTGGCACTCCAGGACTTCTGGGGATTCACACGCAATCCCCCTGAGGCTAACAAATGTCACATCTGTTGCGTGACTGTCTGTCTGGCGCAGATCTCCCGCCCTCTGTCCACCTGACAGTGCGTGACGATCCCCCAGACCAGAAGTGGCGCCACCCGGGTCCCCCCAAGAAGATCTAGCCCAACTGGCTAGTCCCTGGTCCACTGGTGCATCCACTGGGAAACTCATCCCCCAATAACTCCTCACGCGGGACTCCTGTACCCTCCCTACCGGAGCGGTACTGCCAGCATCTAGAACCACAGGAGCTCTGTTTACAGACACTCCAGGTCCTCTACTCACTAGGAGATCTTCCTCAAGTGGACTAACAGGACAGCCTAGGTCCCCAACCTGGTGTTCCCTACAGAAACCATCCAAGTCCTGAGGCAGGGCTTTGGGCGTCTGGGGAACCTCGGTCTCCCCCTCACTCCTGCTCCACTGAGCCAGGCAGTGAGCCCCTACACCCTCCTCGCTATCCTGGGACCTAGCTGGGCTACACTGAGCCTCTTCCACCACGCTGGGCTGGAAGATCCCTGAACCACTACTTTCGGAATCCCTCACCAATGATTCTGCAGAACCTCTGGCCCTTTCCCAGCGGTCTGCTTCCTCCGCCAGCTCATCAGGATCAGCGCATTCCAAACTCAACAGGTGCTGGCGCAACTCTAGACAACAAACACCAAGGAACTGCTCTCTGAGAACCATGTCGAACAATATGTCCCAATCACATTTCGTGGGCTCCCGTACCCAATCACACAGGGCTACACAACAGTCATCCACAAAATCTTCCCAAGACTGATGAGACGGTTTCCTATGGTTCCTAAACCTCAACCTATTCTCCTCCTCTGGGGAAACAGGAACCATACTCTGGGAACTGGGACTTTCTACACTGTGATTTAAATAGCTGCCTCCTATGCTGGACCCAGCAAGGGACTCCCTATCTATGGGGTCCTCACTATCTGCTGGCGTCCCTGTGCTATCATCTTCTTCCTCCTCCTCAGACTCTTCAGGGCTCCCCTCTGACCCACCACCCTCATGGTGTGAGACCCGGGCCCTCTCCGCACTGTGCTCACGCTCCCAGTCCTCCTTCTGCCATTGGATTAGGTTACCCCTAAGTTGGGACTGGGTGTCTGACTCATTCACTGCAATGTCTCTCTCTTCGCAAAACTCTCTCAGTTCATGCAAAAACAGACCCCAGACATTAAAAGCAGACTCCATCTTGGCAAGATGCTCACAGACACGTGCAACACAAGGGACCTAGCAATCTGAAGTAAGAGTACACAATTCCAAAACTTCCACACTCTCCTTATCAAAGAGAACTCACTCATGCGTCCAGGAAAACACACCATTCATCCACACACACCCTCCCCTCGGATCGGTAAGGCAGTTTCTACCACCCCTGACTTCTCAACCTGACCAAAAGTGACACAGGTACCAAACTCTGGAAGCAGGGCGGGGGACAAATGTACAGGACACAATTATAAAATGACACTCTTCAGGAGAAGAAACAATGGAATTTTACCAAAAACAATAATCCCCAAAATGTGGTTATCTAAAAATGTAGAGCTTTGAAGTGCGGCCAGCCGCTACTGTGGTACCACGCAAACACAAATCCTTATCCCACCGCTGCCACCAATGTTGGAAATGGGATCCCTGGCTGGCCAGGGCTTTCGCCAAAGTCAGTCAGAGACCACCACACCCAAGTCAGGGCAAGGGAGTTACACGCCAAGATAACCCCTACTCACCCTCTAGGTAACGTGGCGCGAGCAGCAAGGCTAAACTTGGAGGCGATGTAAGTTAAGTATTTGCGCACGCACCCCAGCAACAACTCCCAGGGCCCACCACAAAGGAAACTCCACACAAGGTTATATAAAAATAGCCTTTGTATTACACCAAAACACATTAGATAAAACACACACTTTACAATGTGCCAGAGGCACGGGCAGAATTTACAAGGGATATGTACAAGACAGGGCCACCTGGACCACTGTCAGGAATCAGAAGTAGCACTTTCAGAAATAGCACTTAGTACATAGAATATAGCACAAAATAGCACACAACCAGTAATTACTGGTAACCAGGATCTCACTAGCACCACCTGTACTAGGGAGAAAACAACCACCTATGTATCACAATACCTGTAGGGGTGTAAGAACATACACATGATGCAATGCATAACATTCATTCAGAGGTGTAAAGGAGGAAAACACATGATGCATCACAATACATTCAGAGGTGCATAGAAAGTACAATTGCGCCAAACTCACGTAAGTCACCACCTGTGACTGTCCCTAGGCCCTCTGGCCTTGTTGGGGCTAGGACGCCCTGTGTCCAAAGTCAGGGGGGCCTAAACGGAGCAGTTGCCCACAAAGTGCTGGGCAACTGGGTAGCAATTGATGGGGCCAACACGCTGGGGGAGCCTCACAGGCTCTGCAGAAATAAATGTCCCCCTGAGCCCCTCTGGGCTCTAGCAAATGTCTGGTCCCTCTGAGCCTCTCTGGGCTCTGGAAATAACAGTGGGGGCTGTGAGCCTCTCTGGCTCGCCAACAATAATGCACCTGAGCCCCTCGTGGGCTTTCAACCAGCACTGGCTGCCACGAGCCTCTCAGGCTCTCGAACACCAATTGCCCTTCTTGAGCCTCTCTGGGCTCAAAACACAATGGTGGGGCTCACGAGCCTCTCTGGGCTCTTCAAAACAACTGGTGCCCCCGGGGCACCTTGTGGCTCCAAGGAAATGCTCCCACTCGTTGGAGCCTCTCTGGCTCAACACAAAAATGGGGCGCCGTGAGCCTCGCACTGGAGGGGAGGGGCGGGCACTGTCAATGTGCCCCGACGCCCCCCTCTCCCCGAGCATTCACTCACCGGCTTCTTTAGATGCTCCCTCGGTCTGGGGAGTAGCGCGTCTCTTCTCCCCGGGGCTCTCCCTGCAGGCAGCAGCTTCCGCCTGCCTCTCTCCTGCCCCCGGCCTGCCTGACTTCCAGGTCGCGGCTGCGGGGCGGGACTTCCGGTCGGCCTGCTCCCTGATTGGCCGGCCGGCAGGAACACTTCCGGGTCGTCGCGGGCAGCGCGGCGGCCCGTCTCTGGTGCTTCTAGGCGGGGGATGAATTTACCGAGGGGTCGGCACCCTCGAGGAAAATGCGCAAAACGGGCGGCAAGGTCCCTGGCAGGGTGGGCACCTGCCAGGCGACAAAACCCTCACAAATAAGCGAGGTGGCACTCGCTTGGGGCGGACAATGCCGGGTGGGCACCGGCCTCCGCAGACAAAGCGCTCCCAGCGCTAGAGGCAATTTACAGCGCTCCCTGCGCTAGGCAGACCATCACAGCGCTCCAAGCGCTATAAACAGGATAAAGCGCTCCCAGGCGCCCTCTGCAAGCAGGGCAGAGTTCCAGCAAGTCCTTGGGCAGGCAGGGGGGGGGCAAGGCTGGGCCCAGAGCCAGCTCACTGGGTCTCCAGGCAGGGAGACACCCCAAGTGGCGGTCCTCTGGCCCTGCAGCAGCAACAGCCCCCTCAGGATCCTGGAAAAAGAACAACCTCTGTGGGGACACAGCCCCATTTTTATACAGTGCATTCCTTTGTTCAAGGGTGCAGAGTGGGGGCGGAACCAGTCGCAGCTGGTTCTTGAGTACTCTGTTTACCTCAACCACCCTCTCTATTCACTGGCAGGGCTTGGGTCATTAGACACACCACAGGGGGGCGGAGCCAGCATAGTGTGGGGAAAACCCAGCCCATCCAGGACACAGGTACACTCCTCCCACACATCACTCATGCTAATCTCCCACTCACCACCGGGCAGACCCATCCAGACTTCCTGGAGCCTGGCATGCCAGCCAGCTCCAGCCAATCACACGCCAGCACCCTCACAGCACACGTACAGCCATGTCTAGAAATGGCGCTTCGCTACTAGACACATACATGCTGCATACACCATCTCGCAGCATTCACTCTCACGAGTTCACACATACCAGACTCAAGCCTGTACACCCCACGCATCAGGAACTACCAGGGACACATACATTCCCCATGCATTCCTATGGGCGGGCAGGCCTAGCTCAGCACATGCACTCAGAGTGCGCACGCACTTTCCACTGGGACACAGTGAAAGTGCGCAGAATCCAAAAATCACCATCTCCAGGTCACCATTTCAAGCAAAAAGTCTAGGGGTGAACCTGCCCTAAGGGCCAAAGTCCAACAATAAGAATAACCTGCATCCAAATACTGGCACTGGCATACTAGAGGTGATACTTGGCACGGGGCACCCGTGGTGACGTGCTGGTGCGAATGCACTCCTGGTAAGTCTTGGCATCACTGGAGAAAGTGCTTGGTTTATCTGGCACTGACACTTTGGAGGCAAACCTTGGCTACGGGAGGACAAATGTGTTATATCGGAGAAGGGCAACCACACCTAACACCCGGCGCTGACATACAAGAGGTAATGTATGGCATAAGGGTCGCCTATGGTAAACAGAAAGCATCAGTGGCAACGTTCTTGCACGGGGATCTTGTAAGTCGTGTTGCCGTGAGGGGGATTCCTCGATCTATAGGGAGCTCCCAATACGAATTGCTGACCCGGTAAAAATTGAGGTAAGTTTTGACATAGGGGCACTGATATTCCATGTGTGAAAAATTAAGTCAATGCCTGGTGGCGATAATTTTCTTCAGCTTGGCACACCAGAGGCCATATAACAGATTATGGTGCGCATTCTTTGTTTGCGCCAGGCACAGCTTTCAAAAGGTGCGCCCTGCGCAAACAAAGAGAGTGCGGCGTATTATATTGAAACCCCAATTCACAAAAAGGCCGTTTTGCAGGAGCGTCACTTTTTATGAAGCTCCGACGGACCAGGCCTCTCAGTCCTATCGATAGGTGACTCGAAGCCACCCTGCGCGGCTTTCCATGTCCTCATAGATATGGAGTGAGACAAAGCAGCGCAAACCGCTCCCTTCCCATACTCTGCACCAAGAAGGCATTCTACGGTAGTTGCTGTCGGTGTTACCACTCAACACCCATAGATGTTGACACTGCCCCAGATTTACAACATGACTTAACCCTACGACAGCGCCAAAAACGTACGCCTCCCCCGAGCAGGAATGACTAGGACAAATCTTTACATTTCTCCAATTTTTTTCCTCTTTCCACGTGTGCAAAGAATGAGGAAAACGCCGCTTGTGATTTTTTTTGTGCAGAAAGGTGTCCCTTCCTGCACAAAATCAATCATGCTAACAACACAGACACCCTTACACCATGGTGCAAGCATGCCGGCATTGGCGCTTGTCTGCAAGTTGTGCACCGGCTCAAAGGCCAGGAATACACCGTATCTTGTAAGTACGGTGCATTCCAGTCTTTCAAATTGGCATAGGGTAGGGTAGCAAAGTGACTTCCAGCGTTACCCTATAACAATTCTTTACAGATGAATGCGCTGCACTCAGGGCAGCCGCAAAGTTGTGCTGCCCTGGAGGCAGTGCACTCAAGTGAGATACGGAGCGGCTTGGTTACGAGCTATTTTACTTATACTTGTTGCCTCATCCTGTCCTGCTGACTACAAGCAAGGACTTTGTTTTTAACCTCCCCCCAGTGGCCCGCTGACAACGAGCCGCCGCACTCACCTCTTCTGTCCGCCTGAAGCCAGTCATCCGTGACTGCGGGCGCCATCTTGGGTTGGGTTGTCGGCCTGTCCCACCTTAGCCACACACCCCTAGTCTCACTGCTATTTAGGACCCTCCCCCCCTCCTCTCCAGCGATAGCTCGCAGCCCGGTGGCAGAGGGCTCGCGCGCACCTGCTGGAGCACTGATATTTTAATTTAATACTCTGGTCACTTGCTGATTACGAGCTATTTTACTTATACTTGTTGCCTCATCCTGTCCTGCTGACTACAAGCAAGGACTTTGTTTTTAACCTCCCCCCAGTGGCCCGCTGACTACGAGCCGCCGCACTCACCTCTTCTGTCCGCCTGAAGCCAGTCATCCGTGACTGCGGGCGCCATCTTGGGTTGGGTTGTCGGCCTGTCCCACCTTAGCCACACCCCCCTAGTCTCACTGCTATTTAGGACCCTCCCCCCTCCTCTCCTGCGATAGCTCGCAGCCCGGTGGCAGAGGGCTCGCGCGCACCTGCTGGAGCGCTGATATTTTAATTTAATACTCTGGTCACTTGCTGATTACGAGCTATTTTACTTATACTTGTTGCCTCATCCTGTCCTGCTGACTACAAGCAAGGACTTTGTTTTTAACCTCCCCCCAGTGGCCCGCTGACTACGAGCCGCCGCACTCACCTCTTCTGTCCGCCTGAAGCCAGTCATCCGTGACTGCGGGCGCCATCTTGGGTTGGGTTGTAGGCCTGTCCCACCTTAGCCACACCCCCCTAGTCTCACTGCTATTTAGGACCCTCCCCCCCTCCTCTCCAGCGATAGCTCGCAGCCCGGTGGCAGAGGGCTCGCGCGCACCTGCTGGAGCACTGATATTTTAATTTAATACTCTGGTCACTTGCTGATTACGAGCTATTTTACTTATACTTGTTGCCTCATCCTGTCCTGCTGACTACAAGCAAGGACTTTGTTTTTAACCTCCCCCCAGTGGCCCGCTGACTACGAGCCGCCGCACTCACCTCTTCTGTCCGCCTGAAGCCAGCCATCCGTGACTGCGGGCGCCATCTTGGGTTGGGTTGTAGGCCTGTCCCACCTTAGCCACACCCCCCTAGTCTCACTGCTATTTAGGACCCTCCCCCCCCTCCTCTCCAGCGATAGCTCGCAGCCCGGTGGCAGAGGGCTCGCGCGCACCTGCTGGAGCACTGATATTTTAATTTAATACTCTGGTCACTTGCTGATTACGAGCTATTTTACTTATACTTGTTGCCTCATCCTGTCCTGCTGACTATAAGCAAGAACTTTGTTTTTAACCTCCCCCCAGTGGCCCGCTGACTACGAGCCGCCGCACTCACCTCTTCTGTCCGCCTGAAGCCAGTCATCCGTGACTGCGGGCGCCATCTTGGGTTGGGTTGTAGGCCTGTCCCACCTTAGCCACACCCCCCTAGTCTCACTGCTATTTAGGACCCTCCCCCCCTCCTCTCCAGCGATAGCTCGCAGCCCGGTGGCAGAGGGCTCGCGCGCACCTGCTGGAGCACTGATATTTTAATTTAATACTCTGGTCACTTGCTGATTACGAGCTATTTTACTTATACTTGTTGCCTCATCCTGTCCTGCTGACTATAAGCAAGAACTTTGTTTTTAACCTCCCCCCAGTGGCCCGCTGACTACGAGCCGCCGCACTCACCTCTTCTGTCCGCCTGAAGCCAGTCATCCGTGACTGCGGGCGCCATCTTGGGTTGGGTTGTCGGCCTGTCCCACCTTAGCCACACCCCCCTGGTCTCACTGCTATTTAAACGACCACTATGCGTCAGTGCAGCGGACGAGCGCAGCGGGCGCGTCGTAGGCGCGCCAGAGTCGCGCCAGAGTTAAGCCCGTCTGCGCCCGTCCGCGGCCGACCGGGGCTAGGGGCCACTACCCCTGGTCCTCTTATCCGATATTCCATAGCTGATCTTACTCTCTTACAAGGCCATTGGCCCCTTGACCCCCGCATTATCCAACGGACCATCAATTTGGGCTGTCATTCTCCCTGTCGTGCCTGTCCACAAGGCTGCACCCTTCTTACTGCTTCTCCGTTAGCTCCCCCCTCATTGCCCAACCCTGACCTCCGTCCCCCTCCAATGTCAATTATTCTATTAAATACAAGGTCAGCCGTTAGACATCACCAGGAACTATTCATTCTTTTAGATACGGATAAACCCGATCTCCTACTCCTAACTGAGACATGGTTTTGCGAGTCTTCTCTTCCATCTCTATTGGCTGCCCTTCCGTCGACCTATTACTCTATCCGTGCTGACCGCTCTACCGGGAAAACGGGTGGAGGCGTTGCTCTGATTGCCCGCACTGATTTTCAGTTTCAGATTCTCCCCTCACCCCCCTTGGGAGGAATTGACCACTTGGTGGTCCGCTCTACCTCTTTCTCCCCTCACCTAGTCGTTGTACTGGTCTACCGTCCACCTCAACCCACTCCGTCTTTTCTCCCCGCCTTTCAAGAACTACTTGGCACTCTGGCCGTTAATTATGCTTCAGTGTTGGCCCTTGGGGACTTCAACTACTGGCCCTCGGATCCCAAGGAATGCGCCTCATCCAAGGAATTTTCCGAAACCCTTCTCTCACTTGATTTCATTTCCCGAGTCCACACTCCAACCCATATTCACGGCCACATTTTAGACCAAGTTTGGTCTCTCAACTGTCCCCTTTCCTCACTCACCGTCTCTCCATGTACTTGGTCTGATCACTTTTTAATTTCCTTCTCTCTTAGCCTTTGTCCGACCAAGACACCCGCCCATACAAAAAACTCTTGGGCTCGCAACTGGGGTAAGGCTAACTTGCTGGCTCTAACTTCTTCACTTCGGGCATCCTCTCCCGCTCTGTCGGGCTTGGCGTCTGCAGCTCAAGCTAAGGCCATTGACCTCTGGCTTACGAATGGAAGCGATAGCCTGGCTCCCCTTCGGCGCACCTCGATTAGGCGCCCTAAAGACGCCAATCGGTGGTTCAGCAAAGAGCTGAAAGAGCAGAAATTAACGGTCCGACAGGCAGAACGCAGATGGAGGTTGGACTATTGTCCTATCTCCAAGTCCCGCTATGCCCTTCTCTTAGGTTCTTACAAAAAAAACATCATAGCGACCAAGAAAGCTTACTTCTCGGCTAAAATTCTGGCAGCGGAGAATCAACCCAAGGAGATTTTCTCCATCACTCATGACCTGGCTTTTTCTGACAGGACCTCACTAAAGCCTCTTCCCTCTCAGAAACTCTGCGACTCGTTGAACTTCTATTTTATGGAAAAAATCGCGACAATCAAATCTAACATCCCCTCCCCTTCCCCCTTCTTCGTAGACCCCCAGCTACCCCCTGCCCTAGCCTCTCTCAATTCTCTTCCCCCTCTCACGGAGGAAACTTTTCTCTCTCTTCTCCCCAAAATTAAATCCGGTTCCCCATCAGATATCTGCCCTGCATACATCTTGCGGCAGGTCTATTCTGTTTGTACCCTGCTCCTCTTAGGTTCCTCAATGATTCTTTGTCCCAGGGGGTTGTGACCCAGTCACTGAAAGCCGCCTCTATTGTCCCCATTTTGAAAAAACCAGGAGCCGATCCCTCTGCCTTGGCTAACTACCGCCCCATCTCCTTGCTACCCTTTTTAGGTAAGGTGCTGGAGCGACATGTCTCCTCTGCGCTCACCTCCTTTGTCGAGGAAAATGGGGTGTTGGCCCCTTGCCAAGCTGGGTTCCGACCTAAGCATTCGACCGAATCAGTGGTGGTGTCGGTGTTGGACACCCTCAGAGAAGGTATGGACATAGGTCAACCTCAGGCGCTGGTCCTCCTTGACTTGTCCGCTGCTTTTGACACGGTGGACCACTCCATCTTACTCTCCCGTGTCAGGGCGGCGGGCATTGGAGGCTCGGCCCCTCATCTGGCTCTCATCCTTCCTGAGGGACCGGACCCAGGCGGTTCGTCTTGGGGAGTTTTCAGCTACCCCCTGTCAGGTCCAGTGCGGGGTACCTCAGGGCTCTTCTCTGTCTCCTTTATTATTTAATCTCTACATCTCTCCCCTTATTTTCGCTCTTCAGCAGCTTGAGGTCACGGTATATAACTATGCCGATGACCTCAAGCTCATCTTCAATCTGTCTTCTTCTTCTGATTCTATCTCTAATTTTCAATCTATTCTATCTTTCATCAGGGACTGGATGAACTTCAACCACCTGAAGCTCAATCCCGATAAGACGGAACTTGTGGTTACGGGTGGTTGCTCCAGTCCCTGGAACTCTCTATTTTGGCCCCCTTCCTTTGGCTCTCCCCCTACTCCAGTTTCCTCTGTTAAGACTTTAGGCATTAAGCTCAATGACAAACTTACTATTCACTCCCAGATAGGTTCGGTGGTTTCTTCTTGTTTCCTCACTCTCCGTACTATCCGTTCTATTTCTCGCTTCTTTTCTTTTCCTGCACTTAAACTGATTATGTCTGCACTGGTCCTGTCCCGCCTGGACTACGGGAACGTCCTGTTCAATGGCATCCCTCAGTACAGCTTGCATAAGCTACAACTGGTTCAGAACCAGGCAGCTCGCCTTGCCTTTGGTCTCCCCAAATTTCACCATACCTCTCCCCTTTTAAAGACCCTTCACTGGCTCCCTGTCCGGGAACGCGCCTTGTTTAAACTAGGCTGTATGGCTTTTCAGGCCAGGACTGGTCTGGCCCCCATCTTTATATCTTCAGCCATCAAAATCTACGTTCCCGGCAGAGACCTCCGTTCTTCGGCCCAACATCTTTTAGTAGTTCCTCGTTACAGGAAAAAAAAACAGGGCGGCTCTAAATTTTCTACCCTCGCCCCTGCATTCTGGAATTCCCTTCCCCTCCATCTTAGATCCCTCACCCAGTATTCTATTTTCCGCAAATCCCTAAAAACTTTTCTGTTCACCCAGGCCTTTCTGTCCTAAACCCTCTGTCCCCTGCCTCAGTTTATTGCCCCAGCGATTGATCCCGCCATTTAGGCTGTCTGCTATCTTAGCGCCAAGAAACCGCTCAGGTGTATGTCGCGCTTTACAAATATTTTAAACTTAAACTTGGTAACAGCCGCTCTCTGTTTCGCAGTGCAGGCTGCAACCTGACAGCACTTTTAAGAGGCCGAGAGATCCCCTTGCAGACGGATGCAGGGAGTGACTGCACTCGCCTGCAAAAGGACGTCTGGGGGTTCCTTAGGACCCCCTTTCCCCGCTCCGCAAGGCTGCCATCAGGGGTCACACTGATAGTACAGTGCGCCTCCTCACAGCTCCTTTGCCTCTGCATCTTTAATATGGTGCGGGAACATGAGCCAAAGAAATTGCCTCATTGGCATGGGGCCACGCCTCCATGCAAATGAAGGCACGCCCTCAGGCGAGAGCCTGGTACTATCTGTGTGCCAGCGCTATCTGTATTACAGAAGAGGGCACACAACCATCTGCGGCCCTTTCTTGAACACTAAAATGCCACGGGGCGCACAAAGCGGGCGCACTTCCCCATTGCAACCCCAGGGAACTTTCCATAACACGGCCCCAGGAAAGGGCTTGAATATTTAAGGAGTGCGCTTTCAGAGCTTATAGATTTTTGGAAATCTTATATGAAGATTATGAATTAATGTTCCCGATGGACCCCATTGTTTGCAAACTTTTCTCAGAGGAGCCCCAGCCCTCCTGGAAGAAGCTCGGCTCCCTCTGCTGGCTTGCTGCAAGTATTGCGCCCAGCAGATCACCAGCTACCACTCCATAGCGCCCAGAAGCCCCTTCCGTCCCCTTGGCAGAGAGCCCTCGTGCGTGCCCCGCCCGACCCCCTCGCGCGCCGTATCTCTTCAGTGTAGTATTTTAGCGCATTGAGTGGAAGAATGGGAGAGGGTTTCTTAAGCTCTGAATAGCGTTTCCTCTCAATGGCGCGGCTCTTCTTGGCGCTGGATTGTTCTCATCCCTTCTATTAATTCCGATCACTGCAGAGAGATAGCGCGGGGAGTTTTCTTACTGCATTAGCACCTTCTTTTCTGTGGGTTTTTCTCACACAATGTGACTCTAGAAATGCTCGGATTCCAATTTAAGCCACTGGCGACGCGTAAAAGCCCTTTTCACGCGCTCCCCATTCACAGGACCGACAACATCCAGATCCCATTAGCGCGCCCAGCGTCTCGCAGCAGGGGCCGTCCTCCCAGCAGGGCAAAGGCTGGGAGATGGCTCAGCGTGTTAATACATTTGCCTCGAAAATCTGTGCGTAATTATGAGGTGACGCCCCGTCTGTCCGGCTCCTCTGGCCCCGAGGCATTTTCAAATGACCCCCCACGGTCAGGGTAATGTTGTTTCTTTTAACATTGAGCTATTTGGAGCAATCACCGGCGACCATTCCGTTTACGCCGAGAGCTGGCGGCGTCAACGCGGTGTCACTAAAACCCAAAGTTCGCCTCTGACAACCGAGGGTGCCTCAGGGTGTCTCCTTGTCCCCCCTTCACCCCTGAACAGACCCTATTTATTATTATATATTGCTGCGGGTCTGGGGCGAGGGGAAGGAATGAAACATGGAGAGAGCAAAAGGGAAGGGGGGGGGGGGGGGTTGGGGTACGGCTTCTTTCTGGCCCTCCAGCTGCCCCTGTGTGCCCTGAGACTATACATGGGCAGCGAGAGGAGACCGCGGGTAGCAAAGGAGAGGTTTGGGGTAGCATCCACCTTAATGGACCATAAGACTAGGGGTAAAGAGAGGAGTGCTTTGGGTAGCAAAGGAGAAGTTTGGGGTAGCATCTGCCTTCATGTTTCATAAGACATGGGGTAGCGAGAGTAGCACCCTGGGTATCAAAAGAGAGGTTTAGGGTAGCATCTGCGTTCATGCACCATAAGACTAGGAGTAACGAGAGGGGACCCTGAGTAGCAAAGGTGAGGTGTGGAGTACCATCTGCCTTCATGCACCATAAGACTAGGGGTAGCGAGAGGAGGCCATAAGTAGCAAAGGAGTTGTTTGGGGTAGGAGCTGGCTTCATGCACCATAAGACTAGGGGGCACATGCATCATTGAGACATTTTGCACTTCTTAATTTGCGAAAAATACCGAATTGCAAATTAAGAATTGCAAAATGCTATGCATCATTTTTTTCGGTATTTATTTGAGATTCGGTAAAAATCGCAATTTTTACCGAATCCCAAATAAATACCGAATTCTTAAGTGCATTTTCGCAATTCCCATGGATTCCTATGGGCCACAAGGCCCATAGGAGTCAATGGGAAGGCATTTACAAATTCGCAATTTGTTGATGCATTCCAAGGGTGCAGGGGGGGGGTCCAAAGGACCCCCCCTGCACCCCTGAAATGCATTTGAAAGTGCATGTTTCACACACACATGTCCTAAGGACATGTGTGTCTGTAACATGACAGTTTAAAAAATGCATTTTTTTGCTTTTTGACAGATTTTCGCAAATTACCACGAGGGTCAACCTCGTGGTAATTTGCACTTCCAATTTCAAAATTCGCATTTTTTTTAAAATTGATGCATTGCATTTAAGGAATCGCACAAATGCGATTCCTTAAATGCATTCGCATTTTTAAGAAATGCAAAAAAATGCGAATTCTGGAAAAGTGTTTGATGCATCCCAAAAACGTATTTAGGAAGTGCAAACGGCCGAATTTACCGATTCGCACCGTTTGCACTTCCTAAATAGATTGATGCATGTGCCCCTAGGAGTAGCGAAAGGGGACCGTGGGTAGCAAAGGTGAGGTTTGGGGCAGCATCCACCTTCATGCACCATAAGACTAGGAGTAGCGAGAGTAGCACCCTGGGTATCAAAGGAGAGGTTTGGAGTAGCATCTGTGTTCATGCACCATAAGCGGTACAAAAGGGGGTGGTGATGGACGGAGCATCTGAACCAATCAAACACTCACACCCAGTCAACAGATCTGGGTTTAATCCATCACCGTTCTTTAGCCCACTCTGCCACCCCAGTTCAGACACCACTATATGCAAATCAGTCTGACCCTGTGCCTCATGGGAACAGTCCAGCCCAAACTGCCAAGCCATGCCTTCCCTGGACCGGAAACAAGCTTCCTAGACCGGTTTCTGGCATTACAGCCGTCTTCAGCCAGGCTTGCTTGAATCCAGTGGCCAAGTGAGCAAGGGACTCACGTCTGAGCATACCCTGCCACACTTATGGCGGCCAAAACGGTACAAAAGGGGGTGGATTGCCAAATCGTTAAGCATGATGTGCTCTTTGTGTTCAATGCATCTGCTTGGTTCTCTCCCTAGGTTGGGGAGGACCCCAAAATCATCACCTCTCTCACTGCTTGCTGCACTTTTATTTTCACTTTTGTGAAGATAACGACTTGCATTTTTGCATGTAAAGATACAGGTACTTGTTGTTTTATCAAAGGTATGTGAGGTTTCTGTTTTATTAATTGGGATGCGACAGAACGGAGTTGCGCGTAGTGGTGCTCTGCCAACTACGCCCACCCTTACTGTGAAGCCACGGTGAGCATGCATGCAATGGCACACCGAGCTCTCAACATTTCGAACAAGTTCAAAAAGATGTTTGTGACACCTTGACTGCCTCATTCAGATGTGTAAAAGATTTTCAGGACATTTTCAGTGCAGTTACGGCGGTGGCTCACCCACTGCCATGATTACAGCTCTATTGGGAACATTCTCAATTTAAGGGGTGCGATGATATAGAGTCAACACAAACTACAGTATTTTTTAAGGCCCCCAAAACCCTGTCTTCTTTTTACGATCGGTCAAGGGAGAGAAACATTGATAGATTTGTCTGCTATACTCAGAACAGGTACCCTAAGCTAAGGGAGTTTTTATTCAGTGTACCTCCATCCTGGTGCATGGTCACTCCTCTGCTGAGACATTTACTCTGCCCTAATGATGTACTGCTGAGGCACTCGAAGGTTTATTCCAGGGTGAACACCAACATGAACCCCGGCGCTAGACAGCTTCTACTAGACCTAGGACCCCATTCCTGAATCTCTCATTTCATTGTTTTGAGCATTTGTTTGATTATTGTCAGATGTATCTTCTGATGACTGTTTTGCTGTGAGATGTTATGTTTTTAATTTTCTATGCTGTTGGTCTGTATTGCTTGGCTTGCTACAAGATTGATAAGGTATGAGAGAGACTGTGCTCCAAGAAATTATCACAAAAGACACACACCTGGCTTGACCTCAGGATGCTTGTTTCTGGTCCGGGGAGGACCCAGCTTGGCAGTTCAGACTGAACTGTTCCCATGGGGAGATGGGTCAAGGCTGATTTGCATATGGCTGGGTCTAAACTGGGGTGGCATGGTGAGCAAAATAACAATGGATTTAACCCAGATCTCTTGACTGTGGTCGAATGTTTGATTTGTTCCGCATTCCATCCATGATTTGAGTGTTTTTTTCCTTCCTGCCCAAAGTTCGCCAGGTATGCCCAAATGTAGGTCCAGGGCTCACTTTGCCACTGGATTCAAGCTAGCCTGGCTGATGAGGGGTGATACCCTGAAACCGGTACAAGCATGCTTGTTTCTGGCCCAGGGAGAAACCTGGCTTGGCAGTTAGGGCTGAGCTGTTCCCACGAGGATCAGGGTCAAGACTAATTTGCATAAGGCTAGGTGTAAACCGGGGTGGTAGGTTGAGCAAAAGAACAATGGATTTAACCAGATCTCTTGACTGGGGATAAATGTTTCATTTGTTCCGTATTCTGTCCATCATTTGTTGCTTTCTCTCCCCAAGAAATGAGAAGCACACCCAATGAGTGAGACTCTACTTCAGTGTGTGAGACTCACAATCAGTAAACAAAGCTTTACTTGTGCCTGTTTTTCTGCCCCTTGTGCCCCCGTGTTCTGCTTTGCTCTGGGCGCACTTGCCACCAATATCTGCTTCCTGATCTCCTGGCTGCCCACCCACTGCTCTTCTTCTTCTGGAAGGAATTGAAGAACAAGAGATGGGTGCCCAACACTAGTAGTTTAATATTCTAGAGGAACATACTTGAACTTCATCATGAGGTACTACAAACCTCATCTATGAAAACTATCAGGTGTTTGTCTTTTATCAGCCAACAAATCACACACACACATGTTTTTTTCTCCTCTGACCAGCATTTACATGGATTCCTGTTGTTGAACACATGCCAGATTTCCCATAGGGAGCACAGGGACTTCTGGCTGGGTGAAGGACACTGGGCTGCTTAAGGTGGGATGGGCCATAGTACCCTGCACAAAGAGCAGCCATGTGCTTAAAGGGACATGCATGGTTTCTCTTGTTGACAAATGTTCTTCCCATTGTTCTGCCAGACCCAGAAATGCTGTGATATCTCTGGAGTTTAATCCGGATTGGTGTGCAAGCGAGTTAGGTTATATATTTGTAACATGTGCATTCATGAATGAGTTGGTCTCATTTGGGTAGTTTGCCAGCACAGGGTGCTTGGTCGGAGCGGTCAGACTTGTTTGATGCAGCACTGCTGTTAGCCCCAAAACCTAGCTATAGTTACCAGGACCACCCTCCATGGTGTGTTTAATAGTGCCTGTGTGTTTTACCTGATCCTTTCTGCAGGGTTATCCCCTAACTTTTTACCTTCCTCCACCTATTTTCCTGACCTTTTTGTTGGCTTTAGAGCTCTGGACTCTTTGCGCCTGCTAATAAGTGCTAACGTGCATGCACGCGCTTCTCTAAACAGGGTATGATTGGTTTACACCTCTTTGGCATATTTGATTTACTTGTAAGTCACTTGTAATTTGGAATCCCATATGCACTAGTGGGCCTGCAGCACTGTTTGTGCCACCACAGAGGTAGCCTTTCAAACCTGTCTCAGGTCTGCCACCTCAAGGCCTGTGTGCGCAGTTCACTGCCACATTGACTTGGAATTTAAAACTACGTGCCTAGCCCTAAACTCTCCTTTTATTACACATAGGTCACCCCTAAGGCAGGCCCTAGGTAGCCCTCAGGGCAGAGTGCTGTGTAAGCAAACAGTGGGACAAGTGCCTTTATGGATGGCATGTGCTGGCAGTGACAAACTGGCTATTTCGTCTTTCACTGTTGTGCGGCCTACTCCTCTCATAGTGTACGTTATGAAAGGGGGTTGCCCTTAAATACAGCGAACCTGGGTCCTAAGATAGGTACAAAAGAAAAGCTGGTCCGTGTAGAAAGAACGTTATTTGGTATTACTTTATAATAATAAACACCACATACTGTTAAATATAATGAAGTAGAATAACAGTTGCAATATTCAAATTCAAATTGCATTTATTTTAAGCAAAAGTTTACTCATGTAAATTTCCAACAAGGAGTTTGTCATAAATTGTCAACATTCATTCAATGTAATTGTTCAGTCATTACATTAAAAAGTGCTCTCAGTGCGAGAAGGAGGGGAAGTGAAGAGGTTCCCCCATATATACCCTGAAGGGTTATTGTCGCCTCATGTTGGGGTCTTCATCAGGACAAGGGTAGAGAGCATGGAACAGACGGTCAATGGCTGTGCCATCGTTGGGTGGGCCTTTGGGTGCTCCTACTGATTTTGGGCAGTGATCCTCACACGTCGACATAGAAAACTCGTCAGGAATGTGATATTTAAATGACCGCCGAACTCATCTGGCACCGCTCTTCACGGCGTGAGGATAGCGCCGACCGCACCGCTCGGTCCCTCGATGTATCTGAGGATACTCTTTGGTATCCTCAGATACATCGAGGGACTGAGCGTATATACGGGGGTCGAAACGTAGACTACGCCAACCAAACACACCATAGGAACCAATGTAATGAATGTATCTTACCTATGTGTGAGGTGATTTGGGAACATTAACATTACCTTGATTGTAAAGGCCTATTGGATTTTACTGTGATGTTATAAATGTCACACCACCTTTACCAAGTCCCTCACAACCTCTTCACTTCCCCTCCTTCTCGCACTGAGAGCACTTTTTAATGTAATGACTGAACAATTACATTGAATGAATGTCGACAATTTATGACAAACTCCTTGTCGGAAATTTACATGAGTAAACTTTTGCTTAAAATAAATGCAATTTGAATTTGAATATTGCAACTGTTATTCTACTTCATTATATTTAACAGTATGTGGTGTTTATTGGTATAAAGTAATACCAAATAACGTTCTTTCTACTCGGACCAGCTTTTCTTTTGTACCTACTCCTCTCATAGGCTGGCATTGGGAATTCCCTTATATATTTTTAAATGGTCATTCCTGATCAGAAAGGAAAGGCGATAACTCCTGCTTACTGGTGTAGTTGGATTTTACATTACTATTTGAGAAATGACAATTGTAGAAAGTGGGTGTTTCTCTGTGCTTATGACTCTTTGTGCTTTGTAGCCTGACTCCAATACACGTCTGGTGTGAGTGACAGCTACACTTTGTGCATACTTTCAAGACAGCCACCACACAGGAAGGGTTGGGTGTGACAGGGATAGATCTTCATACTGATAGTCTTCTTGGGCTCTGAGAAGGAGAGGCGGGGCACATTTATCTGAGTAGGTTGTGTGCTGCCTTCACACAAAAGGCTGATTTACCCCCCACTGATAGTTTGGAGCCAAGTTGGGTTGAAAGGGAATGTTGTGCACTTCTAGGGGTTCCTTTGAAGTCACTCCTTCATCAAAGATATTTTTTAATAGAAGTACTAGGGCTCTGACCCCATGTCAGACACTGTGTGGGACTTTTGACCAGATGCTACTGGCTCTTTAATCTGCACCTTGCCAGTGGACTGCTGTGGTGCCAGGAGGAACTGCCATTTGGACTACCTGTTTTGTTGTGCTGCCCTGCTGCCTGCTTGGCATCTGGAGGGACGGCCACTCTGCAATTGAGCTTTATGTGCTAGCCTGCTTCCCTTCTTCTCCCTGTGTGCCCCCAAGTGTTGTCCAAGGGTTTGCTGGCTTACCTCCTGATTTCATGAAGTATCTAGGATACCAAAGACCTCGCTATCTGCACACTTTGAATCCCCCCCATAGTGCATAAGTTCTGTAAAGAAAAACGCTCAGTCCATCGAAGCAAATCGGATTACTTGCTGGTCGAGGGGAGTGGGGCACTTTATTCTCCCCCACCCCCATCGGCCCATCTTTCGGAGCCCTTCCCGAGCAGGAGGCTCGCAGAAAGGGAAATTTGCACTTCACATCTCCATTACCCGAGTGTGACAAGAGGTCCAGCCCATGAGTTAAGCCTGAGATCTTGGGGAGACGGATGTGCCACTGCCAACACCCCCCGGCCTGGTTGCCTAAGCAACGGCAGGGCCGGACTGGGAATCACAACCGGCCCTGGCAAAGTGCTCGGCTGGCCCCCCTCCCCACTGGGGGGGGGGGGTTGGAGGTGCCGCCGAGCTCTTTGCCCGGGGCCGGTTTTCGGCCGATTTTGGTACAGGGCCGATTTTGCAAAAAGAAATGGCCCCTAGGGGCCCAAAACCAGCCCCAGGGGCCCAAAACTGACTCCCACCCATGCAGCGTACAGGGGGATTGCCTGATGCCTGCTATGGCCAGTCCGGCCCTGAGCAACGGGGAGTACACCGCAATGCCATGCCGCGCCAGCTTGCCTCATTGAAGCTGGCAGCTGTGAGCCATGCAGTAGTGCAAATCCTTGCACAGAAACATGGGTCTCTAGACTGATGTCGACTGGCACCACCAGCAAGGTGGCTGCATCCCGCTTTTAGCTGTGAGCCGGGCAGCAGCGTGACTCCTTGTACCGAGACGTGGGCACCATGGGCGAGGCCATCGTTATTTCCAGTGTCTTGCCCTACCCCCACCTTCATTGATTTGCCGTGCAGCGGCTCCATGCATATGTAAAAGCACTGTGAGCACAGAGAAAGTGTTGTTCTTACTGCTGACCACACAACATTACGGGCAGCTGTGAGTAAGTTATTTGGCTCCATTTCAGTCCCCCCTTAAAGTCCCGTTGGGACGCTATGAGTCCTGTCTCCAAACCGTGAACTTGTGTCATTTTAACACAGGAGAGATTACCGTAAAGGCTCTAAAAGAAGCTCAGTTGGATTAAGCACTGCAGGATTGTTTTGTATACACCTAATGTGATATTTAAGAAACATCATACCATGAAAAGCACATACATGATTTCTGTTGTTATGACCTTATTGCGATCAGGATAATAAGTACCATCTTGGTGTATGCATATCATTAAAAGTATATATTGTGTATGTTTGTTTGTCCCATATGTGTTTTAAACCTGTGTGGAGTCTTTTTGTGGTGTATTCATTGTGTTACTGTGTGTTTGTGTTGCACAAATGCTTTACACATTGCCTATGATGATGAGTCTGACTGCTTTGAGCCAATTTACCAGTGTGAGCACAGGTTATCATTGTTGTGTAACTGACTTGCCCTGACTAGAGTGGTGGGTTCTGCCTGACTTAGGTGCATACGCTAGCAAACCAGAAACCCCATTTCTAACAATCTGGTACTATAAGCTGTGCATAGAAGGAAGGTTGGGGCAGGATAGAGGTGATGGAGCAGGTTCCGTTGTTTCATGGTTATCATGGTAGATATTTAGGCATGCTTCAGTTCAGGCCTGCAAAGTATTAATGTAAATGGTACCAGGTCCCAGCATCCTGCGGACAGCACAGGAAGGGTTTTTGCTGCGGGCCTTCTCCACATTTGCTCTGAGAGCCCCCGCTGAGGCTGACAATAATACCTGGGCTTCCAGTGAGCTCTGACTCTCTGATTTTTGCTACATGTAGGAGATGGCGCTGCCGGTCTTTTTTCATGGAAGGCGCTGCTTTGTGACTACACAACAATAGCGCTGATGGGATAATGCCTGGGTCGCCAGAGCTGTATGAAAGGGAGATATTTTTAACTGGCTTGTGGCAGCCTGGATTGTCTGGCAGCCCTTCTGAGGCAGGCCTCCTGTGCCCTGCAGACCCTGTCTCAATGGGCAGCTGTGTGCCTCATCCCAGGAAGTTCAGTGGCTTCAGATTTCTTAAAGTAGAAACATGTGCCCAGGCCCACTTAAGAACCTTCATGAATGGGGTGCAGCTGCGTGATGTTTTAGGGTGATGGCTCATTCTATTAACAAACATCAAATGACAAATCTGAAAGCAGAGAGAATGTCAGAAAATCAAGCCAACATCAGAGTCAAATGCGGTGATAGGGAGGTCTATTAACCAACACAATCCCGGACTAACGCTGTCTGTTCACCTCAAGAGCCCCCAACTAGAACCTCATCCTACTGTTCTGAGGTATTTGCTATAGCCTTATAGCCCATCGTAGAGGGCAATACCGATTATTAAAGGCCCTCTCCAGCGTTAAAGGCCCCGAGCCGAAGGCGAGGGCCTTTAACAAGGGAGAGGGACTTTAATAGCGGTATAGCCCATCTACAAAGGGCTATAAGGCTATTAGAACATTCTGCCACTAGAGGGCAGAATGTTCTAACAAAAAAAACAAAGCCTTCAGGGAGCATGAGGGGATTGAAATCCCCTCAGGTTCCCTGAAGCCTTTGTTCACAGCCAGAGCTGTGAACAAAGAAACATTGGGATGTTGGTGCTCCAGGCTTATACCAGCCATTACAAGCCCAGAGCACTCTATTGTTTTCAATGGAGCTCCCAACATTCCAATGTTCTAAAATGCTAGAATATTGTGTCTCGCACTTCTCAGTGTTCCGATGCACGAGGAACAATGGTGTTATGGTATAAGTATCTGCAACGCACATTGTCACCCCGAGGGTATCCTGGCACTGAGCAGGTGTGTGTGCCTAGCCCTGCCTATGGTAAGATGGTTAATTGAAAAGCCAGGTCTTCAGCATTTAGGGGAATTCAAGAAGAGAGGCGCAGGCTCAGGTGTGGAATGGGAGTATGAGCTGTGTGTCGTTGGTGTAGTAGAGGGTGTTGATGGCGTGCACATGGGTGATGTTGGCCAGAGAAATCATTTATGTGCTGTAGAGGGTGGAGCTGAGAGATGAACCTTGAGGCACTTCGCATATGAGTTTGCAACTTCTGAGGAGTAAGGTGTCAGGCTGACAGCTTGTGTTCTATCAGTTAGGAAGGAGCAGACCTAATGGCGAGCGGGTCTTTGAACGCCAATGTCGTGCGGGTGACTGATGAGGGTGGGGTGTGAACACATGTCAAATGATGCGGAAACGTCCAGTAGAATGAAGGCTGCCATGTCTCCTCTGTCAAGGATCATGTGTATGTTGTCTGTGGTGGCGATGAATACTGTTTGTGTGCTGTGGTTGGGCCTGAACCCGGACTGTGTGGCGTTGAGGAGTTGGTGGTGCTGAGGTGGTTGATGATGCATCAGTTGATACTTTTCTATAAAACCTTTGCAGGGTGTTATAGGAAAGAGATGAGCCTTTAGTTGGAAAGGGTGGCTGGACGTGATGAATGGGTGTGACTGTGTGTTTCCAGGTGTCTGAAAATGTGGCTGAGTTGATGGAGGTGTTGAGGATGGTGTTTGTACTTCACTGATGGGTAGTGGCCCTTTGGTGAAGGTGTGGTGGAGGCAATGAACAGGTGAGGGCTGTAATGTGATGGACTTCATGATAACAGCAGTTTCACAAGTGGCGAAGGCCGGGTTTGGAGTTTAGTTGTGATGGGTAGTTGAGTTGCGAAGGTGATGGGGTCCGGTTGAGGGTAGAAGTTACAGAATAAGGAGGTGATTTTGCTATGGAAGAATTTTTAGAACATGTTGAAAAAGTCTTACATGGGGGAGTTGTTGCTCGAGGCATCAGGTGGTGCAGTGAAGTAATTGATAATAGCAAAAAGTCCTTGCTGCTGTTAGTGCTGACATTGATGAGATCTGCAAGAGCAGTGCGCTTAGTGTTCCTTATCTGCTACTGGTCGCATCACAGGGCCAATTTGAAGGTGTCTTTATCTGTGATGCCTAAACTTGTTCCCCATTTGGACTCCAGTAACATGTGGTGGTATTTCGCCAGTCTGAGTTACTCTGTGTACCAGCTGTCCTGTGGTTGGGCTCTTAGCATGGAGCTGCATCTGAGGGAAGAAAGCTGTTGAGGTTCCCGATAGCTTTCAAAAAGTTGCTTGTGTGCTCAGGCCAATGCGTGGAGAGAGCTTTTCCAGCTGCAACAGGCAGATCCATGGTTGTAGGTCGGTGGTGATGCTGGATAGGTATGCTGACACTTACGAGAGCATGGTCGGTCCAGATCGTAGCTGCTGTTTTGTCAACTGTGATGTTGCTGATTGAGGAGAAAATCAGAATCAATAGGTGTCCAGAAGCGTGGGTGTTTTCGATAACAGGCTAAAAGTTAGGCTGAGGTTTTTGAGATTTATCTCGAAGATCTGTAGAGCTTGGTTCATGCAATCTTGTAGGTGAAAGTTAAAGTCTACCAGGAGAATAAAGGTGCTGGAGTTGATGATGAGGGGTTGCGACAAACTCTGTGATGTCACTGGCAAAACAAGTTCAGGGTTCTTGTGGTCTGTATATGAGGGTTCCGCCCAGGATAAATTGGCTGCGAACCGTATCTTGAATGTGAGGTGTTCCATGTAGCAGTTGAGGGTATCTTTCAATATGATGGCAACTCCACCTCCGGGCTTGCACTGACTGTCCTGCCTGGTGATCCTGTAGCTGGCAGAGATGGTTTTAGCAATGTCTGATGCAGAGGTTAGGGTTAGCCATGTTTCCAGGAGGAAGAGCAGGTCTGGTGCATGGGCAAGCAGTAGCTCCCATATCTCCAGGGTCTGCAGAGGGAGCAGGTGTTGAGGAGCATATAATCTAGTGTTGCATGCTGTGTGGGTGGTGGTTGTTCTGTGTGAGCATAAGCTTGTGTCTTTTTTTTGTGTAATTGTGAGAGAATGGGATGCTGGGTGCCGTTGGTGTGTGAGTGGTGGATGAATGGTTTGGGAGAGTGCATGAAAACTTGCAGGAGGTGCACATGAATCCTCCTTTCATGTTGTGTGGTGCAGTGTGACAACAGTGCCATATCTGCCAGTGATAGCATCTTAGCACTGATTTGTGTCTTTATCTGTGGTCTTTTGACTTGTTCTCCATTTACGCTCCAGTTGCTTGCAGTGGTGTTTTGTCAGGCCTGTATAGTGTCACTCACTGGGTGTAAGTCTCACTTCATGGAACAGAGTAGCAATCTTGGCCATCAATTCTCACAGGTCCCACTGATGTTAGCAGTCACGCCCCTGCTGTACACTACACCCCTGTGGAATATTGGCCTTAAGGTGGCTACTGATGCCTTTCCTGGGTCTCAGTTGCTATGGACTTACATCTGGGGTTGGAAAGAATCAGGCAGATAGAGGACATCAGGTAGAGTATTAGGGGTGTAACAAGCATCATCACTGTATTTATGTTACTGCCCCTATATGGAGCCAATAACAAGCTGTAAAAGAGAAACCCACAGGCTGGAAGCACCAGGACCCATCCCGAGGGCTGTAGCAACACAGGCCGACTAGAGAGGGCCCAAAGGCAGGGGAAGAACTATGGAGAAGGATGCTGCAGACCCGGAACCAATGTGATACAAGAACTGGCAGGAAGGCTCACTGAGTTAAACGCTCCCTGCTGATAAATGTGGTGACCTACTGGTCATTGCTTTTAATATCAGCAGAGCCAACTCAGCCTTCTAGCCTTCCAAGGACAGTACATTGAACACCATAAAACATCTTACTAGCCACACCTTTTGTTTATACTGTTGAATGGCAGATGTAAAAACACATTATTATTGTATAAGAGAAGCAAGTCAATTGTGGTGTACTCCCTAAAAAAACAATGACAACCAATACAAAAGGGAAGTAACTATGTGCAACAGAGGGTAGGGATGTGAGAGACAAGGTGGCGCCCTATATAGGGGGCTAAAAGTGGGGCAAAGATGAGAAAAGGTGTAAAGATTGTGGTGCAGGAATAAGCGGATTGCTGACACAAAATGGTGGCATCTGTGTGGGTGATGGTAAGGAGCATCCACTATGCACAGTGCAAGGTGGCAGGGACAGATGAGGAGAGGCAGAGAGACATAAACAATACAAATAACACACACAAGAACAACAAAAAAGCGTCAACATAAAATGGCGGCCGCAGTGTGCCGGAAGAAGCAAGGACACCCATCAGTGAAGGTGCAGGGCGGCTCAAGAAAACAAGAAGAGGCAGTGGAACACACCACGTGAAAAAACATAGCACCCACAGATTATACGCCTTTGAATACTAACAGATGCAATGTGGCCCTCCATTATTCCTGCAAGACAAACAATATTATTTTGCTTATATCTTTAGTGACATTATTATTAGAATTGTACTCTTGTATTTGCTCTACTCATAAAATCAGCCACACAATTCCTTTATTCTACTAATATGTAATCTTTTATCTGCTGTGTTGCTAACATCAGCCGACACGTGTTTCGCTCCATCCATGGTGTTGATAGCAATAATTAAATACATTTGAGGGGAATCGAGACAAGGGGTGAAACAGACTATGCAGGGGAAGAGAGACAGAACTAAAAAGTCCATAAATCATGAGACAGCACAGCAGGGTAGATCTTCAAGCCTAGTTTAATAAAGCACCTCATCCATCAAGTCATTGTCAGCAACTGTCGCGTTTCCCTTCAATCTTACTCCAAATTCCCAAGTTCCACATTCCGTGGAAGCAATAGCCTCAGCAAGCAGCCGAGCAAGATATCACGGTTCTCCGCTCTTACTTTAGAACATTCATGTATATATAAATTAAGAACATATGCAACAATAGATTTTCTAACAGGGAATTACATTTATACAAATAAATTTGTACAAAAGAAATAGAAAAACAGAAATACATTTCTTCAGCAACAATAAGAACTATTTAACATGGGGGCAAATAAGCAAGGGCCATTTCGCCACTTTAGTGGCACTTTTTGCTGCTAAAGCGGCGATATTTATTTCGCCCTATTAGCAAGCTGTCGCTAACAGCAGTTAGCGACAGCTTTTAGGTGATAGCGACCGGTTTGGGGCCTGCTTTGCATGTCAGCGATATTTATCGCTAATGACATGCAAAGTGGGCGTACCCAACCTGTTAGCGACTGAAAGCAGACGCTGATACAGCTATCCTCTATTAGCAAGGCAGGCAAAGCGATAAAAAAAATTGAGCTAAGTGTGATTATCGCTATAATCTAATGCCTGCTAAAAACATGACTTACCTGTTTATCCAATGCGAGGTGGATTTTCAGGTTAAGTCCCCATTGGCGTTAATGCATGAATATCGCTGGATTTCCAGCGATATTCACGCATTTCGCCACTATCGCTGGATATTTTAGCACAATGGAGAAAAACGTTGCTAATAGCATGTTTTCTCCGATAACATATCTAGCGATAAGCAGCGATAAAAAAAAATGCGCTAAGCGCATTTTGCGATAAATATTGCTATTCATTGCTAATATGCCCCATAGTTTTTAAGATAAGATGGGGTATTGACTTTACGTTAGCTTTGTCTAACATCTTGATTTGATGACATCTCTGAAAAAACAGAATTGTTCTGATCATAAATATCCGTCACCAGATTTGACTTAAGAACCACCACACAACCCAAATTCCAAACCCTACCATCCTCCACCTTGACTGCATTTTAAAAACTTTTTATAACCTGTGTAGGTTTTGAATACCTCAACGAAGACATTGCACCTACAGGAGCTTTCACACATACCCAATCACCTATAAATACTGCAACTTGTTTTTCCCTTTTTTTCATCAAAATGTCTTTTATTGTTTAACTGCAACCTCTCCTCTCTCTTTCCAAGCCCCTACTTTATTATCTTTTGTGCCTTTATCCCAAATCATTCAACCAAATAATTACATAGTATTAGGAGCCTGCCTTTGAATAACTCAAAGGGTGACTTACGAGTCATTGTATGAGGCGTCATTTGATGAGCCGTGATACATTTTTGCAATTCTTCCATCTGAAGAACCGTGTTTTAGAACCCAGCGGCGCCAGGGACACGCCCAAAGTCTTCGGCTTCTACTGTCTTGGCAAACAGAGACACGGAATACTTCTAGGTGGCGTCAGAGATCAAATTTATTAGCTGCAGCTAGTAACAGTAAACCAAGCAATACAACACGGTGTACAACTCAGGAAACTGCTCAATTTTCATAGAGCAAGACATCGCTTTTTATACACCATATTATCATTATAAATTTACACCCACTGCGCAAAATTCAGACCAATAGGACACATTTTCTAACTGAGTATCATATTTACAAAAACCCAATTTACAGTAACCCAACCCAAAAGTTAATTATTAGGACTGTCCCAAATTCTATTTCCACAAGCCGGACAAACCCATAATTGAAAGCACTACCCATGTAATGAAAAGTCGTAAGGAAAGAAACAATTCAGATGTTGAGTAGGATAAGATATGTGCAAGAAACTAAAAGTTAACGATATCCTGAACATTGATTTGCAATTGTAGACAAGAATCAAACCAAGGGAAATTGGCCTCGCGAAGGGTCAGTTTCAGGTGAAGAGGTCAGCGTCCTGCAGTTCACTCACAAGTCAGAAAAGGGCCTGTTAATGCATACATGAACAATGAGGCCCATGCAACTTTGTTCGTTCGGTTACCTTCACGGCCTACGTGAGGGCAACACAAAAATGGCGTCACGAACAACTCAAACAAAATGGAGTCTGATTCGAAATCACGGAACCTCACATCCAGTTTAAGACATTTACCCTAGACAGTTGAGTATTCTCCTTAATTACCCTATTAAACCTCTCAACTGCTCCATTAGTTTCAGGATGATGAATTGAGCTCTTTTTATGTTGTACACCACACATTGACAAGAAATCATCCATTTGGTTAAAACAAAACGGAGACTCATTGTCAGATAAAAGCATTTTTGGAAGACTTCCCTTTTAAACACTTCTTGCAAGAACTTTATTACAATTTCAGTAGTCACTTCCCGTACACTTGAGACCTCCACCCATCTAAAGTATAGATCTATCAAAACAATTAAATAGGGAGTACCATAATCTCCTTTAAGTGGGCCAACAATCTCAATTGAAACTTCTTGCCATGGACTGTCAGGTAGCTGACTACAAACCATGGGCATGGTGCGCAGAGTAAGAATTTTATCACTGATCTTACATTGTATGCATTCTTCAACCTCACGTTCTATTCACAAATCCATCCTAAGCCAACAAAAACTCTCAATTTTTCTTTAGTATTAACAATACCTAAATGTCCTTGATGCACCTTTTCTATGAATTTCCTCCTTAATGAAATAGGAGGAATTAATTTTGTACCCCTCAACAGAATACACCTGTCCACTACTAACTAATCATAAATCTGCTGCCAATTCTTGGACAAAGTCTTAAATAGAGTTAATTTATTTTTAGAGTTGTCCCAGCATGAATTTTGTTTACAACTTCAATTAACTCATTATCTTTTAACATCTCCTCATTCCATTCTTCTTCTGTTATGACTTCTAATTTAACCTTGCACACCTTAAACTCCCCCTTCAGTATATCTTCTACTGTCTTGGCTTCACCACCAGTTGCCAAACGAGATAGACAATCTGCTGTTACATTGGCAACACCTGGTAAATGTTCCACCGAAAAATGAAAGTCCTGTAAACCAACCACCCAATGCCTTATCCTTGTGGAAATAAAATCAAAAACTTTCTTTAAAAAAAATAAGAGGTTTGTGGTCTGAGTACACCTTAAAATGAGTTCCTCACATAAAATTCAGAAACGTATTTAATGCCCAGTGAATAGCCAATCCCTCTCTTTCTACTACAGAGTAGTTAAGCTCTGCTCCTCTCAAACTTCTTGATGCACAAGCAATAAGTTGTTCTTTGCCATCCCTTCTATGTTTTAGAATTGCCCCCAAACCTTTTGAACTCGTATCAGTTACAACAGTAGATTCAATTCCGAGAACAAATGCTTGAAGATTGGGAGCATCTTTCAAATCCTTCTTCGACTCCTCAAATTCTTGTTGACATTCCTGGATCAACTTAAACTTCTAGTTCTTTCCAAGTAGTAATCTTATGTTGCTAGTCTTACTAACTACATTTTCTATGACTTTTCCATAATCCTCTTACATACCCATAAATGAGACAATTTCCCCTTACAACTGGGTGATGCTAACTTCACAATAGTGTCTACCGGATGTTGTAACGGTTGTTTCCCGTGTCGGATGTATGACTTTACGACGCATACTTTTACAACGCCTACCTTTACAACGCAATTTTTACACCGCAGGATCCATTACAACGAACTACCTTTACAACGCATGTTTTTACATCGCAGATGCCTTTACAACGCATGCCATTACAACGTAAGTATTGGTAAGTATATAATATTTAAAAAAATGTAATTAATTAAAATTAATATAATTTAATTTAATTTAAATTTTATTTTACTTTAATTTTCTTTTTTTATAAATATATATTTTATTATTTAATAATTTAGGTGTTTTAAATAAATGGGTGTAATAGTAGGGTAAGTGCTGGATAGTGTAGGGGTAAAAATTACTATTCTAACTCCAGGGGGGAAATAGTAGGGTAAGTGCTGGATAGTGTAGGGGTAAAAATTACTATTCTAACTCCAGGGGGGTGAAATAGTAGGGTAAGTGCTGGATAGTGTAGGGGTAAAAATTACTATTCTAACTCCAGGGGGGTGAAATAGTAGGGTAAGTGCTGGATAGTGTAGGGGTAAAAATTACTATTCTAACTCCAGGGGGGTGAAATAGTAGGATAAGTGCTGGATAGTGTAGGGTTAAAAATTACTATTCTAACTCCAGGGGGGGAAATAGTAGGGTAAGTGCTGGATAGTCTAGGGGTAAAAATTACTATTCTAACTCCAGGTGGGTGAAATAGTAGGGTAAGTGCTGGATAGTGTAGGGGTAAAAATTACTATTCTAACTCCAGGGGGGTGAAATAGTAGGGTAAGTGCTGGATAGTGTAGGGGTAAAAATTACTATTCTAACTCCAGGGGGGTGAAATAGTAGGGTAAGTGCTGGATAGTGTAGGGGTAAAAATTACTATTCTAAATCCAGGGGGGGAAATAGTAGGGTAAGTGCTGGATAGTGTAGGGGTAAAAATTACTATTCTAACTCCAGGGGGGTGAAATAGTAGGGTAAGTGCTGGATAGTGTAGGGGAAAAAATTACTATTCTAACTCCAGGGGGGTGAAATAGTAGGGTAAGTGCTGGATAGTGTAGGGGTAAAAATTACTATTCTAACTCCAGGGGGGTGAAATAGTAGGGTAAATGCTGTATAGTGTAGGGGTAAAAATTACTATTCTAACTCCAGGGGGTGAAATAGTAGGGTAAGTGCTGGATAGTGTAGGGGTAAAAATTACTATTCTAACTCCAGGGGGGTGAAATAGTAGGGTAAGTGTTGGATAGTGTAAGGGTAAAAATTACTATTCTAACTCCAGGGGGGTGAAATAGTAGGGAAAGTGCTGGATAGTGTAGGGGTAAAAACTACTATTCTAACTCCAGGGGGGTGAAAAAGTAGGGTAAGTGCTGGATAGTGTAGGGGTAAAAATTGCTATTCTAACTCCAGGGGGTTGAAATAGTAGGGTAAGTGCTGGATAGTGTAGGGGTAAAAATTACTATTCTAACTCCGGGGGAGGGGGGGTGAAATAGTAGGGTAAGTGCTGGATAGTGTAGGGAAAAAATTACTATTCTAACTCCAGGGGGGGAAATAGTAGGGTAAGTGCTGGATAGTGTAGGGGTAAAAATTACTATTCTAACTCCAGGGGGGGTGAAATAGTAGGGTAAGTGCTGGATAGTGTAGGGGTAAAAATTACTATTCTAACTCCAGGGGGGTGAAATAGTAGGTTAAGTGCTGGATAGTGTAGGGGTAAAAATTACTATTCTAACTCCAGGGGGGTGAAATAGTAGGGTAAGTGCTGGATAGTGTAGGGGTAAAAATGACTATTCTAACTCCAGGGGGGTGAAATAGTAGGGTAAGTGTTGGATAGTGTAGGGGTAAAAATTACTATTCTAACTCCAGGGGGGTGAAATAGTAGGGTAAGTGCTGGATAGTGTAGGGGTAAAAATTACTATTCTAACTCCAGGGGGGTGAAATAGTAGGGTAAGTGCTGGATAGTGTAGGGGTAAAAATTACTATTCTAACTCCAGGGGGTGAAATAGTAGGGTAAGTGCTGGATAGTGTAGGGGTAAAAATTACTATTCTAACTCCAGGTGGGTGAAATAGTAGGGTAAGTGCTGGATAGTGTAGGGGTAAAAATTACTATTCTAACTCCAGGGGGGTGAAATAGTAGGGTAAGTGCTGGATAGTGTAGGGGTAAAAATTACTATTCTAACTCCAGGGGGGTGAAATAGTAGGGTAAGTGCTGGATAGTGTAGGGGTAAAAATTACTATTCTAAATCCAGGGGGGTGAAATAGTAGGGTAAGTGCTGGATAGTGTAGGGGAAAAAATTACTATTCTAACTCCAGGGGGGTGAAATAGTAGGGTAAGTGCTGGATAGTGTAGGGGTAAAAATTACTATTCTAACTCCAGGGGGGTGAAATAGTAGGGTAAGTGCTGGATAGTGTAGGGGTAAAAATTACTATTCTAACTCCAGGGGGGTGAAATAGTAGGGTAAGTGCTGGATAGTGTAGGGGTAAAAATTACTATTCTAACTCCAGGGGGGTGAAAGAGTAGGGTAAGTGTTGGATAGTGTAGGGGTAAAAATTACTATTCTAACTCCAGGGGGGTGAAATAGTAGGGTAAGTGCTGGATAGTGTAGGGGTAAAAATTAATATTCTAACTCCAGGGGGGTGAAATAGTAAGGTAAGTGCTGGATAGTGTAGGGGTAAAAATTACTATTCTAACTCCAGGGGGGTGAAATAGTAGGGTAAGTGCTGGATAGTGTAGGGGTAAAAATTACTATTCCAACTCCAGGGGGGTGAAATAGTAGGGTAAGTGCTGGATAGTGTGGGGGTAAAAATTACTATTCCAACTCCAGGGGGGTGAAATAGTAGGTTAAGTGCTGGATAGTGTAGGGGTAAAAATGACTATTCTAACTCCAGGGGGGTGAAATAGTAGGGTAAGTGCTGGATAGTGTAGGGGTAAAAATGACTATTCTAACTCCAGGGGGGTGAAATAGTAGGGTAAGTGCTGGATAGTGTAGGGGTAAAAATGACTATTCTAACTCCAGGGGGGTGAAATAGTAGGGTAAGTGCTGGATAGTGTAGGGGTAAAAATTACTATTCTAACTCCAGGTGGGTGAAATAGTAGGGTAAGTGCTGGATAGTGTAGGGGTAAAAATTACTATTCTAACTCCAGGGGGGTGAAATAGTAGGGTAAGTGCTGGATAGTGTAGGGGTAAAAATTACTATTCTAACTCCAGGGGGGTGAAATAGTAGGGTAAGTGCTGGATAGTGTAGGGGTAAAAATTACTATTCTAAATCCAGGGGGGGAAATAGTAGGGTAAGCGCTGGATAGTGTAGGGGTAAAAATTACTATTCTAACTCCAGGGGGGTGAAATAGTAGGGTAAGTGCTGGATAGTGTAGGGGAAAAAATTACTATTCTAACTCCAGGGGGGTGAAATAGTAGGGTAAGTGCTGGATAGTGTAGGGGTAAAAATTACTATTCTAACTCCAGGGGGGTGAAATAGTAGGATAAGTGCTGGATAGTGTAGGGGTAAAAATTACTATTCGAGCTCCAGGGGGGTGAAATAGTAGGGTAAGTGCTGGATAGTGTAGGGGTAAAAATTACTATTCTAACTCCAGGGGGGTGAAATAGTAGGGTAAGTGCTGGATAGTGTAGGGGTAAAAATTACTATTCTAACTCCAGGGGGGTGAAATAGTAGGGTAAGTGCTGGATAGTGTAGGGGTAAAAATTAATATTCTAACTCCAGGGGGGTGAAATAGTAAGGTAAGTGCTGGATAGTGTAGGGGTAAAAATTACTATTCTAACTCCAGGGGGGTGAAATAGTAGGGTAAGTGCTGGATAGTGTAGGGGTAAAAATTACTATTCTAACTCCAGGGGGGTGAAATAGTAGGGTAGGTGCTGGATAGTGTAGGGGTAAAAATTACTATTCTAACTCCAGGGGGGTGAAATAGTAGGGTAAGTGCTGGATAGTGTAGGGAAAAAATTACTATTCTAACTCCAGGGGGGAAATAGTAGGGTAAGTGCTGGATAGTGTAGGGGTAAAAATTACTATTCTAACTCCAGGGGGGTGAAATAGTAGGGTAAGTGCTGGATAGTGTAGGGGTAAAAATTACTATTCTAACTCCAGGGGGGTGAAATAGTAGGGTAAGTGCTGGATAGTGTAGGGGTAAAAATTACTATTCTAACTCCAGGGGGGTGAAATAGTAGGGTAAGTGCTGGATAGTGTAGGGTTAAAAATTACTATTCTAACTCCAGGGGGGTGAAATAGTAGGGTAAGTGTTGGATAGTGTAGGGGTAAAAATTACTATTCTAACTCCAGGGGGGTGAAATAGTAGGGTAAGTGTTGGATAGTGTAGGGGTAAAAATTACTATTCTAACTCCAGGGGGGTGAAATAGTAGGGTAAGTGCTGGATAGTGTAGGGGTAAACATTACTATTTTAACTCCAGGGGGGTGAAATAGTAGGGTAAGTGCTGGATAGTGTAGGGGAAAAAATTACTATTCTAACTCCAGGGGGGTGAAATAGTAGGGTAAGTGCTGGATAGTGTAGGGGTAAAAATTACTATTCTAACTCCAGGGGGGTGAAATAGTAGGGTAAGTGTTGGATAGTGTAGGGGTAAAAATTACTATTCTAACTCCAGGGGGGTGAAATAGTAGGGTAAGTGCTGGATAGTGTAGGGGTAAAAATTCATATTCTAACTCCAGGGGGGTGAAATAGTAAGGTAAGTGCTGGATAGTGTAGGGGTAAAAATTACTATTCTAACTCCAGGGGGGTGAAATAGTAGGGTAAGTGCTGGATAGTGTAGGGGTAAAAATTACTATTCTAACTCCAGGGGGGTGAAATAGTAGGGTAGGTGCTGGATAGTGTAGGGGTAAAAATTACTATTCTAACTCCAGGGGGGTGCAATAGTAGGGTAAGTGCTGGATAGTGTAGGGAAAAAATTACTATTCTAACTCCAGGGGGGAAATAGTAGGGTAAGTGCTGGATAGTGTAGGGGTAAAAATTACTATTCTAACTCCAGGGGGGTGAAATAGTAGGGTAAGTGCTGGATAGTGTAGGGGTAAAAATTACTATTCTAACTCCAGGGGGGTGAAATAGTAGGGTAAGTGCTGGATAGTGTAGGGGTAAAAATTACTATTCTAACTCCAGGGGGGTGAAATAGTAGGGTAAGTGCTGGATAGTGTAGGGGTAAAAATTACTATTCTAACTCCAGGGGGGTGAAATAGTAGGGTAAGTGTTGGATAGTGTAGGGGTAAAAATTACTATTCTAACTCCAGGGGGGTGAAATAGTAGGGTAAGTGCAGGATAGAGTAGGGGTAAAAATTACTATTCTAACTCCAGGGGGGTGAAATAGTAGGGTAAGTGCTGGATAGTGTAGGGGTAAAAATTACTATTCTAACTCCAGGGGGGTGAAATAGTAGGGTAAGTGCTGGATAGTGTAGGGGTAAAAATTACTATTCTAACTCCAGGGGGTTGAAATAGTAGGGTAAGTGTTGGATAGTGTAGGGGTAAAAATTACTATTCTAACTCCAGGGGGGTGAAAAAGTAGGGTAAGTGCTGGATAGTGTAGGGGTAAAAATTACTATTCTAACTCCAGGGGGGTGAAATAGTAGGGTAAGTGCTGGATAGTGTAGGGGTAAAAATTACTATTCTAACTCCAGGGAGGTGAAATAGTAGGGTAAGTGTTGGATAGTGTAGGGGTAAAAATTACTATTCTAACTCCAGGGGGGTGAAATAGTAGGGTAAGTGCTGGATAGTGTAGGGGTAAAAATTACTATTCTAACTCCAGGGGGGTGAAATAGTAGGGTAAGTGCTGGATAGTGTAGGGGTAAAATATTAATTAATAATAGAATTATTTAAATTATAGTTTTAGATAAATAATATTTTATTTCTAAATATATTAATTAATTAATATTTATTTATTTTTATAAAAATAATTAAATAACATTTTTAATATAATTACATACTTACCAATAATTACGTTGTAATGGCATGCGTTGTAAAGGCATCTGCGATGTAAAAACATGCGTTGTAATGGTTGTTCGTTGTAATGGATCCTGCGTTGTAATAGTTGCGTTGTAAAAGTAGTCCGTTGTAATAGTTGCATTGTAACGGTTGTTTCCCGTGTCTACCAGTTCTTTCTTTGGAGCAACATCTCTACCAGTGATGAGATCACCTAAATAGTTAACCTCCTGCACTGAAAACAGACATTTCTCATTATTTCATGTTAGGCCTGCATTTTGTAGTCTTTGTAGTACGTCCCTTACTCTGGCGTCGTGCTCTCATAGGAACACACCAAAATATCAACAAATCATCTTCGCAACACTTGACCCCTTTCGCCCCCTGTAGAATTGGGGCCATCACTCTCTGAAAGACAGAGGCTGCTGACACCTGGCCAAAAGGCATCCTTCTGAACTCAAATGCACCCATGGGTGTTATAAATGTTGTCAATTCTTGAGAACTTGCAGTAAGTTCTACCTGATAGTATGCCTATGTGAGAGCAAGAGTTGTGAAAAACTTTGCCCCAGTCAATGATTAAACAATTTCATCAATATTTGGGAGTGGAAATTTACCCACCACTTCCTTAGTCAATACTCTGAGGTCCACACATAACCTGAAATCGCCATTGGCCTTATTGGCCACCACAATTAGTGCTAACCACTCTGTAGCCTCCACTGGTGTTATGATTATTTGGATTTAAAAGTTTGTCTAATTCTTTTTCCACTCTTGCTTTTAAGGCAATCAGAAATCTTATTACTTTGGCTACAGATGGTACTGCCCCCTTTTTCAGTTTTATACAATGTTTATATCCCTTCAAACATCCTAAGCTTTCTTTGAATGAAGATGGAAATTCTGATACAAAATCATTAGACCCTGGTTCAACCTTCTGTAGCTGCACCTGCGGTTCTGCATTTGCATTCAACGTAACATCCAATATGCATTGATGTGGCCGTGCAAGCAAACCATCTCATTTTTTTTATACATAACCTTACCAACCGTTAATTTCTTGCCCAACTCTATACATGCACTGAAGTAACCCAACATACTTATGGGTTGACCTCCATACCACCCCCGGATGCACATCCATCTTTTCCAATTTGCTCTTTTCTTGGAACCATTCATTGTAAGTGTCTTTTGAAATACTAGTATGATGAGAGCATGAATCAAATTTCATCTCCAAATCAACCCCCTCAAAATTCGCTATACCAATAGGATGATCCTGCCTTTTGTTCTCTTTGGCCTGATATGCAATTTCATGCTAAATCTCTTTTACTTCCTTGTTATGAAATTTTCCCTGCTTATTTCTATAAAATCTTCTAAAGTGTCCTTTTTTTCCACACCCATGGCATATGACACCCAGCACAGGACATGTCTTAGCTTTCAACTTATGTCCACGTCACGCACAACAAAAACACTCAACTGAATTTTCAAACCCCTCTTCTTTCACCACCTCTTCATATGCTGACTTTTTATTTTTGATAAAACACATTTTCCTCCAATTCTTCCACATTCGGGTGACTTTTGTTTTTCTCACTTTTCAACTCTGTTACATATTTTAACTTATGTTCAACCCTTTTTGCTAATGAAATCACTTCTTGCAAAGGAGGTTTATCCTTTAGCCATAACTCTTCACTTATTTTATCCTCTCTACATTTTAAAACAAATTGATCTCTTATGCGCTCTTCATTAGCTGCACCATGCTTACAGGTTGATGCAAGTTTCCTAAGACTGGTTACATAATCTTCACCTGTCTCATCCTTTCCTTGCTCTCTTACCCCAAAATTATATCTTTCCATTATAGTACTCACTCTCTGCAAATAATGTCAATCTAGTTGTGCAGTGCTTATTTCATACTCATTTAGCCCCTTTAGGCCCGATTCACAGAACAAACTTAAGACAAAATCCTAAACTTACTACCATTTTGGTATTCACAGAAGGCACTTACTCATTTTGGTATTCACAGAAGGCACTTACTCATTTCGGTATTCACAGAAGTTAGGAGTCCTAACTTTAGGACTCTTAAATGCCTTCTGTGAATTCCGAAAGTCTTGAAGTTAGGATATTTCTCAATTTAGTAGTAGAAAAGTTAGGACTCCTAACTTTAGGACTCCTAAATGCCTTCTGTGAATACCGAAAGTCTTAAAATTAGGATTTTTCTCAACTTTTCTACTGCTAAACTGAGAAAAATCCTAATTTTAAGACTTTCGGTATTCACAGAAGGCATTTAGGAGTCCTAAAGTTAGGAGTCCTAACTTTACTACTACTTAATTGAGAAAAATCCTACCTTTAGGACTTTCGGTATCCACAGAAGGCATTAAGGAGTCCTAAAGTTAGGACTCCTAACTTCTGTGAATGCCGAAATGAGTGTCTTCTGTGACTACCAAAATGAGATAGTGCCTTCTGTGAATACGAAAATGGTAGTAAGTTTAGGATTTTGTCTTAAGTTAGTTCTGTGAATCGGGCCCTTTGTTCTTCCGTACTTAAACCTGGAAGATTTTCTAACAATTCCTGTTCCTCACCACCTAGCCAGTACAGGAACAATTAATGTTTCCTTTCTGCACCGAAATTAGTAACACACACGTGCATAGTGTCCAAATATTTTTCCACTTGCTCCATTTAATAGCAGGTTCCCCTGGACTGCTCTGAAAGAACGCGGGCACTGGCACATTTTGCATGCTGCACTTAAATAAATAAAACTATAACCACAACAAATGAGCGCAATTTAAAAAAACTTACTGTAGTAAAAGAACTGTAGCTAAAATTAACATAAAAAAATCATTATTTTATTAATATACACTTTAAAGAACCATGGAATTAAAACATGATTACATTTTGACACCATACATCAGCATAGCGCACTCTCAATAAGCTAATGATTGCAAAGCAAGTTTAACAAGGATCCCTTGGGTGTGCGTATCACCGTGACAACGTCTTGTATTTCACCAATCAGCTCACCAGCCCAATACACACAGAGGCTTGACTGGCTCACCACATGCCGATGAGAGTGGGCACACTCTAGCTCCAGCCCTTCACATGACACAGACTTACGCATTTCCCCTGATGAAGAATCAGGATGAAGGCTCACAGTGTACACTCCTGCCGCACAACTCACCGCTGGTCTGGGAAAGAGTACCAGTTGACTTCTCACTGCCTATACCCCCGCTTCAAGAATCGCTGCCCCAGCGCTTCCAAATATAGCCTAGCATAGCTCTAAGTGCTCATGCTATGCCTCACGCTCTGCCTCATAGCAACCCACAGCTCGTGCCTCGCAAACTGCTTCTCTACCAGGGCTCGAGTTGGGGTACCACATGAGTGGACAGCGTCCCCCCACTTTTTTTACCGGGTGGACGCCGTCCCCCCTGCCAAACAATTGGACTTCACTCTTTGGCCTCTCTGGGACGAGATCGGAGCTCACAGCACGCTGCTCACGCGCTGGCTTCTCAGATGCAATCTCATCCAGGGGTGAGCAAGGGGAGGCAATGAGGCCGATGGTGCAAGCCAACTTTTGTGACGTCACTTCCTGTTGTGAGGTCACTTCCGGTGACAGCGTCCCCCCACTTCTTTTTTTAGGACTTGTACCCTGTTTTCCACCATACATACTGACCTACAGTACCGTCACGTGTTCGATCCACTTGCTTCTCTGGATAACAACAACTCAAGGTGACCAGTCATTCAACAGAAGCGCCTCTGCCGTTAGTCCAATAATCTTCACACGCGGTGCCGACAGCGAATCATCTAATTTTGCCTTTCATGTTGATGTCGAGGTGCCAGTGTACATTAGATCCTTCGCTCGTTGCAAAAAGTCCATAAATCATGAGGCAGCACAGCAGGGTAGATCTTCAAGCGTGGTTTAATAAATAACCTCATCCATCAAGTCATTGTCAGCAACTGTCGCGTTTCCCTTCAATCCAACCTCACATTCCAAGTTGCACATTCAATGGAACCAATAGCCTCAGCAAGCAGCTGAGCAAGTTATCACAAGAACCAATCAGGATACGAACCTCAGGAGTGCCATACCGATCACACATAGTGGACTCAAAGCACGAAGAGACCTGATGGTGAACCTGCGCTATATAAAAAGCTAATAACATAACATAACATAACTCATGGGGTGGGGGAGGGGCAGCGGAAGCAGGAGAAGAGGAGAGTGTGAAGTCGCGCCTGCAGGAATGACTGTATGGTTTCTAGTTTCAATTACATCCTTATCCCAGTAATAAAATGGCAATGAGTGCGCCCTCCGTGCCTTTCTTTATGTATATAAGCGCTGTCTGCCGCCGCGCGTGTAATCACTGCCTGATGTGACCATTAGCTTAAGACAGATGTGCCGTTTAAAGGCCTGGGATGCCACAGAGTACTTTGAATCTTTCTGCCAAGGAGACTTTTAAAGATATTATAAAAGCCAAACAAATTTAGACATGCATAGTAACACCTCCTGATTTATGGAGATTTTTAAGTGTGTGATGCTGTGAATTTAACAACTGCACTGATGCCCGGCGGTGGCATTGCTGATGTCTTCAGCACAGTGCATCCATGGGTTGCCAAGCTCTTGGAATGGCCCATGTATAGGCGGCCCTGCCGAGTACTGTAACTAGCGTACACACCCAGGGTGCAAATAGCTCTTCTGAGCACTGTTCTTAGGTATTAATAATAATCTGAAAACAAGAAGAAGCAGTGGAACAGGCCACGTCAAATCACAAAGCACCAACAGTTGATATGCCTTTAAATACTAACATTTAATGCAGTGTTCATTTATTCATACAAGACTAAAGGAATGTTTTGCATATTGTTGGAAAGTGGGTTATTGGTAGGGGCAAATGTAGGTCTGTCACTGGCAATAAGGCCACTAACACATGATAGGATTTATCATAGGTCTTAGAAAATTACTCCTATGCTCAACCCTTGGTAACGTGGCTGAGAGCAGATAGGCCTAACTTCAAAGACAGGTATGTAAAGCATTTAAAAACACAATTTCAGTAAATAATTAAGACATAACACATAATAAACATCCAACTCCAATTTATAACAATAGGAATAATTTTTATCTTTCAAATGACACCAAAACGTCAAAAATCCAAAGTAGGGAACCGGAGCTATGACTTTTCAAAGATTTAGCAAAATGTAGCACTTAGAAGCTTCCTGAAGTTCCTTAAGGGATCCCAAAGTGTCTCAAACTAACTCTAAGGGTCTTAAAGCTCCAAGATGGTGCTTGAAATTTGAAGACTTCAGTTCCCACAATCCATTGGTACAAAACCCTTACAAATGATGGTGAAGCTCCAGATGAGCTTTTTTAACCTGTAGCTTTCAGGGAGTCCACTCTTTAGTTCTTTTTCAGCAAGGTAGTCCTGCAAGATAGTCCTGCAGATGGTGCAGTATTCAAAGGTCATCCCTTGAAAATCTGTGCACAGCAATCTTCTCAGCTTGGCAATGTCCTGCTTCAGTAAGATTCAAGCAGCAGGTCTGAGAGGCTCTGCCCCTCTCAGATACTTATTCCCAGTTCTCTGGGTCAAGCAGGAGGTCACTGCTGACCAATGGGAGCAGGCCAACTCTCCAAACAAAAATATGACCACATCATGTAGAGTGTGGCATTATTTTGTCCCAGAGTGCACCAATTCTTTCAAATTCATAATGGCTGATTTTCCAACAAAGGGTCAAGAGCTGGCTGAACACACCCCTTAGGATGGCTTATTTCCATAGACTCTCCCCTACCATCTGCACATACCGTCCCTAATCCTTGGTCTGGTTGGGGTCAAAAGCGTGGAGTGGAAACTGACATTGAGGCCATCCCTCTTCCTTTGAAGACCATGGTTACGACTCCTCCCCCTGCTCTGTCGTTCCTGTGTAGCATCACACTGCCCTCCCAGCCGAGCTGGTTAACCCAGTGGCTCTTTATCACCTCTTCAAAGCAGCCAGGCTAATCCACTCAACTCTGACCAATCAGGACAGACAACTGGAAAGCTGATTTTGGATCTACAACCAATCTTATAAATTCTTGTCTGTGCATTTTAGGAGAAATTCAACAATATGATTTCTAGCCTGTTCCTATCAAGAGTTATTAGTTACTATCCTCTTGTCATGTTAACCTATGTGGCCTGGGATTTGCAATGAGGAACATTACTTGGGCTATTTTTCCAGCACTAGGGCTTACAAAAACATATTTTATAAGTACTTCCCTGATTTCTACAGGACCCCGCCCCATGTGCCACTAGGGGAGATTTTAGGGGTTCCGAATCTGTAGAAATATGGGAGATCCTCCCCCCCCCACTGTGCTCCTAGCAATGAAGTCGAATTTGAGCAGCACTTTACCACAATGTGGGGAGCGACCTGTGAAATTTCACTTAACCCAGGGCATATAAAATTCATTGTCTAAAGGTGTACCTTATAAATATCTGACCCCCACCCCTGGGACACCTAGGGGAGACCCTGGGTGTTCCTACAATGCCAAAACATTGTAGGTTATCCATTTGTAAGTGCCCCAACCCCAAAGTCGAGTCTGGGCACAATTTATTTTTTGAAAGCAGTCCTGGCACCCAGGGATGCTTTTAAACTGACCTCAGGCTTCAGCAGTGCACACATGCAAGTGCAAAAAGAGCTGCTGCCCTTTAAACTGCCATGCCCCAGGGTACTAGGGACTTCTAGGTAATTTCAATCCCCTTGCCCTATTGTATACTAGGGGCTTAAAGGGTAGGTTATGCCAATCACAGGGGTACTCCGCCATACCATTGTGTACCCTAGTGTATGTAGATGTTTTAACTGTATTCTAATTTGTCTCTGTCAGCATAGCACTGGCCCTGGGCCTGGTTAAACAGAGCCCAGGGTCAGTCAGAGTCAGTCACCATCAGTTCCAGTCAGCAAAAAGTTGGGGGGTGCCCAGGGCACAGGATGACTTTGCAACACATATATCTTTAGTTACTTTATTATTAGAAATGCAATCTAGTATTCGCTCCATTCACAAGGTGAGCCACACAATTCCTTTATTCTACTAACATGTAATCTTCTATCTGCTGTGTTGCTTGCATCAGGCGACACATGTTTCGCTCCATCCATGGTGTTCAAAGCCATAATAAAATACATTTAAAGGGGTGCATACAAGGGGGCGGAGAGGGAAACAGACTACGCAGGGGAAGGAAGACAGAATCAAGCAGCATTCGAACCTCATAAAAGCCATAGTGGTCACACGTAGTGGACTTATGGGGTGGTGGAGGGGCAGCGAAAGCAGGAGAAGAGGGTAGCGTGAACTCACACCGGCAGGAATGACTGCACGGTTTCTAGTTTCAATTACATCCTTATCTCAGTAATAAAACGACAATGAGTGCGCCCACCGTGCCTTTCTTTATGTATATAATCAATGTCTGCCGCCGTGCGTGTAATCACTGCATGATGTGACCATTAGCTTAAGACAGATGTGCTGTTTAAAGGCCTTGGATGCCACAGAGCACTTTGAATCTCTCTGCCAAGGAAACTTTTAAAGATATCATAAAACCCAAACAAATATAGACATGCATAGTAACACCGCCTGATTTATTGTGATTCTAAGAGTGTGACGCTGTGAAATGTAACAGCTGCACTGATGCCCGGCGGTGGCATTGCTGATGTCTTCATCAGAGATCTGTGCACGGACGATGACAGGCCACGGGGGGTGCAGCCTGCACTGACCCTTATAAAGGCAGCCGTGGCCAGTCCTTGTGATTAGCATTCACACCCCCGGTGCAAATACCCCTCTGTGCGCTATTCTCAGGTATTAACAATAATCTGAAAACAAGGTTCAAAAACACTATCCCCTTCAAGAACACGTCTAATTCACTCTTCGTCCACCCACTGGTACCCTTTTGTCTAGAATTTAACAGCTTCTAAAGCAATCAATCAATCAATCAATAAATAAATCAGGGAATTTTAAGCGTGCTACTCACCTGTGAGGTCTTCATTACGCTGGGGGGTAGGGGGAGCCGCTCCGGTCAGTTGAAGAGCAAGGTCTTGAGGGCCTTCCTGAATATGTGCAGGGTCTGGGTGTGTCTGATGTCGATCAGCAGCTCGTTCAAGGTCTTGACCACGATGTAGGAGAAGGTTCTTCCACCTGTTCTTGCTCTGCGGATCCGCGGGTGTTCGACGAGGGTGAGGTCGATGGATCGGAGGTTCCTCTTGGGTACGTGGAAGGAGATTCTGTCATTGAGATATTGAGGTTCGGTGTTGTTGAGGCATTTGTAGGCATGGGGGAGCATCTTGAAGGTTACTCGCTTCTCAACGGGTAGCTAGCAGAGGTTACGCAGGTGTTGGGTGATGTGTTTACGTCGAGGGATGCCGAGGACAAGTCTGGCTGCGGTGTTCTGTATGGTCTGGAGTTTGGGGAGCAGAGACTAGGTGATCCTGGCATAGAGGGCGTTTCCCTAGTCCAGTCTGTTGGTTAAGAGTGCATGGGTGACAGTCTTACTTGATTCGGTTGGGGTCCATTTGAAAGTTGAGTACGATGCTGAGGTTTTCAATCGTGGTCCAGAGGGTTTGGGGGCCTGTCGAGGGCGGTGGGCCACCAGGTGTAGTCCCATGCAGAGGGGGAGGGTCCGAGGACAAGGACCTGTGTCTTCTCTGAGTTAAGCTTCAGGCGGCTGCTGCTCATCCAGGATGCGACGTCATTACTTTCCGGATCTTAAGTCTGGTGGTGATGGGGCCCTTGGCGAGGGAGAGGATGAGCTGGTTGTCATCGGTGTAGGATACTATGCTGAGTCCGTGCAGTCTGATAATGGTGGCGAGGGGGGTCATGTAGATGTTGTAAAGTGTGGGGCTGAGCAACGATCCTTGGGGTACTCCGCAGTTGATTTCCGTGGGTCCGGAGAGGAAAGTCTGATTCTTTGGATTCTGCCGGTGAGGAAAGAGCGGAGCCATTCGACAGCGGTTTCCTGTATGCTGGACTCGTGGAGTCTGGCAGCGAGTGTGTTTTGGGAGACGGTGTCAAAGGCTGCAGAGAGGTCGATTAGGATCAGGGCTCCGGTGTGTCCTTGGTCGAGGAGAGTGTGGATGTCGTCTGTGGCGGTGAGTAGAGCAGTTTTGGTGCTGTTGTTGCTGCGTAATCCAGATTGGGAGGGGTCAAGGATGGAGTTTTCTTTGATGAATTTTGTTAGTTGGAGTTGACGGTCTTCTCTGTGACTTTGGCTGCAAAGGGGAGGAGGGAGATTGGCCAGTAGTTCTTGAGGTCCGTGGGATCTGCTGAAGGCTTTTTGAATAGGGGTCTGACCTCTGCGCATTTTCAACCATCAGGAAAGATGCCAGTTTTCAAGAGTGGTACTGGGGATGCGTTGCAATTCCGGACCGATGCTTTGCGGAAGATGCTCGAGGGACAGGGGCCCATGGGGTCTCCTGAGTGGATGCCCTTCATGGTCGATGTGGTGTCTTCGTGGTGACTGGGGTCCAGTATGAGATGGTGGGCTGGTCGGTGTTGCTGGAGGAGGGAGTAGTTTTGGAGTCAGACTTCTGGACATTCAAGTTGTCATAAAGGCCCTTGATTTTCAGGTGGAAGTAGGAGCTGAGCTTGTTCCAGAGGACTTGGGAGGGGGTGATGTCCGAGGATTCGCTGGGGGGTTTGATGAATTCCTGGAGGATGCTGAAGAGTTACTTGGAGTTGCTGGAGTTGGCGAGGATCTTGTCTGGATAAAGGTCCTATTGGTGGATCTGATGCTCTGGTGGTATTCCGTCATGGCATTCTTGTAGGTGGTGCGATCTTCTGAGGTTTTGCTGTTTCTCCAGTTCTTCTCGAGATGTCGGCAGGTGCGTCTGGATTCTTGGAGGTCGGCGGTGAACCCAGCAGCCTTCCTGGGGCGCTGTTTGTTCTGGTTGCATAGGGGTACAAGCTCTTCTGCGTAGTTGTTGATCCATCTTTGGAGTTCTTTGGCTGCGAGGTTGGCATTGGTTGAGGTAGTGGGGAAATCGCGATTGAGGGTGGATTTGAGTTGCTCCTCATCGACTTTGCTCCAGTTTCTTCGTGGGGCGTGGGGTGCAGGTTTGGAGGGCGTAGGTTTGTTGACGGGAATTGTATGCAGTGGTGGTCTGTCCATGGTGGATGCGTGGTGTGGCTGAAGCAGATGTTGTTTCCACCTGCGAAGATGGAGTTGAGCGTGTGTACTGCCTTGGGGGTAGGGGCAGTGACAAGATGTTTCAGTTCGATGTTGGCGAGGTTGTCCAGGATGGTGGTGGAGTTGGGGTCGAGTTGGAAGTTTAGGTCTCCGATGAACATGTAGTCCTAGGAGGTGATGGCGTGGGGTACGCTGAGGTCAGCGATGGTCATGGCAAATGAGGCCCGAGGTCCTGGGGGTCTGTATGTGTGGGTGCCATGCAGCGTGGTCAAGGGCTGGTCTGGATCTGGCAGTGAAGGTGTTCTGTAGTAGAGGAGGGTCACTCGTGGTAGAGAGTCAGAGGGAGCTCTTGTGTGCGATGGAGAGTACTCCTCCTGGGTAGTTGGGGAGGTCCTTCCTTTGGATCTTGTATCCATCAGGGTTGGAAGTGGCGAAGAGAAGGCATTGGTCTAGGTTCCTGTGAAAAAGGCGTTGTCTGTCGAGAGGATGTCGAGGAGGTACCAGATGTCTACGGCTTGTTTGTGCATGGAGCGCACATTGCGGAGGATGCATTTCAGGGCATCGGTGGTGTTGGTGTTGGGCGAGGGGGCGGTGACCATGGGGGTGAGGAGGGTGGTGAAGGTCTGGCAGCAGTGGCCATGACCTGAAAGCCTCAGCAATTTTCAATGGCGAGCATCGACAGGAGGGGCACCCGACTGGACAGTGGGCCCTATTTGCGGGCCTTCTTATTCAATAGTGGACTATTTGGCTCTGTCCGCATAGCGCCGAATTGCTGCTCAATTATAGAAGCCATTGAGCAGCTGGTTCTTTAGTTCTCAACCTCACCCAGTGCCCCGTTATTGTAATTGTAATTGCATTTATGTAGCACTTACTACCCCTGGTGAGGCGTTGAAGCACTTTTTCAGCACGTAGCACGCTACTCCGGAATCCAAAAAGGATTTGTGGTAAACTAGTATGGTGAAACATGAAATTAATTTGAGCAATGGACATGTGAGTTTGTTATTTGGATTGAAAAAGGGTAGAGGAGGGATAGAAGAGGGAAGGGTTTGGATTTTTAGAGCGCTTGCTATCCTTGATGAGGAGTTGAAGTACTTTTCGGCAAGGAGCACACTGCTCCGGAACCTAAAAAGGATTAGTGGTGATTTAGTATAGTTAAATATGACCTTAATCTGAGCAGTGGACATGTTAGTCTGTTATTTAGATTGAAAAGGATAGTGGAGGGATAGAAGAGTAAAGGGTTTGCATTTAAATAGTGATTGCTACTCCTGATGAGCTGTTGAAGTGCATTTCTCTGAGTAGCACGCTACTCCGGAACCCAGAAAGTGTCCGTGCAGTTGGCGTTTCACCAGCTCAGCTGCAAAAACCTTGCAGACTGCCTGCTGCTATGGTGAGAGGCCAAGGAGCCTTATCTACAAGGAAGTGACTCAGCACAGCACCGCCAGCCATTTGGCTGCGCTGCACTGAGTCACTTTTAAAGCACTGGGATGCAACATACTTGCAATAAAATGTTGCATCCCTGTGCTTTCCCCTGCACTGAGGCACAATTGACTGACATGCATGAACGAAGGCACCTTTGCACCATGTACATGGGTGTCTGTGTTTCAGGGGAGATTGTTTTTGTGCAGGAAGAGACATTTTCCTACACAAAAACAATCACTAGGGGTGATTTCCTCTTTCTATGCATGCTGCAGGATGCAGCACACTAAGTTAGAGGCAAAACGAGGTAAAATTATCAGCAAGGTCTGAGGTACTCACCACTTGGTAGTCAGTCCAGGCACGTCTGAAGCAACCAGGGAAGCCCAAGGAAAAGTAGAGTTACCTTCGAGGGGACCAACTAGTCGACGGACCAGGGATTGTGAAGGAGCCTCAAGTGGAAATACAAGATGCAGGCTCAGGAAACACTCGTGGAGTGTAGGCCCACAATTGTCGGTGCAGATGGTGCTCAGGGCTTGGGCTACAAGAAAACCAAAGCACAACTTCAAGAAATCTTGGGAAATCAATACACTAACAAATGTGTACGGTGTCCAGGAGTTCCGGTTCCACGTTACTCTTGAGGGCTGCGTGTCTCAGCTTTGCTGGTGACTCGAGTCGGCCTTCGTGAAGTCTGGAAATCCTCTTCCTGGGCTACAAATACTTTGGAGTCTAGCAGGAGCTTCAGAGATGCAGACTGGCAAATTCTTCATTGGTGACTGCTTGAGCAGGGGAGTCACTCCTTGACCCCAAGGGAGATTCTTCCATCCACTAGTCTTTAGTTGAGCGTCGAAGTTCCAGGATTCAGTTTCAGAGTTTCATACAGGTGTAATCTGAAGTCCTGTTTCCAGGGTTCCCTTACTTATACTAAGAAAAGGGATTGGGCATACTCTGGGGACCCACCTATGAGAGGGTCTTGAAAGAGGGGTGGCTACACCCATTTCCTTTGTCCACTTTCACGCCAGAGCAGGGGCTGGTAGCCCCTGGAACCGGTTTGGACTGGACTATGCACAGGGACACCAAATGTGTCCCAGTGCAGACTTCAAAGCACTCCCAGGGTGCACCCACCCAGCCCCAATACACTAAAGGCTGTCTGGGAGGTGGTTACACCTCCCTGTGACAGGAAACCTATTGTCCAGGCCTCCCCTACTGGAGTTTTAGTCAGCAGGGCTCTTTAAACTATTATCGGCTAGACCAGTGTGTACAAGTATCTCCCTGTAGAAGGGTGGAATTCTACCCCCGCTGCCAGGACTGGTGTGGGGGTAGAATTCCAAAGTGCTTGACACCAAACACAACATGTTTCTATGCAGCCAATCCAAAGTTAGCATGTACCGCGAGGTTATAATGCACTTCAGAGTATCCGGTCTAGCTGCATCACAGAACAGCCTCAGAGAATAGGCTCCAAAAGCTGCAGAGGGGCCCAGCTTATGCATGCACCCTCTCACACAAAACCAATCACTCTGCCTTCAGGATTGATAAGGCCTGCCTTTAGGCTTATATGTGTCAGTGATTAAAGGTAGATATAGGTAAACTATATCTTAGTACCTAGTGTACTATATACTAGGGACTCACAAGGGTACCCCAGTAACCAAACTGGAGTGTACCTATTGTACATTAAATCAATTTAGAGAGGAAGCAGCTAGGCTGGGGTTCTGGATAGCAGGGCCCCAGCCAGACTAAAGTCGAAAAACAGTGAAACATCAGCAAAAAGTGGGGTAACCATAGTAAGAAGATCCTACTCTCCTACAAAGAGCACATGATTAATGGCCACTGATTGGCTCCTCAGTGAAAACACAACAGGCGCTTCCAAAGGTCGGGCACCACAAAAGACGACTTGAAATTCTATACACGTTGGGGCTGTGTAAATATATTTTGGCAGTTAATCTTCACTCCCCAAGAGCTATTTCCAGGATGTGGTGGTTTGGTTATTTTATTTTTCCATGTAGCACAATGCTTTGTACAGTGCACACTTTGAGGGAACTGAGTCGCCTCCAGGTTTCAAAACGAGCCACGACTGAGAGCTCTGGTGTTCCTGCTGAAGAATTGTTATTCTTTGCAAATGTATCTGAAAGAGGAACATAGGTGTCAGAATAATGAGAAAGTGAAAACAGGAAAATGCAGGGTTTATATGTGAGTGGGCGCGTGGTTTGTTTTGGGGCTGGGACGTGAAGGAGACGCGAGGAAGTGCATTCAGGAGAGAAATAAAAGGAGGAGCTGAATAAGAGAGATATGCAGATGGATCAGATGTGGAGAGGAAAAAGGAGCAAATGTGTCTAATATAGAGTGAACTTAACGGGAGCGAGTGAGACACTGAGGACCACTGGCCCATCCAGAGCCCTCAGTCATGTATAGTTCACCGTCTCATTTCAGAATTCACACATCTTCTTTATTAATGATTTATAACACAATCATTGTTGCTCATTTATCCTAAACAGCTAACAGCCATTGACAAAGCCAATAGTCCTAGCTGGCTTCGGGTGTAGGTCAGTTGGTGTGGTGTATATTTAGATGCAATGATAGAAAGATCAGAGATGACCCAAAATACTGGTGGGGTGGAACACCATGGGAATCACAGAAATTTAGTTTATGTGTTTATGTCACGCTGTTAATTACACAGGCCCCAACCCCTTTAGAGAACCCTTATTTTTCCTCCCACTATTAAATAATTTGCATAGTTAAAAAATATATATTTTTCACTTTTCAATTGCACAAAAAAAGCTGAATTTATATACAGAACGTTATACCAACAAAATGTGATGCATGTTTCTTAAGTGATATTAATTACTAATAAACCTGAAGCAAAAATAAAGTAATTTTAATAGCCACTGCGAAGTGAACAGCCCGAAAAGGCTTGGAAACTGAGGGGCAGATTTACAAGAACTGAGGCATCTCTGCATTTTAGCAGAGATGCCTCAGTTCAGTTGCGTCACGCAAAAACACCCTTGCGCCACCATGGATGCGCTGAATTTGCAATGCGGTGCACCATGGAGGAAGGATTGACAGATGCGTGACGCATCTGTTGGCGAAAAGGCAACGCATTGCTGGAGTCGTGTCGAAGGCACGACGCAACACCAGCAATGCTCAGGAATGCCTATTCCTATTGTGCTACGGCACTCCTAACGCCTGCTTGAAGCAGGTGTAGGGATTTGACACAGTGGCGTCGTAGTGTTGACGCAGTGAGTCCCTTTTACAAGGCTTTCTTGCGTTGGGACGCCCACCCTGAATACATTATACCTGGCGCAGGTATAATGTGACGCAGGGCTTAACAAGGTGACGCATCTCCCTCGATGAGTCACGTTGTAAATATGTTGCAATGAGATGCATTGTTTACGACGCAGCTGTATCACAAAAGTGACACAACATCGGTGTAAAAGTTTTGCAATAAGCTTGTAAATCTGCCCCTGAGATCGCAACATTTGTACACCGATGTTATCCCCCTCCTATAACTGTTCAATTTAATGACTGAAGCTCAAACCTTATTATTCAGACAATGGCCTTCCAGTGGGAAGAACAGTAGGAACAATTGGTCTAAACACATCTGCTATTTATCTGCTGCCTGCTCGCCCAGGACAGCCAAATGGTAATCCTGCCTGGCAGTTAAATGCCTGCCACCCCTTGAAACGCAGTCCAGTGGAATGCAAGCCGCAGAAAACCTGATAGCATGGCCTGTATTTTGGGGGTTATCAGACCACAGCACCAGTGCAGAAGCTCACATTGCCACTTGAAAATGCAGTGGACAGACTGACAAGCAGAGCCTGGTATAAATAATTTTCAGTGGGAAGTCGGTGTTGCCTCTGCCTTGAAACTGATAGCTTCCACCTTTGCACAACACTCCTGCCTCGGAGCTGAAATCAAAGTGCAGGGTTACCTACTGGTTTGGAAAAGCAAGTTTTAAAAAAAGAAAAAAACATTTTTATGCACTAACTTCCCTCATCGCAGCCAAGGAGTACGAAGACAGCCCAGTCCCTTCCCAGTAGAAAGCCCTGGGCCTCCCAAGCTTGGCAAGCAATCTCCTGCATCAAAAACAAGCGTGTAAAAAATAAATTACTAAAGTCGCAGTTGAACACACTGACCCCTATGTCCATTAGATGAGAGGCAGTAGTGTAACCTCCAGGACTACCAACTTTTGAACTGGGGAACCGGGTTCAAGTCTCGAGTTAGGAATCCTAACTTTAATACTACTAAATGCCTTTTGGGTATACCAAAAGTCGTAAAGTTAAGATTTTGTCTCAGATTACTTTTGCGAATCGGGCCCGTGAAGAGTAAGAGCATCTGTAACAAAGAAGTCCTCAGGGAGGATACAAAAGTACAAAATGGGGGACTACTAAGCATATTAACCAAACAAAAGCATGCATTAACGAAGAACAGTCAAAGGAACCAATTAAAAAGATGGGCGGTGCTTGAAGCCCATATTGTAAATACAACATGTTTCAAAGAGACATCACGCATGCGCTGCCTCAGCAAGACTTAAAAACCTAAAAAGGACAGCACCTTCAGTCCAGTCCAGTCTTAACCTCAATTCCCAGGGCAACATCAAAAGAAGTGGGCGTTGCATTAACCACAGCCTGGAGCTCCACCTAGTGGCCAAACTGTTTACAGCGACAGTCTCAGTCAAACTCTCATTAACCTCTAATTTTACAGTCTTCTGACCTGTCCCTAGTGTTAATACATTGCCATTCTTAATTGCTACCTTTTAGGCCCTCCTCCAAATAGAAATAGAAAGAGGACTACCCGAAGACTCACAACTTAGAGAGAGGGAGAGTAACTTCCTCCAACAAGAAACTGAATAAGCACTACTCGAAGCCTCCCTCGCTCGAGAGAGGAGGAGTAGATTCAAAAGAAGCCTAGCTGAGGGGCTGTCAGTTCATATGGTTGTCTATAGGCAAAATCACCAGCATATTCAGCGGGTGGAGCTGGAGTGCAGTTTCAGCAGGAGAAAGGTCCTTGGGTGTCTTTCGGCAACGCGAGGTGGCAGACGGCATGGCGTCTGATGTTGAAGAGGAGTAGGGTGCTGGCGTTGTATCGGTGGACGGTCAGAGAACCAAGGTCCGTGGCATTGGGCTTGGTCCTGGTGCTGACAGGCTTGCCTTTGGCACGCCAACGGCACATCCGTGGCGTGGCCATTGCACGGCTGCACAGTGCCAGCCATTCAGTAGTGTGAATGGGAGGGGTGGACAGCTTGAAGGTGGGAAGCGGGAAAACGAGGCACTGTAAGGGGGCTAGGCCGAGGGGGTGGAAGAGAGACAGGGGCACGGTGCAAAAGAGTATAAAAAAGTGAAAAAAGAAAGCATAAAGGGGGAAAATGAGAAAAAAGGTGAAAGAGAGTGCAAAGAAAGCAGGGGGGATAAAAGCAGAAAGCACAAGGACAGAAGGCAGACTAGCAGCACAGCAAAGATGCTCCCCACTAGTCCACCAGGGATGGGGCTCAGGCAGGAGCCTGCGGGTGGAGAGGGGCCTCGTTCACCAACCAGCAAGGGTCAGTGGACTGCAAGGGGCAGCAGTGACCAGGCTGAGCTGCTGCAGGGAGGGAAACAGTTCACTGACAAAATGTTTTATTTTATTTAGTATTTAGTTGTATGCAAACTCAAATCCCTTATAAAACTAAAAACATTTTGCATTGATTTATTAGGAATCATTGTGCACTTTGCAGAGTTCATTGTTAATTTAACCCTTCCGGTTGTTTTAATTCATTCCATTGGCTCTACCTTTTAACTATTCTGTTGTTATTTAATTCCTGAAGCAACAAAGTTGTGATAACTGTGCCTTTCCCCTTAAACTTTGGGAGAGTCTTGCTTTAATTGAATGTTTGATGACCAATTGCCTTTGAAATTGAGCAAATATATAAGTCTGAGTTGTGGGTGCCATCGAAGCATCCTGACACCGAGACCTGATCCATCGCTGGCTTTTGGCCCATTCCTGGCTCCTGCTCCTGTGACTAAACATGTTGATGTTACTGTCAGTGCTGATCTTACCTTCTGGCAGCATAGCAACAAGGTGGCTGGGATGCTTCTTGCTTCTGGAGAGCTTAAGGACATGTTTCCCTACCTCTGAGTTAGAGGGGGAAGGTTGGGGATCCAGGAAGCCATGTCATCCCTGTTGGATTATAGGTATGCAGCTTTGCTTGACTTACCTAAACATCTTATCTGTTGCTCTCAGATTGTGCACACTTCAGCTGCCATGTCTGCTGCTTGACTTTCCTCCCCACCATCCAGTTCCTCTTCCTCCACATGGTACCCGTGGATAGGCGCATCTTGTTTAACCGCGTGCGTGCTGCGGTCATTTTCGCCCTGTGCATCTTTTTTCATTTTACCGCGTTACATGACAAGCTCATGAGCATGCGAGCGGCGCAACTCATGACGAGGCATGGAAGGGGTTAAGAGGCTGTGCAGGGGGCACAAGCCACCTACTGGCCCTTGTCCAGAGTAACTCAGCTCCCAGCTTCAGCCCTTAAAGCCCTCTCACCTGCTTTCTTCCTCTTCTCATGTACTCTTGCTTGTACCTATGCTCCTTCGCACAAGAGGAAGTAAACATTCTGCCTTGCTTGTGGCTTCTATTGCCAGTACACCAGAGGTAAAACACTGGGGAGTGATACAGACCCTCCAGCCTCTGTGCTGCAAGGGGGCCCCACTCTTCAAGGGACCACCCATTCAGCCAAAGATGTATGAACGTCTGCTGGACATAGGAGTTTGAGGGGCGCTTCACCACCTTCTGCGGTGGGCCCCTCCTTATGCACAATGACACTGGTAACAGACTCTGCCCAAGTGAGTGCAGGGTGAGTGGTGTCCCTGTAAGAGTGCAGAGTGCAGGAAAATAAAGCAAATCCTATTGGCTTTGGCGGTCCTTCTCAAAATGTTGGGGCAGATTAACAAGGCGGCAATAAATACATTATCGCCACTTTAGCGTCCGTTTTCGGACGCTAAGCGACGATAATTTTATCGCCATATCAACAAGGCCACTTAGCGTTGGTTTTCAAGGTTTAGCGACCGGATATTTTATCGCCTAGCCTCGCATCGCTAATGATATGCAAGGTAGGCGTGTGGTAGGTGTGTCTGGGAATACTTCAGGAAACTCTATCGCTAACGGGCTTCGCGATATTAACAACGAATCCCCGTCAGCGTTGCGATTTATATCGCTAACAGGGGCTTAACTCAGGAATTTAAAGTTGGCTAAAACCACAGGCCCTTTCAACAAGGTTATCGCCATTTTTAATGGAATGTAACTGGAAAATCAGCGATATTCCATTGAAAACTGCTATAATCCCCGCTATCGCTGGTACTTTTATCTCCATGGCGTTAAGCGTTGTTAATACAATGCTAACATGGAGATTATCGCCAGCGATAACCGGCGAGAGATTATCTCACGCTAACAGCGATCAGCGATAATTATCGCTGCCGCTTGTTAATATGCCCTGTAGTTTATAATTACTGACGTACTGACTGTGCAAAGTGAAAAAAACTGAGCAAACCATTTTTGAGTTATTTCATGCACACAAAACTAAATCCTATAGTCAAAATAAATGAAAATGTACAATATTTTAAAAGGAAGCACAAACGAGAACCCCTCATATAGTGGCTTTGCAGATTAACCATGGTACAAAACGTGAATCCAAAAGAAAAATAACAGGGGGCAACTAACCTTGTAAGTGTAGTCTACTCCTATTATCTGTGAGATACCATTCGAGAATGTGAGCACCAGCAGGGTTAAATCATTAAAACTACGAATGCTTCTACATTGGCCTATTAGAAAACAGGAGGCTTTTCACAATCGAGAAGGTTAAGTCCACAGGCTTTTTTTAAGTTGTTTGCAATGTAAAATGAAAGGCCACTACCTTTGTCACCATATTGAAAAAACAATAAAGTAGGCCTATTGGTTTTAACGTGAACATAAACATTTCAATATGGTCTCTGCTTAGAGAGCCCCATCAAACATTTTAGACAGACCCAAAGTGTTTATTGAAGTGAACATACAGTCTCCTTCTTTAGACGCCTAGGGCCAGATTCAGGGGAGACCAGGAGAGCGCCATATTTACAAAAATATGGCACTATCAGCCCCTTTCCCTAGCACCGGCGCTGAAATCAGCTTCTGTGCGCTACAGAGACACCTTTGCGCCTTAGTGCCAGTGTGTCTTCGTGAGTCTAGCATAGGCTTTGTACTGGAATGATACACTTCTTTTTTTTAAAATTCTTTTTATTGAGCAAAATAATAGAGTAATTCATTATATCATAAATATAAAAGTAGAATGATAATATTTTTGATACAACGAATAGGCTTCATAATATAAAACATACAAAACAGGGATCACTTACTGCTGTAATACCATTATCTCTGGCCCTCCTTAAAGAGGAATAAAGTGCATTGTGACTAGAGTGGATTTAGATTACGCTTTGTGACATAACAAATAGCAATAAAAAAGTTAATATCAATCGACTGAATCCCACCCTACCCTAGATATTATTGTAACATAGAAAAAAATCCTTAAAAAGTGCAAATTTCATATCCTTTCTGGGACCCCTGTAAAAGGATCAATAAAATTTTCCCATTCTTTTCCTAATCCATCCTCCGTCCACAATTCTCTATGATCACAAGTGGACTCTATCATAGCAGCACTAGCAATCCCTCTCGAGTTGTTCCATGAAACTACAAACTTGGGAAATCTTTTAATTGTACCAGCCCTTTTAGCATGGGCCTTTTCAAATTTCCTGGTATGGATCTTTTTCTTATGCCATTCTAAATACGTAGGAACTCTATTAGGTCTTCCAGTTCTGCAGAATCAAGGACCGAGCCACTAAAGGAGGTAATAACAATAAAATCTTGCTTTCCTTTTATATTTGTGGAAATTTGCCACTGCTTTGAGAGGCCAAAAAGTGCCACTGTTGCCTCCAGGTCAATTTGACTCTGTAAGCCTCCGCTAAGAGCAACAAATATTTTTTGCCAAAATTGGATCAGCAATGAGCAGGTGAAGAAAGTATGAAGCCAATCTCCTCCGCCTAATTGCCGGCAACGAAAGCATCTATCTTCCAACTCTGGATACATCCTGTGGAGGGCATTAGGCATATAATATGCCATCCATCGTGACAAAAAGATATACGCTTAAAATTAGCATCCCCACGTTTTGAGATGGTCTTCCACTCGACCTCAGAAAATGAGCAGTGCAGTGTCTCAGTCATTTCAACAAAAACATTCTTTATTAGACGGGTTTCCCCCTGATTCTGCAGCAAGCTATACCAATTACCCACTGTTAGATTTGGGGGTCTCTAGTTGGCAGAGGTAGGTACCTTTGACCAAATAGGGTCCCTTGAGTCTAGTCAGGGTAAGGGGGTAGACTCCTAAAATAACCCCTGCTCACCCCCTTGGTAGCTTGGCACGAGCAGACAGGTTTATCTCAGGGGCAGTATGTAAACCATTTGTGAAAACATACAGTAACCCAGTGACAACATTACAGATGGACACCACACAAGTTGTAGTATAAAAATAAGTATTTTGTATATACACTTAACACAAGACCAAAAATGACAAAAATTCACAATACTGTACTTTAAAAATGGTAGAATTAACTTAGTTCTCTTTAGATGTAAAATGCGACACTTTGAGTTCAATGTACCTTTGGATGTGTAACGCTATACAACAGAAGTGTTGCAGGGAAGGTGATGCGATGGTTCCTTACATGCAAGAACGGTAATGCGTCGGGTCCCTACTGCTGCGTGGGGGATGCGTTGGTTCTTCTCCGCGTGGGGAGAATGATGCGTCAGTTTCTTACTGAGCTTCCGTGGCAATGCGACCAGCAGCGCCGTGATGTGATGAAGATCCGGTGCAAGGAAACAAAATGGCGCCTTCTTCTTGATGCGATACGATGCATGCATGCCAGACGGCTCTGTGATGACTCAACGATTCTTCTGAGCCATGACAGGCCCTGCGACATGCTTCTCCAGTGATGCGACAACATCTGATACAACGGCGACACTCTTCTCCAGTGATGAGACGAGAGTGGCTGTGGCGGCGACACACTTCTTCGTCTTGAGTCGTGCTTCCAGCTCCCATCGACGCACAGTCTCTCAGAAGGCCCAGCTCAACAGCAGGCACTTCAATTCCCAGCAAGGGAAGGCAGGGGAGCTGGTTGGTGAAGTCTGTTGTCCCTGAGACTTCAGCAGGAGGCAAGCTCTGTCTAAAGCCCTTGGAGATCCTTTACAAGTTGATTAGAAAGTACACAAAGCCCTTTCTCCTTTCTTTGGCAGTGAGGCAACCACTGCAGGCCATTCCCCCAAACAGCACTCAGCTTAGGGATAGTCTCCTCCTTCAGTTCCTCTCTGGTTCCTCTCCTCAGCAAAGGTTCTTCTTGTTTCCCAAAAGTGATCTAATTCTCTGGGGTCTGGGTCCCCTCTTTTATACACCAAAATCCTTTGTCTCTGGAGGCAGAGAGTGTCTGTACCCAGTTCAAACCAGTTTTGGTCAGTCCTGGAGCAATTTGTTGACAAGCCACTACCACTATCTCCAATATCCAATTCCTCCCCCCTAACTCATCACACTACACAGCACAGTCCCTTTGGAGAGCCCCATTCTCATTAGCTGCTGGCCTTTCTGTTTCCCTCTTTCCCTCCTCCCCCCTCTCTCTTTCTTAGGACCCCGCCTGGCCCCAACATCCCTGAGTCCTTGTGTCTCATTGGTGCTTCTCCATCGTTGCCTACCCACCCACTCCATGGAGCTCACAGGCACCCACACACACATCATCTACCACCCTGGGATCTAAAAAAAATCGGCCAAAAGGTTCAAACACAACATCATCAAATCGCACCCTGAAACCCTCTTCGCTGATACCTACCTCTCACCACGCAACGGACACTCGACCATAGACATCATCTTTCACACTAAATGGAGAGCACAATGGAGGAAAGTCCTCCTAGCCACTTTTCCTATTTCCTCCACTAGAAAATCGGCACACGGTCTAGCTATTAATATTGCCCCTTTCCAACTCTTTGAGGGTATGGCAACAATCACCATCTATAATAATGGTACCATCCTCATACAAGCCACTGACCGTGGCTTAAACCTCCCAGACAACATCTTTCCTATCATTAAAGAACAAGTGGATAAACCGCGAATTGCTCCACTTCCCACCTACACTCTCACCAACACTAGTAAGGATGACACAGCCATATCCCTCCATCCTCCCCCCTCCTCCCTTCCACCGCAGGCTTCTGATTCTTCCACGCCCCCAGTTACCCGGACGTCCACCCCCAATTATACAACTAGCAATACCACACCGATTCAGCTCACGCTCCCCCTACCCATCATGACCGAGGCCGAGACCACTCTTGCCATCACAGTTACCACTTTAGGCCGGACCATAGATCCCCACCCTTACTTCCCATCTATCCCCCCTTCTGATTCCTCTCATTCGCCTGCTTCTGTGTCCCCAGTTACCCGGACATCCACCCCACCCCCACCACCATTGCTAACATCACCACACAGAAACAGCTCAAGCTCCCCCCACCCATCATGGCCGAGACCACCCTTGCACCTCACACTTCTATGGTTTCCTCTCTAGGCCTGACCATAGCTCCCCACCCCCACTCCCCTCCTATCCCCCCACATCATCTCTCCCTACAACCTACTCACACCTCACAACACCACATCCAACATCGACTCCATACAATTCAACCTATCCCCCTCCAACTCGATCTATCCTAATCACCTACCCCCATTGGCAACGGAACCCACTACGGGAACCACCATTGTTCCCCCTCCTTCCCCCACTCTCAATACCACACCTTTCATGTACTTGACACAAGCCAACAAGGCCACCACAGCTCTGGGCCATGCACGCCACGGTCCATCCCCTGACTTCCCAGACACCAGATCACCCTCTGAACAACATAAGCCTCCCTCCACACCTCCCTCCTCTGCCCACAGACATAGCAAATCCTCTACCCAACCATCCACATCAATATCCCTACCACACTCGCACACAGCTCCACAGTTGAACGCACGCACCAGACACACACACACAGCGCTTCTCCCCCCACCAACATATCCCCAAAAGACACTAGACTTGATGAGATCATCTCCACACTTCATCTAATCAAAGAAGACCTCCACGCTTTTAAAATCATGCTATCGAATCATCCATGTCTCCCAAGATCCAACATTCCTTACAAGTCCCCCACACACCACCACAGCACCAAACACATGGCTCCTAGATGGTTGTCAGTACCCGCCCGCAACCTACCCTCCCGCCCATCGCGCACTAACAATCATCTCTCCGAGACCGATCTTCTCTCTCTCATGTTCTCCTACGAGCCACCCTCTACTACCACTGCCCAAGCTACAAAGCCTAAGGTTTGGAAAAGAGACTGGAAAAAGCTCAACACAAACACCTTACCCGCTTCTAGCAAGAACTTACTTCTACCCCCTGCTGGAACTTCTAACGTAACCGAACTCACCAACCACTACTTTAACTCCATGACCACGATAATTAACGAATTTTCTCCCCTGCAACTAAAGAGAGTCTCCAAGAAAGACTCTAAACCTTGGTTCAACGGCCTCCTTATGGAGGACAGACGATCTCTCAGAACTGCCGAACGCAACCGGAGATCAGTACCATCCGCCAAGCACCTCCTAACTCTAAAAAGAAAGAGAAATGCTTATTTTCGCAAGGTCAAACGCACTAAAGCAGACTTCTTTAGCCAACAACTTGACAAGGCAAGGAATCAACCAAACAAATGTTTTTAATTAATCAAAACGCAATGTAAGGACCAACCTCAACGGCCTCTTGACCTAACTCACCCACAACCATCTTGTGATGACTTCTCTAACCACGTTAGTCTAAAGACGGAGAACATCAAGAAAGATCTCCTCAAGGACCTAATCTCTCAATCTTGCCCCCTCACCAAATCCCCACCACCCCCTAACGCCTCTCAATAAATCCCATCCAAGCTTACGTTGAAAAATGATACAACATGGGCATACTTTCACCCCTATTCTGAAGAAGCTACAGGCAAATTTCTCAGTGCCTTGAAACCTTCAAATCACCTTACTGACCCTCTCCCCGCAAATGCGGTTAAAGATCTTACTCCGGTGCTACTACCTTTATGGACCAAGATCATCAACAGCTCTCTTCAACAAGGCTGCATCCCTGACTCCCTAAAGATAGGGCAAGTGTCTCCCATCCTTAAGAAACCCACAGCTGATCCCATGGACCTCAACAAATACAGCCCTATCTCCAATATTCCCACCCTGGCCAAATTTCTGGAAAAATGAGTTTAGCACCAACTGACAAAACATATCGACCACTTCAACCTCTTAAATAAACATCAATCCGGCTTCCGGGCAAATTACAGCACGGAATCAGCCATGACACACATCATTGAGGATGCACTTCAACTCCTTGATCGTAGCGAAGCATGTCTCCTCATCCTATTAGACCTCTCATCAGCATTCGACACGGTCAAACACGAACACTTGATAGATCTGTTGAAACACAGAATGGGTCTTTCAGGTCCAGTGCTTGACTGGTTCACCTCCTTTTTGCAAAGCCGGACTAAAAAATTAAAGATCAACAACACACTGTCCAAACCAGTTCCGGTTATGCTGGGAGTCCCACAAGGATCCTCCTATCCCCTACACTCTTCAACCTCTTCATGAAACCACTTACTGATCTGTTACAAACATCCAACGTACAATACCACATGTATGCAGACGATATCCAACTCTACCTCAAGATCAATACCTTGGACGACATTACGTTGCTCAACAATACTCTTAAGACCACCCAAACCTGGCTGGCAGTGAATCACCTCAAACTAAATGCCTCAAAGTCTCCACTGTGCACAATTTGATAAAACACCTTACAGCACTAGATGTTCAACCAACCATTGTGGACTCGGCGAAATCACTGGGTATAACCTTGGACTGTAACCTCAATATGCAGAAGCATATTAGTAATGCAACAAAGGGAGCAAACTTTCAGATCAACACATTAAGGAAGCTTAAGCCCTTCCTACCCCCAAATGACTTCAAGTTAGCGATGCAGGCCTTAGTTCTACCGCGGCTGGACTATGGCAGTGTCTCATTATGCGGTCTCCCAAAACCGCCACAGCTCCTCTTAGAGCCTCCATCAACGCCACAGCTAGACTCATCACTGGCTCGAAAAAAAGGGCCCACATCACCCTGGATCTAAAATCCTTAAACTGGCTGCCATTTGAAGCCAGATCCACCTGAAAATAGCTTGCATGACGCACAAGGCCCTACATCAAAGTGCACCCAGCTACCTCACACAAAAACTCACAATATCTGGAGGATCAAGATCAACAAGAAGTGCGGAAAACCTCCTTCTGAAACCACAAAAATTCAAGAAGAAAAAAACGTATAATCGTTACTTTTCAGAAATGGCACCCAGGATATGGAATGCCCTGCCACCAGAAATTAGACGGAACCCTTCCACCCCGTCCTTCAAACTGGAAGTAAAAGGCATCCTTATGGCAAAATTTACATAAACATTGCTTGACTGGACAGTGGAGATCCCCTATTCCATTTAGCTTTCCTACCAATCGAGTGCTTATCTTTTGAATGTACAGCTTTATTCCATTCACTGTGACTTTTTTAATCATCTATGGTCTACCATCATCCTTCAATACTGACCGGTTCGATCTGGCACCTGTTCTGTCTTTCCCCTCTATCTATGTCTGTCCCTGCTGCCAATCTATAGTAATTCTATATTATACTTTAATTATATTATAAATCTATATTAAGTCCTGCTTATCCATAATGTTTGATTTACCCTGTGTTCATGTATTAAGCATTCTGACTTTACTCTTACGTTCCTGTCTATTTATATGGTTTTGATATGCCTATACACACTTATTGTAATGCGCTCTGTTATATTCGTAATGTCCGATCTGTGCCTTGTTCTTCTATTTAGATTTTTGATTTTATTCTTATGGTCCTGCTTACTTTTATTGATTTGTTATACCTGTACACATTTACTGTAAAGCGCTCTGATACCCGTAAGGGTCTTGTTCGCTCTATATAAAACGCTCTAAATAAATAAATAAATAAGACTCCTTCTTTCTCTTGACAGTGTGGGCCAGGGACATCAGACGCACCAAAGAAGGTGGAGCCAGCATTGTGGAAGGAAGGCCCACCCCTATTCAGGTCCCAGGTGCAACTCCTCCCACCCATCTACATGAGGATAGCTCTATTCAGCCCTGTGCTGACTCACCCTGTCTCCTGGAATCCCCCAGCCACAGTCACTCAAACTCCAGACAAGGAATACACAACCTAGCAGAGGCAGGCTTGGATAGTTAGGCAAGAAAATACCTACTTTCTAAAAGTGGTATTTTCAAACACAGAATGTTAAAACCAACTTCACTAAAAGATGTATTTTATCATTCTGAGTTCAGGCATACTAAACTCGAATTTCTACCTAGTTCCCTGAGTCAGTTAGGATTATAAGATGTTATAATGAAACTGCCCATTCTGGCCTGTGGGGAACAGGTAGCCTTGCAATAGTCAAAAACGAAAATGGCTGTAATTCACTATTAGAACATGCCACACACATCAGGGCATGTCCTACCTTTTACCTACAATGCACCCTGCCCTTGGGCCTACCACAGGGGTGACTAATATGCAGAAAAAGGAAGGTTTAGGGACTGGCGAGTGGGTACACTTGCCCAGTCAACATAGCAGTACCAGACTGCACACAGGCCATGCAATGGCAGACCTTAGACACACTTTTACAAGCTGCTTCTGTGGGTGGCACAACCAGTGCTGCAAGCCCACCAGAAGCATTTGATTTACAAGCCCTGGGCACACTCAGTGAACTGTACTAGGGTCTGACAAGTAAACCAAACCAACCAATCATGGAGTCGCTAGTCCATACATCAATTTACAATAGGGATAGCATATGCATTTTACCACTGATCAGCAGTGGTAAAGTGCCCAGAGTCATAAAACCAACAAAAACAGGTCAGACAAAATACAGGAGGAAGGCAAAAAGTTCAGGGATGGCCCTGCAAAAAGGGCAAAGTCCCACACCCACCCAGCTCAACCTTGCTTTAAAAAGAGTGCTGCTAATGATGATGGACCAGCGCAGGATACCAGACAATATTTTTAGACTAAATAGATAATTTGTATAAATCCAAAAAAGAAAGGCTTAATGTGATTCCTGTACCTAGCTAAAATGTCCTGCTAGGTGATACATCTCCCTCCCAGCAGAAAATGGCCAAGCTGGCTGAAGACATTTGCATTGCAAAACCTTAATTGGCTAGACTCGATATAAAGCCCTAAGACCTTACATTCCTTTAACTGCATACATTCATAACCAGCAGCCAAAGCGTTAATATAATATAATGTCTACGGTCTTATACAAAGGTCTTGTAAGGTCTTATACAGCCGCGGCCGGTAGTGGGAGTACCTGCCGGGGGGATTGACGTGGGGAGGGGCAGGGTGCGATGCAGTGCACGCAATGAAATTCGTTTTATTTATTTATATGTTTACTTACCTGTAAAGCTCCATAATCCATACATTACTAACCCCCACCCTGCTCCTCCCCCTCCCCATGTCACCGCCCGGCAGGTACTCCCACTACCGGCTGCGGCTGGTCTTATACCTAGTGGGGGAGTTTGGCTGTGTTTGGGAAGACTGGAAGCTGTGATCCCACTTCCTTTACTATTTTATCCCCAAAAAATGATCTAAGAATCCCTTCAAATCAACCATACGAACCAAAATAACTAAGAGAAAGGCTTCATTGTATGTGCGAATCTGGGAAAATGCCAGCCCCCCCTGATTTATTGCCAATCGTAGTTCTGGATATTTTACTCTCGGGACCTTTCTACTTTAAAAAAACTGTTGAAAAAGTACATCTAACTCTTTGAAAAATGCTGTATTGATTTTGTTGGGACATTTATAAATAAGATAATTAATAGAGGTGTGATTGACATTTTAATAAGGGCAGCCGGGCCGATAGGTGTAAGAGGGAGAAGAGACTATCTACAGGTCTCTAATTTTTCTTAACATAACCTCATAATTCAGCTTATACAGCCCGACATAAGAATTAGTTACACAGACCCCTAGATACCAAAGGTATGATTTCACAAAAGGACTAAAAATTCAATGTGATAATCTTAGGAAAAGAAAACCAAAGCACTCAATTGCATAATAATAGAAGATGTATAAGGTCCAAAACGTAAGTACTAATGCTGAGAAGAGAATTTTCTTTATTGTAGAGATGTATATATTAAATGATCTTCAGTACATTTGTGTTTCACAAAATTCATGTTAGTCAGTTCTTAATACTGGATAACAGCAGACATGTGTTTTGTCACACAGTGCCTTTTTCAAGGCTTGAAGGTATGGAAGAATATGCCGAAAACAATTAGTAATCGGTATATTGTTCTGTTTCAGAAAGCTGCACTTAGGGGATAGTCTTGTGTTGCTAATGATACGAAAAGTTGTGAATGGCAAGGAACAGTGAAGCATGGCAAAAAGTGAGGAATCTAGTGTGGACAGAGAAACTTCTCATACATGTCAGAAGCAATTCTCTTTCTGGTGCATTTATCAAGAGAGTTCACAATGTAAAACCTTTTTCTGTTGCATTTTTCCAAGAGAGTTCACCACGTAAAACATATTCCTATAGCATTTATCAAGAGAGCTCACAAAGTAAAATCTTTTCCTGTGCATTTATCAGGAGAGTTCACAACGTAAAACCTCATCCTATTGCATTCATTAGAGTTTGCAGTGTAAAGCCACTTGCTTATTCATTTGTCGGAAATTCCCAATTTAAAGCACCTTCCTATGGTGTTTGTCAAGGATTCACAATGTTAAACCCCTTCCTACTGTATTTGTCAGAGAGTACACAAAAGAAACCCCGTACAGTTTTTGGTAAGCAGTTCATTGTAAAGCCTCTTTCTATAACAGTTTCTCAGTTTCACAGTGTGAAACCCCTTCTTGCTTTATTTGTCCCTGGATTATACCATGTGATTTGCTTCTGGCCCATTCACAGCCCTTCCCTCTCTCTGTGACTTGGAATCGACGTTAATAGTGTCCCATTGTTTATGAGCAATGGACCTACTTATTAGGTGGACTAACTTGCAAGCCTTCTCACTGACTGCTGCAGTTCCAGATCTAAAAACAATGAAACTCCACACAAAATAGAGATTGTTCAGGCCTTGGTTACAGCCAGACTGGATTATTCCAACAGTCTGTATCTGATTTTGCCAGCTTTTCTAACCCACTGACTTCAACAATCCAGAACTCCGCCACACACCTTGTCTTGAAGATACCTCTGCTCTTGCCAGTGATCCATCATCTTCGTCACCTTCACTATATTCCGATCAACAAGAGAATCCAATTCAAGGCACTTACCTTGGTCTTCGGGGCAGTCACTCACAAAGGTCCTCTCTATCGAGGAACAGATTAGAGCCCTATCCCAATTCTAAATCCCTGAGATCGAATTATCTGAAAGTGCTTCAAGTTCTGCTCATTTACAAAGTCAGAAGAGGTGGTAGATGCTTGACCTACCTTGCCTCTAAACTGTGGAACTCATTGCCACTCAGCTTGTGATTAACCCCGGGCAGGTAACTCCGCTCCACCAGCGGAGTTTGCAGATTTTTGTCTACTCCTGCGCTCCGTTGCGAATGCGGAGTTTAGGCAAAACTCCCCTCCGTGTAGGAGTAAAAAAATCTATTCCCACTCCAACTAGTGCAACAGTATGGAAAGTGTTGGATAGCGGAGGGGTAAAAATTACTATTCCAACTCCAGTGAGTGCAACAGTAGGGAAAGTGTTAGATTGATGAGGGGTAACAATTAATTTTCTCACACCAGTCAGTTCAAAATTAAAAACAAACAAAATATTAACAACAACAAAAATATTTAAAAAACAAAATAAATAAAAAAATATATAAATATGTTAAAAAATAAAATACAAATAGAATCAATATTACAAATTAAAAAGAAATACGATGTTAAATGCATATGACACATACATACAAATATTATATTAAATAATATAAAAATACTTTTCAAACAAATACCTATTTTTAATTAGCAGTTATTTAGAAATAAAAATATGAATTAAAATTAATTTAATCCCCACCCTTTACCCCTATAAAAGTAAAACCCAAACACAAAATATATAAACAATTACCTTAATTACATATTCATTAATTAACTAATATTAATGATCAACTAATTATTAATTAAGAACATAAATTCCATTCCAAATCTTTAATTCGACCGTTTAGATCATAAAAGATATACATATAGTCAAATCCATAATAACTTTAAACAATGAATACATCATTTGGTGTAAAGTTTGGACTACAACATTTTAGACAATTCATCATAAAAAGTACTTTAAAAACCATTAATAAACTAGTTTCATTATAAGGCCACCTCCACCTTCAGGAGGCGGGTACGTGCGTGCCACATTGCCGATAAAAACTTTGCCACTGCGAACACTATTAGAGGTTAAGCATCTGACTTTAGGATTCTGTACGCCGGGAGAAACTGCCTGAAACTCAGATTTTTAAAAAGAGGGACTAACCAGTATTTCCTGATTTTTTGGTACGCTTGGCAGAAGAATACTACATGTAGGTCATTTTCTTGGGTGTGCGCGCATGCCGGGCATTGCTCTGTGGTCGGAGGCGAGGACCACGAGCTAGTGAATGACCTTAGGGGTAGTGTGCCATATCGCCACTTCAAAAATAACTTCCTGGATAACACAGGAGTCATGCCATCCAAAACACATTCCATGGAATCAGAGTCTTTACATTTACTGTACGGTTTGGTTATAATAATCCACATTTGTAAAGCGCACAATCACCCGTAAGGGACTCTAGGCGCTGGTGGCCGTCGGGAAGATTAAGCGAGCTATTGCCCAGAGTCACATGGTGCTGGGCTAATCTGCCACCGGAGCCGGGGATCGAACCCTGATCCCCAGATTCCAGCGTCAGTCACCCTGGCCGCGGCGCCACACCTCTCCCACTGAATAAATAGGTTCGTTAAGGATCCCACGCGCGTGCTGGTCAAAGCTTTAACAAGTTTAAACATAAATTACTTTCAACCCTTTACCCCATAGACCCTACCTCCCACACTTGAATTTAATTACACAATTTCTATATTTAATTTTCAATTAATCAATAATATTAATTAAGAACTAATGATTAATTAACGAAACATACATTACTTCCCGCCCTTTACCCCTATAAACCCCACATCCCTCATCTAAAATGAATTACACAATTTTCATAATTAATTTACAATTAATTTTAATATTTATTAACAACTAATTATTAATTAATAAAACATAAATTACTTCCCACCCTTTACCTCTATAAACCCCACAACATGCACCTAAAATGAATGACACAATTTCCATTGTTAATTTTCAAGAAATTAATTAATATCAATTACCAACTAATTATTAATTAATCAAAAATATATTACTTCCCACTCATTACCACTATAAACCCCACAAAAAAAACCACAACCAACACCTAAAATTACTCCCCTATAAAACCACGACTTGCTACAGAACTAAAAAAAGCAAAATGTAACTAAAATAAATTTAATACCTATAATGGGCCCAATTCCGATCTCGCTAGGAAAGCCCTCCCTACTACTCAGATCTGGAGGGCTTTCCAAGCAAAACGTGCTCCGGGAGTCCGAACGAGCAAGTACGATGCAGCTGTATGTCTACGGACTCAGTTTGCTCGGACTCCCTTGGAACTCAATGAGAGCCTGTTTACAGACGTGTACACAGGCGCCCATAGCAAAATGGGGTGGTGGGGAAAAAGCGTACACCGTGTGGCGGGCCCCCCATGGTGCCTGCCAAACTGTGCATGCCTGGATCGGGGGGTCCCATAGGCACACCCCCATGACAGATTCAAAAGGGCGGCCTGCTACGGCCCCACAACGTACGATTGTGAAGCTGTTTCATCTCGCTGAGGCAGAGGCGAAACGGCTGTCCGAATCGTGCATCGTACTCGCTCCGTCGGAATTCGACTCCATTGCGCAGCACGATCCGGCTACAAACGAGTCGTACGGACAGGCTCGGGTCCCAGAAACAATTTGGTCGACGCGTACATGCTCTTCGCATCGTACTTGGTCGTTCGGACCTGTGTACGATTCGGTCGGAGACAAGGGATACAAATCAAATCTGGGAATGACAGATCCGATTCGGAGGCCTTCCAAATGACATCCGAATCAGGGTCTAAAAATTGAACACATATATTAAAAAACATGAACAATTCTTATACAAAAAATACATCACATACATTTGAAATATCTACTAAAATACATAACACTAATTAAAAAATCGATATTTTAAACAACTATAAACTTTTGCAAATTATATTAAAGACTTCTCTATAAACTTTTGCAAATTATATTAAAGACTTCTATATTTTTAAAAATGGTACTTCTTATCTTAAAATTGATATTCTTGACCACGATATTCTTGCTGTTGATATTTCTGATTCACGATATTTAGGACTGGATGTTTCTGTAGGTCGACCTTTCCAACTCGATATTCTGTCTGAACACCCAGGTTGACAGACAGTGAAAAACTGCGAAATAACTCCCCTACTGTGGGAGAAATCTCCCATGGTGAGGAGGTCATTTTTTTTTAAACAAAATCTCACTTTGAGAATTTATTTTTGAAAGTTGAAAGTTAAAAGTTTGACGTCAACATGATGGAGCTGTCCATCAAACTTTCAGTGCATTTACAGGAACCTCCATGATGGTGGCTCCTGTAAATCAACAAGAAATTCTCTGGGTTGGCGTATATCTCTAAATTTGGCTGGCTGAGCACCCTCACTAAAGCAGGAGTAAAGTACTATGCCATGGTAACGGTTCTAACTTCATCCCCTAAACTCTATATCAGACTCTGAATCACAATACATTAACTGTCCATAACCAAGCTACCTCTCTTATCACTCGTTCACCGTATGCTTGTGTGTGACACGCACTCCTCGGTCTTTTGGCTACGTTTATACAAATACAAGAAACAACCTTTACAACACAACTTTTACAACGCATTACCATTACAACAAAACTTTTACAATGCAACATCCATTACATCGCATCCCATTACAACGCAACCATTACAACGCATGACACTACAACGCATGTCATTACAACGCATACCATTACAACGCATACCACTACAACGCATGTCATTACAACGCATACCATTACAACACATAGTACCCTTACACTATCCAACACTTACCCTTCTGTTGCACCCCCTGGAGTTAGAATAGTAATTTTTACCCCTACACTATCCAACACTTACCCTACTGTTGCAGCCCCCTGGAGTTAGAATAGTAATTTTTACCTCTACACTGTCCAATTCTTACCATACATGCAATGTAACATTATGCGTTGTAATGGTATGCGTTGTAAAGGTAGTATGCGTTGCAATAGAATGCGTTGTAAAGGTAGTTTTTAAAAATTTGTTGTAATGGCATGCTTTGTAATGGAATGCGTTGTAATGGATGTTGCGTTACAAAAAATGTGTTGTTAAGGAATGCGTTGTAAAAGTATGCGTTGTAATGTCATACATCCTACAAATACCACATATAGACATAGATCCAGAAGAAAGGGGGTGCTTGCATTTTTTTACCTATTTTATAAGTGCTTTTAAATAAATATTTATAAGTGCATTGGCCAGTTCGCCTGGGGTTATACAAAAAGCAAAAGTTACGAATGATGCCAAATGAACTGGATACAGGTGTTTGAGTTGTTCATGTTTTACATTTAAATGTGTTATAAATGTAGCTTACGCTAACACAAAAACTGAGTTTAAACTGTCCGCCATCTTGCACCGATGTCATAATACACCAAGTGACGACTACTACTAATTTCCCTTGTTATAAATAAAGAATTTCGGTTCTTTACTCAAATAAATGGAGAATGTTCCCAGGGATTGTTCCCACACTTTACCTAACCGAGGCCATCCCAACTGTATCAAGCTATTGTAGTACAATGAATCAACAGGGCTGTTCCAAAAAACTGTGAAATCCAATGAAATGCTGTTCTGAGAGAATCCCTGAATGTATCTGTAGTGAAATGTTACTTTTTTCTTGCTTCTCATTGGTGCTTATTCTGAGAACTATGTGCTTGTAAAATGATGGGTATTTCTCTGTACCCTGTAACCCCTTTCATTCCCCGCCTTTCGAAGTCGAATCTATGCGGGATTTCATATAGAACTGTTCTGAGTTCTCGATGCTTATGATTTATACTCTTTGCTGCTAACCTTCAATGGCATATTTCATGTACTCTGCTCATTAATTACTATATCCAGTGTCTGTCATTCTAGAATGGTTGGCATTGAATATTGGATTTGATCGCAAATGTATTAGTAATGGTACCAATCGCGGTCACCAAAGTCCATATCAGAACCACACCACTCTTGGTCGAGCTGTTGGCGTGTCTACGGTATGTTCATTTTAAGGAGGGTTTTCATGCCAACACAGGCAAGAAAGAAGACTGGCAAAACATTAAACAGGGAGAATCAGTTTCTATCCAAGGGGGTGCCACAAATGTGGTTTTCTAAATCACATGGCTCCTGTAGGCTTCCCAACGATGGTTCAGAACAAATGGAGAAACACAGGGGGCTATTAGGGACACCTAAAGGATTTTGAGGTCCTGGGCCAAACTAAGGGGTCGATTTGGATGGCGGACGGACAAAGCCGGTCCGCCACCCCGAGGTGGAGGGACCGTCCGCAGGGGCAGCGGTGGTTCCTCCATTGGAATTAGGATGTGACCGCCACCCTGGTGGTCACATCCTCTATATGTAACATTATGGCGGGTGCCGCTTTAAGCAGCACCCGCCACAAAGTGAAAAATGCATGTTTTCCTTTGACATGCACAACGTGGCGGGCACTGCGTGGTGCTTGCCACCTTGTGCATGCCAAAGCAGGGGGGTACCATAGGTACCCCCCATGTGCACCCCCCACCCCCCAACACCCTGGGGGCCCGCAAGGGGCCCCCAGAAGCAAAGGTCCACATGCTTTTCCACGTCAGAAAAGTCCAGCGGAAAAGCATGTTTCCGCACCCATCGTAATGTGGCTGGCGGTGTCTTGCAGACACCGCCACCATATTGCGGTTCACACCCCGCGGATCAGCGGCGGACGGACCTGCTGTCCGCCGCTGATCCCACCGCCATCATAATCTGGCGGTGGGTGTTTTCTATGCCGCGGCGGTGAATCCGCATCCTCTGGGCCGGCGGTGGCTTCCACCGGCCCGGAGGATGCGGATTCACCACCATCGTAATCGACCCCATATTTTGGGGGCCTTTTTTTAGAAAGGCTTTGAATTTATGATCAAGTTTCAGGTCTTTCATGCCTTCTTTGGCCAGGGCGCTGACAGTGCACATGCAAACTGGTCCAAATTATAAATGTGTTCACATCTAATATTGAGGGACAGTGATGCATGTTTTCTATCTTTTAACCCAGCAGCAGCTCATTAATAGGACTGCAAATAGTCTATATGAAACCCCCATTTCAAAATTGTACGGTCCTGTTTCGAATTAAAATAAACTTTTTTTATGTATGTTGCGTCAAACATTGACCCATTTCTCTGCAAAATGCCTGTAATACTCTCACACAGCACCCACAGTAAAAACAAATGAAAGCAAAAATGTATTTAACACAATCTGTTTAAGAATCATTAAAGGTGATTCGGGCAAGACTGCAGAACAGAACTGGCTCTATCTCGTGGCCCCTTAAAGCCTGGGTCCCTGTGTGGTAAATAAATAATTAATTACCGGTACTATTTTTGACAATAATCAATAAACGGTTAGCTCAATAAATAAGAGTCAAGATACGAGGTAGCTAGAGTATACAGGCTTTAATTAAGCATAAAGGACAAGAACAGGACAGCCTGTACGGGAATGGGATGGCAGCTGCCGGGGGCAGGAAGGAAGGACTGGACCAGGATCACTTTTAATAACAGTACATTAATATATATAGTTAAACAAAATACATAGCATTCAATACAGTAGGCGTAGCAGTAGGCGGAGTTTGTAGCAGTCGCGAAAGATAAGGACTGAACTGATGCAACAAGAAGGCGTGTACAGGGCGTATACATAGACATGTGATGCAAACGTAACAGAATATGTCATAAACGGGGCGGACACATGGAGGGGGCTACCTGGGCAGCTGGGACCTCTAACCTAGTGGTGCGCGCAAACTGACAATGACGTGTTACTAGGGAGAACTGGGGGGCTATGACTTCTGCGCTAGAAGAGGAGACTAAAGTCTGGAGTGTCAGAGCGACATGTACCCAGGCATATCTAGTATCTGGTGTTTAGAGTACATGTTGATAGGATCCAAAAGTTATCAGGGCAAAGGCTAATAGACTTTAAGACTGGTGCATGCATAATTCTATATGTAGTGCGTGTGCGAGGAATATTCTATGAATATTAATACAGTATTTCTCTTACATGGAGACATAAAGGCTAGACCATGACGGAAACTATTGATGCGATTCAGTAGCTTAGGAATGCAGAGAAGGAGGGCTGGACTGATAACTAGAAACATAACATACTCTTGGCAGACTGGAGGCAGAGCCAGGCCGAGCCGGGCACTGTGAGGCATGAAAGTAAGCTAAGGGTCAGGGATACAGGTGGGGGCTGTATCGCTCCTCGGAGAGGGTTCAGGAGCTGAATCTGAGTCCGGGCCCTTTTGAGGCCTAGAAACGGGGACTTTTCAATGAATTAACGTGCACACTGTGAAACGTGGCAACGTAGCTTTACATAGGCCTGATATTCGTTGTATTCACGAGAACTGGAAACTGGCATACTAGAGATGGACACAACTATAATTGCGTCTTTAATCGATCAAAGGGGAATACATGCATATCGATCATGCACATATGACATAACATGGGGAACACGTAGGCACATATAACATGGCAAAATTTACTTTTCCACATTCCCTCCTTGTGCCCTACGTTTCCATCAGGAAACATCTATATTCATGATACCATCTATCATTTCATACAGCATCATTTGCTCGTCTCAAATTGTCTTGGAACGGGACTTAGGACTAGGAATACAAGAGGTAGCACAAATGCCGCAAATCGCAGGGCCACATTGTATACAGAGGCAGCAACTGAATATGATCGCTACTGCAATACCTAGAAATGACAATACTTTCCATCCCCAGGCAGATATAATACTCCAGAGCCAGCCGGACCATGTCCAGGTGCCTGGATTCTGGTGTAACTGATGGGCAATTTTATGAAGTCTGGTTATAGCTGAATAAACAGACGGCGCGTTATTAGGAATGAAAATGCAGCAACTAGATCCGATGACTCTACATGCTCCTCCTCTATCGGCCAATATGACGTCAAGAACGAGACGATTCTGGAGCACGACAAATCTCATAGCAGATTGCTCTTCGGTTAAGTTACCTAGAGCAGAAGTAGTCTCATTCACTACTGCTTCGAGGGTTCTAGTTAATCTACGGATTGACTTACTATTCTGGACAGGGCCTATAAAGAAGAAGAAACCTTTATTAAAGTCTTGATACTGTTCTAGAGCAGTTTCAGTTTGATCGACAATTGGGGACTCAATCTCCCTTCTATGTCTGACGTGTACTAGATGTGTGTTTCTGTGATAATCAGATGGGGCTAGAAAAACTGGTGGCAGTAGGAAGGCAATGTAACATTTTCCATCCCAATCGAGGGGCAGACGAACATATGCGGTCTGACCACAAACAAAATAAGAATGACGTGAAGCTTTGAAAATAGATTTCCCACTGTCACTATACTCGACAGTAGTAGTACAATCACTATGTCCTACATGTGCTGAACCATTATTTCTGACACATAATTCGCCTTTGACTGGTAGTATTGAAATAGCAGGTAAGTCTGGAGTAGTATCAGACTGAACATTCAGGACCATGAAATTCGAAGAATAATTACCTAAATTATAAACTTCATTTTCTAGATCTAACCCTGTTCTATGGGGGAGACCTTGCTTGTCTGGAAAACATGTTCTATTCAGAAGGGACATATCATTTGAAGATGACGTTAACATGGACCATGCTCCACACGAACCATTATGCGAGAACGGATAAGGAAAGAGTGGCAGAACTCCCTTCGGTGTCTGGAAAGGGGGGAGTCGACCACACACCCAACAATTGGTAGCATTGCTGGTCTGGTGTGAATAGTGTAACATCCTGATGAATGTGTTATTACGCATAGCAAGACGATAGGATTACTCGTGAGGAGGCAGATCACTAAATGTGTGCTCTACTGTAGCATTAGAAAACTTATTTACATGAGACATTGGAAAACATAAATGAAATGCATAACTTGTGCAGGTAACCATCAAACTTAGAAACAATAAAAAACTTAGAAAAACGATACATATTTATTTTATTTATGTGCTTTTATAGCGCCTGAATAAATCCCCGAAGGGGATAGAGTTTTGACTAACTCTCTCACTATGGGGGTCTATCTCATACATGTCAGATACCTGTCTAACCGTTTCACCCGAGGGGGACTTAGACAATTAAACTGGCTGACTTATTTTACTAGACCGTAGTTTTAACTTATACTCCTGCTGCGGAGTTTTCTCTAACAGAGGAACTTTCAAATCGGGATTGAGATTAATGTCTGGTTTAGAGTCTGGTTTCAGGCAGTCTTTAGAAATGGAATAGTCCTTAGAAATGTTCTTGGCAAAAGTTTTGTCACGGAGTCCATGGAATTTCTTGATATGCGACAGATGGACCCATCCCTTGCGGCCTTCCAACTTCACGGCCGTACGGGTGGTCAGAAGGACAAGTCTTGGCTCCTTCCAACGAGGCTCCAGCGGACTTGAACGATCAAAGTTCCTTACTAATACCAGATCCCCTGGAAGGACCTCGTGCGGTTTCACTTCAGTATTGTCTGGAAATGCGGCGGCAACCTGTGAACGACAAGAGTGTAGGGCAGACATCAAGGAAGCTAGGTAATCTGTCAACATATTACTGGAAACATCTGTAATACTGCGGGGTCTAGGTGTACCCCACATATTTGGGGGGCGGCCGAATACAACCTCATACGGGGACAGACCTGATCTGGAGTGTGCGACCATGCGCATAAAGAATAAAGCAACTGGCAGGGCAACTAGCCAGTCTACACCTTTCTCTTGACATATCTTGGCAATACGGATTTTCAGGGTCTGATTATGTCTCTCTACGAGACCGGCTGCTTCTGGATGGCGCACACAATGGAACTTCCACTGGTACCCTAACAAGAGGGAAACATGTTTCATGAGTTCAGAGGAGAATGGCTGGCCGTTATCAGAATACACGACCCTAGGGAGTCCATAACGGGGGAAGAATTCACGAACCAACTGCTTGGCAGTGGTCGCTGCTATGTAATCTGGGACTGGATATGCTTCTGTCCACCTGGACAAAGCGCATACAACTACAAGGACATACTTGAAACCTCGACATCGCTCCATCTGAATATAATCCATCTGGAGGACTTCAAAAGGGTGGTCAGGGGGCTGGAATCCACCTTGTTCCACCGGGACACTTTTACCTGGATTGAATTGACAACATATCATACAGGTACGGACTTTCTGCTTGGCTGCAGCTCGTAAGTGCTTGTTGAACCAAAGGTTCTGAATACTGTCTAACATGGCTTTTTCTCCTAGGTGTGCTGGACTATGTGCGGTATTGATAATGACTTGAACCATAGAGTCGGGGAGAAACCATGTGGCTTTTCCCTTCGTCAACCATCCCTGATCTGTCTGGACCCCTCCTTGTTCGGACCATTTCTTGATTTCTTCAGGGGTAGCATGTAACTGTATGTCTATGACATCTTGTGTAGGGTCCTTAACTGTCATACATGTAGTCGGATCTGGAGTGGATGTCTGTGTCTTGTTAACAGGAATGTCTGGTGTCTGAGCTGTAAGCTTGGCTGTTCGATCTGCTAGATCGTTACCTTGGAAAATGATGTCAGTAACTTTCGTATGTGCCTTGCACTTCATGATAGCGATAGCTGTCGGTAAATGTATTGCATCTAACAGAGCTTGAATGAGGAGACCATGCTGAATCTTGGTTCCATGAGAAGTCATGAAACCTCTCTCCTGCCAGAGCACTCCGAAGTCGTGTACAACTCCGAATGCGTAACGTGAATCTGTATATATGTTTACTTTCAGGTTCTTGGCACGTATGCAGGCTTGGGTCAGAGCAACTAGCTCTGCTGCTTGAGCAGACAGGGTGTCAATACGGTGTGTTTCAATAACTTCAGTGTCAGTAGTCACTGCATACGCGGCTACTAGTTCTCCTGTACTAGTTCTCATACATGAACCATCCACATAAAGTGTCAGGTCGGGATCAGGTAATGCAATGTCTGTCAGGTCTTGTCTTGGCTTAGTCATAGTGTTAATGACTTCCACACAGTCATGTCTGGCAGGATTAGAAGCAACTGACGGTAACAGAGTAGCAGGATTTAAAACGTTGCAGCGTCTGATTTCTATGTGTGGCTGGAACAGTGTCAGTTCATAACCTGTTAAACGTGCAATGGTCAAGTGCTGAGTCTGTGTTCGGTTTAAAAGAACTTCCACGGAGTGTGGAACTTGTACTGTCAGGGAGTGTCCTAATACTATGGAATCACTTTGTCTGATTGCTAGAGCTGTGGCTGCAACTGACTTGAGGCACGCAGGCAAAGCCTGGGCTACTGGATCTAATGTGCTCGAAAAATAAGCACAAGGCTTGTACTGTCCGGCTTGATCTTGTGTGAGAACAGATAATGCAGTACCGTCACGTTCTGTGACAAAAAGTGTAAAAGGCTTACTGTAGTTCGGTGTAGCTAGAACAGGTGCTTGGCATAAAGCTTTCTTTAACTCATTAAAAACAAGTGTATGTTCAGATGTCCAAGGGAGGACAGTCGATACGGCTGCCTCCTGTGTCGTTTTACTGTATCAGTGGCTTTGCTAGAAATGCATACTGAGGAATCCATTGTCTGCAGTAAGAAGTAAGGCCGATAAAAGCACGTACCTCCTTCTGTGTCTTGGGCTGTGGAAGACTTGCTATTAACTGGATACGGTCTGGTGTCAACTGCCTACCCCACTTGGACAGCAAGTGGCCTAAGTAGATCACTTGCTGGACACAGAACTGGAGCTTCGAAGGGGACACCTTGTGCCCCATCTCGGCTAGGAAATGCAGAACTGTAAGTGATGCTCGCTCGCAATCACGTTCAGAACGGGCTGTGATCAGTAGATCATCGACATACTGGAGCAGGGCAGTGTCAGCTGGCATGTGAATATTGTCTAGTTGTCTTTTAAGTGCTTGACTGTAAATACTAGGACTTTCTGTGAAACCTTGAGGAGCTCGTGTGAATTTATAGCTCCTTCCATTTAAACAAAAACCGAAAAGGTACTGGCTATCTGGATGAATCGGCACACTGAAAAATGCATTCTTGAGGTCTATCACAGTAAAAAATACAGCTTCAGAATCAATAGCTGTCAATAGAGATGAAATATCTGGGACTACTGGATACTGGGGTATGATACATTTATTAAGTTCTCGAAGGTCAATCACTAATCGATATACTGGAGGTGCATTTGGATCAGTACGTTTCATGACTGGAATGATAGGTGAATTACATACATTGGAGTCAGTTTCTACAACTACTCCTTGAGCAATGAGCTCGTCAATAATTTTGGATAAGGCTGCTACAGCCTCAGGTGGCAATCTGTACTGTCTGATTCGCGGCAAGACTACACCTTGCTTGAGGGTCACACGATGGGGTGTGATTTGCATAAAACCTACATCAGTTGGACCTTGCGCCCATAAATGCTGCGGTACATTGGACAATCTTGGATCAAAATCTCGTAACACATAGTGACCTTTAAAATCCCTTAAGAACAAACGTATTCCTTCTGGAGAACAGCAAATAACTGCACCTAATTCTTTCAATGTTTTAATACCTAACAAATTTTCTGGGCATGACTTCGTAAGTAACAAATCAGTAGTTCGGGACAATGGACCAACTTCTAGAGTGACTGGCTTTGAAATCTCGTTTACAATCGGCTTTCCTGAAAATCCAAGGGAAACATTTCTAGAGCCTGAGAGCGGAGCCCCTGGAACCTCGTCATGACTGATAGTAGTCCTACTTGCCCCTGTATCAATCAAAAACTTTCTGTCTTTCCCTAATACTTGACTATGTACATAGGGACCCTCTTGATCTACAGGTATCTCGATGAGAGGCAAGCCTACCTCCCTCTCTAGGCTGTTTCATGAATACGGTTGATACTCTGGATACTCTGACTGGGCATACTGGTACATCTGCTGTGTAACATGCTGTGTTGCAGCAATAGGCTGCGGTGCTGGAACTGTCTGTTGTGCATTCTGTGGCTGAGAAGTCTGTGAAACTTGCTCTTGTCTAGGCGGACGAGGTCTTTCTTTAGTTTTACCAGTGGCTATGTTGTGTTTCAGAACTGCACACTCGTTTATGTAATGACCTGGCTGTTTACAATAATTGCATGTCCCTTTAACGGGAGCTGCAGGATGACTGGCTTGATTCGGACCCCTCTTCTGACTGTCTTGTGGAACAGATTGTGCAACTAGTACTTTCATTTTCGTGTCTTTCATACGTCTTCTTTCGTGTTCTTGCTCTTCCCTGATTCTATTCTGGTGGTACTGGAGCATCTGGAGCATCTGTGACGGGGTACTAGCTTGCCATGTACTTTCGACTTTCAAAACTCGATTCTTAACTTGTGAACTTGAATTCTCGACTAGTTTAGTAACAAAAAGATGAGGGTATGACTCGCTACCTGTCTTCAAACCACTGTTGATAATGAAACATTTCTCGAATCTAGAATAAAAATCACTAGTATCCTCATCCTGTTTCTGTTTGCATGCTGAGATTGCATCCCAATCTTCCTTTTTCGTGGCTAATAATCTTGGCAAAACCTGAATCAATAACTCTGGCAATTCTTTACATTTCTCTCCAAGACCGGTACCTGGTACTCGTATCTTATCTTCAGCTTCTAGGACTGCCCAATCGATCTTTTTCTCTCCCACCTCCCATTCTTTTTCCTTGAGTTTTTCATATACCCCTGCGGGCAACAGGACCTTTAACATTTTAATAATATCTGGATACGTGTATTCTCCCATACGGAGCATGTCTTTTAATTCTCGATGGAACCCTGCTGGATCTTTGTCGTGACAGGGAATTAATTTCTTCATCTCTAAGAGTTCCATCTTTGTGACAGGGGTGTAAACAAATACTCGTTGCATTTCACCATCCGGTGTCCTAACCGGATGTACTTCTCGTAACGGATGCTGTCTATCTATGTAAAATGGTTTACTTTCTGGGGGTGAGACGTGAACAAAATGCGGGTTTAGAAACGTTCTATATTTGTGGCGCTGTTCTAGAATGACACTAATTAAATCAGTACCTAAACCTTTCCATTTATACTGGAGTAACTCGTTCAGAACATCATGTAACGGACCTGGATCAGAATGCTGACCCTCATATAATGTAATGAGGTGCTGGATCATATACATACCCACCAGTCGCTGCTCGGCTGGGGGCAGTTTCAGAAACATTTGTGCCACTATTTCGTCTGGAAAAGTGGTAGAATCAGTAATCCATCGGACTGCTGATCGGGCTAGTTCTTGTTCATGCATGGTACTAAGTTCACTATAACCAATTCGTGATTTCAGAATGTGATCGGTAGCTTGAAATACTTGTTCTAGAGAACCTTGTTCTGGTGCTGGAAGATGAAAGACTTTCTTGTGTTCTGGACGTGAATGTCGGTCTGGAAATCTAGATTTACCTACATACGCTATTCTGGCGGTATTCTCGTCTTCTACTTCTTCGGTATCAGAGTTACTTTCTTTCTCGTTTACTTGTGCTGCTTTACGATTGTCGTGTAACCTTATTATTTCCTTACGAATTTTCTTGTACATACTCTCTATACTACTGAGTGTCTTGTGTCTACCCTCGGCTATATTATCACTCCATCTTGTCAGAACTTTCATTTCGATCGGATCTTTTGTCGGACAATCTTGTTCCCTTATTAAACAATTGATTAGAAACTTTAATAACATGAGCTGGGTCTCAGCTTTCCTTAGAGACATGATTTCGCTAATACTTTCTGGATCTTCTCCTGTACGGATGAAGCGATACATTCTGTCTAGATCTTCTTTCATATTCGGTAGGGTGTCCAAATACTCGGTCACCCGTCTTACACGCAATGAATATAAAACCATACTATCATCGCCTGGGACTGGATCATAGCAGCATTCGGTAAGAGCTCGCCTGACAGTGATTTCTGCAACGGACTGATATTTGGGCGTACGCTGTAACGCACGTTCATGTAACTCGACTAACGTTATACGTTTGTTTGGCGGCGGGGTACCAGGAGGACCTCCTCCCGCGGCCCCTAAACTAGAATCGTCGACTGAAACTCTTCGTGCTGGCAGAGTGACCGATGTAGCGGGAACATGTATTACGGGCTGGACCGGGGGTACCGTAACAGGTGCTGTAACAGGTGCCCCGGTGACTGGAGGAACAGGAATTACATTATTTACGGGAGCTGGCGGAGCAGGATTCGCATATTCTGGGACTGTGTCGTCCAAATAGGACGAGAGAAAAATATCAGCTGCGGTCGGTTTGTGACGTAGCTTAATCGGAACTAATGGCGGCGGAAAATTACATGGTGCTTCCGGGGTTGCTTTTGGCAAGCCCTCGGCAAGAAGAGGATACATACCCTTAATAAGGGCATTTCTCTGTCTGTCTGACTGTTCGGTTTTAACTCGTTCACCTACTTCGATTAATTCCCTTTCTTGGGCTCTTTCTAAGGATTCTCTACTTAATTCTGACTTTCTGATTTCTTTCTCTGTTCTTTTATGAGATTCTTTGCGCCATAACTCGATGGCATCTTTCTGAGACTGTCTGGCTTTCTTTTTCCATAATGCTTCTTCTACTCGCATGATGCACTCGGCATCCCACGTACCTGATACGGGCCATCTATACTTTTCCTCTAATTGTTTGGTGTACTCCACCCATAAATCTAGATACAATATGGCACTTATGCCATGCTTTTGATACATGAAATGACCTGGACTGTCCCTAGGCGGGACAGGAACTGCTTCTTCGAGCAGACCTTTTCTAGTTTTTAACTGACGTAATCTTGAGAACAGAGGCATGACTGGACTGGAGTCTAGACACAACACAATACACAATAAACACAATAATAACTGAAAAACAAATCATTCATACCACGACATTGAAAACACATGGAATAACATTTTAAAATAACAGTTCGGACAAAATACTACCTGGAATACTGAAAACAGAACACATGATTTTCTCGAGAACAGAACTTACTAGAGCAGAAACTAGAATAACTGGATGCACTGCTAAAACAGTACGAAACTTACCGGTCCCATAAAGAGACACGTCAGGACCCGCATCCACCTAAGTGGACACTTCGTGTTGGATCTGTGTACCCAAACCCACGGACCAGAGACAAATCAATTGACCCTGTCTAGATACTACCCCAGCAACGGTACTCACCGGGCAGCAAGAACGGAAGGCCTCGGACTGGACTGGACTGCTACGACGACGGACGGACGAACTTCGGACTTCAGTTACAGGTGGGCCTCCGGATACCTCGGACCTTGGACTCTCGGCTTGGGCTCTGGTCGGGACTCGCCGCGTTCCTCCACCGCCTCGTCTGGACGCTGGACCGCAACCTCCGTCTCCTCCGTGGGCCTGAGGGATACTTGAAGCAGAAATATCTGCACGTGCACGGTATGGTTCCGTCACGGCTGCAGAGGATCAGGGGGCCTGCGTGGCTTCTCGGGCGCGTGGGGAAAGGGCAAGTCCCTATTCGGGCGCCATTATGTGGTAAATAAATAATTAATTACCGGTACTATTTTTGACAATAATCAATAAACGGTTAGCTCAATAAATAAGAGTCAAGATACGAGGTAGCTAGAGTATACAGGCTTTAATTAAGCATAAAGGACAAGAACAGGACAGCCTGTACGGGAATGGGATGGCAGCTGCCGGGGGCAGGAAGGAAGGACTGGACCAGGATCACTTTTAATAACAGTACATTAATATATATAGTTAAACAAAATACATAGCATTCAATACAGTAGGCGTAGCAGTAGGCGGAGTTTGTAGCAGTCGCGAAAGATAAGGACTGAACTGATGCAACAAGAAGGCGTGTACAGGGCGTATACATAGACATGTGATGCAAACGTAACAGAATATGTCATAAACGGGGCGGACACATGGAGGGGGCTACCTGGGCAGCTGGGACCTCTAACCTAGTGGTGCGCGCAAACTGACAATGACGTGTTACTAGGGAGAACTGGGGGGCTATGACTTCTGCGCTAGAAGAGGAGACTAAAGTCTGGAGTGTCAGAGCGACATGTACCCAGGCATATCTAGTATCTGGTGTTTAGAGTACATGTTGATAGGATCCAAAAGTTATCAGGGCAAAGGCTAATAGACTTTAAGACTGGTGCATGCATAATTCTATATGTAGTGCGTGTGCGAGGAATATTCTATGAATATTAATACAGTATTTCTCTTACATGGAGACATAAAGGCTAGACCATGACGGAAACTATTGATGCGATTCAGTAGCTTAGGAATGCAGAGAAGGAGGGCTGGACTGATAACTAGAAACATAACATACTCTTGGCAGACTGGAGGCAGAGCCAGGCCGAGCCGGGCACTGTGAGGCATGAAAGTAAGCTAAGGGTCAGGGATACAGGTGGGGGCTGTATCGCTCCTCGGAGAGGGTTCAGGAGCTGAATCTGAGTCCGGGCCCTTTTGAGGCCTAGAAACGGGGACTTTTCAATGAATTAACGTGCACACTGTGAAACGTGGCAACGTAGCTTTACATAGGCCTGATATTCGTTGTATTCACGAGAACTGGAAACTGGCATACTAGAGATGGACACAACTATAATTGCGTCTTTAATCGATCAAAGGGGAATACATGCATATCGATCATGCACATATGACATAACATGGGGAACACGTAGGCACATATAACATGGCAAAATTTACTTTTCCACACCTGGGCCAGAGCCCACTTTGTCCACGCCTTAAAGCATCTGGTGAGCTATTGGTGGATACAGCGATGCTTTTAGCCTTTTTCTGAACTGTGATTCGTTGTTTAGACTTCTTACTTCTATGTGGAGCGTGTTCCAAAGTTTGGGGGTGAGATATGAAAAGGACTTACCACTCAAGAACTGACGCATCTCTGCATATCAGCAAAGATGTGTCAGTTAATTTGCGTCACTCAAAAAAACCCTTGCGCCACCATGGATGCGTCGCATTTACAATGCAGCTCTCGGTGACGCAAGGATTGACAGATGCGTGACGAATCTATTGCTGGCATCGTTTCGCAAGCACAACGCAACTCCAGCAATGCTTCGGAATGCCTATTACTATAATGCTGCGTCACTCCTAACACCTGCTTCAAGCACGCGTAAGGTTTTGACGCAGTAGTGTCGTCAAAGTGACTTACTTTTACGAGGCTTTCTTACGTTGGAAAGCCCACTCTGCATACATTATAACTGACGCAGGTATAATGTAGCGCAGGGCTTTACAATGTGACGCATTTCTCTAGATGCATCTCGTTGTAAATATGTCGCAACTTGGCACATTGTTTACGACGACGCTGCATCACAGAAGTGACTCAACGGCAGCGTAAAGTTTTCGCAAGGGGCTTGTAAATCTGCCCCTAGGATTTAGAACAAAAGCAGGGAGAAATTAACTTCTTAGCACTACCTCTTACTAAGGTTTTAGTTTTTTTTTTTAAATGTGTTATGTTATTTATTTAGTATGAATTTTATAAACTCTTTTCTGTCACCTTTCTGGTACTTTGTTAGTATTATGATGCATTTTTGAAGATATATTATTTGTACAACGGCTTTAATGGGAAATGTGTTATATTTTTTAGGACTGGGTTTCTGCTTCCTGCATATAATAAAAGTTTTGTAAGATTTTTTTAAGACCATTGAAACAAAACTCCAATAAACTCTCCTTCCTGAAAGCCATTAGCTCTTGGAACACTGTGCAGCCCTGCTGAGCAGCAGGCCTCGCTGTCCTCCCTGAAGTGGGTGCTCAGAGGGGTGTCAGGGCGCTCTGCCCTCAATGCTGCCTTCAAGATGCACAAACCCGCATCTGTGAAACAAGGGGAGCATCAGAGTGATACTGTCAACTCTCAGATCAACAGTGATGCGCTTGAGTGTTTTCCAACCGAATGCGTTCTGCAAATCGGCACCCTGGGAAATTAAGAAACTGCCTGGCCTGGGTGGCTCTGTCATGTGGGATGTCAAATTTCAACCCAAGTTTTCCTTCTACAAACCATTGTGATCTATTATTTTAGACCAATTTCTTCAATTGCAGGAAATCAGGACTACAAGTCCCAGAATTCACTTTAATGGTATTGCCACGAGCCGAAAGATGACGTGCCTGATGACATGAGGTCATATATTAATATTACCTAGGAACTTTGCTCTCTCGCTTTGGTGGTTGTTCAGCAGGTGCAACGTGGGAGAGATTGTGTCCAAAAAAAGGCATGCCATGTCCCCATCTGTCGTAGGTTGAAGGGGCCAGACATGGGATGGGCTCTGTGCAGCTGTGCAGTAGCATGCTTAATGACCTGATAATGGCCTCAGCCCTCACTTGGGGGCCCATATTGATGTTGGGCGGAATGCCCCCGCCAGGCTGGCGGTAGCCACCCCCAGCCTGGCGGGGGCAATCCGCCCGACATCCACACTGGTTTTCCCCCCAGCCATATTATTATGGCGAGGGGGACCTCGGTGGCCGAAGCGGCAGGCACTGCGCGGTGCCTGCCGCTTTGTTAATGCAAATGCTAAAAATACAGGATGTTCCCACCACTGTGGCGGGCACATCCTAATACCCCCCACGGGACCCCCGCCCTTGTGGCGGGCGGGCCCGAATTCCGACAGGATGGCGGGCGGCCAAAGTCCGCCCGTCATCCTAATGACCCCCATAGTTCGGATGTCACCAACCTTAAAGTGCCGCATGGCTCCATTTTGGCGTCATTCTTCTACATAAAGTATTTTTTCTATCTTTATAGATTTAAATTACAAAAAGTCAAATCGTTTCTTAATTTTAATTTGGTAATTAATGTGAAGTGTAAATTACAATACTATGACATTTAATTCCCTTAAAAGTATTTTTATACATTCAGTGAATTAATTTGGAATTAACAGTGCCAAGACGCCCTCGGGCATACGTGCACTATAGGAATCTATAAATCAAATCAATCAAATCAAATATTCTGCAATTTCAAATTAATGTTGTATGAATCTTAAAAACCTCTTACTACCGTTTAACGCTACCCTTCCTTGAACCCTACAAAATCCTTACTACCCCTTAATTGCATCTTTCCTTAAACCCTAAAAACACCTTACTAACTCTTAACGCTGCCTACACTTAACACTAAAAAGCCCTTACTACCCATTACTGCTATCCTTCCCTGAAGCCTAAAACACCTTCCTGCAGCTATTGATACCCCTACCTGAAACCTAAAACCTCCTCACTAGCCCTAATGCTATCCTTCCACAAACTCTAAAAACTTCTACCCCTTAATGCTACCCTTCCCAGAACTCTAAAAACGTCTACCCCTTAATGCTATCCTTCCACAAACTCTAAAAACGTCTACCCCTTAATGCTACCCTTCCCAGAACTCTAAAAACTTCTACCCCTTAATGCTACCCTTCCACAAACTCTAAAAACTTCTACCCCTTAATGCTACCCTTCCACAAACTCTAAACACTTCTACCCCTTAATGCTACCCTTCCACAAACTCTAAAAACTTCTACCCCTTAATGCTACTCTTCCACAAACTCTAAACACTTCTACCCCTTAATGCTACCCTTCCACAAACTCTAAAAACTTCTACCCCTTAATGCTACCCTTCCCAAAACTCTAAAAAACGTCTACCCCTTAATGCTACCCTTCCCAAAACTCTAAAGAAAACTTCTACCCCTTAATGCTACCCTTCCGCAAACTCTAAAAACTTCTACCCCTTAATGCTACCCTTCCCAAAACTCCCAAAAAACTTCTACCCCTTAATGCTACACTTCCCAAAACTCTAAAAACTTCTAACCCATAATGCTACCCTTCCCAAAACTCTACAAACTTCTACCGCTTAATGTTACCCTTCCCAAAACTCTAAAAAATTCTACCCCTTAATGCTTGTATGTATGTATTGCGTATTTGTATAGCGCGAAACTGTCACCCAAAGGTTATTCTGGCGCTTGTCTTCCCTGAACCTGAAGAACATTACTACCCGTAAGTGCTACCCATGTCTGATCTCTAAAATCCACTTATTATTACAACAACCTGTCCTTCCCCGCATCCTAAAAAGCCCGTACTATCGCTAAATGCTACCCTTCACTCAACCCTAATGTATGTACTACCCCATATCACTATCCATCCCTAAACACTAAAAACTATTACTATCCATTAAAACTACCCTTCTATGAACCTTAAAAGCCCCTTGCTATACCCTAATGTTACATTGCCCTGAACCCAAAAAGCCCCATACTAACCCTTCATGCTACCATCTCTAAACCCTAATTACCCATAATACCATTTAAACTACACACCCCAGAAGCCAAACAACTCATCCGTACCCCTTATTGCTGCCCATCCCTGCACCCTACAAACTCCTTACTACCCCTTAACGCTGCTTTTCCCTGCACCCTACAAACTCCTTACTACCCTTTAACGCTGTTTTCCCTGCACCCTACAAACTCCTTACTACCCCTTAACGCTGCTCTTCCCTGCACCCTACAAACTCCTTACTACCCCTTAGCGCTGCTCTTCCCTGCACCCTAAAAACTCCTTCCGACCCCTTAACGCTGCTTTTCCCTGCACCCTACAAACTCCTTACTACCCCTTAACGCTGCGTTTCCCTGCACCCTACAAACTCCTTACTACCCCTTAACCCTGCTCTTCCCTGCAACCTACAAGCTCCTTACTACCCATTAACGCTGCCCTTCCCTGCACCCTACAAACTCCTTACTACCCCTTTAACGCTGCTTTTCCCTGCACCCTACAAACTCCTTACTACCCCTTAAGGCTGCTTTTCCCTGCACCCCACAAACTCCTTACTACCCCTTAACGCTGCTCTCCCCTGCACCCTACAAACTCCTTACTCACTCTTAACGCTGCTCTTCATAGCACCCTACAGACTCCTTACTACCCCTTAATGCTGCTTTTCCCTGCACCCTTCAAACTCCTTACTACCCCTTAAGGCTGCTTTTCCCTGCACCCTACAAACTCCTTACTACCCCTTAACGCTGCTCTTCCCTGCTTCCTACAAACTCCTTACTACCCCTTAACTCTGCTTTTCCCTGCACCCTACAAACTCCTTACTACCCCTTAACGCTGCTCTTCCCTGCACCCTACAAACTCCTTACTACCCCTTAACGCTGCTTTTCCCTGCACCCTACAAACTCCTTACTACCCCTTAACGCTGCTCTTCCCTGCACCCTACACACTCCTTACTACCCCTTAACGTTGCTCTTCCCTGCACCCTACAAACTCCCTACTACCCCTTAACGCTGCTTTTCCCTGCACCCTACAAACTCCTTACTACCCCTTAATGCTGCTTTTCCCTGCACCCTACAAACTCCTTACTACCCCTTAACGCTGCTTTTCCCTGCACCCCACAAACTCCTTACTACCCCATAACGCTGCTCTCCCCTGCACCCTACAAACTCCTTACTACCCCTTAACGCTGCTCTTCCCTGCACCGTACAAATTCCTTACTATCCCTTAATGCTGCTTTTCCCTGCACCCTACAAACTCCTTACTACCCCTTAACGCTGCTCTTCCCTGCATCCTACAAACTCCTTACTACCCCTTAACGCTGCTTTTCCCTGCACCCTACAAACTCCTTACTACCCCTTAACGCTGCTCTTCCCTGCACCCTACAAACTCCTTACTATCCCTTAACGCTGCTCTTCCCTGCTCCCTACAAACTCCCTACTGCCCCTTAACGCTGCTCTTCCCTGCACCCTACAAACTCCTTACTACCCCTTAACGCTGCTCTTCCCTGCAATCCTACAAACTCCTTACTACCCTTTAACGCTGCTTTTCCCTGCACCCTACAAACTCCTTACTACCCTTTAACGATGCTCTTCCCTGCACCCTACACACTCCTTACTACCCCTTAACGCTGCTCTTCCCTGCACCCTACAAACTCCATACTACCCCTTAACGCTGCTTTTCCCTGCACCCTACAAACTCCTTACTACCCCTTAATGCTGCTTTTCCCTGCACCCTACACACTCCTTACTACCCCTTAACGCTGCTCTTCCCTGCACCCTACAAACTCCTTACTACCCCTTAACTCTTCTCTTCCCTGCACCCTACAAACTCCCTACAACCCCTTAACGCTGCTCTTCCCTGCACCCTACAAACTCCTTCCTACCCCTTAACACTGCTCTTCCCTGCACCCTACAAACTCCTTACTACCCCTTAACGCTGCTCTTCCCTGCACCCTACAAACCCCTTACTACCTATTAAGGCTGCTTTTCCCTGCACCCTACAAACTCCTTACTACCCCTTAACGCTGCTCTTCCCTGCATCCTACAAACTCCTTACTACCCCTTAACGCTGCTTTTCCCTGCACCCTACAAACTCCTTACTACCCCTTAACGCTGCTCTTCCCTGCACCCTACAAACTCCTTACTATCCCTTAACGATGCTCTTCCCTGCTCCATAATAACCCCCTACTACCCCTTAACGCTGCTCTTCCCTGCACCCTACAAACTCCTTACTATCCCTTAATGCTGCTTTTCCCTGCACCCTACAAACTCCTTACTACCCCTTAACGCTGCTCTTCCCTGCATCCTACAAACTCCTTACTACCCCTTAACGCTGCTTTTCCCTGCACCCTACAAACTCCTTACTACCCCTCAATGCTGCTCTTCCCTGCACCCTACAAACTCCTTACTACCCCTTAACTCTGCTCTTCCCTGCACCCTACAAACTACCTAGAACCCCTTAACGCTGCTCTTCCCTGCACCCTACAAACTCCTTACTAACCCTTAACGCTGCTCTTCCCTGCACCCTACAAACTCCTTACTACCCCATAACGCTGCTTTTCCCTGCACCCTACAAACTCCTTACTACCCCTTAACGTTGCTCTTCCCTGCACCCTACAAACTCCTTACTACCCCTTAACGCTGCTCTTCCCTGCACCCTACAAACTCCTTACTACCCCATAACGCTGCTTTTCCCTGCACCCTACAAACTCCTTACTACCCCTTAAGGCTGCTTTTCCCTGCACCCCACAACCTCCTTACTACCCCTTAACGCTGCTCTCCCCTGCACCCTACAAACTCCTTACTCACTCTTAACGCTGCTCTTCCCTGCACCCTACAGACTCCTTACTACCCATTAATGCTGCTTTTCCCTGCACCCTACAAACTCCTTACTACCCCTTAACACTGCTTTTCCCTGCACCCTACAAACTCCTTACTACCCCTTAACGCTGCTCTTCCCTGCTTCCTACAAACTCCTTACTACCCCTTAACTCTGCTTTTCCCTGCACCCTACAAACTCCTTACTACCCCTTAACGCTGCTCTTCCCTGCACCCTACAAACTCCTTACTACCCCTTAACGCTGCTTTTCCCTGCACCCTACAAACTCCTTACTACCCCTTAACGCTGCTCTTCCCTGCACCCTACACACTCCTTACTACCCCTTAACGTTGCTCTTCCCTGCACCCTTCAAACTCCCTACTACCCCTTAACGCTGCTCTTCCCTGCATCCTACAAACTCCTTACTACCCCTTAACGCTGCTCTTCCCTGCACCCTACAAACCCCTTACTATCCCTTAACGCTGCTCTTCCCTGCTCCCTACAAACTCCCTACTACCCCTCAACGCTGCTCTTCCCTGCACCCTACAAACTCCTTACTATCCCTAATGCTGCTTTTCCCTGCACCCTACAAACTCCTTACTACCCCTTAACGCTGCTCTTCCCTGCAATCCTACAAACTCCTTACTACCCTTTAACGCTGCTTTTTCCTGCACCCTACAAACTCCTTACTACCCCTTAACGCTGCTCTTCCCTGCACCCTACACACTCCTTACTACCCCTTAACGCTGCTCTTCCCTGCACCCTACAAACTCCCTACTACCCCTTAACGCTGCTTTTCCCTGCACCCTGCAAACTCCTTACTACCCCTTAATGCTGCTTTTCACTGCACCCTACACACTCCTTACTACCCCTTAACACTGCTCTTCCCTGCACCCTACAAACTCCTTACTACCCCTTAACTCTTCTCTTCCCTGCACCCTACAAACTCCCTACAACCCCTTAATGCTGCTCTTCCCTGCACCCTACAAACTCCTTCCTACCCCTTAACACTGCTCTTCCCTGCACCCTACAAACTCCTTACTACCCCTGAACGCTGCTCTTCCCTGCACCCTACAAACCCCTTACTACCTATTAAGGCTGCTTTTCCCTGCACCCTACAAACTCCTTACTACCCCTTAACGCTGCTCTTCCCTGCATCCTACAAACTCCTTACTACCCCTTAACGCTGCTTTTCCCTGCACCCTACAAACTCCTTACTACCCCTTAACGCTGCTCTTCCCTGCACCCTACAAACTCCTTACTATCCCTTAACGATGCTCTTCCCTGCTCCCTAATAACTCCCTACTACCCCTTAACGCTGCTCTTCCCTGCACCCTACAAACTCCTTACTATCCCTTAATGCTGCTTTTCCCTGCACCCTACAAACTCCTTACTACCCCTTAACGCTGCTCTTCCCTGCATCCTACAAACTCCTTACTACCCCTTAACGCTGTTTTTCCCTGCACCCTACAAACTCCTTACTACCCCTTAACGCTGCTCTTCCCTGCACCCTACAAACTCCTTACTACCCCTTAACTCTGCTCTTCCCTGCACTCTACAAACTACCTTCAACCCCTTAACGCTGCTCTTCCCTGCACCCTACAAACTCCTTACTACCCCATAACGCTGCTTTTCCCTGCACCCTACAAACTCCTTACTACCCCTTAACGCTGCTCTTCCCTGCACCCTACAAACTCCTTACTATCCCTTAATGCTGCTTTTCCCTGCACCCTACAAACTCCTTACTACCCTTTAACGCTGCTCTTCCCTGCATCCTACAAACTCCTTACTACCCCTTAACGCTGCTTTTCCCTGCACCCTACAAACTCCTTACTACCCCTAAACACTGCTCTTCCCTGCACCCTACAAACTCCTTACTATCTTTTAACGCTGCTCTTCCCTGCACCGTACAAACTCCTTACTATCCCTTAATGCTGCTTTTCCCTGCTCCCTACAAACTCCCTACTACCCATTAACGCTGCTTTTCCCTGCACCCTACAAACTCCTTACTACCCCTTAACGCTGCTCTTCCCTGCACCCTACAAACTCCTTACTATCCCTTAACGCTGCTCTTCCCTGCACCCTACAAACTCCCTACTACCCATTAACGCTCCTTTTCCCTGCGCCCTACAAACTCCTTACTACCCCTTAACGCTGCTCTTCCCTGCACCCTACAAACTGCTTACTACCCATTAACGCTGCTCTTCCCTGCACCCTACATACTCCTTACTACCCCTTAACGCTGCTCGTCCCTGCACCCTACAAACTTCTTGCTTCGGCTGAATGCTACCCTTCTCTGAATTAAAAAAATCCCGTTACTACCTCTTAACAGTACCCAAGACTGAACCCTAAAACCCTTTACTACCCCTTACAGTTACCCATCTCTTACTACCCCTTTAACACTACCTTTCCCTCAATCCGGAAACCTTACTACTCCTTAATGCCACCCATACCTGAACCCTAGCACTCACTTACCACTCTTAGCACTACTTTTCCCTGAGCCTTAGAAGTCCCTTACTACTTCTTAACACCAGCTTTCCCTGAATCCAAAACTTTTGACTGTCTTTTAACACTACCCGGCCTTAGCCCAAAACATGAACTACATCTTAACATGACCCTTCCATGAACCCTAAGAAGCCCTACCACCCCTTAATGCTACCCTTCACTCACCTAAAAAAAAAACTGTACTACCCTCTCATGTTAATCTTCCCTGAAATCAAAATGCTTCTATCCAATTTAATGCTACCCTTCCCTGAACCCAGAAACCCTTTAATACCCCTTATAGCTACTCATCCCTGAGCCCTAAAAATCTTACTGCTCTTTAGCCCTGCCCATCACAGAAACTGAAAAACCTCTTACTGCCCTATAGCACTAGCCTTCCATGAAACTAAAAACCTACTTAATGCTCCCAATACCTGAGCACTAAACCCTCTTTACTACTTCTTAACACTACCCTCCCCTGAACCTTAGAATCCCACTACTACACTACTCTGCATCTTAAAACACTACCCTTCCCAGAACCCTACATTCCATGACTAATGCTTAGCGCTAACCTTCCCTGAACCCTTCCCTGAAAGTAACTGCAGGCGGAGCGCGACAAATCAGCGTGGATTGGAAACAAATAATTTGTCGTGCTCCGCCTTCAGTTACGTTCAAGATTAATTCCCCAGCAACCTTACTCGGCGCAGTCCGACCACCCCCCCCGGGACCCGCGGGTCCTCCGTTTTTCATCAGCTGTGGCCCCCGTGGCCTCCTCATTTCTACCTGCTCACACTTGTCTCGTCCTGATGATGATCTCACACTAATGAGATTGAAACGCCATCGACCTTTACAACCAAAACTCTATCACTGCAACTAACTAAATTGGAGTTTTGCGCAATATTGTTGTCAATGCGATGTACATTTTAATGTCACAAACACCCCTCACTTCACGCACTTTCACTTTTTGTGTGAGCACCAGAACTATTACTAGAATTATACTATGATACTCCCTTTATGCTGTTAATAAATGTGATGTCATACCAAACCTTGTGTCCCAGCATATACTGCATAATCAGTCCCGCCTGGACTACTTTACTTTGTTTCACCTGACTAGCGCTTTCTAAAATACTTCAGTAGCCTAGGCTACGCAAGGACCGAATCGGCCTCCTCCTGACCGTTGTTTTCCGAAGTACTTAACTACCCTGGGTCACAGTACTGGGGTTCCTTTGTTCTTTGAAACACTGGCCATATCTCTAAGCAACATTATCCCATTTTGGGTTCAGAGATAGATTCAGAGCCTGGATACTAAGGGGCAGATTTATGAAGGCCTTGCGCCGCCGGTGCGTCATTTTTAACATGGGAAAAAGTGACGCACCGGCGGCGCAAGGCCTTCATAAATCTGCCCCTAAGCTGCTATAGCTGCCCTTGTGCGACAGTCTGAGTAAATGGCCAAATATCAACCCTTTTTCCATTAGCAGAGGCACGCGGCAAGGGTACCCATTATCACCACTTTTGTTTGCTCTACATATGAACCTCTGGTCCAGCGGGTTCGAGACAACCCCCTCATCACTGGCATCACCTTTCGTGGGGAACAGCATACCATCAGCTTATACGTCGATGATGTCTTAGTATCCCTAGACAACCTTGCCTCAACTCTCCCTGTTTTTTTGACAGAATTGACAGATTTCGGCCACACCTCAGGTTTTTGGGTTAATAATAACAAATCTTGAGCTCTTAACTTATCAATGTCCATGACACTAGTGACCCAACTTAAAGGACCATATCCAATACAATGGGCATTCAAGGCCATTGTCCTTAATTCAGACAACTTCCACCCTAAACTACGGTTCTATACTTCGGCAGCTTAGGAGTGACCTCTCCCACTGGAAGCACCACTAGCTATCTTGGCTTGGATGTGTGGAGGCACTCAAGAAGACTGCTTTGCCTAAAGTCCTTTACCTTTAATGTACCCTCCCTGTGACATTCCTTACAGGGATGATATAAACCCTACAGAACAAAGTGAACCAATTTGTCTGGTTGGGCAAAAGTGAAATGTGAAAAGACCTGAGCTATTTACCCCCAAATGCAGGTGGCAATGGCCTACCCAATCTTCAACGATATCATCAAGCGGCTCAACTGTGCTATCTTGTAGAGTGGAATAGAGATGAGTCGGAAAGACTCTGGCTGTTCCAGGATAGAGCGATGGCAGGATCACATTTATGGAAGATTCCTTTCTTGAAGAGAATACATTGACCCCAAAGCATGTATGTGTCCCTCATCACTAGAGCAACCATGGAGGTCTGGGACCAGGTCAGAGCGCAACAGGCCCTCGTGTCTTTCTCCTCTCCTCTCACGTCACTGTTCGATAACCCTGACTTCTCCCCAGGTCTGGGTCCTGGAACATTTACTGCATGACGGCAGATAAAATGCCACTCCGCAGGTTACATGTTTGATGAGGATGATGTGTTCTTATTTGCCCAGATACATTCCGACTACACACTTCCAGAGACAAAGAGAATGCACTTTATGCAATAATGCCATTAGCTCCTACACCCGGCAAACTGCTCTGGAAGGCAGAGACACCTTACACCCTATGAGAAGTGGCTTCTAATCAAAACTTCGGATAAGTGACTTATCTCTGAACTGTGGGGCATATTACCAACAAGTAGCGATATTTATCGCTAAATAGGCTTAGCGACGATTTTTTTATCGCTGCCTATCGCTGGATATGTTAGCGGAGAAAACATGCTATTAGCAATGTTTTTCTCCATTGTGCTAAAATATCCAGCGATAGCGGCAAAATGCGTGAATATTGCTGAGAATACAGCGATATTCACGCATTAGCGACGAAATGCTCTTAGCCATGTTATCCACCTCCCATTGGATAACATGGCTAAGAACTGGTCTGGGCAGGTGTTAGTATTTGGAGATATTCGCGCTTAGCACGAATATTTCCAACGCTACGCCTGCCTTGCTAATAGGCAATAGCGACGTTAGCAACTGCTTTCAGTCGCTAACTGGTTGGGTACGCCCACCTTGCATGTCATTAGCGATAAACATGCAAAGCGGGCCCCAAACCGCTCGCTATCGCCTAAAAACTGTCGCTAACATCAGTTAGCGACAGCTTGCTAATAGGACGATGAAATTATCGCTGCTTAGTGGCCGAAAACGGCCGCTAAATCAGCGATAATTACCTATCGTCCCCCTTGGTAATATGCCCATGTATTCCATTTTGGGGCAGTCCTATATGCCATCACCGAATGTGAGCCAGAGATGCTGGGAGGAAGAGCTCGGTAGACAATTGTCCCCGTAGGAATGGGGTGAGATTTACTACAGAGCACGGCATACAGCGCGCAACACCACCAGCATTGAAACAGCCACCAAGGTGGGTACCTATTGATATCTTCCGCCACTGCGCTTCCATAAAGGTAATCTGGACTGTTGGAGGGGGTGTGCTTCTGTTGGCACGCTATTGCATATATTGTGGGATTGCCCCAAAATATCGGAGTATTACACCCGAATACTGGACAATATAGATTTGCATCTTGACAAATAACTCCCCAGATTCCCCACTTATAGGATCCTGGGGCTACCCAAAGCCCTCACTTTCCCCTTAAAATCCTGACACAGGAGACAGATAGGGTTAGCCCTTAGAGCTGTTCTCCAGAATATCCTTACACACCAGAGAACAAGCCACACCCCCAGTGCCTTGAGACCCTTACGGGTGAGTAGTCACGCTTAACAAACACCTGACATTCCTGCCCACCTGGGCAGGCTCCACCGCCTATGGCACATATTGGGAATGGAAAAGATCACCCTCTCACTTATGAATCAGACCACCTCGTTTGAAGAGCTCAGGCTCTTACCCCCCTCTTGAAGGAATTTCAAGAGCTCACTCGCCACAAATATCTACGCATTCTCCGCTTGACTGAACCTACTCCCCAGTCCCAGCGACAGATATAACCTAGAGATCCAATCCCAGAGTTTCCTCTTTCTTGTCATTTATCTTTTCTTTTACTGAGTATGACAGTGGGTGGGTGTGGGAGGGGGGTCTTTGTTTGCCACAGGCTGTTTTGTTATAACCTTATGTTGATGCTAATATATATGACTGTGTTGCTATACATGGTATGCACATTTGCATAAAAAGATTTGAACCATAAAAGGTGCACAGATTGGACTTGAGCTTGGCTCAATCCAGATGAGTATTACCCTCTCATCTCATGCTATCAGCTGGATGTGTAACCTTCCACCTTCTAGGAACTGCTTCACATACAATGCATGAGGGACTATTCTAAATCTGGTGAGCAGCGCGCTTAATAAATTGTTTGATTGATTGATTGATTGATTACAACATTGGAATGTTGAGCGCTCCATTGAAGCATCACCATTCCAAAGTTTGTCTTTCGCAGCAACAGCTGTGAACAAAGACCTAACAGAGCCCGAGGGGATTTCATCCACCTCGGGCACCGTGAGGCCTTTGTTTTACTACTTTGAATATTTCTCCCTGATGGGGCAGAATGTTGTCGTATTCTCTACTTTACTTTACTTAGTGCTGTAGCCCTATGTTGCAGCTCACTGCTCTAATGCTTATGTCATGTTAGTTAGAATGTTCTATGGTTGCCTTGTTGCTGGGCTTGATGTATTTAAAAAGGTTTGGTGAGCAGTTGGAGCTGGATGGAGATTTGCCTATGTCTCCTGTCTGCCGTGTAGCCTACTACAAATAAAGACGTGAAATCATCACCTTCGTGTCTACCTCATCACTACAAATGTTCTAATAGACTTATAGCCCACTGTAGCAAGGGCTATACCAGCCAATGAAGGCTTGCACCCTTGTTACAGGCCCTCCTCGAAGGAAGGGGCCTTTAAGGGCTGGTATATGGCTATACTAGAACATTAAAATGCTGATATCTCCATTGAAGACAATGGAGCAGCTCCGGGCTTCTAATGGCTGGTATAAGCCCGGAGCTCTAACGTTGCAATGTTTGTCTTCATGTTTATTCGTATTTAATTTAGAGCATTCGCCCCTTAGAGGGTGGAATGTTCAGAAAGCCTTATAGCCCCGGTGCCTCGGGCTGTACCGGTAGTTAAAGGCCATGTCCTTCTTTACAGGACCTCACCTGTGGCTCAGGCCTATAACCCGGGTTCAGGGCCATTAACAACTGGTGTAGCCCGCAGCATCGGGGTATAAGACTATATAAATTAACTGAACCATGCTGCTTGCCACATTCAGTTCTTTTTCCCCGATACAAATTATGCACAGAAAGGCAGTATGCCGGGCTTTAATGTGATAAACAACATTTGTACATATAATGCATGCAGACAGCATTTGTAGATGCATGTGTTTACATTTGTTAGTACATTAAAGTCAGACCTATTGACATTGGCACTTGTGTTTTATATAACTGCAGTTGTATACAGTGTGCGTCGCTTTACACTCCTGCAAAATAATTTTCAAATAATTAGCAACCCTCAATATGTTCAAGAACAGGCTGCATATATCATAGTAACTGTTAGACGGGGACCCTGAGGGTCGGCCGGATACCGAGGGAGAGATCCCCGAGGGGGACTGTCTCCGGCGATCGTACAGACAAGTACCCTCCTTCCCCACAAACAGGCACCACACCAAGTCGAGTTCAAGGCTTTATATAAGGTTCTTAAGGCAAGGATATCAGCGATACAGGATAACTTGGACCCGGGGGTCCTCTCACTTCTAGTCTCTGTAGGGAAAAGGGGGTAGCGGGACAGTCTTGGTACCGGATCGGTACAGGTAGTGGTAAAAGGCGAGCTCACAATCCTCGAGCTGGAGGGTCTGTGGATCGGGCCGCGGCAGCGCCAGCAGGCCAAGGTGATAGTCTCATAAAGCAGAGGGCCGCGGCAGCGCCAGCAGGCCAAGTCGATGGTTTCACGAGGCAGAGGGCCGTGGCAGCGCCAGCAGGCCAAGACGATGGTTTCACGAGGCAGAGGGCCGCGGCAGCGCCAGCAGGCCAAGACGATGGTTTCACGAGGCAGAGGGCCGCGGCAGCGCCAGCAGGCCAAGACGATGGTTTCACGAGGCAGAGGGCCGCGGCAGCGCCAGCAGGCCAAGTCACGGATGAGTTCTTCTCGGGTCTCTCGACTCCAGGATACAACTGCCTTCCTGGTCTGGCCCTGCCCCAGTTATAGGTCTGGTCCCCTTTGATGTCCGGACCCTCGCGCCTGGGGGCCGGGAGGTCCGGGATGAGGGAGTCCAGACACCCAGCAGGGGGGTGGAGCCAGCGCCCAGGCGGCCTGGGGTGATCGACACCTGGCGGAGGAGAGCCGTTGACGATTCCTTCTCCCATTGACTCGCCAAGTGATCACTCTGCCTCCTGGGAGGATGGTGGGGCCTCGATGTCGGGGCCGGCCGGGCCCTGGGTTAGGGTCGAGTTGAGGCCACGCGGCCTCGTGCTGCAGTGCCCCAAGATGGCGGCCGGGTCGATGTCGTGGGGTAGATGGTGACCCGGGCCAGCTGGGTCCGGAGCTGGTGTCTTGTAGTGGAGGGATTGCAGGGTACTTCGGGTGGTCGTTTGTGGACTCTGGCTGGGGATGCAGGGAGAGCCAGGGTCCTGGTCCCATTGCGGGGAGGGGGGACAGCTCGAACATGCGGCCTGTCCAACATGCGTCCCCCCCAGCTGAAGGCGGGGAGAGTCAGCCATCTTCCTGGGGACTCTCCTCGCTGAGGCGGAAAAAGCGTGACAGGCCGTCGGCGTTGGCGTGGTCCTGGCCTGGACGATGTTCCACCGTGAAGTCCATCCCCTGCAGGGAGATGGACCAGCGCAACAGCTTCGGGTTCTCCCCCCGCATTTGCATCAGCCATTGCAGGGGTCGGTGGTCTGTTTGCACCCGGAAGTGGGTGCCGAAGAGGTATGGCCGGAGCTTCTTGAGTGCCCAGACTACGGCGAAGGCCTCCCTCTCAATGGTGCTCCAGCGCTGTTCTCGGGGCAAGAGGCGTCTGCTGATGAAGACCACCGGATGGTCGACCCCTTCGGTGTTGAGTTGGGAGAGGACGGCCCCCACACCATGATCGGAGGCGTCCGTCTGCACAATGAATTCCCGGCTGTAGTCGGGAGCCTGGAGCACGGGGGCCGTGCACATGGCGGTCTTTAGCTTCTCGAAGGCTGATTGGCAGTCCGGGGTCCAGTTGACGGTTTTGGGGCTCTTTTTGGAGGTGAGCTCTGTGAGGGGCCCCACGATGCTGCCATAGTCCTTCACGAACCGCCGGTAGTATCCGGTGAGCCCCAGGAAGGCCCGGACCTCCGTTTGGCTCGTAGGGGGTTGCCAGGCCTGGATGGCAGCAATCTTGAGTTGGAGAGGGGCCACCAGCCCGCTTCCCACTTGGTGTCCCAGGTAGGTCACGGACCCTTGGCCAACTTGGCACTTGCTGGCCTTGATGGTGAGCCCGGCTTGCTGGAGGGCGTGTAGAACCTCCCGCAGGTGGCGGAGGTGGTCGGTCCACTGGTGGCTGTACACAGCAATGTCGTCCAGGTAGGCGGCGCTGAAGTCTTCCAGGCCCGCCAGTACCTGGTTTACCAGCCGTTGGAACGTTGCCGGGGCGTTTTTCATGCCGAAGGGCATGACTTTAAAGTGGTAGTGCCCGTCTGGTGTAGAGAAGGCGGATCGTTCTTGGGCCCTAGGGGTGAGGCCGATCTGCCAGTAGCCCGCTGTTAGGTCGAAGATGCTCAGGTAGCGGGCGGCCCCCATCCGGTCAATTAGCTCGTCTGCCCGGGGGATGGGATGAGCGTCGGTCCGGGTAACTGCATTCAGCCCTCGATAGTCCACGCAGAACCGGAGCTCAGGGGCAACGCCCGGGGCAGCTGCCTTGGGAACCAGGACGACTGGGCTCGCCCAGGGACTGTCTGAGGGTTCGATCACTCCTAGGGTCAGCATCTTGGACACCTCGGTCTGGATGCAGGCTCGTACCCGGTCTGGTACGCGGTATGCTCGGTGTCGAATAGGAGGGCTGTCCCCGGTGTCCACATCGTGGAGGCACCATGGGGTGACTCCGGGGGTGAGGGAGAACAGGGAGGCGAACTGCCTCAGGAGCGTTTGGCAGTCCTGGCGTTGCTCCGGGGACAGGGCCTCGGAGAGCTGGACCCCTTCCACTGAGCCATCCTGCTCGAGGGCCCTCAGTAAGTCCGGAAGGGGTTCGGAGTCTTCTTCTGTCCCAGTATCGGTAGCCATCAGGAGGCTGAGTTCGGATCGCACAAAATGGGGTTTGAGCCTGTTGGCATGGAGGACCCGTAGGGGGTTCCGGGCAGTCTCCATGTCGATTAAATAGGTGACGGGCCCCTTGCGTTCGATTACCTTGAAGGGCCCGGACCATCTGTCTTGGAGGGCACAGGGCTCAACCGGGGACATCACCCAGACCTGTTGTCCAGGTTCGAACTCAATGGAGGACGTGTGCTGATCGTACCACCTCTTCATGTCCTCCTGACTGGCCTCGAGGTTGGCTTTGGCGGTGTCTCGGAACCGCCGGGTCTGGTTGCGGAGAGCCAGGAGATACCGGTAGATGTCCGGGGGAGTTTTCTGGGGAGGCTGCTCCCAACCTTCCTTGACTAGGCTGAGGGGGCCCCGGACGGGGTGCCCGTACAGTAGTTCAAAGGGGCTGAAGCCGAGGGACTTCTGCGGGACCTCCCGATAGGCAAACAGGAGGCATGGAAGCAGTACGTCCCACTGGCGTCGAAGGGGTTCTTCTAGACCCATAATCATCCCCTTGAGGGTGCGGTTGAATCTCTCGACCAGTCCGTTTCCTTGCAGGTGATAGGGGGTCGTGAATTTGTAGGTGACCCCGCATTGCTGCCAGAGGGACTTCATATATCTGGAGATAAAGTTCGTGCCCCTGTCACTGACGACCTCCCGGGGGAACCCCACCCGGGAGAAGATCCCCATCAGGGCCCGGCCCACCACGGGGGCCGTCACAGTCCGAAGAGGGATGGCCTCGGGATAGCGGGTGGCGTGGTCTACAAGGACCAGGATGAACCGGTGTCCTTGGGCTGTTCGAGGGTCGAGGGGCCCCACAATGTCTATTCCCACTCGTTCAAACGGGGTGGTGACGACAGGAAAGGGTTGTAATGGTGCTTTGATTTTTCGGCCACTTTTTCCGCTGGCCTGGCAGGTGGGGCAGGCCTTGCAGTGGTTGGTGACATCCTTCCGCATGTGGGGCCAGAAAAAATGGGTCACCAGGCGGTCGTAGGTTTTATCCTGCCCCAGGTGTCCGGCAAGGGGGACATCGTGGGCTAAGTTCAGGAGGAAGTCTCGGAAGCGAAGGGGCACCACCAGCACCCGACTGGCCCCTAGTTCTGCAATTTTCTGCTCGCTGTAGAGCAGGTCTTGGTCCCAGTAGATCCAGTGGGCCCCCGAGGTATCCCCGGTGCTCTGGGCCAGGGCTTGCTGCCGGAGTCCTTCGAGAGAAGGACAGGTTTTTTGCTCGGCCCGGAATTGTTCCTGCGTGGGGCCTCCCTCCTGCCGCCATTGTGCCAGGTCAGGGACGTCCCGAAGCTGGTCGGGTCCTTCTTCGGTTTGGGTCAAGGGAATGGCTTCTGGGGCGGCCTCCTCTGGGATGAGCGCGGGAGGAGGTTCTGGCCACTCGGGCTCTTCTGGGCTGGGGACCGCGCGGGCGGTCATGGACCGGGTCGTGACGCAGACCCATTCGGGGAGGCCAAGCATCCCCAGGTGCTCCCTCCGTTCGACAGCTGCCCAGGGAGAGCTTTCAAGGTCGTTTCCTAGGAGGCAGTCCACGGGGGCATCATCGCGGACAGTTACTTTTAACATCCCTGTTACTCCTCCCCACTCGAAGGGGACGCAGGCCATGTGGCATAGGCTTTCGGAGTTGTCGGCTGATCGAACAGGGCAAAGAATGTTCGGCAAGATTTGGTCTGGAGTGACGAGGTGGCGTCGGACCGCCGTTACACTGGCCCCGGTGTCGCGGAGGGCTTCCGCCCGGCGGCCATTGATGTTAACCCATTGACCGTACTTCTGTGTGTTGGCGGGAAGGGGGGCCCGCGGAATCATGTCTCTCTCCCCTAAGCAGACCAGTGCCATGGCGGCGGGTGCCCATTCAGAGGGATCGGTCTCGTACTCCTCTTGGTCTTCCGGGATTATTTCTTCCCCTAGGGCCGCCGCTGCAACTTGGCGGGGAGTCGTGTTCGGATTCTTTGGGCAGTTGGGATCACTGGCGTAGTGGCCGGGTCGCTGGCACCTGTGGCACGTAATGTTGGCCCGGAAACCGGCCCGGACGGCAGGGCTTCCCCGGCCAACCGGGGTCGAGGGGTTTCTGGGGGGTGACGAGGGGCCGGGGTCTCTCCCCCGACCCTGACTTCCTCCTCCCCCTCGGGGGCGATACGATCTGGATACTTCGCTGGGTGCGCTCCGGCCAACTCGGGTGCTTTCCCACCGGTCGGCTTCGGCGGCGAGTTGTCGAGGGTCGGTTAGCTTGCTGTCCAGGAGGTGTTGCCGGAGCTCCACGAAGCAGTTGTTCGACAGGTGTTCCCATACGATAAGGTCAAAGAGTTGTTCGTAGGTGGTTACTTTGTTGCCCTTGATCCACCCCTCGAAGGCTCGGCTAAAAAAGTTCACGTACTCCACCCAAGTTGTACCCGGAATCCGTTTGCAGTCGCGGAACCGTTGGCGGTACATCTCAGGTGTGAGCCCGTATCGAGTGAGGAGGGCGGCCTTCATGTGGTCGTAGGAGGTCATCAGCTGGTCCGGGAGTTGCAGCAGGGCGTCCCGCCCTTCGTTGACAAACCTCCCCCATAATCCGGCTCCCCAATCGCTTCGGGGAATCCGGTGGGAGGTCATTGCCACCTCATAGGCTTTAAACCACTGCTGGATATCATCGTTCTTGTGGTATTCCCGGATGACATCTTTGGGGATGTGAACCTTGGCCTCGGTCGAGGCAGGCGGGGTCGGTCGTTCGGGGAGCCCGAGGTCTTTATTCTGTTTCTGAATCTCCAGTGCTTTGAGATTGCGCTCATGTTCGTACTCTAGTCTCTTTTCCTCTAGCTCCCTCTGTCTTTGCTTGTCTTCCCGCTCTTCCCTGAGCCGTAAGTGTTCCAGGGTTATTTTTTGTTCTGCCAGCTTGAGTTCCCCATCCAAGCGAAGTCGGGCAAGTTCTAATTCGTGGAGTCTGGTTTTTTCTCTTTCTCGGATCTCTTCCAGGGAGAGATCCGCTCTTTCTTTAGTTGGTGCGGGGCTCGTTTCGGTTGTTTGTGTTCGGGGTACGGCCGTACCCGTTTCTGCCCAAGCTTCTAGGGCTCGTTTGAAGTCTTCCTTTGTGCTAAGACCTGTGGTTGGAAGTCCAAGTTCTATGCAATATTGCTTCAGTTCCCGGTGGTTGTAGTCTTCCAATTTTTCCATCTGAAATTTTTCCGTTGTTCCGCTCTCTATTGACATGGTTGTTGTGTGTGGTGGGGCGAGTGACTTTCTGTACGATTATGCGTAGGTTCGGATCCCACCGCTGCCACCAATGTTAGACGGGGACCCTGAGGGTCGGCCGGATACCGAGGGAGAGATCCCCGAGGGGGACTGTCTCCGGCGATCGTACAGACAAGTACCCTCCTTCCCCACAAACAGGCACCACACCAAGTCGAGTTCAAGGCTTTATATAAGGTTCTTAAGGCAAGGATATCAGCGATACAGGATAACTTGGACCCGGGGGTCCTCTCACTTCTAGTCTCTGTAGGGAAAAGGGGGTAGCGGGACAGTCTTGGTACCGGATCGGTACAGGTAGTGGTAAAAGGCGAGCTCACAATCCTCGAGCTGGAGGGTCTGTGGATCGGGCCGCGGCAGCGCCAGCAGGCCAAGGTGATAGTCTCATAAAGCAGAGGGCCGCGGCAGCGCCAGCAGGCCAAGTCGATGGTTTCACGAGGCAGAGGGCCGCGGCAGCGCCAGCAGGCCAAGACGATGGTTTCACGAGGCAGAGGGCCGCGGCAGCGCCAGCAGGCCAAGACGATGGTTTCACGAGGCAGAGGGCCGCGGCAGCGCCAGCAGGCCAAGACGATGGTTTCACGAGGCAGAGGGCCGCGGCAGCGCCAGCAGGCCAAGACGATGGTTTCACGAGGCAGAGGGCCGCGGCAGCGCCAGCAGGCCAAGTCACGGATGAGTTCTTCTCGGGTCTCTCGACTCCAGGATACAACTGCCTTCCTGGTCTGGCCCTGCCCCAGTTATAGGTCTGGTCCCCTTTGATGTCCGGACCCTCGCGCCTGGGGGCCGGGAGGTCCGGGATGAGGGAGTCCAGACACCCAGCAGGGGGGTGGAGCCAGCGCCCAGGCGGCCTGGGGTGATCGACACCTGGCGGAGGAGAGCCGTTGACGATTCCTTCTCCCATTGACTCGCCAAGTGATCACTCTGCCTCCTGGGAGGATGGTGGGGCCTCGATGTCGGGGCCGGCCGGGCCCTGGGTTAGGGTCGAGTTGAGGCCACGCGGCCTCGTGCTGCAGTGCCCCAAGATGGCGGCCGGGTCGATGTCGTGGGGTAGATGGTGACCCGGGCCAGCTGGGTCCGGAGCTGGTGTCTTGTAGTGGAGGGATTGCAGGGTACTTCGGGTGGTCGTTTGTGGACTCTGGCTGGGGATGCAGGGAGAGCCAGGGTCCTGGTCCCATTGCGGGGAGGGGGGACAGCTCGAACATGCGGCCTGTCCAACAGTAACATTTAAATATCAGGCTTCCTCAGAGGGTTTCTTAACATCAAGAACTAATGAGAGAGGAGAGGTGATGATGTCCCCTTGTAGCCATTGCTCTTGTTGTTCTGCTTGAACGTAGCGTGCGCTGCAGGGGTGCCAGGGAGATGCTCCTCACTGGGGCAAGGGGACTCTTCAACAGGAACTCTTTCGACACCTTTGTGAAAGCAAGTGCCACCTTCACTGCTGCTTAGTCTTTATAGTTGTGTGGACCCCCCCACTTAATCATTACTGCTACCCGGGGGCCCCCACTTAATTATTAATGGAGCCTGGAGACCCCCACATAATCATTACATGAACCCAGGCACCCCCACTTAATTATTACTGGAATCTGGGGAACCCCACTTAATTGTTACTGGAACCCGGGGACCCCCGCTTAATTATTACTGGAACCCGGGGACCCCGAGTTAATTATCACTGGAGCCTGGAGATCCTCACTTAATCAATACTGGAACCTAAGGACCCCCACTTAATCATTATTGGAAGGAACCCGGACTCCCCCACTGAGCCATTACTGGAACCCAGGCGCTCTCACATAATCATTACGGGAAACTGTGGAGCCCCACTTAATCATTATTGGAACCCAAACTCCCCACTTAATCATTACTGGAACTCGGGCACCTCCACTTAATTATTATTGGAGCCTGGAGACCCCCAATTAATCATTACTGGACCAGGGAACCCCATTTAACAATAACTAGAACCCAAGGGCCGCCACTTAATCATTACTGGAGCCCAGAGACCCCCAGTTATCATTACTGAAACCAGGAGCCCTCCACTGACCATTACTGGAACCCAGGCACCCCACTTAATCATTGCTGGGACCCCAGGACTCCTAATTAATCATTACTGGAAACCGGGGAACCCCACTTAATCATTACTGGAAACCTAGAACCCCCACTTAATTGTATCGTATTGTAATTGCATTTGTACAGCGCTTACTACCCCTGATGAGGTGCTGAAGCGCTTTTTTCGGCGAGTAGCACAGTATTTCGGGACCCATAGAGGATTAGTGTTGAATTATTATAGTAAAACATGCACGTACTTTTTAAGTGGTGGATAGGTTAGTCAGTTATTTGGATGCGGAAGGATAGCAGAAGGATAGAAGAGGAAAAAAGGTTTGTATTTATATAGCGCTTGTTACCCCCTGATGGGGTGTTGAAGCACGCTACTCCTGAAACCCATAAAGGATTAGTGGTGAATTAATATGACGAAATATGAAAGTAATTTGAGTGGTGGATATTAGTCAGTTATGTGGTGTGAGAAGGATAGTGGAGGGATAGAAGGGGAAGAAAGGTTTGCATTCATATAGCACCTGTTACCCCTGATGAGTGTTGAAGCGCTTTTCTGGCGAGTAGCATGCTCCTCCGGAACCCATAAAGGATTAGTGTTGTAAATTAGTATAGTGAAAAATGAAGTAATTTGAGTGGTGGATATGTTATTCAGTTAGTTGGATAGAGAAGGGTAGGTGGTGGGATAGATGAGGGAAAGAGGTTTCTATTTATATAGCGCTTGCTACCCATGATGGGGTTTTACAGCGCTTTTTTGGCAAGTAGCACACTACTCTGGAACCCATAAGGATTAGTGTTGAATTAGTATGGTGAAATATGAAATTAATTTAAGTGGTGGAAATGTTAGTCAGTTATTTGGATTGAGAAGTGTTGGGGAGGGGTAGAAAAGTGAAAAAAAGGTTTGCATTTATATAGCGATTGTAATCCTGAGGGGGTGTTGAAACGCTTTATTGGCATGTACCACGCTAATCTGGAACCCATGAAGGATTAGTGGTGAGATAGTATAGTGGAATGTGGAATTTGAGAAGTGAACATGTTAGTCTGTCATTTTGATTGAAAGGCTAGTGAAGGGATAGTAGAGTGAAGGACTGTTTTTTTAGGTCATAGCAGTAGGAGGAGGCTTTTGGATGAGTTAAAAGGGTTTTTAGAGGGGAAGAGTCAGAGGGAAAAGTTTAGAGAGGTTTGTTTTGGGGGATCGGTATAGTAAAAGAGGTGTCAGATGATGCAAGGAGGGGTAGAGTAGGAGAGAGTCTAGAAAGGGTTATTTTGGGGATCATAGTAGTGGTATGGGGTTTGGGATAAATGAGAGAGTGGATGTAGAGATATATTGATAGATGTATAGAGTGAGAGATAGGGTAGTGCATTGGAAAGAGTAGTAGAAAGTAGTTTGAGATGAGTCAGAAAGTTGGGCTAGAAGATATATTGAGAGAAGTATAGGCTGAGAAATAGGAAAGTGCAGTGGAAATGCCAAATTAGAAAAAAATTTGATAAATATATAGATCCATAAGTACATTGAAAGTATACAGATGCATTAAGGACATAAGTATATGTAGATTAAAGATATTGATGGAGGTACAGGATGAGAAATAGGGTAGTGCATTGGATATGCTTTTTCAGGAGAAAAGTAACAGACATACAGAACCAAGTACATGGAGGTACATAGATGTACAACGGAATCAAGTACATGTAGACCAAAGATGATTTTTTTTTTAAAACATCATAATTATTCTACATGTTTATACCAAGCAATACACAAAGATAGGTACAAATCTATAGTGAAAATAAATTGTGGGTGGGTATTACTGAATGGGAACATGGACAGCATTTCTGGCCCTGGTCCCGATCAGTCATGAACAGGCAACTGCCCTTGTCCTCTCCACCCATAGCCTTGACGCCCGGGCTCTGACACCCTAACCCTTGTGGAAAAGTAAATTTTGCCATGTTATATGTGCCTACGTGTTCCCCACTCTATGTTATATGTGCATGATCGATATGCATGTATTCCCTCATGATCGATTAAAGACGCAATCATAGTTGTGTCCAACTCTAGTATGCCAGTTTCCAGTTCTCGTGAAAGCAACGAGTTTTAGGCCTACGTTGCCACATTTTACAGTGTGCACGTTAATCCATTGAATTGTCCCCGTTTCTAGGCCTCAAAAGGGCCCGGACATCAGATTCAGCTCCAGTCTCCTGAACCCTCTCCGAGGAGCGATACAGCCCCCACCTGCATCCCTGACCCTTCACTTACTTCCTGCCGCACAGTGCTCGGCCCGGCCTGGCTCTGCCTCTCTGTCTGCCAAGAGTATGTTATGCTTCTAGTTATCAGTCCAGCCCTCCTTCTCTGCATTCCTAAGCTACTGAATCGCATCAACAGTTTCAGCCATGGTCTAGCCTTTCTGTCTCCATGTAAGAGAGTTACTGTATTAATATTCATAGAATATTCCTAGCACACGCAATACATGTAGAATAATGCATGCACCAGTCTTAGTGTCAAGTAGCCTTTGCCCTGATAACTTTTGGATTCTATCAACATGTTCTCCAAACACCAGATACCAGATATGCTATAGGTACATGTCGTCCTGACACCGCAGACTTTAGTCTCCTCTTCTAGCGCAGAAGTCATAGCCCCCAGTTCTCCCTGGTAACACGTCATTGCCCGTTTGCGCGCACCACTAGGTTAAAGGTCCCAGCTGCTCAGGTAGCCCCCTCCATGTTTCCGCCCCCTTTATGACACTTCTGTGACGTTCATACCACATGTCTATGTATACGCCCTGTACACGCCTTCTTGTTACACCCATTTTGTTCTTATCTTTCGCGACTGCTACGAGTTACGCCTACTGCTACGCCTACTGTATTGAATGTAATGTAATTGTTTTAGTATATATATACTGTGTACTGTTACTGAAAGCCGCCCATGCCATTCCCATTCCCTGGCAGCTGCCATCCATTCTATTTCCGTGCAGGCTATCCCGTTCCTGTCCCTTCCCTTATGCCTGATTAAAGCCTGTTAGACTCAGATACCTCGAATCCTGTCTCTTATTTATTGAGCTATCTGTTTTATTCACTGTATTCAAAAATAGTACCGGTAATTAATTATTTATTTACCACATAATGGCGCCCGAACAGGGACTTGCCCTTTCCCACGCGCCGGCGAAGCCACGCAGGCCCCCTGACCCTCTGCAGCCGTGACGGAACCATACCGTGCACGTGCAGATATTTCTGCTTCAAGTATCCCTCAGGCCCACGGAGGAGACGGAGGTTGCGGTCCAGCATCCAGACGAGGCGGTGAGGAACGCGGTGAGTCCCGACCAGAGCCCAAGCCGAGAGTACAAGGTCCGAGGTATCCGGAGGCCCACCTGTAACTGAAGTCCGAAGTTCATAGTCCGACGTCGTAGCAGTCCAGTCCAGTCCGAGGCCTTCCGTTCTTGCTGCCCGGTGAGTACCGTTGCTGGGGTAGTATCTAGACAGGGTCAATTAATTTGTCTCTGGTCCAGTGGGTTTGGGTACACAGATCCAGTCCGAAGTGTTCACCTAGGTGGATACGGGTCCTGACGTGTCTCTTTATGGGACCGGTATGTTTCGTACTGTTTTAGCAGTGCATCTAGTAATTCTAGTAAGTTTCGTTCTCGAGAAATTCATGTGTTTCTGTTTTCAGTATATCAGGTAATATTCTGTCCGAACTGTTATTCTAATGTTATTTAATGTGTTTTCAATGTCGTGGTATGAGTGATTTGTTTTTCTATTCATTATTGTGTTTATCGTGTATTGTATTGTGTTCGGATTCAAGTCTAGAATGCCTCTGTTTTCCAAGTTACGTCAGTTAAAGACCAGAAAAGGGTTACTCGAGGAAGCAGTTCCTGTCCCGCCTAGGGACAGTCCAGGACATTTTATGTATCATAAGCATGGCTTAGATGCCATAATATATCTAGACTTGTGGGCGGACTATACCAAGGAACTAGAAGAGAAATATAGATGGCCCGCATCCGGTACATGGGATGCCGAGTGCATCATGCGAGTAGAAGAAGCATTATGGAAAAAGAAAGCCAGACAGTCCCAGAAAGATGCCATCGAGTTATGGCGCAAGGAATCTCATAAAAGAACCGAAAAAGAATTCAGAAAAACAGAATTAAGTAGGGAATCCTCAGAAAGAGCCCAAGAAAGGGAATTAATCGAAGTAGGTGAACGCGTTAGAGCAGAACAGTCAGACAGACAGAGAAATGCCCTTATTAAGGGTATGTATCCTCTTCTTGCCGAGGGCTTGCCAAAAGCAACCCCGGAAGCACCATGTAATTTTCCGCCGCCATTGGTCCCGATTAAGCTACGTCATAAACCGACCGCAGCTGATATTTTTCTCTCGTCCTATGTGGACGATACAGTCCCAGAATATGCAAATCCTGTTCCGCCTGCTCCTGTAAATAATGTAATTCCTGTTCCTCCAGCCACCGGGGCCGTGGGTACAGTTCACGTTACAGCACCCGTTATAGCACCCCCGGCCCAGCCGACAGTACATGTACCCGCTACATCAGTCACTCTACCAACACGTACAGTACCCACCGACGATTCTAGTTTAGGAGCCGCGGGGGGAGATTCTCCTGGTACCCCGCCTCAACACAAACGTATGACGCTACATGAACTAGCGTTACAGCGTACGCCAAAAGTGAATACATACGTAGATATCAAGAGGGCACTTACCGAATGTCGTTATGATCCAGTTCCAGGCGATGGTAACATGGTCATATATTCATTACGTTTAAGACGGGTGACCGACTATTTGGACACCCTGCCAGATATGAGAGAATATCTAGACAGAATATATCGTTTTATCCGTACAGGAGTGAATCCAGAAAGTGTTCACGAAGCCATGGTTCAAAGAAAAGTCGAGACTCAGCTCATGCTTTTAAAGTTTTTAATTAACTGTTTAATTAGAGAGCAAGATTGTCCGGAAAAAGATCAAGAAGAAATGAAAGTCCTGACCAGGTGGAGTGACAATATAGCCGAGGGAAAACACAAGACACAAAATTGTATAGAGAGTATGTACAAGAAAATTCGTAGGGAAATAATAAAGTTATACGAGAAACGAGAAGCAAAACAAGCAACCGAGAAAGAGAATGACTCTTCTACTGAAGAGGTAGACGACGAGAATCCCTCCAGAATAGCGTATGTAGGTAGAACTAGACTTTCCGACCGACATTCACGCCCAGATTACAAGAAAGTTTTTCCTCCTCCAGCACCAGAACAGTGTTCTCTTGAGCAAGTATTCCAGGCTACCGATCACATTCTGAAATCACGAATAGGTTATAGCGAGCTCAGTACAATGCATGAACAAGAACTAGCCCGATCAGCAGTCCGGTGGACTACTGATTCTACCACTTTTCCAGACGAAATAGTGGCACAAATGTTTCTGAAACTACCCCCAGCCGAGCAGCGACTGGTGGGTATTTATATGATCCAGCATCTCATTACACTGTATGAGGAACAACATTCTGATCCAGGTCCACTACATGATGTATTAAACGAGTTACTCCAGTACAGATGGAAAGGTCTAGGTACCGATTTAATTAGCGTCATTCTAGAACAGCGCCACAAATACCGAACATTTCTGAATCCGCATTTTGTTCACGTCTCACCCCCAGAGAGTAAGCCATTCTACATAGACAGACAGAATCCGTTACGAGAAGTACATCCAGTCAAGAAAGAGGGTGGTGGTCTAGAACGAGTATTTGTTTACACCCCCATCACAAAAATGGAACTCTTAGAAATGAAAAAGTTAATTCCTTGTCACGATAAAGATCCAGCAGGGTTCCACCGTGAATTAAAGGACATGCTCCGTATGGGAGAATACACGTATCCTGATATCATTAAAATGCTAAAGGTCCTGTTGCCTGCGGGCATATATGAAAAACTCAAAGAAAAAGAATGGGAGGTGGGAGAGAAAAAGATAGATTGGACAGCTCTAGAAGCTGAAGATAATATACGAGTACCAGGTACCGGTCTTGGGGATAAATCCAAAGAATTGCCCGAGTTATTGATACAAGTTTTGCCAAGATTACTAGCCACGAAAAAGGAAGATTGGGATGCCATCTCAGCCTGTAAACAGAAACAAGACGAAGATACTAGTGATTTTTATTCTAGATTTGAAAAATGTTTTATTATTAATAGTGGTCTGAAAACAAGTAGTGAATCATACCCTCATCTTTTTGTTACTAAACTAGTCGAGAATTCAAGTCCACAAGTTAAAAATCGAGTATTGAAAGTAGAAAGCACCTGGCAAGCTAATTCTCCGTCACAGATGCTCCAGATGCTCCAGTACCACCAGAACAGAATCAGGGAAGAGCAGGAACACGAAAGAAGATGTATGAAAGACACGAAAATGAAAGTGTTAGTTGCACAATCTGTTCCACAAGACAGTCAGAAGAGGGGTCCGAATGAAGCCAGTCATCCTGCAGCTCCCGTTAAAGGGACATGCAATTACTGGAAACAGCCAGGTCATTTTATAAACGAATGTGCAGTTCTGAAACACAATATAGCTACTGGTAAAACTAAAGAGAGACCACGTCCGCCTAGACAAGAACAAGTTCCACAGACTTCCCAGCCACCACAAAATGCACAACAGACAGTTACAGCACCGCAGCCTATCGCTGCAGCACAGCATGTTACACAGCAGATGTACCAGTATGCACAGACAGAGTATCCAGATTACCAACCGTATTCATGAAACAGCCTAGAGAGGGAGGTATTTACAACAAGGGGTGGTGAGGGACAGAGTCTCTGAATTAAGCAGAATACTCTCACCCAGTCAAGAGATCAGGGCTAGATCCAACACCGTTTTTTTTTAGAGAGGGAGGTAGGCTTGCCTCTCATCGAGATTCCTGTAGATCAAGAGGGTCCCTATGTACACAGTCAAGTATTAGGGAAAGACAGAAAGTTTCTGATTGATACAGGGGCAAGTAGGACTACCATCAGTCATGACGAGGTTCCAGGGGCTCCGCTCTCAGGCTCTAGAAATGTTTCCCTTGGATTTTCAGGAAAGCCTATTGTTAATGAAATATCGAAACCAGTTACTCTAGAAGTTGGTCCATTGTCCCGAACTACAGATTTGTTACTCACGAAGTCTTGTCCAGAAAATTTGTTAGGCATTAAGACATTAAAGGAATTAGGAGCAGTCATATGCTGCTCCCCAGAAGGGGTCCGCCTGTTCTTGCGAGATTTTAAAGGTCATTATGTATTACGTGATTTTGATCCAAGATTATTGAATATACCACAGCATTTATGGGCGCAAGGTCCAACTGATGTAGGTTGTATGCATATCACACCCTATCGTGTGACTCTGAAGCAAGGTGTTGTATTACCACGAATCAGACAGTACAAATTGCCACCTGAGGCTGTAGCAGCCCTATCCAGAATTATTAATGAGCTTATTGTTCCAGGAGTGGTTGTAGAAACTGACTCCAATGTATGTAATTCTCCTATCATTCCAGTCCTGAAACGTACTGATCCAAATGCACCTCCAGTTTATCGATTAGTGATTGACCTTCGAGAACTTAATAAATGTATTATACCTCAGTACCCAGTAGTCCCAGATATTTCTTCCCTCTTGACAGCCATTGATTCTGAAGCTACGTTCTTCACAGTCATCGATCTCAAGAACGCATTTTTCAGTGTCCCCATTCATCCAGACAGCCAGTTCCTTTTCGGATTCTGTTTAAAAGGAAGAAGCTATAAATTCACACGAGCACCTCAAGGTTTCACAGAAAGTCCTAGCATTTACAGTCAAGCTCTTAAGAGACAACTAGACAATATTCACATGCCAACTGACACTGCCCTGCTCCAGTATGTCGATGATCTACTGATCACAGCCCGTTCTGAACGTGACTGCGAGCGTGCGTCACTTACAGTTCTGTATTTTCTGGCCGACATGGGGCACAAGGTGTCCCCTTCCAAATTGCAATTCTGTGTCCAGCAAGTGGTCTACTTAGGACACTTACTGTCCAAGAGGGGTAGGCAGTTGACACCTGACCGTATCCAGTTAATAGCACGTCTTCCACAGCCCAAGACACAGAAGGAGGTACGAGCTTTTATCGGCCTCACTTCTTACTGCAGACAATGGATTCCTCAGTATGCATTTCTAGCCAAGCCACTGATACAGTTAACGACACAGGAGGCAGCCGCATCGACTGTCCTCCCTTGGACCCAGGAACATACACTTGTTTTTAATGAGTTAAAGAAAGCTTTATGTAATGCACCTGTTCTAGCAACACCGAAATACAGTAAGCCTTTTACACTTTTTGTCACAGAACGTGATGGTACTGCATTATCTGTTCTTACACAAGATCAAGCAGGACAATACAAGCCCTGTGCTTATTTTTCGAGCACATTAGATCCAGTGACCCAAGCCTGCATACGTGCCAAGAACCTGAAAGTAAACATATACACAGATTCACGTTACGCATTCGGAGTCGTACATGACTTTGGAGTGCTCTGGCAGGAACGAGGTTTTATGACTTCTCATGGAACCAAGATCCAGCATGGTCTCCTCATTCAAGCTCTGTTAGATGCAATACATTTACCGACAGCTATTGCTATCATGAAGTGCAAAGCACATACGAAAGTCACTGATATCATTTCCCAAGGTAACGATCTAGCAGATCGAACAGCCAAGCTCACAGCTCAGACTCCAGACATTCCCGTTAACATGACACTGACATGCATTCCAGAACAGACTACTTGTATGACAGTTAAGGACCCTACACAAGATGTCATAGATATACAGTTACATGCTACTCCCGAAGAAATCAAGAAATGGTCCGAACAAGGAGGGGTCCAGACAGATCAAGGATGGTTGACGAAGGGAAAAGCCATATGGTTTCTCCCCGACTCTATGGTTCAAGTCATTATCAATACCGCACATAGTCCAGCACATTTAGGAGAAAAAGCTATGTTAGACAGCATTCAGAACCTTTGGTTCAACAAGCATTTACGAGCAGCCGCCAAGCAGAAAGTCCGTACCTGTATGATATGTTGTCAGTTCAATCCAGGTAAAAGTGTCCCGGTGGAACAAGGTGGATTCCAACCTCCTGACCACCCTTTTGAGGTCCTCCAAATGGATTACATTCAGATGGAGCGATGTCGAGGTTTCAAGTATGTCCTCGTAGTTGTATGCGCTTTGTCCAGGTGGACAGAAGCATATCCAGTTCCAGATTACACAGCTGCGACCACTGCCAGGCAGTTGGTTCGTGAGTATTTTCCCCGCTATGGATTACCTAGGGTCGTGTATTCAGATAACGGCCAGCCATTCTCATCCGAGCTCATGAAACAAGTTTCCCTTCTGTTAGGGTACCAGTGGAAGTTCCATTGTGTACGCCATCCTGAAGCAGCCGGTCTCGTAGAGAGACATAACCAGACTTTGAAAATCCGCATTGCTAAAGTATGTACAGAAAAAGGTGTAGATTGGTTAGTAGCTCTGCCAGTTGCTCTTTTTTATATGAGAATGGTTGCACATTCCAGATCAGGTCTGTCCCCGTACGAGGTCGTATTCCGCCGCCCTCCAAATATGTGGGGTACACCTATGCCCCGAAAGATTACAGACGTTTCCAGTAATATGCTGACAGATTACCTAGCTTCCTTGATGTCTGCCCTACACTCTTGTCGTTCACAGGTTGCCGCTGCATTTCCAGACAACACTGAGGTGAAACCGCATGAAGTCGTTCCAGGTGAATTCGTCCTGGTGCGCAATTTTGATCGTTCAAGTCCGTTGGAGCCCCGTTGGAAGGAGCCCCAGCTGGTGTTATTAACAACAAGGACCGCCGTCAAGCTCGAGGGACGTAAAGGCTGGGTGCATACCAGCCACATCAAGAAATTCCATGGATTGCGACAAAAGAAATTTATCAAAGACTGCCCTATTCTTAAGGACTGCCCAAAGACAGACTCTGAATTCAAACTTCCCCTGTTAGAGAAAACTCCGCAGCAGGAGTATAAAGCAAAACTCCGGTCTAGTAAAATAAGTCAGCCAGTTTAATTGTCTAAGTCCCTCTCGGGTGAAACGGTTAGACAGGTTCCTGACATGTATGAGATAGACCCAAACAGTGAGAGAGTTAGTCAAAACTCTAAAAGATGTATTATCGTTCTATTCTTTTTATTATTCTTGAGTCTTATGGTTACATGCTTAAGTTATGCTTTACATTTATGTTTTCCTATTTCACATGTACATATGTTTTCTAATGTTACAGTAGAGCACACATTTAGTGATCTGCCTCCTCACGAGCTATCCTATCGTCTTGCTATGCGTAACAACACTTTTATCCGAATGTTGCATTATTCACACCAGACCAGCAATGCCACTAATTGTTGGGTATGTGGTCGACTCCCCCCTTTCCAGACACCGAAGGGAGTTCTGCCACTTTTTCCCTATCCGTTTTCACATAATGGTTCGTGTGGAGCATGGTCCACGTTAACGTCATCCTCCACTGATATGTCCCTTTTGAATCGAACATGTTTCCCAGACAAGCAAGGTCTTTCCCATAGAACAGGGTTAGATCTAGAAAATGAAGTATATGATTTAGGTAATTATTCCTCGAATTTCATGGTCTTGAATGTTCAGTCCGATACTACTCCAGATTTGCCTGCTATTTCAGTACTACCAGTCAAAGGCGAATTATGTGTCAGAAAGAATGGTTCCGCACATGTAGGACATAGTGATTGTACTACTGTGGTCGAGTATAGTGACAGTGGGAAATTTATTTTCAAAGCCTCACGTCATTCTTATTTTGTTTGTGGTCAGACCGCATATATCCGTCTGCCCCTCGATTGGGATGGAACATGTTATATTGCCTTCCTACTGCCACCAGTTTTTCTGGCCCCATCCGATTATCACAGAAACACACATCTAGTACACATTAGACATAGAAGGGAGACGAGTCCCCAATTGTCGATCAAACTGAAACTGCTCTAGAACAATATCAAGACTTCAATAAAGGTTTCTTTTTCTTTATAGGACCTGTCCAGAATAGTAAGTTAATACGTAGGTTAACCAGAACCCTTGAAGCAGTAGTGAATGAGTCAGAGTCAAAAAACACTTTATTCGATTAAATTAAAATCACAAAAGTATGCTATACATTCATAGTGAATGAGACTACTTCCGCTCTAGGTAACTTGACCGAAGAGCAATCTGCTATGCGTTTTGTTGTGCTCCAAAATCGTCTTGTTCTTGACGTCATATTGGCCGATAGAGGAGGAGCCTGTAGAGTCATCGGATCTAGTTGCTGCATTTTCATTCCTAATAACGCGCCGTCTGTTTATTCAGCTATAACCAGACTTCATAAAATTGCCCATCAGTTACACCAGAATCCAGGCACCTGGACATGGTCCGGTTGGCTCTGGAGTATCATATCTGCCTGGGGATGGAAAGTATTGTCATTCCTGGGTATAGCAGTAATGATCATATTCAGTTGCTGCCTCTGTTTACAATGTGGCCCTGCGATTTGCGGCATGTGTGCTACCTCTTGTATTCCTAGTCCTAAATCCCGTTCCAAGACAATTCGAGACGAGCAAAGATGCTATATGAACAGATAGATGGTATCATGAATATTGATGTTTCCTGATGGAAACGTAGGGCACAAGGAGGGAATGTGGAAAAGTAAATTTTGCCATGTTATATGTGCCTACGTGTTCCCCACTCTATGTTATATGTGCATGATCGATATGCATGTATTCCCTCATGATCGATTAAAGACGCAATCATAGTTGTGTCCAACTCTAGTATGCCAGTTTCCAGTTCTCGTGAAAGCAACGAGTTTTAGGCCTATGTTGCCACATTTTACAGTGTGCACGTTAATCCATTGAATTGTCCCCATTTCTAGGCCTCAAAAGGGCCCGGACATCAGATTCAGCTCCAGTCTCCTGAACCCTCTCCGAGGAGCGATACAGCCCCCACCTGCATCCCTGACCCTTCACTTACTTCCTGCCGCACAGTGCTCGGCCCGGCCTGGCTCTGCCTGCCTGTCTGCCAAGAGTATGTTATGCTTCTAGTTATCAGTCCAGCCCTCCTTCTCTGCATTCCTAAGCTACTGAATCGCATCAACAGTTTCAGCCATGGTCTAGCCTTTCTGTCTCCATGTAAGAGAGTTACTGTATTAATATTCATAGAATATTCCTAGCACACGCAATACATGTAGAATAATGCATGCACCAGTCTTAGTGTCAAGTAGCCTTTGCCCTGATAACTTTTGGATTCTATCAACATGTTCTCCAAACACCAGATACCAGATATGCTATAGGTACATGTCGTCCTGACACCGCAGACTTTAGTCTCCTCTTCTAGCGCAGAAGTCATAGCCCCCAGTTCTCCCTGGTAACACGTCATTGCCCGTTTGCGCGCACCACTAGGTTAAAGGTCCCAGCTGCTCAGGTAGCCCCCTCCATGTTTCCGCCCCCTTTATGACACTTCTGTGACGTTCATACCACATGTCTATGTATACGCCCTGTACACGCCTTCTTGTTACACCCATTTTGTTCTTATCTTTCGCGACTGCTACGAGTTACGCCTACTGCTACGCCTTCTGTATTGAATGTAATGTAATTGTTTTAGTATATATATACTGTGTACTGTTACTGAAAGCCGCCCATGCCATTCCATGCCATTCCCATTCCCTGGCAGCTGCCATCCATTCTATTTCCGTGCAGGCTATCCCGTTCCTGTCCCTTCCCTTATGCCTGATTAAAGCCTGTTAGACTCAGATACCTCGAATCCTGTCTCTTATTTATTGAGCTATCTGTTTTATTCACTGTATTCAAAAATAGTACCGGTAATTAATTATTTATTTACCACACCCTGACCCTTTATAGCCACAGTAATCAGGTGACCCCTCCAGCCAAAGGGAACCCTAGCCCTAACACTATCCAATCGCAACACTACCCCTAAAACCTGAACCAGTAGGAGACCAAGACCTTATGGCCAATCTTAGCCCTGGTCCAAGCAACTAATCAGTTTAAAAACCCTGATCTCTATGTCCAATAGAGGCCCTAGCCCTACCAGTAGTCCCAACCCAAGTCAAAGCACCCAATGGCACACGAAGCCCTAGTCCCTACTTCCATTAGAAAGCCTAACCCTAGTCTTAGTCCCACACCTAGTCCAGCAAGCAATCACACCATAAACCCTAATCGCTACTTCCAATTAAAGGCCTAACCTTAGCCCTAGTCTCACCCGAGTCCCAACAACCAATAACACAGGAAGCCCAAGTCCCTACTTCCAATAGAAATCCTAACCCTAGCCCTAGTCCCAACCCTACATTGATTGAATCACAGACCCAGAAACAAATCAGAAACCTCAAATGCCCAACCATTGAGGTCACTAACCTTAATCCAATAGAAACACCAGATACAACCACCAATCAATGTACACATGTAACAAACAATATCGGACAATATAAGGTCCCAACGACCTCAGACAAGGTTTGCTGGCCAGGGAGTTGGAAGCTGCTTTTCCTGTTCAGAATCTCCTAGGAGACAGACAGGCTCAATCCACACTTTGGACTTCTGCAGGTAAGGGCCTAACAAACGTGTCCTTTCACAATACTGTTTGAATAAAACTTTACTCACTCTCATTGCCAAAAAACGAAGTGCACAGTCCCTATTAAATACAGTTTAAACAGCACACATCAGATTACTGCTGTCTCAGAGCACGCTCTGATGTAGAATATCCCTGTTGCTGGGGGGGCAAGGGGGGCTGGTTTCACTAACTTGTTAACACAAAATGGTGGCTGGGCTGCACTGCTTAAAATACAGGTTTAGCACAAAGCAAAGGAGAAATTTGGAGGGAAAACTGGTAGCCACGGGCAATGAGACTAAAGAGTGTGGACTGCAAATCTCACAATTCAACAGGTTAAATGGAAGCTGTCACGGGCAGGAAAAACCACAAGTTTAAACACAAAACAGGTGATCAATTATGAAATCACAGGCAGGTTAAAATTACAATTTTAAACTTTACCAACCACAGGCAAAGACAGTTAAAGAAATTTAAAAAAGAAAAGATGATGCAATCACAGGAAGGGAAAATCGTTTTTTTAGGGAAGAGACAGCACTAGTCTGCCTCCTTACCACTTCCTGGACTCTGCTCACTGCAATCTGGGGCACATGTAGGCTGCAGCTCATGGAGGAGAATGATTTGGGGTGCACCCAGCAAGGCCTAAAGGGGCCTGGGCAGGTGTGAGAGGAAGGATCAGATGTGCTTGGAGCTGAGGAAAAACAATCAGCAGTCCCAGGTCTGCTGGCCTGAGGGTGGGTCTGGGACTGGAGAGCTGCTCTATTCAGAAATCTCCCAGGAGACAGACAGGCACTTTGGACTTCTTCAGGTAAGGACCTAACAAACTTGTCCTTTAACCCCTCCCCTGCTGGTGACGGAACCACTCCGTCATCAGCTGCGGTCACGCTGTGCTGATGACGGAGCGGTTCCGATACGGCCCGCTCGGCACGCCTGCGCGGCGCGGATTCCGCGCCTGCGATGAGCGTTCAATTGAGCGAGCGGGGCCGTGACGGAACCGCTCCGTCATGAGCACAGTGCAACCGCGGCTGGTGACGGAGCGGTTCCGTCACCAGAATGCGCCCGCCGTGCGGCCGCCCCGCCCCCTTAGCACTGCGGCGGAATAGCCGCCGCAGTGAAGGGGTTAACAATACTGTTTGAATAAAACTTTACTCCCTCTCCTGGCCAAACCACGAAGTGCACATTGCCTATTAAATACAGTTTAAACAACACACAGCAGATTATTTCTGTCTCAGAGCACTTTCTGATGTAGAATATCCATTTTGCTGGGGGGGAAGGGGGGCTGGTATCACTTACTTGTTAACACAAAATGGTGGCTGTGGGTGCACTGCTTAAAATACAGGTCTTAGCACAAAGCAAAAGAGAAATGTGGAGGGAAAAACTGGCTGTCACAGGGAATGAGAGGGAAAAACCACAGAGTTTGGTCTGCAAATCCCACAATCCAACAAGTTAAATGGAAGCTGTCACACCAGGAAAAGAACACAAGTTTAAACACAAAACAGGTGAAAGACAATGCAATCACAGGCAGGTTAAAATTACAATTTTAAACTCTAAAAACCACAGGCAAAGACAGTTAAAGAAATTTTAAAAAGTAAAGATGATGCAATCACAGGTAATCTGCCTTCTTACCACTTACTGGACTCTGCTCACTGCAATCTGGGGCGCATGTAGGCTGCAGCCCAAAAGATGCATAGGGGTGCAAAGCCTTAAGGGGTCTGGCCATTACTGGAAACTGGAGACCCCCACTGAACCTTTACTGGTACCCAGGCACCCCCACTTAATCATTACTGGAATGTAGGCACCCCCACTTAATCATTACTGGAATCTGGGGACACCCACTTAACCAATCCTGGAACCCAGGTCCCGGAGTAATCATTACTGGAACCTGGGGACCCCCACTTAATCATTACTGGAACCCGGGACCCCCATTTATTCATTACTGGAACCTGAGGACCCCCCACTTAATCATTACTGAAACCGAAGGACCCCACCTCATCATTCCTGGTACCCAAGGACCCCCACTTAATCATTACTGGGACTCAGGGACCCCCTCTAAATCATTACTGGAAACCTGGGAACCCCCACTTAATCATTACTGGAACCAAGAAATCCACACTTAATCATTACTGTAACCCAGCGACCACCACTTAATCCTTACCAGAACCTGGGAACCCCACTTCATCAATACTAGAACCAGGGGACCCCCGCTTAATCATTACTGGGACCCAAGCTGCCCCATTCAATCATTTCTTATAATCAATCTTCTGATAAAATGCAATCTATATTACAGGGCACTTAACATCATTACAATGTGCAGCTCCCTCCATGAAAATACATCAAAACTTAGGTGGTGTGAAAGGGAATTACACGATTTGGGTTCAACTACAGTGACTACTACTGTTTCCTAATAGCCATTGCAACTTTAATGTAGTTGGAAACCCTAGTGCATTTATCACAAGCAGCCAAAGAGTGTAAATAATTAAAACCTTCAATATAGGTGCATGGCCTAATTTCTTTTAAAATCGGAACAAAAAATCTTCCTCTTGCTCTTTATAGAGCGGGCAAAATAGCATAAAGTGCAAAGTGCTCTGAGCTGCCGAAATACAAAAGGGGCAAGGCTCCAATTTATCTTTCCACCTCGAATGTTTAGGAAAGTCCACCAAAAAGTTCACGGTAAGTAACCGAAATCTTGTTAGATAAAATTGTGTCTGTACATTTATAGTGAATGTTAGACAGAGTTGCTGCTGGACAGGAAATAGACAGTTGCGGGCTATTGCGTCGGGTTGAGAGCGGGATATATTTGCTCCTGGACAATGTGCCTCTTTTATGATATTTTTATCATTTGGAGGGATTTTGGCTGGACAATCAAAGTAGTGCCCCAAACCCAGTTTATAGAGGCTATCCCTTACAAATCAGAGCCAAGGGATAATTATTGCTCCGTCAAGATTAATACAATCTTTGATAACCTCTCTAGAAAACACTAACTCCACAGACAACCAGATTTTGGCCTATAATAGCAGGGCAATGTCTATGCGATCCTCTACGAAGTCAATCCCCAGCTCATGATGACAAAAGATTGTGGGGGCACTCTTTGGGGTCATCAATAACCTTTTTATGAATTTATTTTCCATAATCTGTAGCTGACGGCTACTATGGAAACCCCACACTCCAGCTTCGTATGTAGCAACAGATACACATATGGCTTTATAAGGTGTAACTAGCTCAGTCACTGGCTTATGGCCCAGCTTTCGGGCAAAGCCAAAAAGCCCCCCAACCACCCTGCCCGCTTGTTGTATCCTTGCAGTAAGAAGCGGTTCCTAATTCATCCAGGGCCCGATGTAGGACACCAAATACCGGTCGGTAACGGCCGATTTCAGCCGTTACCCACCGGTATTTGGCTTTTGAAATGTAGGGGGCCTTAAATTTACCGATTCGGTAAAATACCAAATAGGTAAATTTACCGACTCGGTAAATCTATATGTAGGTGGCACTGAAAACAGTGCCACAGGCCCTTAAGAATTCGTTATTTATCATGAAATACTATTTCATGGTAAATAACGAATTCCTGTATACATGCACATCTGTGCATGTACACCTGTGCCTTGTGGCACACATACATGCCCTAAGGGCACACAAGCCAGAATCAGGGGTGCAACAGGGTGTCAAAGTGACACCCTGTCCCCCTTGACAAATCGGTAATTTTACCGAATTGGTATTTACCGATTCGGTAATTGCCATTGATTCCTATGGGCCTGAAGGCCCATAGGAATCAATGACAATTACCGAATCGGTAAAAATTACCAAATTTTTTCCTACATCTGAATTACCGAATCTAGAATACCGAATTGGTAAAATTCTGTATTCTAGAGTCGTTAAATAAGATTTACCTACATCGTGCCCCCAGTTGTTAAAAATGTTCCCTAGATAATTAAAATTGTTCAATTTGTCAATTCTCTTGTCGCTCAACCCGTACTTCCTAGTTTTGGTCATTCTAGGACCACACACCATAAGATAAGATTAAATAAGATTAACATTTAAATCAGGAGCCAGCATAAAATCTGTGAATGCGTTAAGCTCTTTTTGGAGGCCATTTGCTGTCATGGCCATTAACACGGTATCGTCCGCATATGAAAGTAGCGGGACACATGTGCCCCCAGTGCGCGGACTATCAATTTTTTTATCTAATAAAAAAGGCTCTAGACCATTGGTATAAATAAAAAAAAGAAAGAGGGCTAAAATACATCCCTGCCGGACACCTTCTGTGGAATCTTTGGGCCTATTTTTTTTACCTTGTGAGCCGTATCTTATGACAACAGAGGTCAATGCATGGAGCCTATGGAGAAGAGAAATCAAGGGCTCCTCGGCTCTCATTTTCCCCATAAGTGGCCAAAACTTCTCCCGAATTAGGGTGATTAAAGACGCTGGACAAGTCCTTGAAGGCCAGGTGGATAACCCTTCCTGGCGTTCATGTACTTGCCCATAATCAGTGACAAGTTGAGGCAATGTTCAATGGTGCCCATCCCGCTCCTAAAACCATGCTGCGTTCTCGCCATCACTCCTATATCGGTCACCCATGTTCAAGTCGGGCAAGGACAAACCTCCCCAACAGGCAGGGTCCCTTCAATTACCTTTTTTAAACCCAGGAACCATGACAGCCTCCCTCCAAGTTGCTGGGATGAGACCAGTCACCACTGCTTTGAAAACATTGGTCAATAATGGAGCCCGTAGCTGAGGATTAATTTTATAAAGGTCTAATGGCACTCCAGTCGGACCTGGAGCTTTCATGTTGGTTCCTTTTGCAATGGCTTCCTCAACCTCACCTACTGAAATTGATGCACTTAAAAGAGAAGCCGAGGCTAGATCTAAGGGCAAATCTCCCGTAAGTACCTCGGGTTGACGGCCGTAAGGATTAAATATAGCCGCAAAATGTGTTTCCCAGACATCCCCCAGGATCAGGGAATCTACCTTCCTCACCTCTTCGGTGAAGAAAGGGCGATTTATGATACCCCAGAAGCTTTTGAAGTCTTTAAGGGAACTGATTTTCTCCAAATCACCCCATGCTAGGGACCTCAGTCCCTCCTTCCTCTGCATAACTATGCTTTTATAGGCCTGCCTAGCGTTTTTAATTTGAGCCCTGTCGCGAGGGTGAGCATGGAGAGACAATTTTAAGGATTGTTCGGCTTTTGAGCATTCCGCATTAAACCATCTTATATCTGGGAAATTCCTGACCTTAATCGATTTGGTCAGATTTTTTGGTATATCTGAATAAATCAATTTGAATTCATGGATGATCTCAGCTGGGGGTGAGGCGTGATGTAAACACCTGTTGATCGAATCATACTTAGCTATGACAGTTTTTACCTCAATTTCAGATGGATTTACTTTATTCCAGTTGAGTCTTACCCCTTTGTTAGGATTAAAATGAATCGGGCAGTCATCTACTTTCCCTGTATGAGCTACTATATGGAGAGTCGCTGTGAGGGGATTATGATCGCCAGCATTATTATTTGGATCCACCTTAAAGTCTCCAATAAGCGGCAAGAACATCCGTGAGATAAATATAAAATCAATAAAACTTTCCCTTCCTTCTCCAACATAAGTGGGCAACATCCCGTACCACGCGGGCATTGCATCACAATGCCTTTACATCGCGGGTATTACAACGCAAGTTGTTACAATGACTTGCGTTGGCTGGCGCTCTACCCTAAGGAATAGAGTGATTTACTATTCCAACACCTTCCCTTACTGTACCTATACTGGTGTTGGAATAGTAAACCATACTATTTACTATTCCTAAGTCCAGCGCCCTCCAACGCAAGTTGTTGTAATGACTTGCGTTGGAAAAACTGCGATCATTTTGATCGCGTTGTAACGTCACATATTCCCATAAGTAGGGCATTGTATTAAGGGGATGTATGATGTTACAACGCATACTTTTACAACGCCTACCTTTACATCGCAAGTTTTACAATGCATACCATTACAACGCATAATGCTTTTAGGCACTGGATAGTGAATAGTTTCATTTACTATTCCAACTCCAGTCCCCGTGGATAGTAGGGAAGGTGTTGGATAGTACATTAAATCTATTCCCTATCCTAGAGCGCACCCCAGCGCTATGCGTTGTAATGGTTTGCGTTGTAAAAGTTGTGTTGTAATAGTAGTTCGTTGTAAAAGTTTCGTTGTAAAGGCTGTATACCGTATTAAGGGATTACTAGATAAGTCATTAAAGAGGCCCAAATCATTCTCCATAATGATAGAATGTAGGGCCTCTCCCTGAGGGGTTTGGACAAAGTGCGGCTGGGGCTGCCCCTCTGTGTTCAGCCACCCACAGGCATGATTAGAGCTGCCTGGGCAGGAGGAGCAATTAAAATCACCCGCCCAAAGAATGCGTAATGGCTGCCATTTCTCAGCGGTTTTATTAATTTCCACCTGCAAGGCCTCAATAACCTGGCAGCTGTTTTGATTAAAAATATTATAATACCAGTTCACGACTAGTAGCTTGACCTGTAGCATATTAGAAATCAGGATTAATTGGAACCAAGGAGGTGTACCATCAACAGTAATTTTTATGGCCACATATTTAACTGAGGTTAACAGCACCAACCCTCCTTTTGCCCTCCCTGCTAACGAGTGTGTAGCGTGGACCATGTAAGAACAATAACCATTCAGCACGATATCTACCTTATACCACGTCTCCTGTAGGCTGATAATGTCAAAGCCTCTAATATATTTTAGTCATACCTCGTCAGTCAATTTGGAGCAAATTCCTGCTATGTTTTATGAGATTAATTTCAGTGGAGACTTTATCTGATCCTGATTTACCAATCCCACAGACTCATTGTTTATAGTTTGTTCAGCTATAGTGGTAGACGGGGAACATCGTTTACCACGAAACTTTTACCCCGCACTACCATTACAACGCAGGAATTACACAGAAAGTCGTTACAACGACATTCGCTGGAGGGCGCTGTTGGATAGGAAATAGTTTAATTTTCTATCCAACACCTTCCCTACTATCCACGGGGACTGGAGTTGGAATAGAAAATTAAACTATTCCACTATCCAGCGCCCCCCGACGCAAGTCGTTGTAACGACTTGCGTTTTAATCCCTGCGTGGTAAAAGCATGCGTTGAAACGACATACATCCGTGGTAGACAGGTCTGATTCCTCACTATAAGTTGTGGCATTTGGAATTAAGTTGAGACATGGTGAACAGTTTCGGGTTTATCTCGGCTCTCCCTACTAATATTTGATTTGGGGGAGGAGAATTCGAGTGAATCCACAGAACCCCTACTACTGAGTTTGTCTATATAAATTCCTCTTTCTTGAGCACTACAGTGCGATCCCATTCCCATCGTGGCAACAGGTTGACTAAAACACCCAGATAGTCAGTCAATTTCAACCAACCCAGAAAGGACATCAAACCGGTAAGGGTGAGTAAATGGAGGAAGCTGTGTAAAGGGATGTGTACTTGAGCCCAACCACGCAGACTGTTTTATTGCAACAAATTCATGATATGGTGGATAGAAGTATCCCAATGGGTGAACCTCTATCGCATCACCAGCTAAATCACTAAAGTGCGTTGGGCAGAGTGGGCGCACCATGCATTGCTAAAATGAAGCACAACACAAGCCCCTTCCCCATGTTTGGTCGTATGACCCAACCAATTCACTCGCCTGGCCATGATCATTTTTTCAGACCAAGTTATCTTCACCGAGATTCTCTTAGAACACCAGTGAGATGATTTATTAATAAGGCTTTGACAAGTTTCTTGCTGGCCAAGGGTCAACCAGGGTACCCTCTTTAAGATCAGAGCATATGGTGTGCATTGCGGGGGTACGTTTAATACATCTTTTCAACCCCGCCCGGTCTTTGGGTCATGCACTGGGCCATTTGCATTTATATTTCCTTGGGATGATCTACCCCTGTCTATCATTATTGATTTTGATTGATTTATAGCCCCCTGACCCAGCTTTTGATAGTTCCTATGGGAGTTCCCGACCAAAATGGGGTCCTGTGATGTTGGGGCCGTGGGATTATTACTAACACTATGAGTAAGGGACTCTGTACTGGGAACCTGGCCATTTACTGTAGATGTTGTACTTAAAGGGATCAGGCGATTCGTTGGGACACCAGGGATAACATCATCTTGTTTTAGATCAAAGGGGCATATTATCAAGGGGGTTTATCTCCGCTTTTTTGGCTTTAAAAGCCAAGAAAGCGGAGATAAAATGATCTCCCTATTACCTAGCTGTCGCTAACACCCGTTAGCGACAGCTAGTAGGAGATAGCGACCATCTTGGGCCCCACTTTGCATGTCAGTGATATTTATCACTAATGACATGCAAAGTGGGCGTGCCAAGATGTTAGCAACTGGAAACAGTCGCTAACATCGCTATCTCCTATTACCAAGTTTTGGAGATATTCGCGCTAAGCGCGAATATCTCCAAAAGCTAACACCTGCCCTGAGCAGTTCTTAGCCATGTTATCCAATGGGAGGTGGATAACATGGCTAAGAGCATTAGCTCGGTAATGCATGAATATCGCTGACTTTTCAGCGATATTCATGCATTGCGGCCGTTTTTTATCGCATTTGCGATAAACCTTGGTAATACCAAGGTTTATCTGCGATAAAAATCGCTGCAGCTCAGCGGTAAATTTTTGTCTCTAACCAAGCAATAGCGATAATTATCGCTATTGCTTGGTAATATGCCCCAAAGTTTCCTAAACAAGTAGCATTATCAATCTGTTTGTCGGATGTTGCGTTATTACCTAGTCCCGGCATCACTCGGTCAAGATGGTCTTTGATGCCGGCTAATCTAGTTGGAATAGGTGTCAAAGCCTCTTCTACTGAATTTATCAATAAATGTATCCATTTCATTTGACACGCTACTTCTCCCTCCACCCAACCGAATCCTAGATGTCCAACTAAGTGGGTTTGTTTTCTTCTCTTGGGAATGTCCTTTTAAGTTAGTTTCTGTTTCCCTCCAGGTACAGCTTGTGGTACAGTGGATTTTGCCACTGAGCAAGCGATCGAATCAGCTCCTTCATTGGAGGCATGTATAACATCCTGGCTCAAAAGGATTACAGTAGGTGATAAAGGAGGTTGCGGTCTCTGTACAGGAGCTATTTATGGTGTAGTTAATGGTGTAATTACTTGAGAGTCAGTTGGGACAGGTATGATTCCACAGGGAGCTAATAAATGCCTTCGCTCCGCAATTTCTATTTCCTTCGTTATCGGCCCTACAGCTTTTTGGAGAGAACCATGCAAAGTTGTGTCTATTTTCTTTGGTGTAGGGGTAGGTTTTCGTTTTTCCATTATACAAATTGCCTTAGTGGTGAACATCTAACAGAAAATAAAAACAAAATTATTTTACCTTCATACGATTTTACATAGCTGGGTCTTAATATCAGCAGCCCCCAGACCCGGATGGGAAAAACCAAGAGAGTTGGCCTAGCCCAGTCTCTTCTGGGCTCCGACAGGCATGGACGGGCCGGCCCTTGGCACTGACGCACCCGCATCCAGCGCTGCAGGAGCCATAACCAGCCTATATGCGCCCCCCGGTGCAAGGGAAGTGACGTTGGCGCCTCTGAGCGCATTGCAGAGCGGGAGATATAGACCCCAGTAAGGCTGATGAGGCTAGCATTGATGGACAGAGAAAACAGCTAGGTACAGGCTCCCCCACTTAATCATTACTGGAACCAAGAACCCTGCTTAATCATTACTGGCCCCCAGGAACCCCCACTTATTCATTCTTGGAACCAAGGGACCCCTACTTAATCGTTACAGGAACTCACGGACCCCCACTTAATCATTACTGGACACAGGGACCCCTATTTAATCATTAGTGAAACCAGAGGGCTCCCACTTAACCATTACTGATACCAAAAGACCCCCACTTCTTTACTGGAACCAGGGGACACCCATTAATCCTTACTGGAACCCAGGCACGCCCACTTGATCATTCCTGGAAATCAGGGAACCCCACTTAATAATTACCGGAACCCAGGAACCACCACTTAATCAATACTGGAACCCAGGCACCCCCACTGAGTCATTACTGAAACCCAGGTACCCCCACTTAATCATTACTGGAACCTGGGGACACCCACTTAAAAAATTGGAGCCCAGAGAACCCTACTTAATTGTTGGACTTGGGCCTTTTTGGCAGGTTCACCCCTAAACTTTTTGCCTCTAGCCTTTGGCATGGTGGTAGTGATTGTAGGCCTTTGCACACTTTAGCACTGTGGCCCAGTGTAAAGTGTGTGAGCACTCTGAGTGTCTGTGCTGAGATGGCCTGTCCTCCCATAGGAATGCATGGGGAATATGTGTGTCCATGGTAGTTCCTGATGGGTAGGGAGTGCAGGGTCGAGTTTGGTATGTGCGAACTCGTGAGATTAAATGCTGTGCGATGATGTGTGCAGATTTATTGTATTTAGTGTAGAAGTGCCACTTCTAGAAGTTGGCATGTCTGTGCAGTGAATGTAAATTGACTGTCTGGCTTGTGATTGGCTGGAGCTGGCTGGTGTGCCTGGCTCCTGGAGTCAGGATGGGTCTGCCCCGGTGGTGAAGGGAGAGATCGGCATGTTGATGGGAGGGAGGAGTGCACCTGGGACCTGAATAGGGCTGGGCCTTCCCTCCACAATGCTGGCTCCACCCCCTGTGGTGCGTCTGATGTCCCTGGCCTTTCTTGTGAATAGGGAGAGGGGCTGAGCAAAACAAAGTGCTCCAGAACCAGTTGCATCTGGTTCGCCCCTTGCATGCACCTATTAGACAAAGGATTTCTGTGTATGAAAGAGGGGCTGTGACCCTAAATAAATGTTCTTGTCTTGTACTGGAATCTGCCAGGGGCGTGCTGCTGCTGGAGCTCAGGGGAAGGCTTGCCTCCCTGGGCTCTGCCTGCCCCTGGATGCCTTGGAGACTAACGACCAGATTCATCAATGTCCCATTTTGCGAGTCCTTAATAGCGATTAATAAGGAATCGCTTTTAAAGACTCGCAAAACGGGATTCATGTAAAAATCGCAAAACAAATTGTGATTTCTACAGCTTCCTTATTTGCGATTAGCAAATTGCTAATCGCAAATACAGAATAACTCCCCATTCATTTCTTATTTGCGATTAGCAATTTGCTAATCGCAAATAAGGATGCGATTTCAAGGGTGCCAGGGGTGTCCAAAGGACACCCTGTAGCACCCATGAAATGCAAATGTAGACTGATGATGCGCACACACATGTCCAAAGGACATGTGTGTGTGTAACATACAACTTAGAAAAATTTGCTAAAGTGCATTTTTCTAAGTTTTCGCTATTTACCACAAAGTCATACTTCGCGGTAAATAGCGGCCAAAAATTGCGAATTCGCAATTCTAAAATGGTTCATGAATTGCATTTAAGGAGTCTCAAATAGAGATTCCTTAAATGCAATTCCTCGCAATATAGCGATTTCGCATTTTGCGATTTTTGCATTTTTGCATTTGGGATGATGAATGCCAAATGCAAAAAATTGCGCTTGCAAAGGGCCAGATTCTTTGCGAGCCGATTTTCCCTTGATGAATCTGGCTGTTTATTCCTGTGGGGCCCTTCTGCCTTGCCTGGGGGACTGGAGGGCTTTTTCTTTGCTAGGAGCTGCCTGCTCCATTTCCCTACCCCAGGACTCCCTGGACTCCCCAGTGCACTGTGAGCGCCCTGTTCCCCCCGTGGCCCCTTCATTGCAGGTGCCCACCCTGCATTATGGCCACATTTGATTTACCTTAGTATCTTTCTTAGCAGGTGCCTACCCTGCGACTTTGCCCGCATTTATTGTTGCAGCGCGGGTGCCCACCCCGCTAATGGCTGCTGGCGGACTTTATCTCCTAGCAGGTGCCCACCCCGCATCATGGCCACCTTCTATTTATATTTTTAAATACGGGTGTCAAGTCAAGTCAAGTCATAAAATTTATATAGCGCACTACATACCCAGAGGGTTTCAAGGCGCTTAGGAAGGGGAGGAGGATTATTTGTCAAATATCCACGTTTTAAGCTGCTTTCTGAACGCTAGGTGATTCTGGGTGAGGTGAAGGTAAGCGGGGAGTGAGTTCCATGTTTTGGCAGCCAGGTATGAGAAGGATCTGCCTCCCATGGTGGTCCTGTTGATGCGAGGTACAGTGGCGAAGGCTAGGCTGGAAGAGCGAAGTTGGCGGGAGGGGGCGTAGAAGGACAGTCGAGAGTTGAGGCAATCTGGTCCGATGTCGTAGAGTGATTTGTGTGCGTGGGTAAGCAGACGGAAAGTAATCCTCTTATTGACGGATAGCCAGTGGAGGTCTTTAAGGTGACCAGAGATGTGTTCGTTGCGTGGGATGTCTAATATGAGCCTGGCTGAGGCGTTTTGGATTCGTTGTAGTTTCTTCTGGAGTTTAGCGGTGGTGCCTGCGTAGAGGGTGTTTCCGTAGTCCAGTCGGCTCGTGACTAGAGCGTGGGTGACTGTTTTCCTTGTTTCGGAGGGGATCCAGCGAAATGTTTTTCTGAGCATGCGAAGAATGTTAAAGCAGGAAGAGGATACGGCGCTGACTTGTCTGTTCATTGAGAGTGAAGAATCCAGGATGACGCCAAGGTTCCGTGCGTGGTCTGTCGGGGTGGGTGCATTTCCGAGGGCTTCCGGCCACCAGGAGTCGTCCCATGCAGAGGGGGATTTACCTAAGATGAGGACTTCTGTTTTGTCTGAGTTCAGTTTCAGACGGCTTTGTTTCATCCATTCGGCGACTTCTTTCATTCCTTCGTGTAGGTTAGTTTTGGCGGTGCTGGGGTCCTTGGTGAGAGATAGGATCAGTTGGGTGTCATCCACGTAAGAGATGATGTTGAGGTTGTGTTGGCGGGCGATGGCCGCGAGGGGGCTCATGTATACGTTGAAGAGGGTGGGACTGAGTGAGGATCCTTGTGGTACGCCGCAGATGATTTCAGAGGCCTCGGACTTGAATGGTGGGAGGCGGACTCTCTGGGTCCTTCCGGTGAGGAACGAGGTGATCCATTCCAGTGCCTTTCCTTGGATTCCGATGTTTCTGAGGCGTTGTAAAAGGGTGCTGTGGCAGACTGTGTCGAAGGCTGCAGAGAGGTCGAGGAGGATGAGGGCGACTGTGTCTCCATTGTCCAGTAGAGTTCGAATGTCGTCTGTTGCTGCGATGAGGGCGGTCTCAGTGCTGTGTTTGGCTCGGAAGCCAGATTGTGAGGGGTCGAGTGATTTGTTGGCTTCGAGGAAGGCGGCGAGCTGGTTGTTGACAGCTTTCTCGATGACTTTGGCCGGGAATGGAAGAAGCGAGATGGGGCGGTAGTTTTTGAGTTCGGTGGGGTCTGCTGTTGGTTTTTTCAGAAGGGCGGTGAGTTCAGCGTGTTTCCAGTCTTCTGGGAAGGTAGCGGAGTTGAAGGAGCAGTTGATGACGTCTCGGAGGTGCGGAGCTATGATGGAGTCTGCTTTGTTGAAGATGTGGTGAGGGCATGGGTCTGTGGGGGATCCAGAGTGGATGGAATTCATCAGGCGTATGGTGTCCTCCGTGGAGATTGGGTTCCAGGCGTTAAGGGTGTTAACGAGGGGAAGATGGTCAGCTGATGGTAGGGTGGGTTGGCTTCCGGGTTGTTTGTCAAAGCTGTTGTGGATGTCAGCAATCTTGTTGTGGAAAAAAGAGGCTAGGGAGTCGCAGAGGGTTTGAGAGGGGGTGATGTCGTTGGAGTTGGCCGAGGGGTTGGAAAATTCCTTGACGATGTTGAAAAGTTCCTTGCTGTTGTGGGCGTTGTTGTCAAGTCGATCCTTGAATGCTGTTTTCTTGGCTTTTCGGATTAGTTGGTGGTGAGTACGGATGGCGCTTTTGAAGGCGACCTTGGTGCTGGTGGATGGGTCTTTTTTCCAGGCCTTTTCAAGGGAGCGGCACAGTTTCTTGGACTTCTTGAGGTCATCGTTGAACCATGAGGCCTTCTTGATGCCAAGTTTGTGTTGACGTTTTTTCAGTGGTGCTAAGGTGTCGGCGGTGTTGGATAACCAAAGGGTGAGGTTGGAGGCGGCTTCGTTGGCGTTAGAAGAGAGGGCTGGGGAGGTTTGAAGGAGCGATGTGGAGATCTGCTCCGTGGTGATTTTGTTCCAGTTTCTTTGTAGAGTTGGTTGGAGGTGGATGATGGGTTTCGGCTTGTTGTAGGTGAAGTGAACGCAGCTGTGGTCAGTCCAGAGGAGATTCGTAGTGTGGCTGAAGGAGACATGGTTGCTGGAGGTGAAGATGGGGTCAAGTGTGTGACCTGCGATGTGGGTGGGGGAAGTGACCAGTTGTTTAAGTCCGAGGTTGGCGAGGTTGTCCAAGAGGGTGGCGGTGTTGCGGTCGTTGATCTTTTCAAGGTGGAAGTTGAGGTCTCCCAGAAGGATGTAGTCTTTGGAGGGGAGCGCGTGTGGGGTGATGAAGTCCGTGATGTCTTCACTGAATTTTGGGTGCCCACCCCGCGGTCCATTTTGTTATCGGGAGAGGGAGCCTACCCCTCGTTGTGCCTCGAGTTGAAAAATCGCCGCTGCCCCCTAGCCGCGGCCGCCTGGAAGGCAGGCAAGTCTGCCTGTGACGTGGGCGGGGCCTGCGGCTGGCCCAGAAGCAGCGCGAGAGTTGCGGGGCTCCCATGAGCGAGGGGGAGCCCCGGAGGAAGAATGTGCCCGGAGCCTCGCAGGCTCCATTCCTAAGTCCCGGTCCCGAGACAGGGGACCGGGTGAAGTGTGGCGCAGTGGTGAGGCGGGGCTCCCGTGAGGTGGGAGAGCCCTGCATGCCGCTGCACCAGTAAGAAGGATGGCGCCGCAGAGACGCCTCCAAAAACCACCCGGGTAAGGAGGGGGATGACTCTGAGTGTTTCCTGAGCGGCCCAACTTGGCAGCGGGCCGCTCCAACGATTCAGCCCCATTTCTTTCAAGAGCCTATGGGTGGCTCTACACTGGCCCTACTTGTTTAACGGGTCCCGAGGGGCCCGGGTCCCTGCCCACATTTACGCATCATTGCCCCCAGAGCCCAGATGGCTCCAACCAGGCCCACATTTATTTTAAAAGTCCCCCTGAGGGGCTTAGGACATATTGACTTTGGGGGCATATTTCCTTAAGGGTCCTGACTGCTAACAAGCCCAGAGGGGTCTTGTTGTCCCTATACTTTATCGCTAGGGGGACATACCTGCTATCTAGAGCCTGAAGGGCTCCAATGTTCGCTTCAGTGGTTTCCCGAGCCTAGATGGCTCTAACATTTGGCCATATTATTGTAAGGAGCCAGAGTGCTCCCCGGCACATGTTCCCTTTTAGAGCCGGATGGCTCCAACGCTTTGCACCTTTCTTCTAAGGGCCAGTGAGGACCCATGCCATTTGAATGTTTCACAGCTGCCCAGCAAGTAGTGGGCAGCTGCACCGTTTAGGTTCTTTCTTTTAGGGGGACATGTACTTTGAATCCAGGAGTGAGACGCACTCCTTTTCCCCCATCTTTGCCGGCACAGCTGCGCAGCACTTAGTGCCAGCTGCAACGTTTAGGCCTTCTTTTCAGTCTCACAGCTGCAGCTGCAACGTTTAGGTTTGCGCCAAATGCGCCCCGTGACTGGCGCTGTTTAGGCAGCAGCCCTGACTTTGTGGACAGAGGGCATTTGAGCCCCTAATAGATGGTCAGTTGGCCCAGGGGACTGTTAGGTTTTGTAGGGCACAAGGCCCTGATGTCATTTTTATAGGTGCTAGGAAATGTAATGTTTGTAGTATGATGTATGCACCTTGATTTATGCGCATAGGTGTGCTTTTATGATAATTAGGTTTTACCTACTGTCTTATGCTTTCTTTCTCTACTGTGGTCTAGGTTTGATTTATTCCCTACTGCAGGTTATGTTACTGTGTGTGTTGTGCAAATGCTTTACACATCGCCACCGAGATAGGCCTAGCTGCTCTTGCCAAGCTACCAAGTGGGTGAGCAGTTTTTATCTTTGGCGTGTAACTCCCTTTCCCTGAATAGAGTTGTGGTCTCTGCCTGGCTTTGGCGTAAGCCTTAGCCAACCAGAGATCCCCATTTCTAACATTAATCATCATTGGAACCCCCACTTATTCATTACTGGAACCTGAGGACCCCCTCTTAATCATTACTAGAACCCAGGCCCACCCACTTAATCATAACTGGAGCCGGAGACGCCCACCTAATCATTGCTGGAACCAGGGACCCCCACTTAATCATTACTGGAACCCGGCGACCCCCACTTAATCATTCCTGGAACCATGGCAACCCCACTTAATCATTACTGCAAGCCAAACATCCCTACTTAATCATTACTGGAACCCAGGAATCCCCACTTAATCATTACTGGAATCCGGGGTCCCCCACTTAATCATTACTGGAACCCGGGGACCCCCATTTAATCATTCCTAGAACCCGAGGACCCCCACTTAATCATTACTGGAATCTGAGGACTCCCCCTTAATCATTACTGGATCCCGGGGACCCCCACTAAATCATTTTTAGAATACTAAGACCCCCCTTTAAGGGCTTCAGCGCCCCACACAGGGGTATTAGGTGCTATATGAATGCTGCAATACAATACACCACAACACTGAGACATTACTGGAAGCCGGAGGCACCGGCATAAGCATTACTTGTTGGGGTGCATGGCTAAGTTTAGGGAGTTCTACCATTGGCGCTGTTCCTTAGTCCAGCTAAAATAGATTAGTGCTTGGACCTAGGCCTGAAGTTCTTGGTTTGAGACCAGTGCTTAATTTGAGCCGATGGTTTCAGGGGCCCTGCACTGGCACTTAATTGCCATCCGCTGCACTTATGACAGCTGCCACATCGTGGCGCCATTTGTGTAAATTTGAGATGAGCAGAACAACCGGTCTTATTATTTCAATATCCATTTAAAACAAGTAATGCCTGCCGCCAAGCCATTCCTATTGCTTTGGGAGGCTTGAACAGGTGAAATGTGAATTGTCACACCTGCAGGAGTATGATGGTGAGTAGTTGTGTTGGTTCTGTCACTGGCAGAGCTTGCAGTGGCAATGGGTGGTGCGAGCTGTAATGGCTCCCTACGAGGGCCCTGGCACTTATGTTTTTTACAAATTAAACACTGTTTGATTTTAATGCCCTCATTTAGGTTCAGCGGGTGGGCACCATCACTTAGGAGAGCAGAGGTAGTATCCTCCACTGCCCTGGCATACCACCACCCTCCATATTTAGGGATTTCCTCCAGCCTGGTGGAGACCCCGCTGCCAAGGCTGCTTCTCAGCAGGCATTGAATGACTGCCGGGCAGCTGCCGTGTTTCATGCAGTCACTCAGCAAACTTTCTTTGGCTTACAAAATTAAACTCTCAAAGAGGGAGTTTGTTTTCGGTAAACCCCCTAAAAACAAGCATTTACAATGCAACGGTCTCGCCTTTGCAAAAGTTAGAGCTATTGTCATTGTAAATGACAAAAATGTTATTTATGTGTTTGTTTTGAAAACAGATACATAAATGGCATTGTCATTTACAATGCCAATAGCGTAATCTCTCGCAAATGTCACACACAAACACACAGACCCACACACACACACACAGAGCCCCCCCACACACACACACAGAGCCCCCCCCACACACACACAGAGCCACACACACACCACACACACACACACACACAGACCCGCACACACACACAGAGCCCCCACACACACACAGACCCACACACACACAAAGCCCCCCCCACACACAGAGCCCCCACTCACACACAGAGCCCCCACACACACACAGACCCACACACACACAAATCCCCCCCACACACAGAGCCCCCCCCACACACACAAAGCCCCCCACACACACAGAGCCCCACACACACACATATCCACACACACACGGAGCCCCACAAACACAGAGCCCTCCACAGACACACACAGACACATACAAATAGAGCCACACACACACACACAGAGCCACACACACAAACAGAGCCACACACAAACAAACATACCCTCCCACACACACAGAGCCCCACACACACAATGACCCCCCCACACACACACAGAGAGCCCCACATACACACAGAGCCCCCCCCCACACACACAGACACGCACACACAGAGCCACACACACACACAGAACCCCCCCCACACACAGAGCCACACACACAGAGAGCCACACACAAACACACAGAGCCACAAACACACACACAGAGCCACACACAAACACACAGACCCACACACACACACACAAAGAGCCCCACATACACACACAGAGCCCCACACACACACAGACCCCCACACACACGCACACACACACAGAGCCCACACACACACACAGAGCCCCACATACACACAGAGACCCCCACACACACACAGAGACCCCCACACACACACAGAGCCACACACATACAGAGCCACACACAAACACACAGACCCACACACACATACAGAGCCCCACACACCTACACAGAGCCCCACACACACAGAGCCCCCCCACAGACAGACAGAGCCCCACACCCACACAGAGCCCCACACACATACACAGAGCCCCACATTATACGCTTGCCTGTTGATGACAAGGGACTAGGAAATTAATTTGTAAATCATATAATATGATGACATGGATTATTTCAAACAGTTACTGGGAGGACAGTCATGAGGGCTAGGTGTGCAAGGTAGTATGAAAGGATATGATTAATGTTTAATTATGGAGTTTAATTTACAGACACAATGGAAAAGGCATCAAAACATCAACTTTCATAACACAGGGCATGCGCTACAAACGCAAGGATATGCCACTAAACTGCTGATTCTCCAACGAAGGTAAGATTGTTAGTCTTAAATGTTGGCATTGTTGAAATCAGTGGAGATTAACAACTGTATGAAGTGAGAGGATGGTTTGCATGGTGGGCTATAGGAGAAGTCTTGTGGTGGGGAAGTTGCCAGTGACCACCAAACAGTAGTTGGGACTCAAGAGAGATATGCAAGCACACAATCTCTCTCTCTCTCACACACACACACCCTGGCCCGAAAGAGCGATACCTGGAGATCCGATAAGGTGTTGTGGATAGTGTAGAACATCTGCCGGTTGGACTGCACGTCGCCATCTGTGATCTTGTCGTCGGCTCCTTCGCGGGACACCCGCCTCCCGCACTTCTCGCACCTTGTCTCCACCGCGCTTCACAGCTAGCATAGACACAGCTAGCAGTTTACGCAGGTCAACATGTTCTACAGCCACAGGCGCCTGTCAATCCTCTTCTCCCGCGGGCAGCAGGAGAGCAGACAAGCGGCCACCCAGGATACCGGCATATAGGTGGTAGAGCACGCCCAGAGCTAGCAGTGCTAAAATGCCTATGCCCAGCTGCAACAGGCGGATGCCTATGGGGGCCATGGTGCGGTCTAAGAAAACCTGTGGCAGGCCGACGTCACTTTGGAGGACAAAGAGCTGCCAGCACTGCCAACAGCCCGGCGCCGTTCACCAGAAAAGCTTGGCGGTGACGTTGCGAGAAGGAGTACAAGGGGTAGCGACTTGTCACGAACTAGACTGAGCACGCTGAATGCTTAACAGAAGTAAAATAAACCTGAAACATGTAGTATCTTTTCCCATAGGCAACTTAAGAATTTACCCTTCTCCAAAATAGGCAGCAATGAAGCTCCCGGCGGCCATCTTTTGTTTACATTCTCAAGCAAAGTGCGATAGGTCGGTTACTGACAAATGAGCAGGCAAAAGTTCTAGCACGCGCGCATGCTGCAGTCTCCGCCCTCCATCTTTCCTCACTACTACTGATAAAAGCAAGGCTTTCCAGGACCGGGGCCAGGAAATGAAAACAAAATACCAAATCCACTCGATTTACCACAACTCTAGAATCATCGCTCGCGTAAACTTTTCTCTTTTAGCCGCGTCCTTTTCAGACTGGGTGCCCCGACTTCCTGCTGTGGTAAAAGGTTCCTTATCTTCTTTATGGGCCCATCTGCACCCATAAAGAAGATAAAAAACCTTTTACTTCAGCAGTAAGTCAAGGAGCCCAGTCTGAAAAGGACGGGGCTTAAAGAGAAAGAAGAACATCACTAGGACCTCTTCTCCAATGGCTGGCCACCGTTTAGGACGCCAGCCAATGGAGAAGAGGGGCGGGGCTTAACCTCGCTAGTGAAACTCTCCCTACTGCATTAAATCTCACCAGTTCGACTGCGCATGTGCGCAGTCTTTCGCAGGCTGAGACCTAAAAATGACTCTGACAAGCAGGGAGTTTTTTCCCGTGTGTGGGGGGAATGTTTCCATTTTTCACTCATCAGGCCGTACACACTCAGTAGCGCGGACAGGCTGATGTTCTTACACTGATGGAGGAAGCCCGTCAGGGTATAGGCGTGAGGTACCTGCAGGAGAGCCAGTGTGGGCACCCACAGGCACCCCTGACGGGAGTATCACACATCATAATTCACCCGACTCTACAAACAGCGAGGGGACCGTCAATTTGGTGGACCAGGGACCGAGTGCCCCCTCCTTCGAACCATAAATTGGACTAAAAAGGTTACAGGAAGTGCTTTTGTGATGCCCTATCCTGTCCGCTAAATTCTATTTAAGGCCCTTAGTTTAGAGACAGATAACCAGGACCAGAGGCGCAACTAGAGCCAAATTTCGGGGGGGTGGGTTACTAAATGTTTTGGTGGGGGGCGCTGATTCTTCCAGCAATATGCAGAGTGGAGATGCAGGGGCTTTAAGAAGGAGTGAAACTACAACAAAGCTTTGTTAGCAAGTAAATGGGGGCATATTATCAACGGCCAGCGATAACTATCGCTGGCCGCGCTTAGCGATAGATGTTTTATTGCAGGCTATCGCAAGAAATGATCGCCATGCTAGCGCTGTATCAACAACGCATAGCGCAATAGCAATAATTATTCCTGCGTTAGCGGTGTTTTCCATGGAACATCGCTGGTTTTCCAGAGATGTTCCATGGAAAACGGCGATAACCTTGCTGATACGACCTGTGGTTGTATCAGCATAATCCACCTCCTATGTTGAGAATAGGTAAGTCAGGATTTTTGCAGACGTTAGTTTGCCATTTTCACCAAAAACTAACGTCTGCTAAAATCCTGAGGGCCACCTTGTAAATATCGCAATGTGCATTTCGTGATTATTTACAAGGTAGTCCGTCAGGTATACACCCAGTGACGCCCACTTTGTATCTCATTAGAGATGTAAAGTGAGGCATCGGCAAAACCGCTGCTAACATGCGCTAATGCATGTTAGCACCGGCTTGCAAATAGGGCGATAAGATTATCTCCACTTTTTTGGCTTTTAAAGCCAAAAAAGCGGAGATAAGTCCCTTGTTAATATGCACAGGGTCTTTTATAGACCTGTGAAGACCTCGGGTGCTGCTGTGTGTGTGCCCGGGAGGGTATCTCAGCCAGGGCTGACACACATGACAGGGTGGGGTTGGGGGGGCTGAAGCCCTTCGAGCCCAATGGACGTTGCGCTCCTGGCCAGGACTGACTACTTTTAACCGCATGCGCGCTAGCGGTTTTCCCGCTGCGCGCTGCGTTTTGCAAAAAGCCGCGTTACATGACGAGCTCAGCTCGTCATCAGCGCACGGCAGGTTACGCTCATGACGAGCTGAGCTCGTCATCAGCCCCGAAGGGGTTAAGACTTTTATTGTGTTTCTGTGTCTTGTTCTGTTGTTATTTTTTAGATATGTCCGCAGTGTGACCAGATTTTGAAACCAGAAAACCGGGACAATTTTGAAAAATAGAAGGACTAAAAATTTGAATCCACGGAATGGCGCAGAATGACTGCTCTATCCAACATAGGATCACAGAAGATGCACTAAGAAAATAAATGTAATTTAATTTCTGCAGCCAAAATCATACCTCTTAATTAAATTGCTTACTTATTACAGCTGCTAACTAGCACAGATTTAGAACACCCAAAAAATTGCCTCTCACTATTTTCAGTCGACCCTCTCTAAAAACCGGGACATGAGACAAAATTGCCGAAATCTGCCGGCACAGCTGGTGAAAAACCAGGACTGTCTGGGCAAATCCGGAACATCTGGTTACCCTATATGTCTGAGTGTGAGCTGCGGATTGAGGCATACTCAGGGCCCCACTAGGCCTGGGCAGCGTGGGCAGGTGCCCAGGGCTCTGCACCCAGCCCACCAACGTTAGCGCCAGGCTGGCACTCTGATGCCCTTACCCCCCTCCCCACTCAATTAGGAGCGAGGTCTGTCTTGCAACTGGGAAAGGGAAGGAGGGGAATCGGGGCTACTATCTCACTGAGAAGCACTGCGGGATGCCCCTTGTTACCCAGTTAGTGCATCTTCCAGCCTTTGATGGGTTATCATAGAGGTGTCTGGTCAGTCACTTCCAAAAAGTTATAGGGGCATATTACCAACGATTAGCAATATTTATCGCTAACTAGGCTTAGCAACTAATTTTTTATCGCTAAGCATCGGCGGAAATTATCGCTGAGATAACGTGCTATTAGCAACGTTTATCTCCAAAGCGATACATTTTTCGGCGATAGCGTGAATATCTCTGAGAATACAGCGATATTCACGCATTAGCGACAAAATGCTCTTAGCCATGTTATCCACCTCCCATTGGATAACATGGCTAAGACCTGGTCAGAGCAGGCGTTAGTTTTTGGCAATAGCGACTGCTTTGAGTCGCTAACAGGTTGGGTACGCCCACTTTGCAAGTCATTAGCGATAAATATCGCAGACATGCAAAGCGGGCCCCAAACCGCTCGCTATCGCCTAAAGCTGTCGCTAACTGCTGTTAGCGACAGCTTGCTAATAGAGTGATAGAATTATCACCGCTTAGCGGCCGAAAACGGGCGCTAAAGCGTCGATAATTGCCTATCACCCTGCTTGGTAATATGCCCCATATTTCTTTTACCTGTGGAATCTTTGACATTAATATATCACATTATAGCAGGGCAGTGAGAGGTTCTTATTAAAATTGATTGTTTTTAAACTTAAACCATTAGTAAGCAGAGAGGCAAGACAGTACTCCTGTAAACGCTGTAATAGTATAGTCTACTAAATTAAGCACAATAGGTTTTTGTACAACTGGCATTCTGAGCTCACATGTTTAAAAAGTGCTTTTATATAGAAAATTGAAGAAAAATGAGTTTTGGTGCAATACAGTATTGCCTAAAATCACACATTTTAAGTCAGGAAGTCGCAATTTATACAGGTATTCTGGATTCCCTTTGTTCAAATCAACCACTAAATAGGTATCTAGTTGTCTTTCCTTTGTTACTACCTTCTTCTTCATTTTTCAGCAGCACAAACTCAACCAGAAAGTATTGGAGCTCATGCAGTTTTTATAGGCACAGGGCATTTAAATTATGTGCCCACACTCACAGGATGTTAAGTAGGTGCCAAGACTCAAACCTGGTTCTCCAGTTCCAGAGTCGGCATCTCTGGCTGTAACACCTCATCCTGGGTAGAGAAAGGTTGGGCGGCAGAAGCCACTTGAAAGCTCAGGTCTCCTTTACAAGGCCCCTGTGCTGCCGGAGCGTCACTATATCATGTCATATCTATAAGGCCATGAAAAGCCACCCGGCGTGGCTTTGTAGATATCGACCTAGGCATTGCAGCGCGAGTCGCTGCGTTACTTCACTCTGTGATAGGGAGGCGTGTCATGGGCTTTACACGGTGGGTGGTCCCACGTAACACCCGTAACATTTGACACATTCCCGGATGTAGGAGGATTCACAAACTTGCTTATGTTTCCCCCAGGGGTGTCGTAAGGGAGGCACAACGAGGAGAAATAACTTTCTTTCTCTTCTTTTTACCTCTTTCCATGTGTGCTTGCTCCCCGAAAACCATCTTCTGATGTCTCTGTATGTGCAATGTGCCTCCACATACATAATGTGTCCTCTGATGTGATAATGGAAAGTTGAGCCCCCTACCTGGGTCTCGCAGAGCTGGAGCGTGGCTTCAAAACCACAGGCAGTGGGGCCTCTCCCATGGGCCTGTAGAAAAAGGGTCAGGCAGATCAGGTCGATTACCCCTTTTCAAGGTTTGCCCTGCGCTAGCCGCCTCTCACCCAACTCACGGTTACCAAATAAAGAGGCAGGCGCTGGAGACTGGAAGGCAGGAAACAGGAGTTTATTCCGATGGAGCAGAACACGTCAAATCAGACAACAGGGTATCTTCTCGAGGTGCTCTAACCGCATCTCTGAGGCCTGGCCTCTTATACACAGGTTTATGGCTTTATTACATTTATGACATCCGTGGCATTGCTTTGAAGCATGGAAAAGGCATCTTTGGAATCCCCTGTTCAGGCCCGTTCCCACACATATCTACAGTAGGAGTCCCCACCCCAATCTCAGCATGATGGCTATCGCGCAGCTGGACATTCCGCTGGGAACAGGAATGCGGGCGATCGGTCAGGTCTGGGGGTGTGAAGGCATTGATTAATCCCCGCTCCTTTGATGTGAGGCGGGGTCCTACTGTAGGGGCAGTAAACTGTATCTGCTGGGCTAGGTGGTGGCCTGGGAACAGGTCGGACAATCGGACAGGGAGGAAGAGGTTATCAAAGGAGCTTGTTCTATGAATGAGATGAAAGAGTGTGGGGGTTCAGCACGGGATGTGGCTCGGAGGAAGGGGCGCGCTGGAGGTGCGTTTATGGCCCAAGCAGGAGAGACCGGGGGCTGTCAGGGTGCGGGGGGATGCTTGCGAGGCCGGGGAGTGAGGGGGAGAGACGCGCTGGCTATCGGCAGTGGGCAGAGAGGCCATGGCATACAAAATGGCTGCTGCTTACGCGCACGTATGAGTCGGAAAAGGGGACAAGATGGCGCCGATAATGTTGATGCCGCAATCTAGATTTTAACAGTCCTCCCTTTTCAACATATCTAGCCAGCTTGTTAGTCCACCTCAATCCCCAGTATATTTTGGACCTCTACGTCGTACAAGGCCTTCATACGCTCAGTTTCAAAGTCCAGAGTCTTGCGGCAGATACAGTTTGCTAGAAGTGAGCACAAAGGTGGTAAGCATTGGATACCTAGGCAAAAACCACAAATTACAATGATCGGTATCAGGATAATCATAAACAACCTCCACCCCAGTCTTTTATTGTACTCCAGAACCAACTCCCAAGCGACCATTCTTCTTGTTCCTGATGAACCTCGTGTGGAAAAGTAAATTTTGCCATGTTCTGTGTCCCTACGCCTCATCCATCATATGTTATGTGTGCATGACCAATATGCATATGTTATTCCCCATGCCTGATTAATGACGCAATTACAGTTGTGTCCACCTCTGGTATGACATTTTCCAGTCCTCGTGAATACTACGAATATCAGGCCTATGTAAAGTTATGTTGCCACGTTTCCCAGTGTGCACGTTATTTCATTATAAAGTCCCCGTTTCCAGGCCTCAAAAGGGCCCAGACCACAGATTCAGCTCCTGTCTCCTGAAAGCCTCGCTGAGGAGTGATACAGCCCCCACCTGTATCCTCGACCCTTCACTTACTTCCTGCCTCGCAGTGCCCGGTGCAGCTTGGCTCTGCCTCTGAGTCTGCCAAAAGTATGTTATAGTTCCAGCTATCAGTTCAGTCCTCCTCCTCTGCATTCCTAAGCTACTGAACTGCATCAATAGTTTCCGTCATTGTCTAGCCTTCTCGTCTCCATGTTAGAGAAATACTGTATTTAATGGTCATTTAATATTCTTCATCACGCACTACATGTAGAATAATGCATGGTCCAGTCTTAGAATCAAGTTAGCTTCTCCCCTCATGACTTCTAGTTTATATCAACATGTTCCCTAAACATCAGATACCAGATAGGGTTTAGGTACATGTCGCTCCGACCCTCCAGACTCTAGTCTCTGCTCCTAGCACAGAGTTCGTAGCCCCCAGCTTCTCCTAGTAACACGTCATTGCCAGTTTTCGCGCACCATTAGGTTAGAGGTCCCGGCTCCTTAGGTAGCCCCCTCCTATGTTTCCGCCCATTCATGACATATTCTGTTACGTTTGCACCACATGTCTATGTATACGCCCAGTTACACCTCTTTTTACTGTTATCTTTCGCGACTGCTACGCGTCATGCCTTTCTGCTCCACCCACTGCTACGCCTACTGCAATGTAATGCTATGTGTTCGCGTTATGTATATATGCCTGTGTTTTGTTATTGAATGTTAGCGCGCTCATCCCAGACCTAGCCCCAGCAGCTGCTGGGCCTCTTTTCCCCTGTTGGGCCCCAGTTGTCCTGCTGGGCCCTGTCATTCTGTTCCTATGCAGGTTGTCCTGATCCTGTCCTTATGCTGTAATAAACCTGCAGAAACTCCTACTACCTCGAATCTTGACTCTTATTTTATTGAGCTATCTGTTATGCTATAAGTCTAGTCAAAAATAGGGTATTATTTATTTATTTACCACATAATGGCGCCCGAACAGGGACTTGCCCTTTCCCCACGCGTCGGTGAAGCCACGCCGACCCCCTGACCCTCTGCAGTCGTGACGGAACTCTTCTGCGCAGTGGCAGATATTTCTGCTCAAGTATCCCTCAGGCCCACGGAGGAGACGGAGGAGGCGGTCCAGCATCCGAACGAGACGGTGGAGGAACGCGGCGAGTCCCGACCAGAGCCCAAGCCGAGAGTCCAAGGTCCGAGGTATCCGGAGGCCCACCTGTAACTGAAGTCTGAAGTCCGAAGTTCGTCGTCCGTCGTCCAGTCCAGTCCGAGGCCTTCCGTTCCGTGCTGCCCGGTGAGTACCATTGCTGGGGTAGTATCTAGACAGGACCAATCTAAATTGACTCCTGGTCCGTGGGTTGGTGGTGCCCAGACTCACAAACGAAGTGTTCACCTAGGTGGATACGGGTCTTGATGCGTCCCTTTATGGGACCGGTATGTTCCGTACTGTTACAGCAGTGCATCCAGTAACTCTAGTCTGTTCCGTTCTCGAGAAAAATCTGTTCTATTTCTGTTCTCAGTATTTCAGGTAATATTCTGTTCGAACTGTTATTTATAATGTTCTTCATGTATTTTACTGTTGTGGTATGAGTGCGATGTGATTTCGTGTTTTTATTGTGTATTGTATTTTGTCCAGATTACAGTTCAGTCATGCCTATATTTTCCAAGTTACGTCAGTTAAAAACTAGAAAGGGTCTGCTGGAAGCAGCAGTTCCTGTTCCGCCTAGGGACAGTCCAGGTCACTTTATGTATCAGAAACATGGCATAAGCGCCATATTGTATCTAGATTTATGGGTAGAGTATACCAAACAGTTAGAAGAAAAGTATAGATGGCCCGTATCGGGTACATGGGATGCCGAATGTATCATGCGAGTAGAAGAAGCATTATGGAAAAAGAAAGCCAGACAGTCACAGAAAGATGCCATCGAGTTATGGCGTAAGGAAGCTCATAGAAGAACCGAGAAGGAAGTCAGAAAATCAGAGTTAAGTAGAGAATCCCAGGAACGAGCCCAAGAAAGAGAATTAATCGAGATAGGTGAACAAGTCAAAGCCGAACAGTCAGACAGACAGAGGCATGCCCTTATTAAGGGTATGTATCCTCTCCTTGCCGAAGGTTTGCCAAAAGCGACCCCAGAGGCATCCAGTAATTTCCCGCCACCATTAGTTCCGACCAAGCTACGTCACAAACCGACCGCAGCTGATATTTTTATTTCGTCCTATCTGGACGACACAGTCCCCGAATATGCAAATCCTGTTCGCGCTCCGCCAGTCCCTGTAAATCAGGCACTTCCCGCTCCTCCAGACACCGGAGTACCTGTTACGGTACCCCCGGTCCAGCCTACAGTTCCATTTCCCACTCTGCCAGGACGTAGAGCATCAGTAGACGACTCCAGTTTAGGGGCCGCAGGAGGAGCTACTCCTCAAACCCCGCCGCCACACAAGCGTTTATCAGCACTCGAATTACATGCTCAAGCATCACAGCGTACTCCTAAAAGTAATAAGTCTGTTACAGAAATCAGGCAAGCCCTTAACGAATGTGTCTATGATCCAGTTCCAGGCGAATATACTATGGTTTTATATTCCTTACGTGTAAGGAGAGTGACCGAGTATCTAGTCACCTTACCGAATATGAAAGAAGATCTAGACAGAATATGTCGTTTCATCCGTACAGGGGATGATCCAGAAAGTATTGGCGAGATTATGTCTCAAAGGAAAGCCGAGATTCAGCTCATGATATTAAAGTTCCTGATCAATTGTCTAATAAGAGAACAAGATTACCCGTCTAAAGATCCCGCCGAAATGAGAATCCTGACAAGGTGGAGTGATAATATAGCCGAGGGTAAGCACAAGACCGTCAGTGCCATGGAGAGTATGTACAAGAAAATTCGTAAAGAAATAATAAGGTTACACGACCAGCGTAAAGCAGCACAAGTAAGCGAGAAAGAAAGTATCTCTGATCCTGAAGAGGAAGACGAGAATCCCGCCAGAATAGCGTATGTAGGAAAATCCAGATTTCCAGATCGCCATTTACGCCTAGAACACAAGTCTATTTTTCAACATCCAGCACCAGAACAAGGTTCTCTAGAACAAGTATTTCAAGCTACCGATCACATTCTGAAATCACGAGTCGGTTACAGTGAGTTAAGTACTATGCATGAACAAGAACTAGCCCGATCAGCAGTCCGATGGATTACTGATTCTACCACTTTTCCAGACGAAATAGTGGCACAAATGTTTCTGAAACTGCCCCCAGCCGAGCAACGACTGGTGGGTATGTATATGATCCAGCACCTCATCACTCTGTATGAGGGTCAACATTCTGATCCAGGTCCGTTACACGATGTCCTGAACGAGTTACTCCAGTATAGATGGAGAGGTCTAGGTACCGATTTAATTAGTGTCATTCTAGAACAGCGCCACAAATATAGAACGTTTTTGAACCCGCATTTTGTTCATGTCTCACCCCCAGAAAGTAAATCGTTTTACATAGACAGACAGAATCCGTTACGAGAAGTCCACCCAGTCCAAGGGGCGGGGGGCGTAATGCAACGAGTGTTTGTATACACTCCAATTTCAAAGATGGAACTTCTTGAAATGAAGAAATTAATTCCCTGTCATGACAAAGATCCAGCAGGGTTCCATAGAGAATTAAAAGACATGCTCCGTATGGGAGAATACACTTACCCAGACATCATTAAAATGTTAAAGGTCCTGTTACCCGCAGGGGTGTATGAAAAGTTGAAGGAAAAAGAATGGGAGGTGGGAGAGAAAAAGATCGATTGGACAGCTCTAGAAGCTGAAGACAAGGCACGAGTACCAGGTACCGGTCTTGGAGATAAATGTAAAGAATTACCAGAATTACTGATTCAAGTTTTACCCAGATTATTGACAACGAGAAAAGAAGACTGGGATGCAATCTCAGCCTGTAAACAGAAACAAGATGAAGATATTAGTGATTTTTATTCTAGATTTGAAAAATGTTTTAGTATTAATAGTGGTCTCAAGACAAGTAGTGAGTCGTACCCTCATCTTTTCGTCACCAAATTAGTCGAGAATTCAAGTCCACAAATTAAAAATCGAGTTTTGAAAGTTGAAAGCACCTGGCAAGCAAATACTCCGTCCCAGATGCTCCAGATGCTTCAGTACCACCAGAATAGAATCAGAGAAGAGCAAGAACACGAGAGAAAACGTATGAAAGACACGAAAATGAAAGTGCTAGTTGCACAATCTGTTCCTCAAGACAGTCAGAAGAGGGGTCCAAATCAAGCCAATCAAGCCAGTCATCCTGCAGCTCCCGTTAAAGGGAACTGCAATTATTGTAAACAGCCAGGTCATTTTATAAACGAGTGTGCAGTTCTGAAACATAACATAGCTACTGGTAAGACTAAAGAAAGACCACGTCCGCCAAGACAAGAACAAGTTTCACAGATTCCTCAGCCACAGAATGCACAACAGACAGTTCCCGCACCGCAGCCTATCGCTGCAACACAGCACGTTACATCGCAGATGTATCAGTATGCGCAGTCTGAGTATCCAGAGTACCAGTCATATTCATGAAACAGCCTAGAGAGGGAGGTAGGCTTGCCTCTCATCGAGATACCTGTAGATCAAGAAGGTCCTTATGTTCACAGTCATGTATTAGGGAAAGACAGAAAGTTTTTGATCGATACAGGGGCAAGTAGGACCACAATTAGTCATGCCGAAGTTCCAGGGGCTCCGCTCTCAGGCTCAAGAAATGTTTCCCTTGGATTTTCAGGAAAGCCAATAGTTAATGAGATATCTAAGCCAGTCACTCTAGAGGTAGGCCCATTGTCCCGTACTACTGATCTGTTACTTACTAAGTCATGTCCAGAAAATCTATTAGGTATTAGGACACTGAAAGAATTAGGTGCAGTTATTTGCTGTTCCCCAGAGGGAATACGTCTATTCCTACGTGACTTTAAGGGTCACTATGTATTACGAGATTTTGATTCAAGATTGTCTAATGTTCCGCAGCACTTATGGGCGCAAGGTCCAACTGATGTAGGTTACATGCAAATCACACCCCATCGTGTGACTCTCAAACCAGGTGTAGTGTTACCACGAATCAGACAGTACAGATTGCCACCTGAGGCTGTAGCAGCCTTATCTAAAATTATTGACGAGCTCATGGCTCAAGGAGTAGTTGTAGAAACTGACTCCAATGTATGCAATTCTCCGATCATTCCAGTCATGAAACGTACTGATCCGAATGCACCCCCAGTATATCGATTAGTGATTGATTTACGAGAGCTTAATAAATGTATTATTCCTCAGTACCCAGTTGTCCCAGATATTTCTTCCCTGTTAACAGCCATTGATTCCGAAGCCATGTTTTTCACTGTCATAGACCTCAAGAATGCATTTTTCAGTGTTCCTATTCATCCAGACAGCCAGTTTCTTTTCGGATTCTGTTTAAATGGAAGGAGCTATATGTTTACACGCGCTCCTCAAGGTTTCACAGAAAGCCCTAGTATTTACAGTCAAGCACTCAAGAGACAGCTAGACAATATTCACATGCCAACTGACACTGCCCTGCTCCAGTATGTCGATGATCTACTGATCACAGCCCGTTCTGAACGTGACTGCGAGCGAGCATCCCTTACAGTTCTGTATTTTCTAGCCGAGATGGGGCACAAGGTGTCACCTTCGAAGCTTCAATTCTGTGTCCAGCAAGTGGTATACTTAGGACACTTGCTGTCCAAGAGGGGTAGGCAGTTGACACCAGACCGTATCCAGTTAATAGCGAGTTTTCCCCAGCCCAGAACCCAGAAGGAGGTACGTGCCTTTATCTGCCTTACTTCTTATTGTAGACAATGGATTCCCCAGTATGCGTTTCTAGCCAAGCCACTGATACAGTTAACGACACAGGAGGCAGCCGTATCGACTGTCCTCCCTTGGACATCTGACCATACACTTAGTTTCAACGAGTTAAAGAAAGCCTTATGTCAAGCTCCAGTTCTAGCTACACCGAACTACAGTAAGCCTTTTACACTTTTCGTTACTGAACGCGAAGGTACAGCATTGTCTGTTCTCACACAAGATCAAGCAGGACAATACAAGCCCTGTGCTTATTTTTCGAGCACATTAGATCCAGTCGCCCAGGCGTTACCTGCGTGCCTCAAGTCAGTTGCAGCCACAGCACTAGCTATCAGACAAAGTGATTCCATAGTTTTAGGACACTCCCTGATTGTACAAGTTCCACATTCAGTAGAAGTTCTTTTAAACCGAACACAAACTCAGCACTTGACAATTGCACGTTTAACAGGTTATGAATTAACACTGTTCCAGCCACACATAGAAATCAGACGCTGCAACGTTCTGAATCCTGCTACACTGTTACCATCAGTTAATTCAAATCCAGACCCACATGATTGTGTGGAAGTAGTTAACATTACGACAAAGCCAAGACAAGACCTGACAGACATTCCGTTACCAGATCCTGACCTGACACTTTATGTGGATGGTTCATGTATGAGAACTAATACAGGAGAACTAGTCGCCGCGTATGCAGTGACTACTGTGTATGAGAACTAATACAGGAGAACTAGTCGCCGCGTATGCAGTGACTACTGACACTGAAGTTATTGAAACACACCGTATTGATACCTTGTCCGCTCAAGCAGCAGAGCTAGTCGCTCTGACACAAGCCTGTATACATGCCAAGAACCTGAAGGTTAATGTTTACACAGATTCACGTTACGCATTCGGAGTTGTACACGACTTCGGAGTGCTCTGGCAGGAGAGAGGTTTCATGACTTCTCATGGAACCAAGATTCAGCATGGTCTCCTTATTCAAGCCCTGTTAGATGCCATACATTTACCGACATCTATTGCTATCATGAAATGCAAAGCACATACGAAAGTCACTGACATTATTTCCCAAGGTAATGATCTGGCAGACCGCACAGCCAAGCTTACAGCACAGACTCCAGACATTCCAGTTAATCAGACACATACTCCAGATCCGATTATATGCATGACAGTTAAGGACCCTACACAAGATGTCATAGATATCCAGTTACATGCTACTCCCGATGAAATCAAGAAATGGTCTGAACAAGGAGGGGTCCAGACAGATCAAGGATGGTTAACGAAGGGTAGAGCCACATGGTTTCTCCCCGACTCTATGGTTCAAGTCATTATCAATACCGCACATAGTCCAGCCCATTTAGGAGAAAAAGCTATGTTAGACAGTATCCAGAACATTTGGTTCAACAAGCATTTACGAGCTGCAGCCAAGCAGAAAGTCCGCACCTGTATGATATGTTGTCAGTTTAATCCAGGTAAAAGTGTCCCGGTGGAACAAGGTGGTTTCCAGCCCCCTGACCACCCTTTTGAGGTCCTCCAGATGGATTATATTCAGATGGAGCGATGTCGAGGTTTCAAGTATGTCCTTGTAGTTGTATGCGCTTTGTCCAGGTGGACAGAAGCATATCCAGTCCCAGATTACACAGCCGCGACCACTGCCAAGCAGTTGGTTCGTGAATTTTTCCCTAGATATGGACTCCCTAGAGTCGTATATTCTGATAACGGCCAGCCATTCTCATCTGAACTCATGAAACACGTTTCCCTTTTGTTAGGATACCAGTGGAAGTTCCATTGTGTACGCCATCCTGAAGCAGCTGGTCTCGTAGAGAGACATAATCAGACTCTGAAAATCCGCATTGCAAAAGTCTGTAAAGACAAAGGTGTGGACTGGTTAATAGCTCTGCCAGTCGCTTTGTTTTATATGCGCATGGTCGCACATTCCAGATCAGGTCTGTCCCCGTATGAGGTCGTATTCGGCCGCCCCCCTAACATGTGGGGTACTCCTAGACCCCGAAGTATTACCGATGTTTCATGTAATATGCTGACAGATTACCTAGCTTCCTTGATGTCTGCCCTCAACTCATGTCGTTCACAGGTTGCCGCCGCATTTCCAGACAATACCGAGGTGGCACCGCACGAGATCGTTCCAGGCTCCCTTGTGATGGTCCGGAATTTCGACAAATCAAGTCCGCTGGAACCACGTTGGAAGGAGCCACGTCAGGTCCTCTTGACCACCCGAACTGCCGTCAAGTTGGAAGGCAGGAAGGGGTGGGTCCACCTTTCTCATGTAAAACTTTTCAATCCATTGAAACCAGTCTCCAAAAACATTTCCAAGGATTGCCAGGATTCGAAAGATTGCCAGAACATTGTTTTAAAGGACTGTCCCGCACAAGACATTATTACAACCCCTCCCTTGTTAGAGAAAACTCCGCAACAGGAGTATAAGCTCAAATTAAGGTCTAGTAAAATAAGTCAGTCAGTTTGATTGTATAAGTCCTCCCCTAGGTGAAACGGTTAGACTGTTTCTGACATGTATAAAATAGACCCCCATAGTGAGAGAGTCAGTCGAAGTTCACTTCAATGTATCGTTTTTCTAAGTTTCATATTATTCATCAGCATTTTGATTTCCTGCACCAGCTATGCGTTCTATCTGTATTTACCAGTTCCTCATGTAAATATGTCTGCTAATGTTACAGTAGAGCACACGTTTAGTGATCTGCCTCCTCACGAATATTCATACCGCCTCGCTATGCGCAACAACACATTCATCCGTATGTTACATTATTCACACCAGACCAGCAATGCCACTAATTGTTGGGTGTGTGGTCGACTCCCCCCTTTCCAGACACCGAAGGGAGTTCTGCCACTCTTTCCTTATCCATTCTCACACAATGGTTCGTGTGGAGCATGGTCCACGCTAACGTCATCCTCAACAGATATGTCTTTTCTTAACAGTACATGTTTTCCAGACAAGCAAGGTCTCCCCCACAGAACAGGTTTAGATCTAGAAAATGAAGTATATAATTTAGGAAATTATTCGTCGAATTTCATGGTCCTGAATGTTCAGTCTGACACTACTCCAGACTTACCTGCTATTTCAGTACTACCAGTCAAAGGCGAATTATGTGTCCGTAGTTATGGTTCTGTACACATAGGTCATAGTGATTGTACTACTGTTATCAAGTATAGTGACAGTGGGAAATCTATTTTCAAAGCTTCACGTCATTCTTATTTTATTTGTGGTCAAACTGCATATGTCCGTCTGCCCCTCGATTGGGAGGGAACCTGTTACATTGCTTTCCTACTGCCACCTGTTTTCCTAGCCCCATCTGATTATCACAGAAACACACATCTAGTACACATTAGACATAGAAGGGAGTCCCCAATTGTCGATTATACTGAAACTACTCTAGAACAGTATACAGATTTCAATAAAGGTTTCTTCTTCTTTGTAGGACCTGTCCAGAATAGTAAACTGATCCGTAGGTTAACAAGAACCCTTGAAGCTGTAGTTAATGAGACTGCCTCTGCTCTAGGTAACCTAACCGAAGAACAATCTGCTATGAGATTTGTCGTTTTGCAAAATCGTCTCGTCCTTGACGTCATACTGGCCGATAGGGGCGGGGCCTGTAGAGTCATCGGATCTAGTTGCTGCATTTTCATTCCAAATAACGCGCCGTCTGTTTATTCAGCTATAACCAGACTCCATAAAATTGCCCATCTGTTACACCAAGATCCAGGCACCTGGACATGGTCCGGTTGGTTCTGGAATATAATTTCCGCATGGGGATGGAAAGTCCTGTCCTTTCTAGGTATTGCAGTAGCGATTATATTTAGCTGCTGCCTCTGTATACAATGTGGCCCTGCGATTTGCAGCATGTGTGCTACCTCTTGTATTCCTAGTCCCAAGCCCCGTTCTAAATCCCGTTCCCAGACAATTCGAGACGAGCAAATGGTACTGTATGAAATGATAGATGGTATCATGAAAATTTATGTTTCCTGATGGAAACGTAGTGACAAGGAGGGAATGTGGAAAAGTAAATTTTGCCATGTTCTGTGTCCCTACGCCTCATCCATCATATGTTATGTGTGCATGACCAATATGCATATGTTATTCCCCATGCCTGATTAATGACGCAATTACAGTTGTGTCCACCTCTGGTATGACATTTTCCAGTCCTCGTGAATACTACGAATATCAGGCCTATGTAAAGTTATGTTGCCACGTTTCCCAGTGTGCACGTTATTTCATTATAAAGTCCCCGTTTCCAGGCCTCAAAAGGGCCCAGACCACAGATTCAGCTCCTGTCTCCTGAAAGCCTCGCTGAGGAGTGATACAGCCCCCACCTGTATCCTCGACCCTTCACTTACTTCCTGCCTCGCAGTGCCCGGTGCAGCTTGGCTCTGCCTCTGAGTCTGCCAAAAGTATGTTATAGTTCCAGCTATCAGTTCAGTCCTCCTCCTCTGCATTCCTAAGCTACTGAACTGCATCAATAGTTTCCGTCATTGTCTAGCCTTCTCGTCTCCATGTTAGAGAAATACTGTATTTAATGGTCATTTAATATTCTTCATCATGCACTACATGTAGAATAATGCATGGTCCAGTCTTAGAATCAAGTTAGCTTCTCCCCTCATGACTTCTAGTTTATATCAACATGTTCCCTAAACATCAGATACCAGATAGGGTTTAGGTACATGTCGCTCCGACCCTCCAGACTCTAGTCTCTGCTCCTAGCACAGAGTTCGTAGCCCCCAGCTTCTCCTAGTAACACGTCATTGCCAGTTTTCGCGCACCATTAGGTTAGAGGTCCCGGCTCCTTAGGTAGCCCCCTCCTATGTTTCCGCCCATTCATGACATATTCTGTTACGTTTGCACCACATGTCTATGTATACGCCCAGTTACACCTCTTTTTACTGTTATCTTTCGCGACTGCTACGCGTCATGCCTTTCTGCTCCACCCACTGCTACGCCTACTGCAATGTAATGCTATGTGTTCGCGTTATGTATATATGCCTGTGTTTTGTTATTGAATGTTAGCGCGCTCATCCCAGACCTAGCCCCAGCAGCTGCTGGGCCTCTTTTCCCCTGTTGGGCCCCAGTTGTCCTGCTGGGCCCTGTCATTCTGTTCCTATGCAGGTTGTCCTGATCCTGTCCTTATGCTGTAATAAACCTGCAGAAACTCCTACTACCTCGAATCTTGACTCTTATTTTATTGAGCTATCTGTTATGCTATAAGTCTAGTCAAAAATAGGGTATTATTTATTTATTTACCACACTCGGAGGAAAGTCTGTGGAGATGTTCGATGGCTTTGTACACTGAGGGCGAATTGTCCGGTACGTAGGTGCAGCAGCTGGACCCGATGATGCGGCATGCCCCTCCACGATCTGCTAGAACCACATCTAGAACAAGGCGGTTCTGAAGAGCCACCAAGCGGACTGCTTGAAGCTCGGCTGTGTTATTTGAGAGGATGCCAGCTGTAATGTTCATGGTTGTTTCAACGGCCTGGGTCAAATGTCGGATGGCACGGCTGTTTGTCATTGGACCCCAGAGTGGAACAAGTCCCTTCATTGCGTCCAGGAACTGTGCTCCGGCAGCGTCGGCTTGGTCAATGTCTCTCTCTCGTTTTTGTCGGTGGTGGCTTGCAGATGCCACATAGGTCGGAGGAAGGATGAAGGCAATGTAGCAGGTACCTCCCCAGCCCTTTGGGAGCCAGGTGTAGGCTTTCGTACCGCAGACAAAGTACATGTTTGGAGAGGTGACAAAAGAGGGTGGGTCAGTAGAGTCCAGGGTTCTGATGGTGCTGCAGGCACTGCGACCTACAAATTGTGTCCCAAGGCCTTCGATGCAGACAAGGCCCGAGACATTGACAACAGACAGGGCCACAGTCAGGGTGGCGGCTGTTCGTTTCCGGAGGTAGGAGAAGGTAGGTCTGGCCGGGTTGTTGAACACCTGCATTTCAACATGTTCTTTGGCTGGGATGTCCAGGTGAACAGAGGTATTGGACGTCAGAGGGCAAAAGGGTGCAGTTGTTCTTTTTGTTTCATTCGGCCAGGCCCCATGATAAAAGTGGGACATGGTTTCGCTGGAGATTGCTCTATCTCTGTAGCTCTCCTGCAGGAGAATCAGCCAGGCGAGGCAGGAGCCGTGAACAGAGAATGGCGAAGGAATGAATGGGATTGAGTGTCCGGTGGCGTGTGGCAGCAACCCACAGATCCAGCAATTGGTGGCATTGGCGGCGAGGTTGTGTTGGTGTAACAGTTGTACGAAGGAGTTGTTCCAGAACTCCTTACGTCTTTCTCGGAGTTGAGGTGAAAGAGAGATCAAATGGTGTTCTTTCACAGTGACAGGTAGTACAGTGGCTAGAAGTGTCTTATGTGCTGGCGAACCTTCTTCCAAGATCCAGAGGGTGGTCATGAGGAGGAGGCAGAAGAGAAGGGTAATGAAGAAGGCAATAGTCTTTGAGCTGTGCATTTTGTCAGTCTTTGGGTTGCGGTAGTGGGTCTTTGGGTATCCGGTTGCTTCCATCATCTTCAAGTCGGGTGCTTCCATCATCTTCGTATCGGGCGCTTCCATCATCTTCAAGGGGCTCGGTAGCGGGCAGAACCACAGACTTCGTTTGGCTTCTCTCCTGGCAACCTTAGTAGTGTTAGGTCACCACTCTGAGAATATAAACTTAGTCAGTGGTCTACTTAGCCGAAGCTCCCTCCTTTCGTCGTAGGTTGTACCCTTCTCTGGATGGCACAGTGGGATCAGGAAATGTTGTCAGTTCAAGCGTGTCTGTTTCCGGGTAGCAGTTCAGAGATGGTCGATCTTGGTTCAGGAGCTCTTCTTGCGTGGTCACGTTTTCAGTCGTTGTCAGATTCGGCGAGATCTTCTTGCAATGGTGTGCATGCAGCCAATTGCGCTTCCCCTCCACTCGAAGAGCTGTTCGGGTGGTGATCAAGACTTGCCAGGGGCCCGTCCAGCGGGGTTCCAGACTCTTCGCGCGCTGGAAATTTCTCACTAGAATGAAGTCGTCAGGCTGGATGGAGTGTCCGGGGCCCCTGGAAGCATCGGGGATGGCCTGCAGCACCTGATGATGAATAACAGACAGTGTTTTAGTCAAGTTATACAGATAGTCGGACATTAGGACGTCCGGGATGTCGTGAATAGATGTCGGTTTGGGCGCAGACCAGATGCTCATGGGTCGGCCAAAAACGACCTCGTAAGGGGTCAAGTGGTGTTTGGTGGGGGTGGAACGCATTGATAGTAGTGCCAGGGGGAGAGCGTCCGGCCATTTTAGGCCTGTGGTAGCCTCTATTTTTGCCAACTTAAGTTTCAGTGTGGCGTTGTGTCGCTCGACCAGTCCAGCAGATTGGGGGTGGAAAACTGCGTGGAACTTCTGTCGTACCCCCAACCCCTTTAGAATAAGCTGGATAACTTCGGCTACGAAGTGGGGGCCATTGTCACTCCATAAAATACGACAGAGGCCGTAGCGAGGGAAGAACTCTTTCAGTAGCACCTTTGCAGTGGCAATAGCAGTGTTGTCACGAGTCGGGTAGGCTTCCACCCACTTGCTAAAAGCGCACACAACAACAAGCACATACTTCAGTCCTTGACATCTTTCTAACTGGATATAATCCATCTGTAGGACCTCAAATGGATGGTTGGGGACGCCGAACCCTCCCCGGGGTACGACAGTTCCTTTCCCAGGGTTGTGTTGCAGGCAGACTAGACATTGCTGGACTAGTCGCTTGGCTGAGTCTGCAATTCTCTCGTTATGCCAAACTCGGGAGACAAGTTCGGTCATGGAGGCAGATCCTATGTGTGCAGGGGAGTGAGCCATAGTCAGTATGGGGATCAGGTACGAGTTGGGTAGCAACCATTTGTTAGTGTCCTTTGTCCGCCAGCAGCCTTCATCGTCTTTAAATCCCACCCGTGCCCATTCAGTCAATTCGTGTGGTGAGCTGGCCATCTGGATGTCCCTAATAGTCTCCCTAGCGTCCGTCCATTTTTCAGCTTGTGACCTAGTCACGTACATGTGAGTCGTCGTCCTATTTTCGGCAGTGATGTCGGCCAGTGCGTTTCCCTGTCCTATGATGTCTGTCACCTTTCTGTGTGCTTGGCATTTGATTACGGCCAGTTGCTTGGGGAGGAGAACTGCTTCAGTCAGAGCGGAGACTAGATCTCCGTGTAGGATGGGTGTGCCATGAGATGTCAGAAATCCCCTCTCCTTCCATAGGAGCCCAAAATGATGAACCACCCCGAAGGCATACTGGCTGTCCGTGTAAATGTTTGCTGTCGTTCCTTTTGCTAGGATGCATGCTCGTGTGAGGGCAATCAGTTCTGCCGCCTGTGCGGATCGTTGCATGATGCGGGCGGTTTCGACTACAGTTCGGGCTGTGGTAACTGCATAGGCAGCTGAGGTGGTGCCGTCGGGGAGCTTGATGCAGGAGCCGTCCACCCACAGCTCTCCATCGGGGTTTGGGAAGGCAGTGTCTCGGAGATCGACTCTACTCCTAGTCTGTTCGTCCGTGAGGGACACACAGTCATGTATAGGGGGGACATCTGGATCGTTGTCGGGCAGTGGCAGCAAGGTGGCTGGGTTCAGTGTGGTGCATCTTTTTAGCGTGATGTGGGGTGCAAGCAGAGTCAGTTCGTACCCAGTCAATCGTGCGCTGGTCAGGTGTTGAGTCTTAGTCTGGTTCAGGAGGGTGTCAACAGCGTGGGGTACTAACACCGTGAGTGAATTCGAGAGTACGATCCCCTCACTTTGTCTGATAGAGACAGCAGCGGCAGCTACGGCTCGAAGGTAGGCAGGCAAGGCTCTCGCTACGGGGTCAAGAGTGGCAGAGAAATAGGCACATGGTTGTTGCTTGGGGCCAATGGCTTGAGTGAGGACAGACAAAGCGCACCCCTCCCTTTTGTGAGTGTAGAGAGAGAAGGGCTTGGTGTAATCGGGGGTTCCTAGGACTGGTGCAGAACAAAGGGCGTCTCGAAGTTCTTTGAAGGAAGATTGGCATTCGGGGGTCCAAGGGAGTGGGAAGGGGACATCTTTGGCTAGTAGGGAAAGTAGTGGCTTTACAATGAGGCTGAAATTTGGCAACCACTGCCGGCAGAAGGAGGTGTGGCCTACCAGGGAGCGGACTTGTTTCTGGGTCTTGAGGACAGGGGTTTCTAGAATGGCCTGAATTCGATCGGGTGTAAGCTTTCTCCCGTCTTTGGACAAGAGGTGGCCTAGGTAGGTGACCTGGGGTTGGCAGAATTGCAACTTCTTCTTGGAGACCTTGTGGCCATTTTCCGCAAGGAAGTGCAAGAGTTGGATGGTGGCTGTGACTGCAAGTGGAGTGGTGTCGGCCGCCAAAAGGATGTCATCGACGTACTGTATCAACACCACTCCATCCGGTTGCTGAACGGCGTCCAGTTGTCGCTTGAGGGCCTGGCTATAGATGCTGGGACTTTCTGTGTAACCTTGGGGAGCTCTACAAAATCTATATGAGCGGGATTTTAACGTGAAGCCGAAAAGGTAGCGGCTGTCTGGGTGGATGGGGATGGAGAAGAAAGCGTTCTTGAGGTCTATTACAGTGAAGGTGGTGGCTGTGGAAGGAATCAGGGTCAGAATGGTGGTGATATCTGAGACTACGGGGTACTGAGGTACAACTACCTTGTTGACCTCTCGAAGGTCGATGATGAAGGGGTACGCTTTCTCATCTCCCTCGCCCTGCTTCTTCACAATGGGTAGGATAGGGCTGTTGCAAATATTGCTGACTACTTCCTCTACCACTCCTGCCTCTACCAGGGACTGGATTATCATTACCAATGCCTTCTCACCTTCGGGCGATATCCGATACTGCGGGAGTTTTGGGAGTATCGCATCTTGGTGAACAGTGATGTGTAAGGGGTCGATCATCATTCGTCCTACGTCAGCGTCAGTTTTAGCCCACAGATACAGAGGTAGAGAGTCAAGTAAGGATGCGTCAGCGTCAGAGATGGAGAACATGTGTCGTGCGGGATGAGGTCTGAGCAGAGTCGGGTTATCATACAGAATGACTCGAACTCCGTCTTGTGAACACCTAATAGTGGCTCGAAAATGTTTCAACAAGTCAAGTCCCATAATGGCGTCGGGGGTGTTGGAGGAGAGCAAAAACGTCGTGTCAGTGGGGTTACTGTCCAAGTCGAAGGAAACCGGTGCGGATAAGGGGTTAGTGGAGGGCGTTCCATCAAAGCCTATTGATGTTATGTGTGAGCCAGACAAGGGTGCCCTTGGAATCAGTCGTTTAGATAACGCACTACGTGTCGCGCCAGTGTCTACCAGAAATGGAGACTTCATACCTAGGACCTTAGCGGTGACATAAGGACCTTGCTGGTCAACATAGAGCTCGACTGGATCCCTTCCTTGCCCTTGGCAGTCCTATGCAAAGTCGTGGGCATTGTCGCAGTCAGACTGTTGGCACTGATTCTGTCGGGGACGGTCAAACGTGTTCGGTCTGCCAGGTCTGTCATTGTTGGTGTCGTTGGTGTGCCCTCATCCCTGTCCTCTATTTCTCGGCCCGCCCGCTATGTCTCTCGTGTCTTTATTTCTGAGTGCTTCTTGCAGAGCTGGACATTGAGACTTCCAATGGCCAAATCCTTTGCAAAACGCACACTGGTTCTCATCGAGGTCTGTTCGTGGAGTGCCGGGTGCGGGTGCGCGGTCTCTAGGGGGTGGATTTCTAGGAGCATTCGACTGGTAGTTTTCTCTATACTGTTCCCTTCCTATAGTCACCCATTGCAACTGAGCGATCATCACCCTCTCTTTCAAGTCCTTTTTCTTTTTCTCAGTCGCTTGATCGTTCTCGTTCTTTTGTCGCTCATAGTATTGAGCCATCTAAAGGATAGCCACGGGTTTGGGGGCAGCCCAACTACTTTCACTAGTCTGCAGTTTTTGCGAGACTTCTGGTGTCAGGCCTTTTACAAAGTTCTGGACGAACAAGTGATGTCCAGTCGCAGAGGTCATGTCCTGGCCACTGTAATCGGAGAACACCGTTTCGAACCGGGAGAAATATTCTGAGGCGTCTTCCTGTGGTTTCTGGCAGCAGGCCGTTACTATCGACCAGTCCACCTTCTTTTCTGGTACTATGGTTTTCAGTTTTAGTACTATTTTGTCTGGCAGGTCTAGAATCGATTTCAAAGGTTTCTGTCCGGGCTCTCGCTGTTTGTCTATGCCATCGAGTTGTGACCAGGTATGTCCGAACAGCTCAAGGTGGTCGACTTTCCGGATTTGCTTCCACACATCAGCTGGCAGACATAGCCCGAAAAACAAGTCGATGTCCGCTAGGGTCATAATCGTCGAACCCAAGGCGGTACCTAATGCTGTGTAGAAGGCAGTGGGGTTCTTTCGTAGATCGGGCAAGGACTTTCGGAAAGTCAGGATGTCTTGCCGATCCCAGGGTTGGTAGACCCAGTTGTACACTACCCTCCCTCTCGCATCTTGGTGGTTAATATCGTCGTGTGTTCCCTGTCCTCGTGAGGGGACCCAATAAGGTGCCGCTTCTCTTATTGGCATCATGGTGTCAGTTCTCTCGGTTTGAGGTTCAGTCGCTACAGGGGTCGTGGTGTCGGCTTCTAATCTTTGTTCAGTGAGGTGGCGGAAGACTTCAAGCGTGCGCGTGAAGAGGTCCGTCACATCACCCTCGCCCTTGTCTCCAATGTCGACTTTTCTATACAGAGTCGTTAGGCTTTCAGGACCTTTGTTCCGATACCGGTCTTCATAGGCGTTAAGGGTGTGGTAACAGAAACGTGCAACAAAGTGTCGTTTGTGGTTATCAGCATATGTATTGCATATATCTGTCACGTAATCTTCGTTTTCTTTCTGTTCTACTAGCGTCTTTACAATCTTATCAATCCCTGCTCGTTCATTCTTACTCAATCGATTGAGTCTAGCAGAGTCTTTCTTCTCAGTTTCGGGCTCATCTAATGTTGCTGCTTGCGCTGCGCTGAGTACAAGGGGCTCGGCCGGCGCGGAGGCCGTGAGGACCGAGGCTCTGGCACTGCTCTCATCTGTGCTAGGGGGCTGCACGCGTTGCACTAAGGGTTGGGAAGGGGCGTATGGAGGGGGCATGTAGATGATCGGGGGACCTAGCAGTAGATCATTGTTCGCTCGCTGCTTCGAAGGTAGCTCAGGGTAAAGCGTAGAGGGTGTTCTAACGGGACATTGGCTCGAGGTCTCGGATTCTTGCTTCAGTCTAGTTCCCTCTCTTTCCTTTATCTCTTCTTTCAACTTGCTCGCGGCTAAATCAGCTGCTTTTCGCAATTCTTTCTCTAGTCTGACTTCGTTTCTTTTCTTTCGTTGTTCCGTCTCCTTGCGCCACATGCCGAAACTATCAAGCATAGTGGGTGTTGTTTTATTGTTACAAAGGGCTGTTTCCAGCACGCTTATTTTTGCGTCATCGAAGGATCCTATCAGTGGCCACTGACTTTCCCGATCCTTTTTGGTATATTTATGCCACAACTTACTATAAGCTACGGCGACTAGTCCATACTTTAAAAACATATCCTTATTAGGGGTGCCTTCCAGAGGAGCCGGATGATCCACCTCTAATAAGCGGTCCGGGCTGAACCAACTACTGAACAATGGGGAGAAGATAGGCATGACGGGTTACAATGGGGACAAAAGTCTGCACTACCTATCCTTCACTATTTTGCGAAGACTAGATAGAATATTTCTATTCTACAGTATTCGCAAATAGGGAATACCCAAAGAGAGAACCAATTCCAAACAGTCAATGTTCGGACAAACAATCAATCAATCAATCAAATGAGGAATAAAATAGGCACGACGGGTTACAACGGGGGCAAAATCCTGCGCTACCTACCCTTCACTATCTGCAAAGAGAGAGGGAAATTCCTGTTCCTCCCTGTTTGTAGGCAGAGAAGATCCTTTCAGAGAACCAATTTCGAACAGTAAATGCTCGAACAAACAATCAATCAATGGAGAGGGAAGAAGGCGCGACGGGTTACAACGGGGGCAAAAGCATGCGCTACCCACCCTTCACTATCTGCAAAGGGAGAATACTCCTATCCTTCCCCGTTTGTAGACAGAGAATCTCTCAGAACCAAACAATCAAATGCATAATACTAGTATTTTCCAATGACAATCAATCAATCAATTCGCAATTCGTCGTGTTACACGACCTTACCCGGACCGCATGGACAGTTTCTCGTCTTCCGCTTCCAGCGCCTGATCGTCCTCTATTCTCCGTAATTGCTGTGGCACTCCTGATGGTTCCCAGTCAGGACCGTAGATCACTCGAGAGAGGTCTGCTCGGAACCGGTGAAGTTCGGATGATCGGCTGCCAGACGAGGGTCTATCGGGCAGGTGCACTTCCCGATCGTTGCAGTCGTTCACTCCGTCGTCAGGACCTCTCCCACTGGATCCACGTGTCGCTGATGGGCCCCATGTTTGGGACGCCAATTGTAGAAAAAGGGTCAGGCAGATCAGGTCGATTACCCCTTTTCAAGGTTTGCCCGGCGCTAGCCGCCTCTCACCCAAATCACGGTTACCAAATAAAGAGGCAGGCGCTGGAGACTGGAAGGCAGGAAACAGGAGTTTATTCCGACGGAGCAGAACACGTCAAATCAGACAACAGGGTATCTTCTCGAGGTGCTCTAACCGCATCTCTGAGGCCTGGCCTCTTATACACAGGTTTATGGCTTTATTACATTTATGACATCGGTGGCATTGCTTTGAAGCATGGAAAAGGCATCTTTGGAATCCCCTGTTCAGGCCCGTTCCCACACATATCTACAGTAGGAGTCCCCACCCCAATCTCAGCATGATGGCTATCGCGCAGCTGGACATTCCGCTGGGAACAGGAATGCGGGCGATCAGTCGGATCTGGGGGTGTGAAGGCATTGATTAATCCCCGCTCCTTTGATGTGAGGCGGGGTCCTACTGTAGGGGCAGTAAACTGTATCTGCTGGGCTAGGTGGTGGCCTGGGAACAGGTCGGACAATCGGACAGGGAGGAAGAGGTTATCAAAGGAGCTTGTTCTATGAATGAGATGAAAGAGTGTGGGGGTTCAGCACGGGATGTGGCTCGGAGGAAGGGTCGCGCTGGAGGTGCGTTTATGGCCCAAGCAGGAGAGACCGGGGGCTGTCAGGGCGCGGGGGGATGCTTGCGAGGCCGGGGAGTGAGGGGGAGAGACGCGCTGGCTATCGGCAGTGGGCAGAGAGGCCATGGCATACAAAATGGCTGCTGCTTACGAGCACGTATGAGGCGGAAAAGGGGACAAGATGGCGCCGATAATGTTGATGCTGCAATCTAGATTTTAACAGGCCTGGCATCACTATCCATGGCGGCGAGGTCCTGGGGATGGGACCACCATCCCTCCCAATGCGAGAGAAAGGAGAGTGGGCCCCTTCCACTGGGTTCCACATCACTAGACAATAGATGTGAGGCCTGGGGGAAAGCACCCCTCCTCTGTGCCCCGCGACTCTGGATCATGGCGGAGAGTCCCAAGGGTGTAGGTTCCCCTGCCCCTGGCTTGTGTCCTCTGTTCCCCGCGGCTCTGGATCATGGCGGAGAGTCCCAACGGGGGTAGGCCCCCCTGCCCTGGGCTTGAAGCAACAGACCATTGCTGCGAGGCCCTGGGCAGAGGGCCACCATGCCACCGTTGCAATACTACTTACCTTTTTTCCATGGAAATTTGAAGGCACGGTTGGACACTCAGGGGAGGATGCAACCAACCATGGGCTCTGCAGTGTTGAGCCATGGCTGTGAGGCCTCTGGGATGGGGTTCCTTCCTATGCCACTGGTCGCCTCTCTCATGTTTCCCGCAGCCCCCATCTAGAGCTGCAAGATCCAACAACCTCTGGGTGTCTCAGCTGTGGTCCAGTGCTGCGAGGCCCAAGGGAGGGAACTGGACAATGGCTGCCGGGCCAAGGGATAGAGCACCTCTGAGGGGTGCAGCTATCGCTAGTGTCACAAGCGCAGTGGCACCGTGGCACCGTGGCCCCGTGGCACCGTGGCACCATGGCACTGTGGGGTTATGCGCCCGATGCACCTCAATCGTGGCCGCGTTTCACTGCCCATTCGTTGACTGGGGTCAGTTGAGCAGTCCACCCTGCTCGCACCAGAGCCCGTGGCCCCATTGACACGCCACCGGCTCCCCTCACTGGGGCCTCTCAGCCATAGTCCTCCACTGTGAGGCCTAAAGAAGAGGGGTGCACTCTATGGGGATTGGGGGTTCTCCAAAGGGCCATAGCTGCGAGGCCCAGGTGATGAGGATGCTCTCCGGATGGTGTTATCAATGGTGCAGCAGGTTCTGTGGCACTGGAGCAAACACAAGATGATGATGGACCAAGTGCTGAAACTTTTCAGACACTCACCCTCCAGTCACAGATCTGGTTGAATCCATCATCATTCTTTAGCTCACTCCGCCACCCCAGTTCAGACACAGCTATATGCAAATCAGTCTTGACCCTGTGCCTCATGAATTATTGAAGATAAGTCTGCGAATCAAGGTAACATAAGCACTTCGTAGATCCAGCAGATCTCGAGTCATTGCTTTGACAAGACGAACTTCTATTGCAGTGCATATGGTCTGGTGGACAATTTCCACTACGAAGTGCCTATCTTCAATAATTCATTTGGAAATAGTGTCTGTAGGGGCAACGATATCACATCGCCTATTGGATTTTTATCTGGATTACCTCTCTCGCTTGGATCCCATTTCTAACTTCACACAGATGCCAGTTATTGGCATGTTATGTTATGTTATCTTGACTTGTAGAGCGCAGCAGCTACAACAGCAAAGGGGCGTCCCGGCATATGTACTGGCAAGTGCCCTTTGACCCTTGGTGCATAAATTGGATTGGTACTGACGCCTTACATTGTAGCTGCCCTGAAGAAGTCCAATGTTTAATGAACGAAACGCGTTGGCTGATGTCTTTTAAGAATGGAATATACCTCAAAAAAGAAGGAAAGAACAATATGGATTGCATAGACACTGTTATTTACATATGTGTCATAGTGGATTGCAATATTTTGATGCTCTTTCTATTTACATGCTTGTTTTTCTGTGCAGTTCCAACTTTGTTTGGTTGTTCTATATTCCCTTGGGAAGGGAGGCACCCTTGGACAGGGGATGTATGCGGAGAGGTGCACAAAAGGATATTTAATATTATCCGACATAAAAAGTTTCCGGTGATTGACGGTGCGAGTCTTGTATCTGTGCTTTGGTGCACTGTCCATACTCCGAGTGTTGTAAAGTAGCTGAGAGCTGAGGAAGCTGACGGAGTTTGTAGTTTTAATACAATATGGAATCATTCTTTCAATCGGATCAAACACGATGATAAGTAGCTTTTCTTGAATTTGATTATTTTAAAATGATAAGTGGTAGCTACGTTCTATTCTTTTTAAATACCAGCATTAGTTACTTCATCCAATTTTTCATCTTTCAGACATCTACTGGCATGTTGGTAAAATAATGGCTGGGTGGTAAACCCTAGAGGCCTGGTCACCAGCGGCGGCTGGCTTGTACTAAGGGGGTAGGGTGGGGGGGGGGCACAAAGAAAAAAAAAAAAGTATCTTCCTTCTAACTTGCCGTATGCTGTCGCCCTCCCTCGGGTGTCTTCTCTCCTCCTGGAAGCTCCAAAACTGCACTACCCAATCCTGGCGCTGCTTTCACAGCATCCTCATCAGGCAAACCACCTCCCTTCCCAGCTTCACGTAGGAACTGAAGACTTGGCTTTTCTAATCCACCTCACCGTCACACGCTACTTTCCTCCCCCCCACCCTTGAGTCCCTAAGAGGTGAGTAGCTGCGCTTTATAAACTTTGATTGATTGATTGATTGATTGATTGATTGATTGATTGAGAGGAGCGCTAGGATTGGATAGAGCAGGATCTCTTGGCACTAAGAGCGCTGAAGGCCTGTGCTTTCTTTAAGACACTTGGGTAAGAGAACTTTAAAATGTGCATTTCTGGCTGGCCGGCCAAAGAGACATACACATTCTACAGCGCATAGCTCCCTGCTGCTCCCACTCCTAGCGCTTCCTCGCCCCGTCCTGTCACCCAGTGTTGGAATTGGGGGTCTCTGGTTGGCGCAAGTATGCACTTGTGACAAGCAGGGACCCTCTCTTCTAAGTCAGGGCAAAGGATGACCCCTTAGAATTACCCTTGCTCACCCTCTAGGTGCGTGGCGTGAGCAGCCAAGGCTATTCTTCAGGCGTTATTCAGTTAAGCATTTGTAATCACACACACAGTAAAATATACCAATCCCCCCACAAATGGACACCAGGCTGTGAATATATATAAAAATACGCTTCTTTATGTAAAAAATATATATATGTAACTCAACAGACTTATCACAAGACCAAATAACGTTTTTGTAGCACCACAGGTTGTAAATAGGCAAAGGTTCTTAGTTGTAGCTTTCAATGGTTGTTTGTTTGTTCCAAGAAAATAATTCAATTGCTTTCCTTCAGAAAAATAGTTCTGTAAGTGTTCTCTCCGTGTTATCCCCTTTCAAAGGAGAGTCTCTCTCTGTTCTGGGGCTTTGGGACCCTCCCCGGGCCTTCGGAGCGCCTTGCAGCGCCTCTCCTGCCTTCAAGGGTGAAACTGACTCGGCCCCTACCAACTCTCACGCATCTCGCGGTATGCTTGGAATGGACACCAGAGAGGGGCTTGAAAAACCCTGGGCCTTTTCCAGAGGTGGGGGCTGAGCTGCGGACAGAGCAGCAAGCAGGCGATCAGAGGAGCCCCGGACCTTTTCCAGAGGAGGGGGCTCTCAGCTGCAGTGAGGAGCAGGGACATTAAATTCTACCATGTTCCCTGAGCCTGCTGGGATTATAGAGTGTAATAATTCCAGCAGCCTATCTGGCCTAAAGGGAACTGGTAGCCTTACAATAGTGAAAAACGAATTTGGCTGTAATTCACTATTAGGACATGCCACACACATCAGGGCATGTCCTACCTTACACTTACAATGCACCCTGCCCTAGGGCCTACCATAGGGGTGACTAATATGAAGTTAAGGGAAGGTTTAGGGGCTGGCAAGTGTGTGCACTTGCCCAGCCAGCATGACAGTACCAGACTGCACGCAGGTTCTGCAACGGCAGACCCTAGACACATTTTAAGGCTGCTTCTGTGGGTGGCGCAACCAGCGCTGCAGGCCCACTAGCAGTATTGGCATTTACAAGCCCTGGCACTCCTGGTGCACTTTACTCGGGACTGATAGTAAATCCAATGAACCAATCAGGTATACCAAACACAGTTATACTTTATACAGGGAGAGCATATGCACTTTAGCACTGGTCAGCAGTGGTAAAGTGCCCAGAGTCATTAAACCAACAAAAACAGGTCAGAGAGAGTATTGGAGGAAGGCAAAAAGTTTAGGGATGACCCTGCCAAGAGGCCCAGGTCCAACACCCAGTTTGGGACGGGTTCCTGAAAAAAAATGGTAATAAATGAGCTTTATTACCATTTTATTTTTCAGCTCTGGGGCTTGTGGGGCGACGCTCCTCTGCCTAAATGGAGGAGCCGGCACACCGCCCCTAATGGTCCCTCCACCCATGTGCATCCGTCCCTATGCATGTTCAAACCTTCTGATGCGCGTTTGGTGAACGAAACATGGACTGGGTACACACTGTGGGGCAGATTTACAAGCCCCTGGCGACACTTTTCCACCGCCGTTGCCTCACTTTTGTGATGCAGCGGTGGCGGAAACAATGCGCCACTATGCGATATATTTACAACGTGGCACATCTAGTGAGATGCATCACGTTGTAAAGTCCTGCGCTACATTATACCTCTGCGTCAGGTATAATGTATGCAGGGTGGGCGTTCCGTCGCAAGGATGCCCCGTAAAACTGACGCAGTGAAATCTACAAGATTTCACTGAGTCACTTTTACGTCTCCGCTGCATCAAAACCTTAGGCCTGCTTGAAGAAGGCATAATGAGTAACTCAGCACAGCAAGTATAGGGCGCCCGAGCAGTGCTGGAGTTGCGTTGTGCTTGCGACAACTCCAGCACTGTGTCTCCTTCACGGCATCAGATGTGTCACGCATCTGTCTATTCTTGCCCCATGGTGTGCTTCATTGTAAATGCGGCGCATCCATGGTGGCGCAAGGGGTTTCTGCCGTGACGCAAAATAACTGGCGCATCCCTGCTGATATGCAGGGATACGCGCAGTTATTGTAAATATGCCCCTCAGTCTTTTATTCTTAGCTGCCCGTCGTTGCCAATGGAGAGCTCGAAAGAGGCAGCTTCAGGAGCCCGTCACTGGTGATGGCGGCGTCGAGAGGGGACACCCAGGAGCAGCTCTGGGAAGTTGTTATCTTGTCTCGGACTCAGTGCTTTAAATGGGCCGGTACTGTCCGGTACGGAGTACCTGCACTTTTTTGTTTTGAGAGGGAGAGCACCGGCACTTTCCAAGAGAAATGCTATACTTTCAATTGGAGAGTACCGGCACTTCTGAGAAACAAGCAGGTACTCTGCAACAGAGTACCTGCACTTCTATTTTTCCATTTCAAGCACTGCTCGGACTGCGGTAAATACATGGCAGATCACAGGATTCACGTGCAGTGCCCTGGTGTCTGTTTCAAGGCGCTGCAAGCGCTACACGTTCAGCACCCAAATACCGCTGCATTCCATTGTACCCCTACAAGAGTGCCAGCCCCCCCTCCTGTCCCATCTAAGGACAGAGCCCACGTGCTCACATAGAAGGCTGGACAGCCGTCACTCACGCACTGAAGCGCTGAGCGAGACAATGAATAAAGGAGCGCTACACGGGCCTCCGGGCCACGGAAAGAAAGGGCTGATGAGAGATAGAAGCAGCTCCCATTCAGAGGAGCCCTGAATGCCCCGATGGGGCGGGGCACAGCCGACGGCCGCATCCAGCTGAGCGCACGGCCCAGCGCCTCCGATGATTGTTATTCAAATGTAATGAATTGAAGAAGAGGGAAGGGGGGGCCGGGGCACCGCGCCAGCCCCACGCGGGGGCGATGCAAATGAAGCGGCTAATAGCCCCCGGCTTCATCTCCATAATATCTGTGCTCTCCGAGAGCGCGGCTCGCCTCGGAGGCGGCGAATATTGGCCCCACCCCCACCCAGGGCATCTCAATCAGGGACGGGCGCGGGGTGAATGAGGCGCGTGGCAGAGGTGCCCGGGGGCGGCTGCAATCAGACGGGCAGCCGGGCGTGAACACCTCATCATCTGATGAGGGTGAACACGTGGCCAGAGCCTTCAGGAGAGGGAAGGGGCCGGGGGCATTCAGCACTGCTCCCCCTTTCACCTCCTATAACCTGGGGGCATTCAGCACTGCTCCCCCTTTCACCTCCTATAACCTGGGGGCATTCAGCACTGCTCCCCCTTTCACCTCCTGTAACCTGGGGTCAATCAGCACTGCTCCCCCTTTCACCTCCTGTCACCTGGGGGCATTCAGCACTGCTCCCCCTTTCAACTCCTATAACCTGGGGTCAATCAGCACTGCTCCCCCTTTCACCTCCTGTCACCTGGGGGCATTCAGCACTGCTCCCCCTTTCACCCCCTGTCACCTGGGGGACACTCAGCACTGCTCCCCCTTTCACCTCCTGTAACCTGGGGTCAATCAGCACTGCTCCCCCTTTCACCTCCTGTAACCTGGGGTCAATCAGCACTGCTCCCCCTTTCACCTCCGTGACACAGGGTCATTCAGCACTGCTCCCCCTTTCACCTTCGTGACACAGGGTCATTCAGCACTGCTCCCCCTTTCACCTCCTGTGACCCGGGGTCACTCAGCACTGCTCTCCCTTTCACCTCCTGTCACCCGGGGTCAATCAGCACTGCTCCCCTTTCACCTCCTGTAACCTGGGGTCAATCAGCACTGCTCCCCCTTTCACCTCCGTGACCCGGGGTCAATCAGCACTGCTCCCCCTTTCACCTCCTGTAACCCGGGGTCACTCAGCACTGCTCCCCCTTTCACCTCCTGTGACCCGGGGTCATTCAGCACTGCTCCCCTTTCACCTCCTATAACCCGGGGTCATTCAGCACTGCTCCCCCTTTCACCTCCTGTAACCTGGGGTCAATCAGCACTGCTCCCCCTTTCACCTCCGTGACACAGGGTCATTCAGCACTGCTCCCCCTTTCACCTCCGTGACACAGGGTCATTCAGCATTGCTCCCCCTTTTACCTCCTGTGACACAGGGTCATTCAGCACTGCTCCCCCTTTCACCTCCGTGACACAGGGTCATTCAGCACTGCTTCCCCGTTCACCTCCTGTGACCCAGGGTCATTCAGCACTGCTCCCTCTTTCACCTCCTGTCACCCGGGTCAATCAGCACTACTCCCCCTTTCACCTACTGTGAGCCAGGGTCATTCAGCACTGCTCCCCCTTTCACCTCCGTGACCTACGGTCACTCAGCACTGCTCCCTGTTCCAGCTCCTGTACCCCGGGGTCACTCAGCACTGCTCCCCCTTTCACCTCCGTTACACAGGGTCATTCAGCACTGCTCCCCCTTTCACCTCCGTGACACAGGGTCCTTCAGCACTGCTCCCCCTTTCACCTCCGTGACACAGCGTCATTCAGCACTGCTCCCCCTTTCACCTCCTGTGACCCGGGGTCACTCAGCACTGCTCTCCCTTTCACCTCCTGTCACCCGGGGTCAATCAGCACTGCTCCCCTTTCACCTCCTGTAACCTGGGGTCAATCAGCACTGCTCCCCCTTTCACCTCCGTGACCCGGGGTCAATCAGCACTGCTCCCCCTTTCACCTCCTGTAACCCGGGGTCACTCAGCACTGCTCCCCCTTTCACCTCCTGTGACCCGGGGTCATTCAGCACTGCTCCCCTTTCACCTCCTATAACCCGGGGTCATTCAGCACTGCTCCCCCTTTCACCTCCTGTAACCTGGGGTCAATCAGCACTGCTCCCCCTTTCACCTCCGTGACACAGGGTCATTCAGCACTGCTCCCCCTTTCACCTCCTGTGACACAGGGTCATTCAGCACTGCTCCCCCTTTCACCTCCGTGACACAGGGTCATTCAGCACTGCTTCCCCGTTCACCTCCTGTGACCCAGGGTCATTCAGCACTGCTCCCCCTTTCACCTCCTGTCACCCGGGTCAATCAGCACTACTCCCCCTTTCAACTACTGTGAGCCAGGGTCATTCAGCACTGCTCCCCCTTTCACCTCCGTGACCTACGGTCACTCAGCACTGCTCCCTGTTCCAGCTCCTGTACCCCGGGGTCACTCAGCACTGCTCCCCCTTTCACCTTCTGTAACCCGAGGTCAATCAGCACTGCTACCACTTTCACCTCCTGTGACCCGGGGTCATTTAGCACTGCTCCCCCTTTCACCTCCTGTGACCCAGGGTCATTCAGCACTGCTCCCCCTTTCACCTCCTGTTACACGGGGGCATTCAGCGCTGCTCCCCCTTTCACCTCCTGTAACCCGGGGGCATTCAGCACTGCTCCCCCTTTCACCTCCTGTAACCTGGAGTAATTCAGCAATGCTCCGCCTTTCATCTCCTGTAACCTGGGGTTATTCGGCACTGCTCCCCCTTTCACCTCCTGTAACCTGGAGTAATTCAGCAATGCTCCACCTTTCATCTCCTGTACCCCGGAGTCTTTAGCACTGTCCCCCCTTTCATCTCCTGTAACCTGGGGTCATTCAGCACTGCTCCCCCTTTCACCTCCTGTAACCTGGGGTCATTCAGCACTGCTCTCCCTTTCACCTCCTGTAACCTGGGGTCATTCAGCACTGCTTTCCCTTTCACCTCCTGTAACCCGGGGTCAATTAGCACTTCTCCACCTTTCACCTCAAGTAACCCAGGGTCAATCAGCACTGCTTTGCTCTTCCAGCTCTTGTAACCTGGGGTAATTCAACACTGCTCCACTTTCATCTCCACCCGGGGTCACTCAGCACTGCTCCCTGTTCCACGGCCTGTAACCCAGGGGCCCTGTCTCCAGACCATGGAGTGTGGCCCGCTGAGGCTGAGGCCCTGTCTCCAGACTCTGCAGTGTGTCTCTGACAGGGGCCCTGTCTCCAGACTCTGCAGTGTGTCTCTGACAGGGGCCCTGTCTCCAGACTCTGCAGTGTGTCTCTGACAGGGGCCCTGTCTCCAGACTCTGCAGTGTGTCTCTGGCAGGGGCCCTGTCTCCAGACTCTACGGTGTGCCTCCGGCAGGGGCCCCTCAGAGTCTTGGTCAACACCGCTGAGCACATGCACTTCCAGATCCACACTGACCCCAACACGACCATCAGAGGAACACTAATCTACAGACCACCCGGACCCCGACCACAATTCAGCGACACCATCGCCAACCTAGTCAGCACCCACGCCCTCGCCTCCACAGACTACATCCTCCTCAGGGACCTGAACTTCCTCCTCAAGAACAACAACAACGCCAACTCCACCGCCCTGATCGCCAACCTCGCCAACCTTGGACTCACACAGCTCGTGATGACACCCACCCACGCCGCTGGACACACGCTTGACCCCATCTTCTCCGCAAGCCCCCACGTCTCCTTTAACCACACCACCCAACCCCACTGGACTGACCACAGATGCGTCCATTTCCCCTTCAGGAAACCCACCACACACCACCGCACCCAACAGTTGCCACACAGCTGCTGGGGCAAGGTCACCAACTGACCACCACACTCGCCCTGAGACCACCTGCCAACCCCATCGACCCCGACACCGCCGCTACCAACCTCAAACAGTGGATTAACGACTGCGCCAACACCCTCGCCTCTCTCGAGACCTCCACCAACAACCACACCAACAAGAAAGCCGCCTGGTTCCCCGAGGACCTCCGAACCTCCAAGCATATCTGTCGGAAACTGGAGAAGAAATGGCTCCGTCACCGAACACCAGAAAGCCACACAGCCCACAAGAACGCCACCCGCACTCACCACCAACTCATCAGGACCGACAAGAGGACCGCCTTTAAGGACCACCTAGACAACAATGCACACAACACCAAAGAGCTCTTCAGCATCGTAAACGAACTCTCCAACCCCAGCTCCAACACCAATGACATTCCACCATCACAAGACCTGTGCGACTCACTGGCCACCTTTTTCTACTGCAAGATCACCGACATCCACAACAGCTTCAACTCCGACAACCCCGCACCCACCGCCGAGACCACCCCCCCTGCGACCTCCACCCGCACCAGTCATCTGACCACCTGGTCCAGCGTCAGCGACGAAGACACCATCAAAACCATGAACTCCATCCACTCCGGATCCCCCTCCGACCCTTGCCCTCACCACGTGTTCAACAAAGCCAGCTCAGCCATCGCATTCCACCTCCGGAAAACAATCAACATCTCCTTCGAGACAGCAACCTTCCCGGAAAGCTGGAAGCACGCCGAGATCAATGCCCTACTAAAGAAACCCAAGGTGGACCCCAAGGAACTCAAGAACTTCCGGCCCATCTCCCTGCTTCCGTTCCCGGCGAAAGTCACGGAGAAGATTGTCAACAAACAGCTAACCCGCTACCTCAAAGACAACAACATCCTGGACCCTTCCCAATCAGGCTTCCGCAGCAACCACAGCACCGAGACCGCCCTCCTCGCCGCCACCGACGACATCAGGATCCTGATGGACAAAGGAGAAACAGCCGCCCTCCTCCTCCTGGACCTATCAGCAGCCTTCGACGCGGTCTGCCACCGCATACTATCAGCACTATCAGCACGCCTCCATGATGCTGGAATCCAAGAAAAGGCCCTGGCCTGGACTACATCCTTCCTCTCCGGCAGAACCCAGAGCGTCCGCCTCCCACCCTTCTGCTCTAAAACCACCAAGATCATCTGCGGCATCCCACAGAGATTCTCCCTCAGCCCGACGCTGTTCAATATCTACATGGCACCCCTCGCCCACATCGCACGACAACATAACCTCAACATCATCTACATCATCATTTACATTTACATTTACATTTACATTTACATCTCTACCCAGCTGATCATATCCCTCACCGAAGACCTCCACACCGCCAAAGCCAACCTCCACAGAGGAATGAAGGCCGTCGCCGAATGAATGAAGGACAGCAGGCTGGAGCTAAAATCAGACAAGACGGAGGTCTTCATCCTCGGGCCCACCCCATCAGCCTGGGACGACTCCTGGTGGCCCACATCGCTAGGCACAGCCCTGGAACCCACCGACCTCGCACGCAACCTGGGGGTCATCCTCGACTCCGCCCTCACCATAAAAAAGCAAGTCAACACCGTCTCCGCGTCCTGCTTCAACACCCTCCGAATGCTCCGCAGGATCTTCAAATGGATCCGCTCTGACACAAGAAAAACCATCACCCAGGCCCTCGTCACCAGCAGACTCGACTACGGGAACGCCCTCCACTCAGGAACAACAACCAAGCTCCTGAGATGATTACAACGAATCCAGAACGCCTCAGCACGACTGATACTCGGCATCCCCCGCCCCCGCCACATCACACCCTACCTGAGAGGCCTGCACTGGCTCCCAGTCAACAAGAGAATCACCTTCTCCAGACTCTGCAGTGGTTCACTGGCAGAGGCCCTGTCTCCAGACTCTGCAGTGTCTCTCTGGCAGAGGCCCTGTCTCCAGGCTCTGCAGTGTACCTCAGACAGGGGCCCTGTCTCCAGACCCTGCAGTGTGTCCCTGGCAATGTCCTTCTCCCTCGATGCTGGAGTGTGTCATTGGCAGGGTCCCTCTCCCTTGACTCTGGAGAGCATCCGTGGCAGGGTCCCTCTCCCTCGATGCTGGAGTGTGTCATTGGCAGGGTCCCTCTCCCTCGACTCTGGAGAGCATCCGTGGCAGGGTTCCTCTCCCTCGACTCTGAAGTGTGTCATTGGCAGAGTTCCGCTCCTTCGACTCTGGAGTGTGTCCGTGGCAGTGTCCCTCTACCTCGACGCTGGAGAGTGTCCGTGGCAGGGTCCCTCTCCCTTGACACTGGAGAGTGTCCGTTGTAGGGTCCCTCTGCCTCGACGCTGGAGAGTGTCCGTGGCAGTGTCCCTCTCCCTCGACTCTGGAATGTGTCCGTGGCAGAGACTCTCTACCTCGACGCTGGAGAGTGTCCGTGGCAGTGTCCCTCTACCTCGATGCTGGAGAGTGTCCGTGGCAGGGTCCCTCTCCCTCGACTCTGGAGTGTGTCATTGGCAGAGTTCCGCTCCTTCGACTCTGGAGTGTGTCCGTGGCAGTGTCCCTCTACCTCGACGCTGGAGAGTGTCCGTGGCAGGGTCCCTCTCCCTTGACACTGGAGAGTGTCCGTTGTAGGGTCCCTCTGCCTCGACGCTGGAGAGTGTCCGTGGCAGTGTCCCTCTCCCTCGACTCTGGAATGTGTCCGTGGCAGAGACTCTCTACCTCGACGCTGGAGAGTGTCCGTGGCAGTGTCCCTCTACCTCGACGCTGGAGAGTGTCCGTGGCAGGGTCCCTCTCCCTCTACTCTGGAGTGTGTCATTGGCAGGGTCCCTCTCCCGCGACTCTGGAGTGTGTCCGCGGCAGAGACCCTCTACCTCAACGCTGGAGTGTGTCCGTGGCAGGGTCCCTCTCCCTCGACTCTGGAGTGTGTCATTGGCAGGGTCCCTCTCCCGCGACTCTGGAGTGTGTCCGCGGCAGAGACCCTCTACCTCGACGCTGGAGTGTGTCCGTGGCAGGGTCCCTCTCCCTCGACTCTGGAGTGTGTCATTGGCAGGGTCCCTCTCCCGCGACTCTGGAGTGTGTCCGCGGCAGAGACCCTCTACCTCGACGCTGGAGAGTGTCCGTGGCAGGGTCCCTCTCCCTCGACTCTGGAGTGTGTCATTGGCAGGGTCCCTCTCCCGCGACTCTGGAGTGTGTCCGCGGCAGAGACCCTCTACCTCGACTCTGGAGAGTGTCCGTGGCAGAGACCCTCTCCCTCGATTCAGGAGTGTGTCCGTGGCAGAGACCCTCTCCCTCGACTCTGGAGTGTGTCCGTGGCAGGGTCCCTCTCCCTCGACTCTGGAGTGTGTCCGTGGCAGAGACCCTCTCCCTCGACTCTGGAGTATGTCCGTGGCAGACACCCTCTCCCTCGACTCTGGAGTGTATCCCTGGCAGAGACCCTCTCCCTCGACTCTGGAGAGTGTCCCTAGCAGGGTCCCTCTCCCTCGACTCTGGAGAGTGTCCGTGGCAGAGACCCTCTCCCTCGACTCTGGAGTCTGTCCCTAGCAGGGTCCCTCTCCCTCGACTCTGGAGTGTGTCCGTGGCAGAGACCCTCTCCCTCGACTCTGGAGTATGTCCGTGGCAGAGACCCTCTCCCTCGACTCTAGAGTGTGTCTATAGCAGAGTCCCTCTCCCTCGACTCTGGAGTGTGTCCCTGGCAGATACCCTCTCCCTCAACTCTGGAGTGTGTCCATGGCAGAGACCCTCTCCCTCGACTCTGGAGTGTGTCCGTGGCGGGGTCCCTCTCCCTCGACTCTGGAGTGTGTCCCTGGCAGAGACCCTCTCCCTTGACTCTGGAGTGTGTCTATAGCAGGGTCCCTCGACTCTGGAGTGTGTCCCTGGTAGAGACCCTCTCCCTCGACTCTGGAGTGTGTCCCTGGCAGATACCCTCTCCCTCGACTCTGGAGTGTGTCCCTGGCAGAGACCCTCTCCCTCGACTCTGGAGTGTGTCTATAGCAGAGTCCCTCTCCCTCGACTCTGGAGTGTGTCCCTGGCAGATACCCTCTCCCTCGACTCTGGAGTGTGTCCCTGGCAGATACCCTCTCCCTCGACTCTGGAGTGTGCCCCTGGCAGATACCCTCTCCCTCGACTCTGGAGTGTGTCCGTTGCAGAGACCCTCTCCCTCGACTCTGGAGTGTGTCTATAGCAGGGTCCCTCGACTCTGGAGTGTGTCCCTGGCAGAGACCCTCTCCCTCGACTCTGGAGTGTGTCCCTGGCAGAGACCCTCTCCCTCGACTCTGGAGTGTGTCTATAGCAGAGTCCCTTGTCGTGACCTGACAGTGTGGGCGACGGACAGTAGGGCGTTAGGACCCTGTGGGCAGAGTGACCAGGTCACCGGACACCGGATCCGGTGACGTCAGAGGAAAGGGTATGGACAATGACTAGGACATGGACGGGGACGGATGTGCGGACCAGCAGCTGCCCGAGAGGCTAACTAGCAGTAATGTGAGATGCCAATAAAGAAACGTGCAACTAACCTGTGTCCCGTGTATGGTGTACCTCCCGGCGCACATGGAGAACATGACAACTGGCGACGAAGGTGGGATGAAAGAAACCCCAAGCGTGTGGACAGCCACAGCAGCAACCGGCGACCGACTGGCCCGGAGCTCGCCCCACGTCTGGAGGCTTGAGTGCGCTGCGAAAAACGCCCACCGCGTGCCCACCTTGGCGGCGGAATAGCGTTAAACAAAGCACCTACCGAGTGCCCACCTCGGCGGCGGAAGCGAGTGGCCAAAGAAACGCCTACCGAGTGCCCACCTCGGCGGCAGAAGTGAAGGAAATTGCCCTACCTTGATTGGTGACTCAAGCGGTGGACCACGGCAGAGTCCCTGGCAGAGACCCTCTCCCTCGACTCTGGAGTGTGTCCATGGCAGGGTCCCTCTCCCTCGACTCTGGAGTGTGTCCCTGGCAGAGACCCTCTCCCTCGACTCTGGAGAGTGTCCATGGCAGGGACCCTCTCCCTCGACTCTGGAGTGTGTCCGTGGCAGGGTCCCTCTCCCTCGACTCTGGAGAGTGTCCATGGCAGGGTCCCTCTCCCTCGACTCTGGAGTGTGTCCGTGGCAGGGTCCCTCTACCTCGACTCTGGAGTGTGTCCCTGGCAGTGTCCCTCTCCCTCGACTCTGGAGTGTGTCCCTGGCAGGGTCCCTCTCCTTCGACTCTGGAGTGTGTCCCTGGCAGTGTCCCTCTCCCTCGACTCTGGAGTGTGTCCCTGGCAGAGACCCTCTCCCTCGACTCTGGAGTGTGTCCCTGGCAGAGACCCTCTCCCTCGACTCTGGAGTGTGTCCGTGGCAGGGTCCCTCTCCCTCGACTCTGGAGTGTGTCCCTGGCAGTGTCCCTCTCCCTCGACTCTGGAGTGTGTCCCTGGCAGTGTCCCTCTCCCTCGACGCTGGAGTGTGTCCCTGGCAGAGACCCTCTCCCTCGACTCTGGAGTGTGTCCCTGGCAGAGACCCTCTCCCTCGACTCTGGAGTGTGTCCGTGGCAGGGTCCCTCTCCCTCGACTCTGGAGTGTGTCATTGGCAGGGTCCCTCTCCCTCGACTCTGGAGTGTGTCCGTGGCAGGGTCCCTCTCCCTCGACTCTGGAGTGTGTCCCTGGCAGTGTCCCTCTCCCTCGACTCTGGAGTGTGTCCCTGGCAGTGTCCCTCTCCCTCGACGCTGGAGTGTGTCCCTGGCAGAGACCCTCTCCCTCGACTCTGGAGTGTGTCCCTGGCAGAGACCCTCTCCCTCGACTCTGGAGTGTGTCCGTGGCAGGGTCACTCTCCCTCGACTCTGGAGTGTGTCATTGGCAGGGTCCCTCTCCCTCGACTCTGGAGTGTGTCCGTGGCAGGGTCCCTCTCCCTCGACTCTGGAGTATGTCCGTGGCAGGGTCCCTCTCCCTCGACTCTGGAGTGTGTCCCTGGCAGGGTCCCTCTCCCTCGACTCTGGAGTGTGTCCGTGGCAGAGACCCTCTCCCTCGACGCTGGAGTGTGTCCGTGGCAGAGACCCTCTCCCTCGACGCTGGAGTGTGTCCCTGGCAGGGTCCCTCTCCCTCGACGCTGGAGTGTGTCCCTGGCAGGGTCCCTCTCCCCAGTCTCTGCATCAAAAACAAGATGATTGATGGAATGCTTGACTTAATCTCAAGCACGCACAATTGTTTGGGCCGCATCTCAACCCATAATGTTTCACCCACTATGCCACCGCCGTTTCACACCATCCTTATGCAAATCAATCTTGAGCCTGCTCCAATTGGAACAGTCTAGCCCGAGCTGCCAGGGCAGATCCTCCCTCAACAGAAGCACAATCAACCCAGGGACAGCTTCACCCCTATAAGGGCTCCTCAGCCAGGGACAGCTTGGTTCCAGTGACACAACGAGCAATGGACCCTCGTCATGGACTACCCATCACACTGAGGTTGTGCACAGCAGGGGTTGGCATAGTTATGAGTGGTAATAAACTATTACTTCATGTTAAAAAATACTCTAGAATTTCAATGAAAAAACAGAGTTTAAAGTTAGGTGTGGTAATAATATTTTACTCTGCATTAAAAAAACTGCAAACTTATTGAGGAAACGAAAGGTTAAAGTGATGTTATAGTTAGGTGAACATGGAAGTTTAAACAAAGAATTGTAAACTACAAAACACACAGAAATAAACCAGTCATAGTTATTTCAAGTAAGTATAACTTGCTTTCTTGCCATGCACTGCTTATGACCTTGCATTTTATATCACTATTTGCTTTATCACATTTTTGATAACATCAATATTGCTTCTTAAATTACATTGACAGCAACAGTCTTCATGGCAGTGCATATATATGGGTAACTTTAGAAGCTTGGAAAGAAGATATTTGGAATATAAAATGTAATGAGACACGCAAAAAAGTTTAGATAGGGTCAGATGCCAAGGTTTAAAGACAACTGGAATATGCAGCCCCAAACTGACATGTAAACACAAAGTATAAACCAGCATCTAGAGATAAGAGAAAGAAAGGTGATTCTTAACAAGATTCAAATTTCTTTTTAACAAACTAACATAAAATTTATGTGTATGGATTCCCATCATTCACCATACCTGGTGATTAGCTTCATCATTTGGGTATCCTTTTGTATAGAATGACATTCCTTCTCTATAGATATCAGTCTTCAGACCGTCAGAGGTACCGACGGATAGAGCGGTGCCTCCTTTATCCTGAGCTGTTGCCAGGTGGGGTCAGGCTTTGTCCTCCATACTAATAAGATCATTGTTGAGTCTACGAGGAATTCTGGATTGCGAGACGTTAGACTCACACTATATCCTTTTTTGAAATTTTGTAATAGCAGTAGCTTTATTATCTTTAGAGGTCCTGATGAAAGCACATGGTTTAACTTTTGCCGTTAAGTGCTGAAACATGTCGACCACTTCTGTTTAGGACAGCTATTTGTTAAAAATGGTCCTTGAGTTCTGTTTTTAACCTTTGATCGTGACAGACATCAATAAAATTCACAGTCTGATCACGCATCAATTTTACATTTTTTCACTTCACATTTGCACTGCACTTAAATATTGATCCCATACACTCTATCTTGCTCATCATGGCAACCATACCTTCTGACATCCGAGAGCTCTGATAACTATAGAGCAGGAATATCATTCTATACAAAAGGATACCCAAATGATGAAGCTAATCACCAGGTTTGGTGAATGATGGGAATCCATACACATACATTTTATGTTAGTTTGTTAAAAAAGAATATTTGAATCTTGTTAAGAATCACCTTTCTTTCTCTTATCTCTAGACGCTGGTTTACACTTTGTGTTTACATATAAAATGTAATGGCCTGCTTGGGCTCCAATCCTTGTGCTTTAGCATTTACAAGACAAGCATTTACAATGCAATAGGTTTTGCAGCATTAATATTTGAGTTATTGGCGTTGTGTATGACAATGCGTTGCATACATTTTTTAGCAAACTTTGAATTGGTGAGCAGTGAGAGTGTGTTCAAGAGTATGCTGTTGCTCACAGCTGTTATTACTCATACAGCTCTGATGATGCACCTCATGCACGGGGCTGAAGCAGTTATTATTCACACAGCTCTGATGATGCACCTCAGACATGGGCTCACAGCTGTTATTATTCACACAGCTCTGATGATGTACCTGAGCACGGGGCTGACGCAGTTATTATTCACACAGCTCTGATGATGCACCTCATGCCCGGGGCTCACAGCAGTTATTATTTACACAGCTCTGATGATGCACCTCATGCACGGGCTCCCAGCTGTTATTATTCACACAGCTCTGATGATGCACCTCATGCAAGGGGCTGAAGCAGTTATTATTCACACAGCGCTGATGATGCACCTCAGACACGGGCTCACAGCTGTTATTATTCACACAGCTCTGATGATGCACCTGAGCACGGGGCTGATGCAGTTATTATTCACACAGCTCTGATAATGCACTTGAGCACTGGGCTGACGCAGTTATTATTTACACAGCTCTGATGATGCACCTCAGCACGAGGCTGCCGTCAGTTATTATTCACACAGCTCTGATGATGCACCTCAGGCACTGGGCTCACAGCTGTTATTATTCACACAGCGCTGATGATGCACCTCAGACACGGGCTCACAGCTGTTATTATTCACACAGCTCTGATGATGCACCTGAGCACGGGGCTGATGCAGTTATTATTCACACAGCTCTGATAATGCACTTGAGCACTGGGCTGACGCAGTTATTATTTACACAGCTCTGATGATGCACCTCAGCACGAGGCTGCCGTCAGTTATTATTCACACAGCTCTGATGATACACCTCAGGCACTGGGCTCACAGCTGTTATTATTCACACAGCTCTTATGATGCACCTCAGGCACGGGGCTGACGCAGTTATTATTCACACAGCTCTGATGATGCACCTCAGGCACGGGCTCACAGCTCTTCTTTTCCACACAGCTCTGATGATGCACCTCAGGCACGGGCTCACAGCTGTTATTATTCACACAGCTCTGATGATGCACCTCAGGCACTGGGCTCACAGCTGTTAATATTCACACAGCTCTGATGATGCACCTCAGGCACGGAGCTGACAGTTATTATTCACACAGGTCTGATTATGCACCTCACGCACGGGCTCACAGAAAGTAGGGTGAACTGTTTTCCTTATATTAAAAAAGTATGAAGAAGTCATGCCTCTGAGATCCCAACAGGAGCACCATATCACCCTGGTGAATGTGATTAGGGTCCCACAGAGTTCCCCATCTCTTACAAACTGGGCTTCGCCGGAGATGAACCCGCACACCCTGCGGTGATGCATCTGTTTTAAGTCCCTTCCTGCTAGCCTTTATTATTTCAGTCCAACCTTGCAAAGAACCACTACGTGAGTTTTCCATTCATGCACTTGAAATCAAAAGGTCCGCTTCTGCGGTAGAACAGCCAACTGGCCAGATAGGGGCTATATTTCGCCTGTCTCACCTACATTGGCCAGGCTGGTACATGGAAGTATCGGGAACGCTATTACAACTGACCGCGGTGGGGTAAGGAGGAATGAAATTAATGTATTGCATACGAGCTCCTTCTCCTTTTATTTTCCTTGCAAGGTACGTTAAGCTATATTGTCTCTTGTGACCGTGAAACGTTGTTTTCTATGGGTTGTTGTTATTCTATGCTATAGTAAAACACGTTTTGCTTTATAACCTCGTTTTTCTTTACCCAAGGAAGTGAGCGCAGTGGGCGGTGCTGGCCCAGCCATAGTGGCAAGCGCCTAGATCCTGGTGCTGTGTGAGTGGCTTCTAAATGGGGCGCGGGTCACACTGCTACAGGTGGGGGCAGTTGCGTGGGGCTAGAGTGTGCACAGAGGGCCGGGGGAGGGGACGTGGTGCAGGAAGGCGCGTTTACCCGGGTGTGGAAGTTCGTGCCGCCTTCCCTCCAGCATCACCCCTGCTCGCTGCCGCCCCGGGCCTCTTCCCATGCTTGTGGCGGTGTTGTTGAGCTCCCTCCCGCTTGCCCTGGCTGGGGAGAGAGGCCTCGGTGGGAGAGGAGCTGCTGCGGACGGGCGGCGGAAGGGACTTGGTGAAGAAGTTGAAGAGGGTGCTCTGACGGGACATGGCGGCGGCTGCGCTCGGGCTCCGCTGTGGCTGCACACGGGATCTGACCGGGAAGCTCGGAGCGGCACTGGCAGGAAACCAGCAGCGAGGAGGAGGGTTCTGTCAGAGCAGCACAGCCAATTAGCGTCAGCCTGCATGTCATAGTCCTGTCGCACAGCCAATCAATGTCAGGTCGCCCAATGCCTCATATGCGCGTAGGGAGCCCAAGGAACATATTTCAGTCAGGCGCAACGTCTTCACTACCTGGAGGCTGCAGAAGTCCGGAGTGGCGTTAAGTGGGCTTTAGTTGTGGGGGGGGGGTCTCGGTGCGCTCGTGTGTGTGCACGCATGTGTGTATGTGTGCGACGGCGGGGGGGGTGCTCGGTGCACTCGTGTGTGTGTGTGTGCGCGCGTGTGTATGTGTGCGACAGGGGTGTATGTCTCTGTATGTATGTGTGCGTGCGTGCATGGGCGCTCGTATGTGTGTCTCTGTGTGTGCGCATGCGTGTGTGTTGGAGCTTCCCAGGGGACAGGAGATGGCCACAGTGAGCGCGTTCGCGAGCGCGTGGCCCGCTCCGATTGCCATGCGCGCGGCCAGGTCCTGTCTCCTGGAAAGCTGCGTCGCTAACAATAGGTCTCTGGCAAGACCGCTCTTTCGCGCGGTTAACGCCACGAGACCTAAAAAGGGTATCTCTGGCACAGTTTCACTTTCAATATAATTGGCTAAACTGCTACTATCTGACCCATGACCAAGATGAGATGTTGCTGAAATGCATCAGGTGTGTATTGCTGCCAAAAAAACAGTATCATTACACTTTTCGCCTCTAAAGTGTGTGTGCTTTCTGTTTTTGTGATGGGAAAGGTGTCTTTTTCTTACATATTCGGGTCTCACAACTTAGCACGCACCACCATATCAGAAGCCAGGGGAACTTGCAAGGATACGTGACTTTTATGTAGATATATATTTATATATATCAATTAATCAAAAGCATTTGTAAAGCGCAACACTGTCACCCCTAGGGGTATCTGGGTGCTGTGTCTCCTTCGGAGAGTCAGAACTTGAGTCTCTTCCTTAAGTCTGCCAACACGGTGGCTTTACCGAGTTGGAGGAGGAGGTCATTTCAGGCCTTTGCAGCGATGTTGGAGAAGGAGTAGCCATCATTGTGACTGCGGAGGATGCAGGGACTGTGTGCGAGGGCGAGTGAAGAGGAGTGCAGGTGTATAGAGGGTTGGTGGAAGTTCAGTCGTTGGTTGATGTAGACAGGTCCATGGCCATGTAGAGTTTTGTAGGCGTGCATTAGGATCTTGAACTGGGAACTGGTGGAGATGCTGGCATAGAGGGTGTAGCTGTAGTCGAGGCAGCTAGTAACGAGATTCTGACATCTGTGAGAGGGTAATATAAATGTTGAAGAGGGTGGGACTGAGGGATAATCCTTGTGGTACGCCGCATATGATGTCTTTGGGTGTGGAGGTGAAGGGAGGCAGTCGGATGCTCTGTGTGCGTCCTGTAAAGAATGAGGTGAACCACTTGAGGGCATCTTGCTGTATGCCTATGTTGGGAAGTCTGTTGATGAGGGTGTTGTGGTAGACGGTTTTGAATGCCGTGAAGAGGTTGAGGAGGATCAGGGCCGCAATTTCTCCGTGATCAAGGAGTGTTCTGAATTCATCTGTGGTGGCAATCAGTGCTGTTTCAGTGCTGTGGTTGGCACGAAATCCTGATTGTGAGGCATCCAGTAGGTGGTTTTGTTCAAGGAAATCTGTGAGCTGCTGCTTGATGACTTGCTTGAGTACTTTTGTTGAGTAGGGGAGCAGGGAGATCGGACGATAATATTTGAGATCGCTGCGATCCGTGGAAGCTTTCTTTAGGAGGGCTCTGATATCTGCGTCTTTCCATTTGTCCAAGAAGGTTGTTGTGGAGATGTAGGTGTTCAAATGCTGGTGAATTGCGTGCTGAATGGGTCCCCTCTGTGTTATTGTAGAGTTGGTGGGCGCCCCGGGGTTGATGGAAGGCATGATGGCTGAGGTGGTCAGGGCAGTATGGTTGTGTGTGTGTGTGCGTGTGTGTGTATATATATATATATATATATATATGTATATTGTTAGACCTGGCACCTTGGCGTGAGTTTCCCTTCCACTTTTTGCTGTTGTGCCTCCAATGTTTTGATGGTGTCTGCTACTCAGGGCACTGCGCCACGGCCAGCCCGTGCCGCAGTGCAAGTGCTCCCTACTGTAAAGTGTACATATGATTGATGTCCATGATTGGTTCATTGGATTTACTGTTAGTCCCTAGTAAAGTGCACCAGGAGTGCCAGGGCTTGTGAATGCCAATACTGCTAGTGGGCCTGCAGCGCTGGTTGCGCCACCCACAGAAGCAGCCTTAAAATGTGTCTAGGGTCTGCCATTGCAGAACCTGCGTGCAGTCTGGTACTGTCACCCTGGCTGGGCAAGTGCACACACTTGCCAGCCCCTAAACCTTCCCTTAAACTTCATATTAGTCACCCCTATGGTAGGCCTGAGGGCAGGGTGCATTGTAAGTGTAAGGTAGAACATGCCCTGATGTATGTGGCATGTTCTAATAGTGAATTACTGCCAAATTCGTTTTTCACTATTGTAAGGCTACCAGTTCCCTTTAGGCCAGATGGGCTGCTGGAATTATTACACTCTATAATCCCAGCAGGCTCAGGGAACATGGTAGAAATTAATGTTTAGTATGCCTGAACTCAGAATAATAAAATACTTCTTTTAGTAAAGTTTATTTTAATATCCTGTGTTTGCAAATGCTACTTTTAGAAAGTTAGCATTTGCTGGCCTAACCATTTCAGCCCGCCTCTGCTTGGATGTGGATCTGACTGTCTGGTGTGTGTGAGTGACAGGGCGGGGAGTTGACAGGTAGTGATTAGCAGGAGGACCCCTTAATGGGTGGTGGGAGTTTCCCCTGAATGATGCATCAGGCTGTGCCCCTGCCACCACAATGCTGGCTCCGCCCTCCTGGGGAGCGACTGATGACTCAGCCTGCACCTGGCCCAGGAAGGACCGAAGCTTGTAAACAAAGTGCTCAGGCCACTCCTGCCCTCTCAATGCCGGCTCCGCCCCCCTGGGGAGCGGCTGATGTGCCTGCCCTCACACTGAATGCAGAAGTCATAAGTACCCACAACAAGTACTCAGAGACTGGAGCAGTTATGCAGAGGCCCCCCTGGCTTGCTAGAACAAAAGAAACTGGGTATAAAAGTAGGAGCCCTGCTCCTTGTAAATTAGATCCTGTTTGTGCTACAAGAGAAACTCTGCCCGAAGAGAAGGACCTGGAAGGACTACAAGGAGGAGTGCTGACTCTGGCCTGTGTCTGGTGCCTTGCTGCCAAAGGAGAGGAAGAGAAAAAGACTACAAGAGACTTTTGCTTTATTTTGAACTTTGTGCCAAACTCTGCTAAAAGATCTCCAAGGGCTTGCTGCTGAACTTGCCCCCTGACCAGCGCTCCAGGAACAGTGAGCGCTAACCCCTGACCCAAGCATCTGCTGTGTGTGCTGCTTATCGCTGCAGCGCTGTCTGAGGAAGACGAGAGCATCAAGCCCCCTGCACACCGTGACCGTGGGTGAGCAGATCGCCATAACAACGTGAAGCCCAGCCCGCCGCTGGCCTGAACACCGTGACGGCATCTGCACCTGGCCCCACGAGAGCAAAGTAACGGAGGACCCGTCCGGTCCAAGCACCGAAGTCTACTGGGCACAAGCGCCGTAGATTCCCCCGCAACGACGGACTGCCGCCCTTGTCATCTCCCTCGCTATCAGCGTCTGGCCTGCTGCCCCGCTGAAGGGACATCACCGCGACCGGCACTTTGGCTGGGTACGTCCCGCACTTGGGGACCGTACTGCCACTGCGCCACACCCAGCCGCCGCCGTCAGGACGGAAGAGAAGACTGAGTGAAAAGGACCTGTGCCCCCATCGAGCACCGCCGCCCCCGGGTGACCCGTGACCTGCTACCTCGAGCCGCAGCTCGCCTCGCCCGTCAAGGAAGCAACGCGACGTGGGACAGCTCCCCCTTCAGCCGCCCTCTCCGAAGATCACCACAAGAAGTGAAAGGTACTGTCTTTGCCCCCTCCGCGGCGCGAGCGTCCTGCAGTCTGAGCTCGCACCGCGCGGTCTGATCTCAGGCACCCCGGGAGCCTCGCAGCTGCTGTTTGCTTGGCAGCGCGAGCCGCCCCAGAGTCAGAGGCGCGCTCTGCTCTTGGCCCCCGAGGCCCCGCCTGACGCTCTCCGAGGCCCGCGGCCCCCTCTCCCCGAGTCGAGCCCCGAAGGGTGACTCATTTCGAGAGCGGAGACAGCGGGAAGCGCCTTGAAGCGCTATAAGACACTGGAACCTTTCTAAAGCTGGGCAGAAGGCCCAAAGGAGCGCATTTATTTAACGAACTGTGACTGTGTGATAAAGAATACTGGAACCTGCATTGAAGAAGTAACCACGACTGTATTTACAAGCCTGCTTGAGATTTATATAAAGAACATATATTTTTACAAATACAGTTTGGTGTCATTGTGTGGTGGGTTGGTGGTGTTGGTGTAATATTGCAAATGTTTAACCCTACATGCCCCAGAGATTAGCCTAAGACTGCTTAAGCCACACTACCTAGAGGGTAAGCAGAGGTTGTCTTGAAGGTAACCCTCAGCCCTGACGAGGAAGAGAGAGGCCCTGCTTGTCGCCAGTGTTACACTGCGCCAACCAGAGACTCCCCCTTCCTACATTGGTGGCAGCGGTGGGATTCGCGAATTTACATTTGCAGTGTTTTACCTTAGCTACTGACCATTGCATAGTGATTACAGTCCAGTAACTTAGCCACAGACTCTTGGATTTTTTAATTTTGCTAAAGAAGAAGATCCCTAGTGTTGCAAACATGCCTGGCACAAACAGCATTGATGGAGGAGAGTCCATAGCCTCTAGTGCGCAGGGGCTAGAATGGGACGCATCAAAGCTGGATGACTACACAAAGAAGCAGTTGAGTTATTTTTGCAGGAAACTCAAGGTTCCACACGCAGGATGCAGAAACAAACCTGAGTTCTACAAGGCCATGAGAGCCTGGCTTGAATCTAGGAAGACACCTGAGGATCAGGATGCACCTGTGGATCCTGTGAGTCTGGAAAAACCAGACAGCGTTCTTAGCTTTGGCAGAGGCCTGTCGCCAGAGGAGCTGGCAGACAGACAGGCAACCAGGGATCATGAGATAAAGATGGCAGAATTAAAGTTGAAGGGCCAAATGGAGCTTGAAAGCAAAAAAATGGCTCTGGAAGAAAGAAAACTCCAATTGGAGTATGATGTGAAAATGAGGGAGATGAGTCTAAAAGAGAAAACCTTGGATCATCCTCCCTCTGGTGGCAGCACAACGCCGGTGCAGGTAGAGTCAAGAGTGCACATCCCCAAAGATGTAGTTAAAGAGTTCTTTAAGGGGGATGACATAGGACAGTGGTTTAGGGCATATGAGGTAGCCATGCTTTCCCACCGGGTCCCTGAGAAGGATTGGGGAGCGGGGTTATGGGGAAGGTTCCTTAGCGAAGGGCGGGACACCCTGCTAGATTTGCCCTCTGAAGACCAGAGATCCTATCCCCATATGAAAGAAGCTTTAATGACCAGGTATGGGCTTACCCCTGAAATGTATAGACAGAAGTTTAGGGGGTGTAATAAGCGGCCTGGGAATACGTATGTGGAGTTTGTGACTTTTTTTTGCAGAGCACTGGATGGTTGGGTGAAGGGTAACAAAGTGAATGATTTTCAAGGTCTCTTTGATTTAATTGCCTGGGAGCACTTGTCTGATCAATGTTTTCCTGAGTTACGCCAGCACCTGATTGATAGCAAGTTGTCCAACCCGAGGAAACTTGCTGAGGAGGCGGACCGCTGGCTCAGCACCAGGGTCCACAAGGGTCCAGTGGGAGACTCCGCCAAGGGTGGGCAGGGTCCCCAGCAGAAGAGTGGGGGGGACAAGGGAAAACAGAAAGGGTTCCAAAAAGGCCCCCAAAGTAATCCCCAAGGGGACCAGCAGAAAGGTTCTCAGCCTCCCCCACCCCCTAAGCAGAATGGGGCCCCGACAGGTCGACCTGTTCCAAAGGGGCCCTTCAATTGTTACAAATGTGGTGACCCGGGGCACATAGCCAGTGACCCCAAGTGTCGCCTGTTTGGAAAACCAGCACCCACTGGTGCTCCGCCCCGACAAGTGACCAGTGTTCACTTAGGAGAAGAAGTGATGGTCCCGGGGGGTGGAGATCCTGTTCAGATGACCCTAGTCTCACTAGGAGACAGTGAGATGGTCCCTACAAGCTACCTGCCCTCTAACACTAAAAAATATGGGCAGGTGGTTACCATCAATGGTAAGAAAGCTGAGGCTCTTAGAGACACAGGAGCCAGTGTGACTGCAGTGAGGCATCACCTGGTGTCTCAAGAGCAGGTTGTACCCCATGCCTACTGTAGGGTTGTCAATGCTGACAATTCAGAGAGTCAGTGTCCGATGGCTCAAGTTCCCTTCGAGTGGGGGGGGGTCTCTGGTACTCTGCAGGTCTGTGTGAGGAAAACCATGCCTGTTGACTGTTTGCTAGGGAATGACTTGGAGGACTCCCCTTGGGAAAAGGTGGAGAAGACGACTCACCTGAAGATGGTGGGTCTACCTGACTGGGCGTGCGTGACCACCCGGTCAATGGCAGCCAGTAGGGGTGATCAAGAGGTCCTGGGGCCTGACGGAGAGGCCCAGGAACCGGCCTTAGGGAGAAGGCGCAGGGCGCGCGGGAAACCGGCCCCTGAAGTTCCCACGGTCCAGGAGGAAGCAGACCTTGAGGGGGATGCCCTGGAGCCTACTGGGGAACAGATTGCCGAACTGGGGGACCTGCCTGAGCTGACCCATTGGCAGCAAGAAGGAGGCCCCTCCAGGGAGGAATTCTGCAGGGAGCAGAAAGAATGCCCTTCTCTCGTGGGTATGCGGCAGCAGGCTGCAGACCAGGCCAATGGTGTTCAGGCCAAAACACATTATGTGTACTGGGAGAATGACCTCCTGTACTCAGAGCCTAAGGCTGCTGAACCTGGGTCAGCCCGTGTGCTGGTGGTACCCCAGAAGTTCAGAGCCTTCCTACTGGGACTGGCTCATGATGTGCCTTTAGCAGGACATTTGGGGATGGACAAGACCTATGACAGGCTTGTCACCCACTTCTACTGGCCCCAAATGCACAAGAGCTCAGATGCTCATTGTAGGACCTGTCCAACTTGCCAGGCAAGTGGGAAGAGCGGAGGGAAGAACAAGGCTCCCCTCCAACCCTTCCCTGTGGTCAGTACGCCATTCCAACGAGTGGGTATTGATATTGTTGGGCCTCTGGACCCCAAGACAGCCATGGGCAACAGGTTCATCCTGGTCTTGGTGGATCATGCCACCCGGTACCCTGAAGCCATCCCTCTGAGGACAGTGACGGCCCCCGTGGTGGGGCGTGCACTAATGGGAATTTTCTCCAGAGTGGGGTTCCCTCTAGAGGTGGTGAGCGACAGGGGGACCAACTTTATATCCAAGTATATGAAGTCCCTTTGGCAAGAGTGTGGTGTAACCTACAAGTTCACCACACCTTACCATCCACAAGGAAATGGGTTGGTTGAAAGATTCAACCGAACCCTGAAGGGCATGATCATGGGCCTGGAAGGTCCAATGAGGCGTAAGTGGGACGTCCTCTTACCATGCCTGCTCTTTGCATACCGCGAGGTGCCACAGAAGTCTCTAGGGTTCAGCCCCTTTGAGCTGCTGTATGGTCACCCCGTGAGAGGACCACTGAGTTTGGTAAAGGAAGGCTGGGAGCAATCTCCCAGGAAACCTCCCCAGAATGTATATAGCTACATGCTGGCCTTCAGAAACCAAACCAGGCGCTTCAGACAACTTGCTGAGGCAAATCTGGAAGCAAGCCAGGAGGAGATGAAGCGGTGGTACGACCAGAATGCCACTCTGGTAGAGCTTCAGCCTGGACAGGAGGTGTATGTCTTGGCCCCAGTGGAACCCTGTGCACTTCAGGATAAGTGGACAGGCCCATTTGAGGTTGTGGAGCGCAAGAGCTCAGTGACATACTTGGTGGACATGAAGACGCCCAGGAATCCTTTAAGGGTCTTACATGTCAACCGCCTCAAGCCCCACTTGAAAAGGTCCGAAGTGGGCATGCTGTTGGCCACTGATGATGGAATGGAAGAGGAGTCTGAGCCTCTTCCTGACCTCTTAGTGGCCTGTGAGAAGGATGGGTCAGTGGATGGAGTTAACCTCTCACCCACCCTGACCCCTGAGCAACAGGAAGACTGCCGCCAGTTGCTGGGGCAGTTTCCAGACCTGTTCTCCCTGGTTCCTAGTGTCACAGATTGGTGCGTCCATGATGTGGACACAGGAGACAGCTTACCTGTGAAGCATAAGGCTTACAGGGTAACTGACAGGGTCCGGGCCTGCATCAAGGAGGAGGTCTCCAAGATGCTTGCTCTTAGGGTAGTCTTCCAGCAGTCCTTGGTCCAGCCCCGTGGTCTTGGTCCCAAAGGCTGCTGCGCCGGGAGCCACACCTGAACTCCGGTTCTGTGTGGACTACAGAGGACTCAATTCAGTCACCAAGACTGACGCGCACCCTATCCCCAGAGCTGATGAGCTCATTGATCGGCTAGGGGCTGCCCGGTTCCTCAGCACGTTTGATTTAACGTCTGGGTACTGGCAGATCGCCTTAACCGATGGGGCAAAGGAGAGGTCAGCATTCTCCACACCAGATGGGCATTTCCAGTTCCGGGTGATGCCATTTGGGATGAAGAATGCCCCTGCCACCTTTCAGAGGTTGGTCAACCAGGTGTTGGTTGGGCTGGATGAGTTCAGTGCCGCCTACCTGGATGACATCGCAGTGTTCAGTGGCACCTGGCCAGAACACCTGCAGCACCTCTGGGAAGTGTTGATGGCGCTGCGCAAGGCAGGCCTCACAATCAAGGCAAGCAAGTGTCAGATTGGGCAGGGCTCCGTGGTGTACTTGGGACACCAAGTGGGGAGTGGCAAGGTGGCACCCTTGCAACCCAAAATTGAGACCATCCTGGCTTGAGAACCCCCCAAGACCCAGACAGCAGTGAGAGCCTTCCTGGGGCTCACTGGGTATTACAGGAGGTTTGTCAAGGGCTATGGCACTATTGTGACCCCCTTGACAGAACTGACTTCTAAGAAGCAGCCCAGGAATGTGATTTGGACTGACACCTGTCAGAAGGCTTTTGACACCCTGAAGACTGCCATGTGCACGGCGCCCGTGCTCCTGGCTCCTGATTTCTCCAAGGAATTCATAGTGCAAACAGACGCTTCAGAGCATGGTGTAGGGGCTGTTCTCTCACAGATGACTGAGGAGGGCTGGGACCAACCCGTAGCCTTCATCAGTAGGAGGTTACTTCCACGGGAAAGTAGGTGGAGTGCAATAGAGCGAGAAGCATTTGCTGTGGTCTGGGCGCTGAAGAAGCTAAGACCCTACTTGTTTGGGTCTCACTTCCGGGTTCAGACGGACCACAGGCCCCTCAGATGGTTGATGCAAATGAGGGGTGAGAACCCAAAACTGTTGAGGTGGTCCATCTCCCTACAGGGTATGGACTTCACGGTGGAACACCGCCCTGGCACAGATCACGCCAACGCTGATGGTCTGTCCAGATTTTTCCGCCTTAGTGATGAGGAACTCCCTGGGGAAGGGTAGTTCTCCCCACATTTCAGCTGGAGGGGACACGTGTTAGACCTGGCACCTTGGCGTGAGTTTCCCTTCCACTTTTTGCTGTTGTGCCTCCAATGTTTTGATGGTGTCTGCTACTCAGGGCACTGCGCCACGGCCAACCCGTGCCGCAGTGCAAGTGCTCCCTACTGTAAAGTGTACATATGATTGATGTCCATGATTGGTTCATTGGATTTACTGTTAGTCCCTAGTAAAGTGCACCAGGAGTGCCAGGGCTTGTGAATGCCAATACTGCTAGTGGGCCTGCAGCGCTGGTTGCGCCACCCACAGAAGCAGCCTTAAAATGTGTCTAGGGTCTGCCATTGCAGAACCTGCGTGCAGTCTGGTACTGTCACCCTGGCTGGGCAAGTGCACACACTTGCCAGCCCCTAAACCTTCCCTTAAACTTCATATTAGTCACCCCTATGGTAGGCCTGAGGGCAGGGTGCATTGTAAGTGTAAGGTAGAACATGCCCTGATGTATGTGGCATGTTCTAATAGTGAATTACTGCCAAATTCGTTTTTCACTATTGTAAGGCTACCAGTTCCCTTTAGGCCAGATGGGCTGCTGGAATTATTACACTCTATAATCCCAGCAGGCTCAGGGAACATGGTAGAAATTAATGTTTAGTATGCCTGAACTCAGAATAATAAAATACTTCTTTTAGTAAAGTTTATTTTAATATCCTGTGTTTGCAAATGCTACTTTTAGAAAGTTAGCATTTGCTGGCCTAACCATTTCAGCCCGCCTCTGCTTGGATGTGGATCTGACTGTCTGGTGTGTGTGAGTGACAGGGCGGGGAGTTGACAGGTAGTGATTAGCAGGAGGACCCCTTAATGGGTGGTGGGAGTTTCCCCTGAATGATGCATCAGGCTGTGCCCCTGCCACCACAATGCTGGCTCCGCCCTCCTGGGGAGCGACTGATGACTCAGCCTGCACCTGGCCCAGGAAGGACCGAAGCTTGTAAACAAAGTGCTCAGGCCACTCCTGCCCTCTCAATGCCGGCTCCGCCCCCCTGGGGAGCGGCTGATGTGCCTGCCCTCACACTGAATGCAGAAGTCATAAGTACCCACAACAAGTACTCAGAGACTGGAGCAGTTATGCAGAGGCCCCCCTGGCTTGCTAGAACAAAAGAAACTGGGTATAAAAGTAGGAGCCCTGCTCCTTGTAAATTAGATCCTGTTTGTGCTACAAGAGAAACTCTGCCCGAAGAGAAGGACCTGGAAGGACTACAAGGAGGAGTGCTGACTCTGGCCTGTGTCTGGTGCCTTGCTGCCAAAGGAGAGGAAGAGAAAAAGACTACAAGAGACTTTTGCTTTATTTTGAACTTTGTGCCAAACTCTGCTAAAAGATCTCCAAGGGCTTGCTGCTGAACTTGCCCCCTGACCAGCGCTCCAGGAACAGTGAGCGCTAACCCCTGACCCAAGCATCTGCTGTGTGTGCTGCTTATCGCTGCAGCGCTGTCTGAGGAAGACGAGAGCATCAAGCCCCCTGCACACCGTGACCGTGGGTGAGCAGATCGCCATAACAACGTGAAGCCCAGCCCGCCGCTGGCCTGAACACCGTGACGGCATCTGCACCTGGCCCCACGAGAGCAAAGTAACGGAGGACCCGTCCGGTCCAAGCACCGAAGTCTACTGGGCACAAGCGCCGTAGATTCCCCCGCAACGACGGACTGCCGCCCTTGTCATCTCCCTCGCTATCAGCGTCTGGCCTGCTGCCCCGCTGAAGGGACATCACCGCGACCGGCACTTTGGCTGGGTACGTCCCGCACTTGGGGACCGTACTGCCACTGCGCCACACCCAGCCGCCGCCGTCAGGACGGAAGAGAAGACTGAGTGAAAAGGACCTGTGCCCCCATCGAGCACCGCCGCCCCCGGGTGACCCGTGACCTGCTACCTCGAGCCGCAGCTCGCCTCGCCCGTCAAGGAAGCAACGCGACGTGGGACAGCTCCCCCTTCAGCCGCCCTCTCCGAAGATCACCACAAGAAGTGAAAGGTACTGTCTTTGCCCCCTCCGCGGCGCGAGCGTCCTGCAGTCTGAGCTCGCACCGCGCGGTCTGATCTCAGGCACCCCGGGAGCCTCGCAGCTGCTGTTTGCTTGGCAGCGCGAGCCGCCCCAGAGTCAGAGGCGCGCTCTGCTCTTGGCCCCCGAGGCCCCGCCTGACGCTCTCCGAGGCCCACGGCCCCCTCTCCCCGAGTCGAGCCCCGAAGGGTGACTCATTTCGAGAGCGGAGACAGCGGGAAGCGCCTTGAAGCGCTATAAGACACTGGAACCTTTCTAAAGCTGGGCAGAAGGCCCAAAGGAGCGCATTTATTTAACGAACTGTGACTGTGTGATAAAGAATACTGGAACCTGCATTGAAGAAGTAACCACGACTGTATTTACAAGCCTGCTTGAGATTTATATAAAGAACATATATTTTTACAAATACAGTTTGGTGTCATTGTGTGGTGGGTTGGTGGTGTTGGTGTAATATTGCAAATGTTTAACCCTACATGCCCCAGAGATTAGCCTAAGACTGCTTAAGCCACACTACCTAGAGGGTAAGCAGAGGTTGTCTTGAAGGTAACCCTCAGCCCTGACGAGGAAGAGAGAGGCCCTGCTTGTCGCCAGTGTTACACTGCGCCAACCAGAGACTCCCCCTTCCTACATATATCACTGCTCCCTCCACACTGTTTTAGGTTTCCTACTGTCAAAATGGGGGAAGGAGGCTAGCTCCTCTACAAATTAAGGCTAGGTAATATGTATGTTGCTCTCTCCTTTTCTCAAATTTTTTTTAGCCTGCCTAAACTGTCTGTGAAATAGAAATTAGACATTTAATTGGCTATTCAGTAATACTGTTTTAAACATTGTTAGCATTAATAAAATTAATTAAAATATATGTTTTATTACTGTTCATCCTGTTTGATGAAATTATGACAGGATCAGTAGTCTAGATTGTTGTTCCCTTATTTTGATCTTTAAGGGGAATTAGATGTGGGTAGTTTTGTTCTACAAGTCTTAGGTGATAACACCATTATTGTAGTTTTGCAAGGGCATTGCTAGTTTTTTATTAGCTAGTCTGTGTAAATAAACTGACAGTCCTTATTAGAGCTGATGTTGTATAGTCTGGATCATGAAAAGTAAAACGCAGGGAAGATGCCCATGTGATCCTTAGCAAAAAACATTTTTTGAAGGAAATATTGTTTTATAGACAAGAACTCCTGTTAAAGTAGCAGTTTTAGATTTTCCTGCTGCTCCTATAACATGAGAGCATGGTCCTAAAGCGTACAATGTAGGTATAGCCCACAAATCTGTCACACCTATCTCAGTTCTGAGCACTGAAGCTGACTATGATTGTAATCATTTACATGTAGGAGTAAGGGTAAGATGTGTTAGTATTTATCTGCATTTTATGTTGGTTTGTAGACCTTGTATACACTGTAAAGCACTCTGATACCCTCACGGGTCACGTTCGCGCTCTATAAGACACTAAAATAAATAAATAACTAAATAAGAAGAATTATTTTAGAAGTGTCTGCAGTCCTGTAGAAGTAATGTAAAGTTTATGAGCAAAAGTGTAGAACATTTCCTTTTTTTTGAGGGTTTTTCAGATTAGTACACAGATATACACCAATGTGAGGATTTAGGATATGTCTGTGTTGTTTTTCTCTTTTTCCTCTGAGTTTAGTAGACTTCCTTGGCTGCTTGGGATTGGGTGATGTTCCTTTTATACTTGCCAATAGGTCCAGGCTGTTGTTTTTTTTTAACTCTCTCATAGATAGATGAAAGTGGTTCTTGGGTGCCTTCCTAATATATGGGGCGTCCCAAGACTAGGAAGTATCTTGAAACTATCCTCTCTGTTGATAGACTGTTTCTGTGCCTTGTCTAAAGACCTTTTGTTTTGTCCACCAATAGATATTTGCTGCCTTACAACCATTGCCAGAGGGGCCCGGACATCAGATGCAGCCTGGGGAGTCAGCGTCAGCACCAGTCCAGCTTGAAGCCAAAGTGAAGGTAACCAGCACAGGCATTGCTGGCAACTAGGACATCAGTGAAGCCCTGTGATCAAGTGTGTACCCCTGCCGCTGTCTTGAGCGAAAGACGGGGTCACAAATCAGAAATTGATGCCTAGCTGAGAGTCACAGACCGACCAGAATGGCGAGGAAGCTTTGCTTGAGGTGACCCCTTTTGAAACAAGGGTTGCTTCAGGGATCCTAGCATCAGGCCTTTGAATTCTGGTCCCAAAGTGAATACAGTTTGCTCCTTTGTTTGTTGGTTAAGAGATACCTGTGTACACTGGATGTAATATGTGGCCCCAACGAACGAGTAGTGCACCAGCAGAGCAATACAGGAGTTAGGGAAAGACTTGAGATTAGGGTACAGGTGCTGCATCTCTGGTGCCTGTTAGATTGAAGTGTAGAAAACTGGTGCACTGCCTGAGACACTGGACAGGATCGCTAAGAGCATTTGCCTGTTGGGTGACTGCCCTATCCTGAAAGAAGAGACTTTTTCCTTGAAACTGGGCTTTGATTTTTGAGTTGCGAGTTGTGCAGCTCCACCGTGGAAACAACAAGAGCCTGCCTGTGAGGCTCAAACGGACACAGGGAGAAGATTACCCTCTGGTTGGTTGTACAGCAGCTTCAATTTCCCCAAGGACTTCTTCTTTTTCTTGTCAATAATGTACCCCTTTAGTCGTCCCATTTTTGAGGAGGAGCAGCCCTTTGCAGCTCTTTGTTCTAATTCCTATGGCCCTGTGTCGTCCTCCTGGTCCCTTGGAGCCAGGATTGTTTTTGTAATAATATTTTTAATCGCTTTAATATTTGCATTAGTTACACTTATTATGCACGAAAAACATTTTTCTGAGCAATTGAAAAAATGTGACTTTGCCCTTTCCTTGAATGTATTAAATTGCTGTTCTAGCCCTCATAAAAGGAAAATGTAAAAGTCAATTGGAAAATGTTTTTATTAGATATGTGTTGTTGGCCATTCTGAAAATTAAGATGAATAGTCACTGAAATGCATAGGAGCCCTGAAAATGTTTACTAGATGATTTTAGGATTTGCTTTTGCTTAGGGTTGTGAAAAATTATAATTCTGTTTGTGATAGTGGTCATTACTTTCTACTGCTATCTGAATGTTAATTATGATCTGATGCTCCGTTCCCTTTGTATTTCTGTTTATACCCGCTCAATGAAATGTTTAGAATGGAAAATGCCCACCTAGCAATGAATTAGGATATTGATAAATTTATGAAAAATTAATCTGCAAATATTTTCTATGTTCCTATTGGATCATAGGAATGTCTTCAGCTAATGCTAAAACTGTCGTCTGTTGTAAATTGGCAGCAATGGGTTAGCATTAGCAGAAGCCATCCTGTATTTATAAGTTATCTTATCCGCTTTGTGAAAGACATTTTGTATTTCTGGCAGCCATTTTGTTTGCCATGTTCTCTGTCCTACCTTTCTGTTAACTGCTCTTGTAGTCAGCCTAGGGACAAACTATGTTTAGATTCTTCCACCTTGGCACATGCCCAGAAGGGCCTAGCTAGTAGAATGCACCTGCTTCTCTAGTATAACTGTCAGGCTATTTTTGCTGCTGCATTGAGAAGTAACTCTCCTCCCACTTTGTTGAGCAAGAAGATCTTGTATGCCCATCTTAGTCATTTTGCATGCTTACATGAGCCAGGACTGCCCCTTGGTCTTATGCTGAGTATGTAACCCTCAGCATATATTTGGCCTCTGTTTTTTGTACTCCTCAGACTGCCTCATTCAGTTGCTACGGCTTCTGTGTGACGTAGTCTCACTCATTTGAGGTTAATAAAGATGCTCTTTTATATTTCAGCTTCTGTTCCAATTTCTTCTTTGTTGGTTTAAAAGGACCAAGTATCAGTGGGACCCCTTTGAAGATTTCTTTGTACTACAATAGAGTAAAAGTTAAAGTTACTAAACATGTTTTATATAATCCAGAATAACAGGCTTCGAAATTTAAAGGCACATTCTGAAAGAACTGCAGTTAAAGAAATGAAACCGGGGTAATAAGGGATAATGTTTACATGTTTTGAAAACAATTATACTGTGTTTAAAATATGAATTGAACTTTCCATCTTATATTACAAAAGACCCTATGAAATTCACTGAAAAACACAGCTAGAAAGTGAACAATGTGCTCTTTCTATGTATGCTGCAGAATGCAGCTCACATGGAAAGAGCAAAAAAAAAGGGGGTTAAATTATTGATTTTTCCTCGTATCACCAGTCTCAAACCAAGTATTCCCTGGTCTTAGATGTTTTGGCGCTGGCCCAGCCTTGTAATTGTGGGGCAGGGTCACAAAGCAATGAGTGTTGCAGCAGAACGCTCACTGCAACACCCATTGCACACCCTTTCACACTAAGTATTCCGCGAATAGGGGCCTTATTTACAAGGTGACGTTAATCCTTGTGAAGTGGCTTAACGCCGTCTTGTAAATAAGGAGAAGAGGATATCGCCACCGCAACGTCACTAAAAGTGGCGTTCTGTTGGTGATATCTCGTTGTAAATATGACCCTAAGTTTTTACAATGAGAAGCCACCTCTACACATTGTATACCTTAGCTCTCTAACATAAAATAAATCCATTATTAACCCCTTTAGTAAGGGCATTGCCCAACAGCCGACGTCCACACTCACCCTCACTCCCTCCCCAATGCCTGTGTCGGTCATTGGCTGATGTTAGGGAGGGTTTAAAGGAAACCTCCTGTGCTTGCTGGAGAGGTTTCCTTTTTTTTAAAGTAAAGGGTGAGGAGAAGGGGGATCACTTCTGCTTCAGTACCCACCCCTCCTGCACATCTGTGACATCAGCTTGATGCGAGGCGCTCTGACATCACAGATCTGCACAGGATGCAGAGGAGCGAGGAGCTGAGTCCTCTGTGTGCAGTCTAAGGGGTTTTCTACCCTCAGGTTTCCCTCCTACATGTGAGTAAGGCAGTGTTGGAAGGGTAGAATCTCAACAGCTTCCTGTTCATGGATTACAGACTTACCAATTACCACCCAAAGTCCCGAGGACTCCCATTGACCTTGGTTGGATCCGTTCCTGTCGCAGGCACTAGGCCCAGAGACACAAGTGGCCGAGTGTTTTTATCAGGGCAATTGGGGTAACTCAGGATGGTAGGAATTTTGTAGATTCCTGCTGATCTGGAAGTTTCCATCACAGAAATGTAAGGGAAATGTATGATTTTAGGCATGTTTGAGGTTTGCAGGGCATTGTGGGTAAGGAAACCTTTTGTTATCCACCCCCTCACCCATCCTGGAATCCCCTGGGTGTCTAGTTTTCAAAACTTTTTGTGGTTGGTAGGTTTTCATGGGTGGTGGCTCTGCACACCCCAAATACTGCAGCTTCCCCTCGCTGATTTTTCCGTATAGCACTCTAAGGGGTTTTGTGTCACGGCCTCTTGGCCCACCCACACAAGTGGCGTTCTGCTGTTATTAGGAAATGTTTGGGAACTTAGGGTGGTTGGGTATTTGTGGATTCCTGCAAATTCTGGAACTTTCCCACACAGAAATGTGATACAAATGTGTGTTTGGAGCCAAAGTTTGAGATTTGTAAGGGCTTCTGGGTATGAATACCTCGTGAAATCCTCACAAGCAACACCACCCTTGACTCTCCCTGGTGTCTAGTTTTCAGAAAGATGCTAGCCAGTTTGGTAGGTTTCTCTAGGTGCCGTCTGAGCTAGGGCCAAAATCCACAGCTAACCAAATTGCAAAAAAGGGTTGTTTTTCAAGGGCAAAAGGTAATGTGTCCATGTTGCGTTTTGGGCCCTTTCCTGCTTCGAGGGCTAGGCCTACCCACACACGTGAGGTACAATTTTTATCAGGAGACTTGAGCGGACGCTGGCTGGAAGGATGTTTGTGGCTGCCAGCAGATTCCAGAACTTTCCATCACAGAAATGTGTATTTTGTTAGCCTAAGTTTGAGGTTTGCAACTCACATTTGGATAAAAACACCTTGTTAGAACAACACCAGCATTGACATCCCCTGGTGTCTAGTTTTCAGAAATGTCTGGGTATTTTAGGCTTTCCTGTGTTGTGGTGAGCTAGGGTCCAAAATCTGCAGCTACTCACGCTGTTAAAAAACCATTGGCTCTGCTGGGTAAAATATGATGCCTGCTGGTTGCGTTTTGGGGTGTATTGTGTAGCCGGTGCTAAACCCTGTTACACAAGTGGGGTACCATTTTTATCAGAAAGCTTGTGGGATCACAAAATAACTGTAGAACATGTGTTATTATTAAATGCACTTCTTTGTGCCTTCCTAATGTAAGCCAGTGTGTAAGAAAGAAGAAATTTTTCAAAACTCTTTTCGAATCACATGCTAGCTAAGCCTGGGCGGTGAACTACGCCCCGCTCGCAGAGTTTGCAGAGTTTTCCGCACTCCGGGTTATGTGGAGCTTGCAGAGTTACGAATGTGGAGCGGAGTTTTTTTTCTCTCTCACGCTTGTCAACATCAAGTTGGTGAGCGCAAGCAAGGAAAATCCACATCCCGGTGAGATTTTTCCTTTCTTCGCGATCTTCAACATCGAGTTGGCGAGCGTGAGCGTGGAAAAACAACCTCCCGGCGAGATTTCTCAACGCGGGCAGTCGGATTTCTCATTGCGAGTGGTCGTGTATGCTCGCGACCACTCGGGTTGAGAAACCATCTGTTCATGTGGGGAAAGCTACTACTTGAGTAAAAACACTACTCGAGAGGCAGAAAGATAGCAGCGCCTGCTTGCGCTGCGCATTGTGCCATTCGCAATGATTGCAAAGTGTGGACAAACACCAGGTGCTAATAATCACTGGGAACGGCATTTATCTAATGCACTCCGCTGCTTCCAGAGCTCTGCTTTGCACAGCCGATTATTTCCGCGTAGTGGAATTCTGTGAAATCTGACCAGGCTTAATGCTAGTATGCGTAACCCAAATTCAAAGATGTACTAATAACCAATGCTCCTAAATTCAATATCTGGTGTACATTTCTGAAAGAAACACATAACGTTTCCTTCATTCCCATTTTTCACTCTTTAGATTTTACCGTAAGAATTTCTCTGTACCTGGTACTCAATGAAAATCATTGTAAGGTGCATCGCAGTTGTTAGGTCTGGGTACCTCAGATTCGTAGGGAGCCTACAAACGCTATATATCTGTGCGACCAAAAAATATAGTTCATATACTGGTGTATTGCTTTTGTAAATCGTCATCTTGACACAAGTTACAGATGAAAGGATGTCAGAAATAGCTTTTTTTCTACTCATTTTGACCACATTTGTTTTTTTAACAGTTACTTTCTCCAGAAAAGTTTGAGGAATCTACACAAATGACCCCTGCTGAATTAAAAAATGTGTGTACATTTCAGAAATGTATAGCGTCATACATGGTTGCACCACAAATTGGAATTAGGTTGAAAGTAGAAAATTTCAGAAACATTAGCTACCTCTTAGAACAATGCCAAAACTGTGTCAAAAATATTTTTTTGCATACAGCTCTGCTTGTTCCTGAAAGCTGGTAAGATGTTGACTTGGCAAAGCATACATTTTAATTGATGCCAATTATAGGAACAAATTAGACACTTTCTCACAAAGCACTTTTTTACCATTTAAAAAAAAAATGACATTTAGATATATTGCGGCTATTTTATTGTCCCCTCCAAAGACATACACAAACCTGGGTACCTTTAGAATACCCATGATGTTGGAAAAATGGTGCAGAGTGGAAAAAAAATTAAGGCGGCATAAGCTCTAACTACTCCAAATAGCCTAAAAGGGCTCAGGACTGCTTAAAAACCCTCAAACGTTTAGGGGTTAAACAAGAGCACATACATTCCAACAAGAAATCAAGAAAGAGCAAAGGAAAAAAAAGCACCCAGATACATTACACAAGAGAAAAGTGCACTGCCGTTTCAGAAAAGAGTGTCTTCTACTCACTATCATCGTACATTGTTCTTAATGATCCTCAATTTTCAAACCATACGCTAGATGTCCTAAAAAGTTCTAATAACATCATTTAACTGCAACCTCCATCAACAACTGATAAATCAAGAGTATCTGGGACACCAGCGAATCCCACATGATCTGCTGTTGAGCACTGGTTGGTCCTCCCCTCCATGTGACTTCCGTTTCCGGGTCACGCTCGCGAATGCTGTATACCGCGTCAGCGAGGAGTTGCACACCGCAAGTACCACCATTGCTGAGAATGCCGAGAACGCTGTTGTAGATTCAGCCATTGCAGCAGCATCGGTAGAGGGACAGGCAAGAAAACAGAGGCAAGACAGGTTGGCAATAGGGGCAAGCAATGACTTCCTGATATTTTAGTCGCTTGAGGACAGCACCCCTGGGCCCAGAACAGAATATTTAGCATCTTACCATTTCAGCCTAGGGCATACTTTTGCTGTGAGGAGTGGCCTGCTGGGGAAAACTAGCAGGTTACTCACCAGGGGGTAAGTGCTCAATGTTTTTTTTGTATAGGGTTCATGCACTTTACCCGGATATAGGGTCGCTGGGCAGGTGTCTCCCTGTATGAGACCCAGGATATTCTAAGTTGATGCCGTACTGTGTGTCAGGGGATCTCTCTCTTCAATCCCTGGTCAGCATTTGTCTTCTGTGACTGTATGCAGTACGCTATAAATGTGAGAAAGCACCTTAAACCAGTGAATCTAGAAAGAAATTTTGGCCCCGCTCTAATGTCGGTCCTGAGAGCCGAAAAACAAGCTGGGCAAGCAAAATGTGCAGCTACACGGGCAAATCGTAGTTTTCAGATGCAAAAGGAGACTGGGGTGCCAGCGAGCCCAGTAAGTTCAGAGGAAGATCTGAACACCATACCTAAGGAAAGTGAGATGGGGCCAGGAAGTGAGACTTAAGAGCAGATGGCAGAAATTTCAGTTGACTCAACGAACTCCCCTACTAGGTCTGAAGTTCTTGCTCTAACATTGAGTTGCTGGAGTACAAAATTGAGGAGCTCGAAAACCACTCAAAGCTCTCTAATCTACATATAATTGGGATCCCAGAGGGGTGTAAGGGCGCACAGGTTCTTTAATGGGTGGGCTAATATTTTAAGACTCTTGTCCTGTCAGGACATTCAGGTGATTTAACCATGACACAAGCTCATCTGGTTCTGGCACAATGCTCTTAAAATTTGAAAATTCCACATACTATCTTTGTAAACTTTTTGTACTACAGAGTAAAAGAGCATATACAGGCCAAGGCAATCAAGACATTTTTTTTTCAACACCAGAAATACCCCATCGTCATATATTTGCTGATATGTCGGCCTCTGCAGCTCATCGTTAACCCTGGGCGTAGGACTATGCTATGCTCGCTTAGTTTGCGCAACTATGCGTTACTTGAGTAGCAGAGTGCAATAACGCATAGCGGGCATTTTCTGCTTGCTTGCGGCCTTCAACTTCAAGTTGACCACCGCGAGGGAGCAAGATACCATCCCAGTGAGACTTTTTCCTCGTTCGCGATCAGCAACATCAAGTTGTCGATCGTGAGCGTGGAAAATAAACCTCCCGGCGAGATTCTCAACGCGGGGAGGAAAGGTTTCTCATTGAGAGTGGTCGCATATGCTTGTGACTGCTCACGCTGAGAAACTACCAGTCCGCGTTGAGAAAGCTGCCACTCGAGTACAAATCTACTCGAGCGGCAGAAAACGACCGTTTGCACTGTGCAAGATGTGGTTTGCAATGATCGCACAGTGCGTACAAGCATCCGGCACTGTGCAATCAATGCAAACAGCATTTTGCACAATGCAGTACGCAGTTCGCGTAGCTATGTTTAGCTTGCATTGTGCGAAGTGCACTTCGCATAGCTACGCGTAGCGCTACTACGCGAACCATGCTCAGGGTTACTCATTGTTGAAAAGACTTTGTTAAAATGCTGTATCTGTTTCAAGGCACAGGGTGCTCGGGCTACTATTGCACAAGTCTAAATTGAAGGGATTGGCAAAGGGACAGTTACATCTGTTCGCTAGTATAAAAGAGGCTCAGGAGCTCCTGCAGAAGATCTCTAATTGATTATGAGTATTCCTGTGTTTATGCTGTAGTTTTGATGATCCTGACTAGGTTGGAGATGTTGATAATGTCAATAGGTATTGTTTAATTCTCCAGGCCTGGTTCGAAGTTTAAGTGTGAACTAGGCCGTAACTCCAGAGGTTTTTCCATTATTAAAGGAGGAGTTTCCTGTTTTAGGCACAGAGACCTAAGAAATGTGAAATGATTCCTTGTGTCAGGATCTTGAATATGTGTAAGATGTTATGATAGTGATGATGCTGAAAGTGCTACATATGGGGGTGCTGGAGGGTGTGGTGGGAGGGCCACGTGTTGACCAGGGTGCAGATCCATGCCACCCCGTGGGATAGGAGGCGTACGAGAGGGGTATTGTGGGCAACTCACCCTCGCAGGTTTTAGGGTTTTTTGGGATCACGTGGTGATGTAGGGGGCTGTTGCAGGGTTAGTGGGGAGTACTTTATTGGATGAGAGCAGAATCGATTCAAGATTGGAACCATTTGTGGTTAGCGACGTAGAAAGACCATGAATTAGTTAAAGGCATCTAAGTATTGGGTCTTAAAGCTAGATTTAATTCCTGTAATATTAATAGCATTTCAAACAGAAACACAGGGGTTGATTAGATGGTTGACCTATTTTTCCCTGAAATCTTATTTCTACAGGAGATCCATCTTAAGAACAGCTACCCAGATCTTTTTATTCTGAAGCACTATCTACACACTTGTTTTGTTTCTCTCGGTCTGGCAGTAAAGGGGGTTGCAGTTTTGCTATGTAAGGGGCCGGATAGGGTTGCAACCAATGTAGTTAGAGATCTCCATGGAAGGTGGATATGGCTGAAAGTTAGTGCTACGGGAAACACCCTTACTCTGGTCAATAATTATGCCCCAGTTTTTGATGAAGCAGTAGGGCGATAATCTTAGGGGGTGATTTTAATTATATCCTGGCATTTTTCAATATACTTGTTTCTCACCGTTTTCATACTGCTTCCCGTATTGATTTTGTTAAATTCCTCATTCTGTTAAATGGGTGGGCTCTGACATTTTGGCTTACTCTTTTTCTGACCATTCGTTGGCCACCATCATAGTAGAGTTCGATACAATTAGAAGAGAAATGCCTAGGTGGCACCTGGACTGGAACCTTTTCTGTAATCGAGAGTGGCTTATAGAAATAAGAACATTTATTCAGGAATGCTTTCGTTTAACTAGGGGATCAGCATCATTGTTTTCAGTGTGGGAAGCCTTTAACGCCTTCACCGCGGCGGTTTTTCCGCCGCAGTGCAGGCGTTCTAAAGGGTGGGAGGGGCTCCGTCGGCCATTGGCCGATGGCAGCACTGGGGAGGTAGTGCTCCTGTCGGCCATTGGCCGACAGGAGCACGCAAGGGGTTAAGGCCACAGTTCGGGGCTGATTATTGCTTATAAAGCTCAGCAAACTAATGCGCATGCAGATCAGATAGTAGAGCTGCAATCGGGTGTTGATAAAGGCCTTCAGGCCAATATTAGGCCTCAGGATGTACGTATGCCCCAGGAGAAGAACTTGATAAAGCCACGCAAAATTTGAGGGATTTTTTTATTATTGAGGAAATTAGCTAGTTCAAGAAGTCTTTATTCGATTAATACATCTTAAAAGACAAACATACAATATTCACAACAATATAAAATTTATAAAACATCTAAGACCATATTAAATCACTTAAGCAGGCTTCTTGTAACAAAAATAAAAATCTACAATAATTACACAGTTTACCACAATATCACAAGTCTTATTGAGCAACATAAAAGCTGAGAATCTTGAATACAATTAAACACTTATTTTTAATTTAATAAACCTTGTTCTCAAGATCCATGCCCAGCCTATGTATTTGGCTACACCCGTTACAATTAGTGGGGACAGATTTGTCCTTAATATTCTGCTTGCATTAGCAGCCGAGCGAGTTCCTATATTTCGACAAACCGGGCTCAGCCATTTGGCTCTAGGGGCAACATACAAGGGACACGCAAACAAAAAATGATTTAAGCTTTCACCCTGGCCAGGGCAATTTGGACAGTGCCCTGACCCACCCGTGCCCCATTTTGTGGTGAACTCCCTTACAGGCAAAGAACCGCATCTAAACTGATGGAATCATTTGCGGTCCATGGGCTTTGTTATGGAATCCCAGTATTTTTCGAGAATGGGAGTATCTTTGATGACAATAAATAGACTGGAGAGGTTACTAGAACACAAACTTGCATGTCTATTTTGGACCACCCATGCATTTTTAGATCCTTCTTAGATGGAAAGGATACAGATACGGGATCTAACCACAGTTTGCTATGCCCCATAGCGCACAAAGTAATTCTTAGATCTGTAAACCAGCCAATATTTATGGCACCTGGAAGACCTCTAACCTCCAAGCAGGCTCTAGCATATAAATGAAGTTCCGGCGTTGTCCAAAGACGGCGTCAGAAAGCCAGTGGACGAAATCTAGCCTGGTCCTCCACAGGCTGACACCCGAGGTCGTACAGCAGCGGGATCTGTGGAGTTGAAAGAGGCAAACCCGTTGCTACCCTAAGAAATTTATTTTGGGCTATTCTCAGGTTATCTAGTTTACTAAACCCCCAAAGTTCCGCCCCGTATAAAACAGAAGGGAGAACCTTTGATCCATAGATCTTAACCAGTGGAGAGATAGGCCTGGTATACGAACCTTTGTGCTCTTTGATCAACGCTCCTCCTAGTTGTAAGTGTTTTAGAGCCATAAGATCAACCTGATGGGACCAGCTTAAAGTCTCGCTGAATGTTACTCCCAGGTAAGTAAACAGCTTGGTTTGTTCCAAGGGAGTACCCCCCATATTAACCCTTGCTGTAATCGGAGTGTGTCCTCTTAATACCATGAATTTTGTCTTCGACACGTTTACCTCAAGCTCATGTTCGCTGCAGAAAAGTTCGAACCTCAACAGGGCCTGTTGGAGACCCTGTCTGGTCTTAGAGATCAGAAGAGTATCGTCAGCGAACATGAGCAAGGGGATTTTTATTCCGGCTAGGGACAGGGCGACTGTCGGATGGTTAACAAAATATTTAATAAACCCATTATAATATATCGCAAAAATAATGTGGGGGCTAATACGCACCCTTGCCTTACGCCTTTGGCAACTGAAAATCTGTCCGTTACCTCCCCTGGTTTTCCCCAACGTACTTGGGCGTAGGTATGGGCATGTAAATTCACTAGGAAGCGTACAAGGGGGACCGGCATACCAAGTTCTAGTAGACATTTCCACAGGCCTGCTCTCGGAACAAGGTCAAATGCAGACCTTAGGTCCACAAAGGCTGCATAAAGATACCCCTTACCTAAGAGAACCGTCTTCCAGTAAAGAAGGGTAAAACGGAAAGCCTGATCTAATGTGCTCACATGAGACCTAAAGCCTGCTTGAAGAGGGGTCAGGATATTGGACTCATTGATCCATTCCTGAATCCTGCCAAGTACAAGGCGGGCTTTGATTTTTTGTACCGCATCTATAAGGTTGATCGGCCGGTAGTTTGACGGAACCGACCGATCACCTTTCTTGTAAATTGGCAGGATTTCAGCCCCTGCCCAGGATTCTGGGATCCTTGCTCCTTTTGCCAAAGCATTAGCCAGCTGAACTAGATAGGGTACCCATAAATCATGGTCTTGTTGGAATAGGTCAGCTGGAATGCAGTCAGGACCTGGTGCCTTACCCCTAGGGATAGATTGCAAAACAGATGTAACTTCTCTACTCGTGAATTCCAGAGGATCTGCCGATACCGGCCAGGGAATATTATCCAGTGCACCACTAGGGCACCTAAATTGTTCCTCAAAATATTGAACCCACAGCTGCTGACCCACTAAGGCAGAGCTTGGACGGTCTTCCTGGGCGGAGCCCCATTTGAGTAAGTGCCAAAACTGTTGCATGTTCCTAGAATTACATGCTTCAGATAATGTTAGCCACCGATCCTCATCCCACTTAGCCTTGGCTATGTGTTTAGCAGTATTAAAAGCCTTCCTACAAGCCCTAATTAACATAAGATTCTTAAGTTTTAATGCTTTAAACAGATCTCCATGGGTCCGTCGACACTCATCATTGAACCAATTAGAGGATTGCATTTTCCCCCTAGAACCCCGTTTGAAAATTGACTTTATAAACAGTTTTTTTAGTGATGTAAACAGTCTAGTATGGACATCAGTAATGGTTGCATTAATCACCTCCTGTGAATCACAATTGGAGATTTCTGTCAGTGAGTTAGAAACCAGGGATCTAATCATCTTACATGCGTCAACATCTACAGATATTTTGGGCCAGCGTACCCTTCGCATATCATTGGAGAGAACAACTTCATCCTGAACTAGGTTATTCGTACGTTTTTTTGACCCAGAAAAGCTAAAATCCCTTAATTTCGCCACCAGTGGATCGTGATCGCTTTCCGGGCGAGACTTAACCTCCATATCCTCTACCACAGCCCATAACTTGACGTCCATTAATATGTAGTCAATACGACTACTGTATCTACCATTGCCAAAGGTATGTTTGCCCAGCCTATCAGAGTGCACTCTCCCATTTAGAGCACGCAAACCCTGATCCAGGCACAGACCGTTGATAAAGATAGCCGCTTGTGACCATTTTTTAATTGGGACTAGCTCTAGCTGGGGAATCCCCCAGACCAAATCTTCTGCCTCTGTAAGCAGTCCATCCTCCAAACTCAGTGGTTCAAAACAGGTGTTTAGATCACCCATGACAACCTTATGTCCATCTAACGATGCTCCACTTAAGAAGTCATCCAGTAGGAGGAGGGTTGGTGAGACCCTACCACCCTGAATACCTCTGACGTATATATTAATCAGAAGAATATTTAACCCACTTGGAGATTTGATGCTAACCATTAATATATCGAGGCTATCAATAAAAACTTCCTCTGCTGTCACACCTTCACATTGCCGAACCCAAACAGTCAGACCACCCATGGCTCGTCCTCTGTGACCTTTGATCGCTGGTTTACTAAAGTTCAAGTAGCCATTGAGGAACATTGGTAAAAGTGCCCATGTTTCTTGAAAGGCCCATATTTCACTTTGCCGTATAAAGTTTACCCAATCTGGGATACACATACGAGACTCTAAGCCAGCTATGTTCCAACTTCCCAGTTTACTACCACCCGAGTCTGCCAAAACACAGGATTTGTCTTTAGAAGAGTAGACTGTATCATACAAGGGAGAAGCTTCATATATTTGGACATCATCACTGCTAGCGTCAAAAGTACATAAAAACCCTCCCTGAGTCCCTGGGACCACCTCATCTTTCTCAACGTTTAGATTGGTTTTGGGCACCAAAACTGGTACTAAATACATATCCCCTTTCCCACTCAAAACAACAGAGCTCCCCTTAACACTTTGTACAACCTGACCCATTGAACCTTTAACAGGATTCAAACGGATAACTGGGGTCTCTACTGTACCCGTACAATCTATAGTAGCCTCTGGGTCCAAAGGAGGGCTATCTGGTCAATCGTTGTAATCCAACCCTGATAGGGGATCGTAAAGATTGCTCAGCGGGATGTTCCAGAACTCATTGGGCCGGATGTAATGACTCAATTTATTCGAATTAGGATATAGTAAGTAAGTAAGCTTTATTTCGATATAAAAAAACATATCATAAAAGCGAAACATCACAGTATAAAACAATAATCGAACAAACAACTTACAATTCATTGTACCTTTTTTTTAAAAAAGATCTGTCCATTTAGACAAGAAAAACATATTAAAAAAGGGGGAGACATTATTGGATCATCAGTTTTTTGGTGGTTCTTATACGCCAAGCCCATCCTAGGAATTTTGCCAAACAGATGGCAAAGAAGGGACTTGTGTCTGAGAGCAGTACTCTCAAAGCTTCCAAGTGTGAACGGGTTCCTAGGCTCCTGAAAAGAGGCTTCAACCACCTCCGTCTGGGAGCCAGATAGGCTCGACACTCAAATAAAAAGTGTGCAACAGATTCTGTTTTCAGCTCACAAAATGGACAGTCAGGAACAGTTTGCAAGGGTGGTTTCCAGGTAGAAGTGAACTGGCATAAAGGTAAAACCCCAACCCTAAATTTAAAATATAAAGCCCTATCATAAGGACTGTGAATCAGGTCCATATAAGCTTCTCTGGAGGGTTTACATTTAACCATCAGGAAATTGGCAACAGTTTTTGGATGGTTAGATTTGCCCAGTCTCTCACTATCGACCCAAGACCAATAGGCCCTCTTCAATTCCTGTTTGGGAGGTGCAGTTTTGTTTTCCCACGCAGATCCTAGACCAAGCAAGATAAGTGCCTTCTTAACCTCTCTAAGCCAGGTGATCTTGTGCCAGCCAGGAAGGGACAAAACGTCTTTTAGGGCATCCGCATAGCTGTGGAGTTCAGGAACATTCCAAATTCTGGACCACAGCAATAAGGGACGTAATTTAGCTTGCTCGCAGATAGGGCGGGTACCTGCGTCGAGCAAGAGTGGGATTGTGGGAGTGCTCTGGGGTAGCCTCATCAAGTCTTTATGAAATTTATTTTCTAGGTGGGCCAAAGTGTCCACTCTCTGGGTTCCCCAAAGTTCTGCCCCATACAATGCTGCACTCACAACCCTGGCCCTATAGATGTCAAGAAGTGCCCCAATCGGTTTTGTTGAGGAGGCGCGTTGTTCTTTAAGTAGAGCGCCAACAACCCTCTTGTGGGTTAAAAACACTTTCTGGTGGTGGGCCTTCCAGTTCATGCTATCGCAGAGGCGTATGCCTAAGTAGTCAAATTCTTTGACCCGTTCTAATGGAACGGAGTCTAGAGTGGGGGGTTTAACCGTTTTCTTCGGGGGGTTGAGGACAAGAAATTTGGTCTTGCCAATATTTATTGCTAAGCCCTTGGTATCACAAAACGCCTTAAAGCTGGTAAGTAGCGCCTGTATGCCTGTGGGTGACTTCGAAATCAGAAGGGTGTCATCCGCAAACAGGAGTGTCGGGATTTTCCTTCCGGCCAGGGATGGTGCATCTCCAGGATGTTGTAAAAGATGCTCCACCACTCCATTTACGTACAACGAAAGCAGAGTGGGGGCAAGCACACACCCCTGGCGGACACCCCTGTCTACTGGGATACACGGTGTTTTTTCTCCCAGGGCACCCCATCTGATTTGAGCAAAGTTGTTTGCATGGAATTTTACCAATAAGGCCAAAAGGTAGGGAGGTAGACCTAAACCGTCAAGGACTTTCCACAATAACGCTCGTGGGACCAGGTCGAAGGCCGTCTTTAAATCTATAAAGACTAAATATAAAGTGCCTCCTCCTAGGACCACTACCTTCCAATAGAGCATTAAAAGGCGGAAAGTCTGCTCGACGGTGCCTGTCCCTGATCTAAAACCCGCTTGAAAATCAGATAATATCTGGTTGTCGTCCACCCACTCCAGAATCCTGCCCAATACCACTTTCCCCGCCACCTTTTGCGTTGTGTCCAACAAACTGATGGGGCGGTAATTAGCTGGATCTTCCCTGTTGCCTTTCTTAAAAATGGGGACGACTTCAGCGCCCCTCCAAGAGTCAGGGAAAGATCCCCCCAACGTAACCTCATTAAGAAGTGCAGCAATTAATCTGCTCCAAAATGGGGGGTTATTTTTTATCAGGTCGCCCGGGATCCCGTCCGGGCCTGCCGCTTTGTTGGGAACAATACAACTAATTGCCTTCGCTACTTCTACAGCGGTGAATGCAACTTCATTTGGTGGGAGGTCTGTAGAACTAAACCGTAATAGCAAGTCTGGCTGGGGGGACCCTGTTTGCACTGTGTACAAGTTCGAAAAATGGGCAAACCAGGCAGCACCCGGGATGTTACAAGTCAGTTGGTGATCTATGGGCTTGTCTCTTGACCTTAGCAAGTCCCAAAACCCCTTGGCATCTTTCCTTGTGCTTGCCTCCGTTAGATCACTCCAAAAATTGAAGTCATATGACCGCTTGGCCTCAGTCACAGATTTCCTGTAGAGTTTCCTTGCGGACCTGATGGCAGCTTGGTCTTTTCCTTTTACTGCGGCCACAAGATCACTCTTAGCATTTCGGCAATTCGCTGTGAACCACTTTCCGTTTGTTCTCTGGACACCTTTTGCAGCGTTGCTGGCGCTGGATTTCGAAATGGTGAATAGCCCACTTAGTGCTGTTACTGTCTCTAAAAATAATGATAGGAACTTCTTACTATCGCCATTTGAAGCACCAAACTTGGATTCAGCCTGTAGTAGGATGGTTTCAGCTTGTGTCATCCTAGCCTCGTCTGCTGCGACTCTTGCCCATTTGAGACGTCTCCCACAGTTCGAGGGGAGGATCTCACATGAGGATTTCCATATCTGGTTGGTGGTTTCTTGAGAGCCCTGGGACCAGGGCACAGAGATGGTTACAGCAAGAGGGTTGTGGTCGCTATCACAGGTTTCTAAAACCTCCATGTCTTGATGGTATGACCAGAGGGTATAGTTGAGCATGACAAAATCAATTCTGGAGGAGTGGCCCGTCCTATTATATGTGTGGGCACCCATGGGATCTGACCTAGAACGCCCATTTGTTGCTCTCAAATATGCTCCATACAGAGAGCGTTTATGTCGATCACCCTTTGTGTCCATTTCGGGATCGGGTCAAGGTTCAAGATGGGGATTCCCCTCCTATTATCCTCCTCATTAGTGTCCAGAATATCTTCTTTAGCTAAAGGCTCAAAACAGCAGTTAAAATCGCCTGCCAGCAGGACGAGAGAGTCAGCGTTGCAGGCAGCCAGGTTGTTGCTTAAACCTAGTGAGTTTAAAGATCCTCCATTCCTGCTGTCCCTTAAATAGATATTAAATAGTTCTAGCTTCCTTCCCCCTTTGTGATGGAGAGTTAGCCATTGGAGGTCGGGAGATTCAGTAGATCTTTGGAGAACACTGAGGTCTAGAGCTATATTAATCCAAATAAGGAGACCGCCGGACGGGCGTCCTTTGGAACCTTGATGGTGAACAGCCGGAACGTAGAAGGTCGAAAACCCCGCTCTGTGTCTAGGTTCCTGGCACCATGTTTCCTGTAACAAGCAAATGTCGTAAGGTGCCAAGAAGGTGTTCCATTCCGGGTTGTCAAGGTTGCGTTCAAGGCCAGCCACATTCCAGCTTAAGAACTTTAATGAGGATTCGCCGGGTGAAGAGATTTTAGGGACATGAGTGGGTAAGGAAAAGTTTCCTTCAACCGGGATAGTTGGTGTTAGGGGAATCTTAATCTGGAGAAGTTCAGTGGGGGCAGCACTATCTGGCAGTTTGATCTCCATTAGATTGGGTTGAGCGGAAGGAGGTGGTGTCAGGCAGTGGCTGTCAGGCCATGATTCCATCTTTATACAATCTGGAGTGGCCTTTTTAGCTAGAGTCAGGGGCCCATTGTCGTTATTTTGTGGGCTGTAAGTTTGGTTTCCAGATGATTCTGTATCCATGGGAGACGAAGCTTTTTCTAGATGTGAGGAAGCGGGGGGCGCAAAAAGTCAATCAACCTCCTCCAGGCATCCAAATCTGTTGTGGGTTGAAAGGCCATTCCAATTTAAAAGGGTGTCCATTGGCCTCATGGAATGGATCTTCCATGGATGGTGCTGCACCAAGGACCAGTTATCCACTTGAGTACGTACTTGACGTGGAGGATAAAAGTAGGATAATGGCCTCGGGATGACCAGGGATTCTTCGCTAGTTGGCCAAGAACAAATATGGCGTGCCGTATGCGGGTCATCAAAAGTTACAACTACGCAGTCCCCTTGCTTAGATTTCTTTGTTGGGCCCACCCAGGGTATTCTACGGACCATCATTACCCGGCTTCTCTTGCCATTAGGAGCTGGTCTGTTAACACTAAGCCAGTGCATTGTTTTGTTTGTCAATGACCAATGGTTTTCATATTGGTCCATACCGAGGACAGGGACACCTGTCAACACAACTACATATTCATTGGCCTCTGGAGGAAGATCTATATAGCCTCCTCTAAAATTTTCTTTTGAGCGAGGGGCCTGGGTTTCAGTGGGGTGGGGTCTAGCGGGTGATACCAGATTTGGATTTATTTTTTGCAGCTTAGGATTCCGTGCAGGAGCCTGCGGTTTAGAAGCCTGAGGTTTAGCGGTCGTGGAAATTTGGTCCACAGCCACCGTCCTCGGCTTGGGAACAGGCCTTGCAACAGCGGGTCCTGGAGCGGGGTGCTGCTCTGCTTGTACAGCAGGAGCTGGCAATTGTGGGTCGGATAGGGACACGCCCTGGTTTTCAAGATTTCTCAGGCCAAGAGTGGCCAGAGCAATAATGCTCTTCTCCATCTCGAGCAGATTGTTTTCTATCCTAGACAATCTTAGGTCGAGTGGGGAGAGAAGTTTTTTTAGTGTTTCCCAGACTTGGTCAATAAATTCCTTCTCATTTTGTCCCTGGTCCTGCACCTGCAACCCCTCAGCCTCTGGGATGATGGTAGCTGGGCCCTCCCCCATTTTTTGACATACTGGCTGCGATCTTAGGGGACCCTCAGGTAAGACAGTACATGCCTGAGTATTAGCCATTTTGAAATGGTGAGAAACTGCCACTTTGGCCTTTTTGCGGGAGTAGGCTGAGCGTGATTGGCGTTTTCTTTTAGGTTGCGCGCCACTAGCACAGAAAATAGTTGGAATTACTTGGGCAGGAGAGTTAGGGGACTGAGTATGATGAGGTGCAGAAAAACTTAACTCTTCTAAAGTGCGTGTTTGCTCTAAAGGTGGAGTGAGAGAGGGAGTAATCGGGGGATGGTGTAAATCAGCCTGAATCATGATGCTATTTGGGCGAACAGGGCGAACAGGGGTGACTGCAGAGGCTATATGTCCTAGGGATGATTTTTTCGAGTGGGCCATTACCTCAGACAACCTACGTGCGGCTGCCAGTTCAAGGGATACCCGAGTTTGGAGTTTGGATATTTCTTCATCAATGGCGATATTAGTGCGAGTGATGAAGTCATCCATAGGGCCACTAACTTGTGAACCGCCATTGGCGGCCTTGCTACGTGTCATCCTAGTGCTCATAATGAGGTGGGGCCCTCACACACCCTGATAGAAAGGTTGCCTCTATTAAGCTGGCCTAACCTAACACAATGATAACAACATGCGGGATGGAAATAGCAAGGGGGGTGGGCCAGGGCCGTCCGCTGCCGTCCTCGAACGGCCTCAAACGGCCCGCTCTTAGCCCGGTCTTCGCTCCGGGCTGCGTCCCGCGCTGCGGGAGGAGTGGCCCCAGATATAGCAAGTCTGAGGGCAATGGGCGGGCCGGCAGGGAGAGCGGACCGGAAGTGGTCAGCGGTCTCTCAGGGACTCCTGGGAATTGGAGTCCCTGATACGCTCGCAGCCCTGCAGCCCTCCGGTGGTGTTGGTCTCCCGCTCCTCCTCACTTGACAACGAAGCGGCACCCGCGGAGCGGGTGCGGCGAGCTGTTTTCAAAGTCCTCCTCTCAGTGTCCAGCCAGAGGTGAGCGCGTCCCAACTAAGCGCTGTGAAATAAGTCTAGGAAATTAGGATATAGGTTAGGGGGCTGGTGTGAAAACGGGAAGGGTGATACAGTGGGATAGCCAAAGAAGCGGGGGTTGGAATTAGCCCAATTCTTAGTGTTTGAAAAGCTATTATAGCTAGACTGGGCATGAAGTCTAGGCGGTGCCTCCAGATTTAAAGATGGGCCCTGTAAACAAGGAGTAAAATTAGTCCATTTCAAGGGGTTAGTGTCTTTTTTGGAACGATGGTAAGCATGTGATTTAAGCAAAATCTCAGGATAGAAATAACAGATTCCTAGAGGAGATTCCTCCTTCCTTGTTGCCTATATACCAGTCACTGATGTGATTGACGACTCTGTGATCCTTAAAGTTAATGATCACAATATCGCCCTCTATATCCTTTGGACGAATTCCCACCCACTTACACCTTCTAACTGAGATAATATCCCCATTTATGTGGGCAGGAAGGGGTCTATTAGTTTTCAACCAAAAGATCACCTTATTCTTTAGGTTAGCACTATTTTCAAGTTTCCCGTTTAAGATTGGGGGCACGCCCGTCAAAATAATGACGAAGTTAGCCGAATCAGGAGGGAGATGTACTATATTCCTACGTTTTGGTGGATATCTATGGGGAGAGTGATCAGGTTGTACTAGCCCTTGGTTTACTGATGGCTTTATTCCCAATGCGGGCGGCTTGTTTGTAGGCAACGTGTGTTTCTCTTTAGCAAGGTTAGAGGGGCAGGTTGGTTTAGTAGGCAAATGAGGTGCCTTGGGAATAGATTTATCAACAATAGAGCTATTATTTTTAGGATGGTTACTAGGAGCGATGGAATTAGCATTCGACTTAGAAGTTGGAATAGACTGACTTACAATACTTAGTGGCTGGGGTGCAGCATATGAAGCTAACAGTCGGTCAATTTTTTCACCCAAGAACCTAACACGCTCCAAAAGTGGTAACATATATGATTTTAAAAGGTTTTCAAATAAATCAATACACTCCTTGTTGAACCCAGGAACACCATTTTGGGGACATGATAATAGTTGTGGAATACTTGTAATAGCCTCCGTCGCCTCAATCTCAGCGGGAACCAGAGGATCAGTAATATAACTAGCTGTGGAAAGAGTGGGAGCCCTAAGACTACTGCCTTTCCTCTTAACACCACCCTTTTTCCTTTTTTTCCTTGGTGGGGAGGACACGACCTTATTAGAGTTCGCGGGCTTAAATCCAGTCTCAATAACAGTTTGTAGAGGGATAATCTCACATGGACCTACGCTAACTATGGAACGATTAGTTAGGGTTGAGTGAAGGTTGGGGTCTTTGACCAGTACAGCCGGGGTATTAAAATCGATAAGACTCATGGAAACAGATTGGAGACTATTTGTAATACCCTCGCTGACAGGGACAGAATGTACAGGTGAAATATTAGGGGCCCGAAAAATACTGGGAATTAGGTCAGTACTAGATATATCGGCCTCGCCGGTCGACCTCCCAGTGCTGACCCCGTCGGGTGTACTATTTAGATCTGGGTCAGTAAATAAGGGTTTGTTTTTAAGATGTTCTATAGAGCGACGACGCTCGGCTCGTTTCTCAGCAAGAAGGAGTTCTTTGTCTATCTCCTTGTGGGCCTTCTCGAAATATTTATCAAGTGGCCCGAGGAACGAAACACCAACCCTTGATGGAAGTGAGCTGGACATGTTGGTAGATACACAGATTTACAATTAACCCCTTCCATGCTCATGACGGAACGGTTCCGTCATGAGCTACGGTTGAGCTGTGCTCATGATGGAACCGTTCCGTCATGACCACGCCCGTTTCTATTACCGCCCAGCACCGGAGGGGGAAACGCGGTCGCACGGAAAAGGTTAACCTCGAGCACTTACTGTACCAAAACACCAAATCAGAATAAATAATACAGAAACCAAATGTCAGAAAGCGGGCCCAGCCCGGCCTCCTTCGGCCCCTGATGGCCACAGACGGTCCCGCCCTTGTCCCGGCGCTCTCCCTCGCGCTCCCGCGCAGCGGGGAGGACAGGTTATTTATATAGTTAGTACCAATGGTGGGGGGCGTGGCAGGCAGGCAGGGAGAGCGGCCCAGCTGTTGTCGATTGGGTCTGGCGAGAACTCCTGGGAGAGGTAGTCCCGCAGCTCGCAGCCCTGCCCACGCACTCTCGCACCCACAACAGTCTCCGTAAAATTATGGCAAAACAACAGGAGAGGTCCAGGTGTCCACAGCGCACAATGCACGAAGCGGGACCCGCGAAGCGGGTACCGCGAAGCGGGTACCGCGAGGCGCTGAGCTGTGCTGGAAATGGCGGTTAGGGCAGCGTTTCGAATCACTTGGCCACTGGTTAGTAAGGCGTCCCAATAAGCGATGAAGATCCAAAGTTTAAAACCCAGTGGTGGGGGGCGTGGCAGGCAGGCAGGGAGAGCGGCCCAGCCCCCAGTCGATTGGGTCAGGCGAGGACTCCTGGGAGAGGTAGTCCCGCAGCTCGCAGCCCTGCCCATGCACTCTCGCACCCACAACAGTCTCCGTAAAATTATGGCAAAACAACAGGAGAGGTCCAGGTGTCCACAGCGCACAACGCACGAAGCGGGACCTGCGAAGCGGGTACTGCGAGGCGCTGAGCTGTGCTGGAAACGGCGGTTAGGGCAGCGTTTCGAATCACTCGGCCACTGGTCAGTAAGGCGTCCCAATAAGCGATGAAGATCCAAAGTTTAAAACCCAGTGGTGGGGGGCGTGGCAGGCAGGCAGGGAGAGCGGCCCAGCTGTTGTCAATTGGGTCTGGCGAGGACTCCTGGGAGAGGTAGTCCCGCAGCTCGCAGCCCTGCCCACGCACTCTCGCACCCACAACAGTCTCCGTAAAATTATGGCAAAACAACAGGAGAGGTCCAGGTGTCCACAGCGCACAACGCACGAAGCGGTACCCGCGAAGCGGGTACCACGAGGCGCTGAGCTGTGCTGGAAACGGCAAATAGGGCAGCGTTTTGAATCACTCGGCCACTGGTCAGTAAGGCGTCCCAATAAGCGATGAAGATCCAAAGTTTAAAACCCAGTGGTGGGGGGCGTGGCAGGCAGGCAGGGAGAGCGGCCCAGCTGTTGTCAATTGGGTCTGGCGAGGACTCCTGGGAGAGGTAGTCCCGCAGCTCGCAGCCCTGCCCACGCACGCTCGCACCCACAACAGTCTCCGTAAAATTATGGCAAAACAACAGGAGAGGTCCAGGTGTCCACAGCGCACAACGCACGAAGCGGGACCCGCGAAGTGGGTACCGCGAGGCACTGAGCTGTGCTGGAAACGGCGGTTAGGGCAGCGTTTCGAATCACTCGGCCACTGGTCAGTAAGGCGTCCCAATAAGCGATGAAGATCCAAAGTTTAAAACCCAGTGGTGTGGGGCGTGGCAGGCAGGCAGGGAGAGCGGCCCAGCTGTTGTCGATTGGGTCTGGCGAGGACTCCTGGGAGAGGTAGTCCCGCAGCTCGCAGCCCTGCCCATGCACTCTCGCACCCACAACAGTCTCTGTAAAATTATGGCAAAACAACAGGAGAGGTCCAGGTGTCCACAGCGCACAACGCACGAAGCGGGACCCACGAAGCGGGTACCGCGAGGCGCTGAGCTGTGCTGGAAACGGCGGTTAGGGCAGCGTTTCAAATCACTCGGCCACTGGTCAGTAAGGGGTCCCAATAAGCGATGAAGATCCAAAGTTTAAAACCCAGTGGTGGGGGGCGTGGCAGGCAGGCAGGGAGAGTGGCCCAGCTGTTGTCGATTGGGTCTGGCGAGGACTCCTGGGAGAGGTACTCCCGCAGCTCGCAGCCCTGCCCACGCACTCTCGCACCCACAACAGTCTCCGTAAAATTATGGCAAAACAACAGGAGAGGTACAGGTGTCCACAGCGCACAACGCACGAAGCGGGACCCGCGAAGCGCTGAGCTGTGCTGGAAACGGCGGTTAGGGCCGCATTTTGAATCACTCGGCCACTGGTCAGTAAGGCGTCCCAATAAGCGATGAAGATCCAAAGTTTAAAACCCAGTGGTGGGGGGCGTGGCAGGCAGGCAGGGAGAGCGGCCCAGCTGTTGTCGATTGGGTCTGGCGAGCACTCCTGGGAGAGGTAGTCCCGCAGCTCGCAGCCCTGCCCACGCACTCTCGCACCCACAACAGTCTCCGTAAAATTATGGCAAAACAACAGGAGAGGTCCAGGTGTCCACAGCGCACAACGCATGAAGCGGGACCCGCGAAGCGGGTACCGCGAGGCGCTGAGCTGTGCTGGAAACGGCGGTTAGGGCAGCGTTTCGAATCACTCGGCCACTGGTCAGTAAGGCGTCCCCTTAAAATTAGCAGTTCTAGGGCATTCCAGCAACGAGTATATGAAGAGAGTCAGCAGATTGGGAAATTTCTTGCGTTATCGACATAGGTTAAGCGGGATGATGCGTTTGTAAGGGAGCAACAGAACCAGTTACTGGAGAAATAGTTTTAGAGAAGGCTGAAGTGTCTCACGTTTTTGCAGCATTATAGGACCTTGTATGAAACTAAATATTCAATCTCGAAGGCCAACATTTCTCAATATTATAAGTCGATCAGGCCGCCTCAGTTGAGTTGACGTGCCCAAAGTTGCAGCTGTACGGACCAGGCAATGCAGTGGAAGACCAGGAGCCACTCAAGAGCTGTCCCATGTCGGATTTCGAGAGCCAAGGTGTCAGTGTCCGGCAGGGGCACCAATAAGCCTTGGCAACTGCAACCAACATAGTTGTAGAAAAAGGTGCAGTGTCTGGAACAGCAAGGTACAAGTGACTCACCACGAGCAGGTAAGTCAGAGAAGGCCCCAAGAAAGCAGGGGAGCACACCAGAGCCAAAAAAGACCCGTGAGAGGACTCACAGGCCAGAGGTACAAGAGTCACAAGAGGACCTAAAGAAGCTCACAAAAGGATGACAGCCCGCGGTGCAAAGGATGCGGTACAGACAAAGATCTTGACTGCAGGAGATGCTTGAGCCTGGAGCTTATTGCAGACTGAAGATCTCTGAAGGAGAAATTCTACAAGCCTTGGCAACTGCAATTCAATGCGGTGCACAGGGGTTCTGGTCCAGCAGTTTCGATGAGGGATACTGTCCTCAGACTCAATGAGAAGACAGTGCAGGCCTCGAGGAAGTTGTAGAACCACCACCTGTGTTGCTGAGCCTTTCAGAGTCTGTGGGAGCCCAGGAACAGCATACCAGTCAGCGCAGTTGTGGTGCATGCAGATGCAGGGGAGTGACTCCTTCACTCCAAGGGAGAGTCCTTTGTGTATCTTAGATTTCCACAGGTCCTGTGAAGAACCTGTATAGAGCACAGACACAGACGTTGCAGCAGACTTGCAGGACGACTAGTCCAGGACCACCAGGAGTCTTCACAGTTACAGTCTCAGTCCCAAAGCAAAGTCCAGCAAAGTCCAATGTGTCCAGATGGTTGAAGTGGTTTCGATCTGAAACTTGTCCCACAACAAATCTAGGAACCCACCATAGGTAAGCCCTTAGGTACCCTAGGGGAAGGGTTGGGATGATTCAGGGGTGCCTCTCAGAGGAGGAGGTGGACAGTGGGGAGGATACTCCCATGTCCTTTGTTCAGTTTTGCGCCAGAGTGGAAGCCAATGGCTCCCTAAACTGGTTTCAACTGGAGTAGGCAAGGAGGGCACCAAATGCGCCCTTCGAAGCAGTCTAGTGGCACCGGCCAGCACCACCACCCTGTCCAAATACACTGAGTCCTATCTGGGAGGTGGTCAGACCTCCCTGTGACAGGAAACCTCTTGTCCTGCCTTCTCCTGCTCGAGCTTGGCTCAGCAGCAGGAGGGTAGAATCGTGTTTCTGGTCAACAGCCACCATAGTTTGCTGTCTGGGTCAGGAAGACTGGTACTGCAGCACTGAGGGCCTCTCTGAGGAGCTTTACAGTGTATGGAATCATCCCCTTTCACCGTTTATGGTGTGGGGTATGATTCCAACAAGTTTGATACCAAACACGTCCGTTACAACCAGTTTAGAGATAGCATTTGCGTAATGCCGCGTGGCCACTCTATGTATTTTAATGGCTGATGTACTTACAACCTGGGAGAATGGATTCCGAAGGTTGTTGGGGTGTCCTGCTCATGCAGGGTCACCCTCACACTTAGAACCGAGCACCCTGCCTTCAGGTTTGAAAAGCCTGCTTTAGGGGTGACTTATGGGTTTTAAGTGCAGTGACTTCAAATATAAGGAAACTTTTTCTGTCGTAAGTGGTGCTAAACCAGCTCGCACAGGCTGCAATGACAGGCATGTAGTCTCAATTTGAGTGATCTCCAATGGGTGGCATAACACATGCTTCAGCCCATGGGAGACCCCTGGGGTACCTATGCCCTGGGTACCTTGGTGCCATATACAAGGGTACACCAGTAGCCAATCCGAAGTCTCCCTAAATAGTCACCATGTCCAATTTAGGGAAGAAGCACAGAGACTGGGGTGCTGATTAGCAGGATCCCAGTCAGACGAGTGAAAACGCATGCTGGAACCACCAAAAAGTGGGGGTGACCATGAAAGCAGATCCTACTTTCCTACAGGGTTTGCGGCAAGTTGTATGATGTCTGCCTATACGGGTTCCTTAATACAAGCATTGGACTATTTTTCTGTTAGTCAGATTCGAGCAGCTGTAATAATCTATATGCAGAGAAAGCATTCAACCTGGTTAACTGCGATACACACTTTAATGGTCTTGGAAAGTTTGGCTTTCCTGCTCAATTTATTTTATTGTTGCAAAATTCATATCAAGGGACACCACGAAGATCTTTGTGAATTCGAACCTTGCGGGGACAGTAGATATAAATAGGGGAATGCGTCAGGGGTGACATCTGTCCCCTATTTTATTTACATTTTTTATAGAGCCTTTTGCTGCCAGGATTAGGGGTAATGAGGGGATTGAGGTCCCAGCGTTGGGTATAGCAAAATTAAAAATGTTTGCTGATGAAATTATCCTACATTTGAAGCCTGATGAGGAGATTGCCCAGGGGGTTTTGGATGAGTTCGAGCCGTTTAAAAAGGATTGGGGGTTAGAAAATTAATCACAATAAAACTGAGCTGCTCCTTTGCAATACTTCAGTTAACAATCTCCCGGTTTGCTTTCAGCAGCCTGATACATTATAGGGGATCTTGGTAACGAGTAACTACTCCCAGCTTTATCAACTGAACCATGTAGTAATGTTGAAGAAAATTAAGGGCTTTTTGGAGAGACGGGCACTCCTTCCCTCACATTAGTTGGTAGAGTAGCTCTTTACCTTTGCTTCTGTTTCTGTTTTTTTAATGTTCCTATAAAAGTTCATGAGAGTTATTTTAAGGATTTGGATGTGTGTTTTCGGCATTTTGGGCCTGATGTAGGTAACTTCCATTTACCGATTCCTTAATAGCGATTCTTTCGATATTAAGGAATACCTAACCATTCATTCCTATGGGCCAGGAGGCCCATAGGAATGAATGGGAAGACATTCCCTATTAACGATTCGGTCTGTACCAGATGGGGACAGGTGTTCGTATCAATAGCTTCTTTAGTTGCTCACTCACTGGTTCTACAAAAGTGGTGAACATGTAGGGTTCCAACATACCAAGACTGGCTAATAAAATGCTTTCAATAAAAAAAATTGGGGAGGCATATGCACGACGGATGGAGGGCTTAAAGAGATTTAATGCTTCCTGGCAGTGTTTGGATTTAATCGAGAAGGCGGGCCCTGGCCTGGTGGAAATGCAGCCTGTGATTTCTTGAGTGCAATGTTGAAGATGCATGCTCTCTGCAAGTTTTTTGACATGGATAGGGAGACATAGCATGTTTGTATTTAACAACATGTTATATGAAACTGTCATTTCTTTATCTGTTTACTGAAAGCTAGGGGGCGCAGGGATGCTTAGATTTTATCACTGGCATTCTTGATTGAGGTGGTTTGAGAAGCTTGAGGTTGTGTTCATTGCTGATGTCACACTTGTACTGCATATAACTATAACCATTGAAGGAGTGAAGTCATTCTATCAGTAGAGATTAAATGAGGCACAACAGCACTTCATCTATCACTATTATACATTTGATGTGTGTCATTTTTTAATGTATTGACTGTCCTAACCTCAAGTTTTATGTTCTTCGATGTACTTTTCTATACTTGTATAGGCTTTCGTATAATCGTTTTGAATATACTACTCCGAAGAGTGTCTTTGCTATTTTAATCAGTTTGTAACTTGACTCGTATTGTCGGTCAAGAAATCGATATTTTAAATGAGCTGCTGGCAAAAGTATACAAAGCAGATTTTAACCTTCCTAAAGGAGCATCTCCAGTACAGATACTCTTGGAATGTGGTCTTCAGAACCAGGAATATTTAAAAAAAGCAACTTTTGCAAAATTGTGCTGGAAATTCCGAGCAGCAGAATCTGGATCTCTGAACAACTTATGCTTGATGGAAATAAGGACCCCGTTTGATCAGAAAAAAACAAACACATGGGGCAATTACTTGTGTACAGTCCTGGAAGTTTCAGACGTAGACGAAGCTTGGAATAGCAAAATGGAAAGAATAGTATTTAACAGAGCATGCAATGCCCAAGAAATTATCCTTTATAGAAGACAAAAGTAGATTAACCAAACGCCGACACTCCTGGGCTGTAATAAACTTTGTAAACATTTCAAACAATGTTTTTATCGGAAACAATATGCTTTTAAATTTTGATTGTCAGAAATGATTTCTTGCGAACTGTATGGTTGTGATAAACCAAATAAAGTGTTTTTTTGACTGACTAACACTCGTTATGTATTAATCATATTTGTGTATTTGAGTATCTTCTATTTGCTGATGTATAATTCTGCTCAACAAAAATAAAAAATACAAAAATCGTCTAAATTTTCACACTAACCAAGACAAGTGCTCTAAAATTTAGTTCTGCTCTCTCAAGAAAGAGTATAGATTTCAGAACTAAAATTTGACAATTAAATGTAAGAAACATATAACAAGACATTTTGTAACAATACGCAGTGATATCATTAGTAATGTCATAAGTGATGTCACCAATGACTTCACTTATGACGCAATTACTAATTTCAATGGTTTCACCCATGGATTAGCCCAAGAGGGCAGGGGTCGCCATGGGTGGGCCTCGCCGGATAGATGACCCATTGGCTTAGCCCGCAAGAAGAGGGGTCTCCATGGGCTAGCCCAGGTAGATAAGGGCCTCCATGGATTAGCCCAATCTGGGGATCCATGCCTTACATCAGTAGGACAGGGAACCCCAAGCCTTCCCCACAGACACCTGAGTGCTGTTTGCATTTCAAGCCTTTTACAGTTTGGAGGCTGCAGTCCCATTGGCTGCGGTCACTCTTTCTCAATTCATTGCAAATCAGCTCCACGTAAATCAATAAAGCAACTCTTGTCAGACATTATTTCCGTGGTTACAAGTCTTGCCAAAGCTGCATAGATTGACAGGAAGGGAAGTGGTTTTACATGTGAGTTTCTGATGCTGTCAGGAGCAGCCAAACAGGGACAGACTAAAAAAGCTCATGTAACAAGCATTTGCAATGCAATAGGTCTCGCATTAGGAAAGTTTGAGCTATTGGTATTGTAAATGACACATTTTTTATTTATGTGCTTGTTTTGAAAATAGCGAAATTAATAGCTTTATCATTTACAATGCCAATAGTTTTATCTTTCGCAAATGTGACACCTATAACATTTGTAACACAATATGTGTTGTAGCACTGAGTGGTATTTGGAGTGTATGTTGCATTGAGCGTAGTGTAATTATGTGGCATGTAATTATGTGGTACTGAGTGGGATTTGAAGTGTATGTTGCATTGAGTGCTGTGTAATTATGTGGCGGTTAATTATGTGGCACTGAGTGGGATTTGGAGTATGTTGCATTGAGTTTAGTGTAATTATGTGGTGTGTAATTATGTGGCACTGAGTGGGATTTGGAGTATGTTGCATTGAGTTTAGTGTAATTATGTGGTGTGTAATTATGTGGCACTGAGTGGCATTTGAAGTGTATGTTGCATTGAGCGCAGTGTAATTATGTGGTGTGTAATTCTATGGCACTGAGTGGTATTTGTAGTGTATGTTGCATTGAGCGTAGTGTAATTATGTGGCGTGTAATTATGTGGCACTGAGTGGTATTTGGAGTGTATGTTGCATTGAGTGCAGTGTAATTATGTGGCGTGTAATTATGTGGCACTGAGTGGGATTTGGAGTGTATGTTGCATTGAGTGCAGTGTAATTATGTGGCGTGCAATTATGTGGCACTAAGTGGTATTTGGAGTGTATGTTGCATTGAGTGCAGTGTAATTATGTGGATTGTAATTATGTGGCACTGAGTGGGATTTGGAGTGTATGCTGCATTGAGTGCTGTGTAATTTTGTGGGGTGTAATTATGTGGCACTGAGTGGGATTTGGAGTGTATGTTGCATTGTGCGCAGTGTAATTATGTGGAGTGTAATTATGTGGTCCCCCCAAAACAGTATCCATAGCGATGTAATTCTCTTCCCAATGAATATTGCAGTGAAGTCATAAGCAATACATTCGTTAATTTATACATATATGGGAAACTGTAACTTTAAAAAAGAGAGTGCATATATTTTACGCAATAGATATAAATAAACAACTGGTTTTAACATGACAGTTATCACCTATTCATTTAGAAGGATCAACCTACTGTATGTTTACATAATCAAACTCAATATACAAGGCATATCAAGAAAAAAAAAATTGGGATAAACACAGAGGAGGTGGTAACAGAATGGGTGGTGGAGGGAGAGCCACAGAGAGCTAAAGAAGAGAGCGAGGTATAGAGGAGGGTACAGAGATATAGAAAAGAGCTGAGTGAGGAGGTAAACGAGTGTGGGTGAGGGGGGACCCAAGGATAGACGCAAATAAAGGCAAAAATTGAGGAGGGAATGGTACAAAATGTGGAGGAGTGAGAGGGGAAGGTCCAACGGGAGATGAAGGAAGTGGGGACGGTAAGTGGTCGGGAGGAGTGAGTTAAGAGACAATGGAAACATTATTGAAAGGGGAGGAATGGTAAAAACTGAGGAGAGAAAAAAAGTGAGAGGAGCAAAGAAACAGAGATAACAAAAGACAGGTGCATGTAAAGAAATCAGGAGGGAGCTAAATTGGTTAAGGGGGCAGATGGGAGGAAGAGAAAAGGGGAAGAATGAAAATAAAATGGGAGAGAAAAAATTCGGCTGAATCTACCCCTGAATGCGAGTGTCCAAAAGAGGAGGGAGACGACGCCTAGACTTGAACCGGTTTCCCAGTTCCAAAGTCGGCAGCTTTTGCCGTTATGCCACATTCTGACTCAAGTAATAGGGCCTGAACACAAACACAAACATTATTGATCAAAATATTCTCTGAAAAGTTGAGTTCTGTTATTTACAGCTCTGCGCTATGTCCGGGTTTAAGAACACGGGAGCTGGAAGACAATTGCCTGTTTCAGACCGACGCCCGTAAGCATCTTCGTTCATGGAGGGGTCGCGAGCTGAGTGGCGGGAGACTAAAGTGCGAGGACGATGACGGCATCTAAAGAGAGGAGGAGCGCCATGTGGGTCGGCGAGGGAGGATGAATGAGCTAAAAATAAAATGCTGTGGGGTTTGAGCGGCACATGACCCGGCCCTGGCATTTCTCCACACACCTGCCCACAGAAGCATTCTGGCCTTTCTAATGTTATTTCTCTGTAATACTGACCAGTTCCTCGCTCGTCAAGTTGCCAGAGCGCAGGGTTCTCAAGCCCTGCCGCCATGTGGCTCTATCCATTTCGGCTCATGAGATGGGGTTGTTAGACCACTCTAACACTATAGTAATTTAAGGCAAACAGACCCTGGAAAATGAAGAATACGAGGCTATTAAAAGAAGCACTGGTAAAGAGAACAGGTCTTGTTTTTATGTGCTAACACATACAGCAGTAGCGCTTTCAAGTGAGGCACACAGCAGGGAGTCCGCAGGAGCGGACAAACGGGGCTGTAGCTGAAGTTTAATTGTAAGGTAGGAGCGGAGGGCTACCACTAAATATCATTAGGCGATAGGCGAGAGATAAATAATGAGGCCGAGCTAAGACGTGATTAACAAAGTCTCAAACTACTGGCGGAAGAAGGCTCGTGGAAGCAATCCGATGGAGGCAAGGGGCAAAAGTAAATAAAAATAAAAAATAGGAAAAGTTGAGTCAGTGCCCTGGCACAGCTCTGCGTCTCCGAGTGTTCATGTGTTTTTGCAGTTTTATATAGCATGAACTCGACGCGATGGTATAGGAGCGCTTTTTACACGAGCACAAGTTGCATTACACAAGAACACATTTTTGTTAGCAACGGAGATTAAGTGATTTGCCCAGAATCACAACAGGATGTTGAGCCGACGCCTAGACTCGAACCCTGTTTCCCAGTTCCAAAGTCGGCAGCTTTTGCCGTTATGCCACATTCTGACTCAAGTAATAGGGCCTGAAGACAAACACGAACATTATTGATCAAAATATTCTCTGAAAAGTTGAGTTCTGTTATTTACAGCTCTGCGCTATGTCCGGGTTTAAGAACACGGGAGCTGGAAGACAATTGCCTGTTTCAGACCGACGCCCGTAAACATCTTCGTTCATAGAGGGGGCGCGAGCTGAGTGGCGGGAGACTGAAGTGCGAGGAGGATGACGGCATCTAAAGAGAGGAGGAGCGCCATGCATGTGGGTCAGCCAGGGAGGATGAATGAGATAACAAGAATGTGGCGTAATGCCCAGAGCTGCAAGCGAAAAGCTAGAAAGCCAGGTACAAGTTAGAATGTCAGCTCACTATACTGTGACTGTGGGAGAATTAGTTAATGTTCCTGCGGCTTTAAGAAGGCAATGTGTTCTTGTACTATGCAACTAGCTCTCATGTAAAAGTGGTGCCGAAGGGTGTGAAGGATGGGGGTGGGCGGGGAGCGTAGGGGTGGCTCGGGGCCGAAGTAATGACAAAGGGTGTGAAGGATGGGGGTGGGCGGGGAGCGTAGGGACGGCTCAGAGGCCTGAGGCAGAGCGCACCATATGGAGAGGGAGGGGGGTGGCAGTGGGAGGGTGATTGATGGGCGGGGCAGTGCTGGGGAAGCCTTTGATGTGGCCTGGCGGCCGTGGAAGCCGGGCCTTTGAAGTGAAGCTAAGCTTCACTTCAAAGGTGTCGGAGGAATGCGGGCGGCTGTGCACGCGCTTTTAAGCTCAATGCGCATGCGCATTGAGCTTAAAAGTCACGGGCACTGCAAGGAATCGCCACGATTCCTTGCAAGTTAGATAAAGAGTCGATGAGCCCCTATAGTCTCGCTTGCTCGATGCGCATGCGCATCGACAGGCGAGACCTAAAAACCAACGCGCCTCCTTTCTTTCCTCGCGCATTCTTTCTCTTCTCTTCCCTTCCGTTCTCTCACTCTTCTCCCTCTCTGATCTCTTTCTCTCCACACCCCACCCGTTTCTTTATGTTTTAAAGCCCCCCACCCTAAAAAGTTGCAATTAACCTCAAAGAGGTGGGAAAAGTGATTGAAGCGCCTGGGGTGTTCCATGGATTTCAGAAGCAGCCTCCGGGGGTTCCAGCCCACCGGGGAAATGCCCAGTGGAAGAAAAGGCCTGTCCGGCTCTGCTGTCCACTCTTGTTTCTCTCTCCAGGCCTCTTGGGCTCATCTTTCACTCATGTCAATGCCAAGGTTCTCTGTGAGAATTCTCTTTCCCATAGTTCCTTCTCTTCATACTGGAGTAGGGGACAAGGAAGGATGCCTCACCTTCCACAGTCTCAGGTCACATCATGTCCAGATCTGCCTGACCCTGCCCCCTCTCTGTTTCTCCAGTCTCTGCTCTGCTCCCCAGATCTATGTGAGCCCCCTCTTTGCGTCTCCTGTCTCTGCTCCCCAGATCTCTCTGAGCCCCCGGTTTGCGTCAAAAGGACCAGTTACGTTGCCTAAGGACTTCGGCGTACATGAGTTTCATAAAGGATACAAACAGAAAAACTCTAAATTCACAAAAGAATGGTAGTAGGTCCAAACGTCTACTACATATACTAGTGGTTAGAGTTACAAATATACAAGTTGAAAATTCATGTATGGAAAAGATACAAACAGAAAAAGTCTAAATTCACAAAAGAATAGTAGTAAGTACATACTTTTACTACAGATACTAGTGGTTAGAGTTACATATATACAAGTTGCAAATCACTCAAGATTATATTTTAAAATGCTATTAGGGTTGGACATTTATATATTACATGTTTACAGAGCCTGACATTCTTGCCGTCGCTCAGCCAGGAGTACAGGTGGTGTTGCAATTAGGGGCGGTGGTCTTGGGTCCGTAGGGATCCCCAAGGTGGAGGTGGAGATGGTCGAAGGGGTAGAAGGCCGGGTGGTGGTAGGCGGAAGCAGCATGCTGGATCCCCGGGCTGATGTTGGTGTCGATTGGTGTCATGACTGGGGCCCGCTCCTTTGTCGGTCCTTGCACCACGTACCCTCTGTCTCGGGGACGGTCCTCGACCCTGGGATCCTCCAAGGGCATCGCACTTCTTGCTGTGGGCCCAGGCGGGCAGGAACAGAGGTCCCCTTCGCCCAGCTCCCGGTTAGTCGCGGGGAGACATTCCTCTTTGCAGGCCATCCCAACTAGCCCCGCCCTCCGCATGGCATCCTTGTCGGGGCAGGGGGTCTCGTCACTTGTCGATCGCCTTACTCCGCTTCACAGGACCGCCAGGACCTGACTCGATCACCCGGGCTTTTCTTTTTCCGAGAGGGGCGGGTGGCAGCTGATGATTCTGCGCTTCTGGTGGGGGTATGGAGTGGAGTCGCTATCAGGTGCTCAAGTGGAGATCAGTGAGATACTGCCTCTCCTGGCCCTCAGATGCGTTCTCGCAGTCCTCTGGACGCCATTTTGGGTTACTTGCTCTTGGGGACGTTGCTGCTCATAACTTGGCCGATCCGGATTACAGCAGTGGCGTAACAAACCTCGAGGGGCCCCCCCTGCAGGGTACATGAAGGGGCCCCCTCCGGACTCAATCTAGAGCTCCCCAGCAGAAGTGCGGGGCTGATGGGGCCCCCTGGAGGGTGATGGCCCTCCCACAGCAACGGGAGTTGCAGGGGCCTGTGTTACGCCCCTGGATTACAGAAAGGTGGCTGTACCTTCTACGTGATCCGCCAGCATTCCGATTTTGGGACTGGTGTTTCCAGCGGGATATGACCGCAGCAGAGTGCCCCTCTGGATACCGGAGTGCGGGTTCACCAAGGAGCTTCAACTCCGAGTGGCCATCATGGTCCGCTGGTCCCCAGATCTCTCTGAACCCCCCTCTTTGTGTGCCCAGTCTGTGTGCCCACCCCTGTACTCGGCAATCCGTTGACTTTGAGGTTTCTCTCTGTGATTAGCTCAGGGAACGAGTCGGGGGTACGCGCGGGTGGACGGGTGGATGGCGTCCACCCTCTATTTTCACAGGGTGAACGCCGTCCACCCTGCCCAGAATTTGGGCCCCACTGAATAATGTGCTGAACATGTCCCGGTATAATTTCCTAACACCGGCACTTTCAGCAGCGCCCGCGCATTGTCTGCTTTCCATCTGCAACAAGCAACAACTTGCACATGGGGACAGGGCTTTGTTATTTAAGACTCATGTTTGGCCCACATCAAAGGCCGAATGTGAGGGGTCATCAGGCCTCCTTTTGTTGGAGTCTCTTGGCTGGCAGCAGTCAGGAGCCTCACACCTGATGCAAATGCAGCAGAGGGGAAACAAAGGCTCACACCTTGCTAGCACTTCACACATACTTAAGAGAGGCAGCTTTTCACTTTGTTCACTCCCTATTTAGGAGATATGAATGCACTGTAAGAATGTCAGATGTGTTGGTCTTTTCCAGTGTTTACACAAAGCAAATTGCATTTATATAGAGCTTACTACCCCTGAGGAGGCGTTGAAATACGACAATTTTGCTCTTGTATAGCCCTGCTCATCCCAATGCAGGGTGTCAGAGCGATTTACATCAACACGTGCATATTACATGTACAATAATATATATTTGTAAATGAATGTACAGGATGTGTTACATAAAACCGGGGATTGCCAGGTGTAGAAGTCACATATCATCTTTCATAGCTCTCTGTGCTATTATCCTCGCAATGCGCTCAAACGAACAGATGATACACCTGGTAAACATATATGTGAGGGCTTTAGATCTGATGTCACTTTTTGTGATGCCACTTCCTGTAAAGTTGTGGCTTGTGATGATGTCAATTCCTGTGCTGCCATGTGTGATGTTGTGCGCCATGATATTGTGTGCCGTGATGTCGTGTGCCGTGATTTCATTGGCATACTGCCTAACTAGGTTAGTCCCCCCACTTTTTTTTTTAGGTCTTGTGTCCTGGATTAGCTATTTGGCTAGAGGGCAGTTTGTATCAAGCGACGTGGGGGCATATTTACAACAGACGGCGATAAATATCGCAAAGCACGCTTAGCGCTTTTATATTTCGCCGTCTATCGC